>NC_061796.1:24224299-24830299 GCF_021462225.1 Girardinichthys multiradiatus | reverse complement strand
GTGGCTTTCACAGCTTCCTATCTTTCCCCAGTTAAATTGGGAAAAGATAGGCACTGCTGTGTTTGAGTCCAGACAAACCTGTAATGCATGCATAAAATAGGTTAAAGATGGCAAAAATGCATGCATTTTAAAAAAGACATATTTCTGCAGTGGCACCTGTTATGATTCTGGCACGTCTGCTCTACCCTGTCTCTCTGGCTGCAATCAGCAGATTAGATGCACCTGGTGGCTGCTGCTGTGCAGTGCAATCTGTGGCATGCCATACACCTGTGTCTTCCCTGATATATACCGACTCTGACAAGCAGACGGTGCCAGATTTTTGAAAGCCATTTTGTGAGTAGCTCTCCAGCGTTCCTTCCTGTCTGATCATTGTTCTTGACCTTGCCTTGTCTTTTGGATTTATGCCTCTGCCTGCTCCCTGTCGGACTATTTGGATTCTGGTTGTCGACCTTGTTTCCTGCATATGGTTTATGCCTCTGCCTGCCCCTTGCCTGACGCCTCTTGTTCCGATCGTTGACCCTTTTTCTGTCCTTGGATTATTGAGAGAGCCTAGCCCTCGGATTATTCAGCCTGGAGTCACTTCTTACTTGTGCTGTGGAGATCACCGCCTGCCGCCCACTGAGGTTTCCCCTCTGGGTTTCAAGTTCCACGCAAGACAAAAGCAGGTTAGTGGCTTTTCTGATCCCTGCAAAATCTTGAGAGACTACAAGTCACTAATCCCTCTTTCTGCCTCAGTGAATCCTGGAAGCTGTGATGAGTGTTACCTGTGTGACGTTTTCCTGTGGCTGAATAAACCTTTTAAACTTTCAATACTGTGTCTGGCTGAATCTTGGGTCCGCCTTTTTCTGATTCATAGCAGCACCAGAGAGATTCTTTTCATGTTGCATCTAATCCAAACTTAGTTGGTTGGATGGAGCACATGTTTATTTCTTGAGTGATTGATATGTTTTGCAGAGTCCACATTCAGTATGCACAGTTGGGCTTGTTTATACAATTTAAACTTGGAAATAAAACATTTTTTACTAATTGTGTTATTTCCTCCCCATAGCTTTGGATCATGTAATTTAATGCCACTTTCAGTTACCATCTCGAAATTGGTCTACCAGCAGCAGCAGCAGCAGAAATGTCTCCAACATATTATAATTTATTTATTTGAAACTTACCTTGATTAACAGAGGCAAATGGGGATGTAGTGACCAACATACTGAAATGAATGAGTTGATTAAATTCCTGTTTTATTTCATTCAAATTTTTTTTTTGCATGTCTCTTTCTCTCTCTGTCTTACCTTTCAGTCATTAATCTGGTTGAGTAATTGGTATGGATACCATCTGTATTATCAGTTGAAATAGAAAGACATTGTGTGTGTGTGTGTGTGTGTGTGAGTGAATGATGTGTTGCACTGTGGTTACTTGACCACTTTGTACCCTGCCTTTCACCATTTGACTCTCAAGCATTTTTCTTTTTGTAAATATTACAACATCCTAACTTGCCTGGTCAGTAATTCTGATCTTATAATTTCTGTCACATTTCAGGGTCCTAAAGTGCAGAGGCACGAAACAGCAGTTTCCATTCATCCAGCAGAACATAAAACCCTACTCTAATTGCTCTGTTTTGTGTTTTTGTTTTTTTCTTCTAATTCAGTCTAATTCAGCCAAGGTAAAAAAAAAAAAACAGTAACCAGTAAAGACTTCCCTCAAAACATAAGTACAGTACATGAACTACTACTTAGATTAAAAACCATAAATAAGGCCGCCAAAACCTTACATCCATAGAACCTTTTGATGATTGTACAATGGGTAAATTAGAACACTGTTGGACCATTTGTTTGCTACTACATACCCCAGTATGATCTGCTACCACAACTCCCAGAAGGAATTGCAGCTGATAGGAAGGGGCGTCGCAGCTCTGATGTCACAGTGGACTATATAACAAATATGAGGCCTCTCCCCTTTGCTTTTCACGCTGGAAACCGAGACCGGTTAACCACGCAACTGAGGCACGCATCTTTCTGGAGAAAAAACTCAAACGTGGGTTTTCGTTCATTCTCCCCACTGGCCAAATTCATGAAAGAGGTTTCTGGGATAAGAAGATCAGGAAACTATACCGATCGAAGACTTGGATTTAACACGTGACCAAAAAACCCACGGAGGTTTCAAGGATACCAAATTTTCATCCTTGCTTTGTTCCAGTCGACTGCTGACGGTCCGTCATATTTTTCCCATTCGCCAAAGGAGACAAAAGAAAGGAGACCGACCATTTTTAGGAAACGACAACAAGTAATCCCGTTTTGTTTTATTTCTATTAGAAATAGCTTGGGCAGGATAGAGTAGGTTTTTAGGGCGATTTAGAATCGCCACTTATAGTCCAATGTGTTCTAAGTTGTATGTGCATGCAATGTCTTTTTGAAATTTGATTGCTGTTGGACTCTGGAAGCCGCCGCGCTTTGAGGCTCTGCGTGTCTAACAGTGTTTTTGTACACCTGAGCGCAGACTCAGGTGAACTTAAAGTTGGACTACAAGAACCTCATGGTGGAATACTCACTATTCCTTTGTCTTCACTCTTTGTGTTTTTCCTCTGGTTGCTGCCTAAAGTTTTATGACCCTTTGTGTTTCACTGAGCTCCAATTTTGGGGGTTTTATGACTGCAGCCTGGTGGAGGCCGCTTCCAAAGCTTTGCTCAGTACCATATCTTCTATTGTTTGGCCATAACTGCTGATTTGACTTCATAGACACTCAATGTTGTTTTATCTTGTTTAGTTTATTTTACCCCTTTTGTGTAGAACTTTGCATGCTTGATTAGGTGAAGATTGTTGAATCAGAATAGTGAGGTGCATCAGGGCTGTTGATTTAATAAATATTTACGTTGATAAAGAGAAAGCGTTTGTGTTTATTTTGAGCAACAGTGATTTGTCTGTCGAAATAAGGTTAAAGTTCCTCCACCTTCGGTGAAGCAGTTGATTAAACAGTGACATCTAGTAATAGTTATCAATTATTACTGAGAATTTTATAATTGTAATTATCAAAGGCCTTGAGCCATAATTACAACACCAGAGGACATCTCTGATTTCGATTTGTAAGTACCGTATTTTCCGCACTATAAGGCGCACCGGATTATAAGGCGCACCTTCAATGAATGGCCTATTTTAGAACTTTTTTCATATATAGGACACACCGGATTATAAGGCGCATAGAATAGAATCTACTGCAGTCAAACGTTTGACTGGGGTTGCGTTATGCATCCACTAGATGGAGCTGTGCTAAAGAGAATGTCAACAAAACAGTCAGTCAAACTTTATTAATACACTACAAACCAGTGTTCTGATAACTCCATTCACTCTCATGGTAAGGTCTCCTCTACATAGAATTCTATTGAATAGAGCCAACCGCATGTTAGGAATGCATTGGAGTCTATGAAGTTGAAGTTGAAATCAAACGTTAGTTAAAACGTGAAAGGGAACTTTTCCCTGATTCAGTAAACACGTAAAAGAAACAGTTTGATGCACTAAATCAAACGTTAGTACTGTTAACCTTTCCTGTTTCTGTCCCCTGACTGTAGTCTGATGACACAGGGGAGACGCTTTCTCCAGGGCCGAAGTTACTAGTTTCCTCAGGGTTAACTCCCTCACTCATACGTTGCTGAGTTGAGCATGAAGAAACAGCATCAAAACACTGAGTTGTTGACGAGATTCGGGGTTCTTTTTAATGACTTTGCAGCACGTAAAAACACAGGGCTTACAGACTCATACACCGCTGCTCCGGTCGCCGTCTCTACCCACCCCACACACACAATAATACCGACGTCACTCCTTCAATCTTGATTCTCAGCTACGGCAGCACACAGCGCCACCTCTGTCCGGAGGAGTAATGTCAACATCTTCCATACACACACACGAAACATACACCCCACACACTGAGCTTCTAATCACATATAGTTCAGGCAATTCCTGCAACAGTACATTCAAACGTTATACACACACAACTGGTGTTGGACTTGGAGTAAGCACAGTACAGGTGTTTACCGCTATTACTTCGGCGAAGCCCCTGACTACGGTAGCCGTAATGCTGCAAGCGGTGCGGCTTTGTAGTTTACCAGTCGTACTGAAACATTTTGACAGAGCGCCGTGTACAACCAGTATGGATCAACCAATTAACCAATTGATCCATATATAAGGCGCTCCGGATTACAAGGCGCACTGTCATTTTTTGAAAAAATTTAAGGTTTTTAAGTGCGCCTTTTAGTGCGGAAAATACGGTAATGATTTTTTTGTCAAGAAATACATTTTTTTCAAATTATGATTTTAAATTATAATTCTTGATAAATATTCATTAATCAATAATCATAATTCTTACAATGCACTCATTTCCCCCTGTTTTTTTGTTTCCATGGCACCAGAACATTTATTTTACAAAAAGGATTGGACTTGGAGAAACATCATGAACACTTTTAGGGTATTTGCAACATCTTCAGTATAATAATCAATGACTCACATAGAGATGGTTATATAAAAAAAATAATCTGAACCAATCAACCCAATTAAAAAAAATCATAAATTTTTTCTGAAGAGCTTAGAGTTTCTGGATGTGCTGTGACTTAAACTGAACATCTAAAACAAATATTTTTGTCAATTTCCATTACACTTATAAAAGGGTGTCATTTGATTCATCCTCAGCTTACACTTGTAAGCAAAATTTCGTAAAGGTCATAAAAAAGAAACAAAAACTCAAAGACAGCTTTATTTGTTTCAAAGGAAATACATTTCAACCATTTTTCAGTTATGATAATTTGGCAATAATATAATAATTTGGCAAAAATGTATTTTAATTTTGAGTGAGAATTTTAGACAATGATGGGAAATGTGATGACACATTTACATATTGGTACACATTTTTATGAAAAATGTCATAGAAAACTGTCAACAACAGTTTCTCGACATCACCACCAAGTTCAGTTTGTTTTCTTGACAGAAAAATGGCAGTTGTTGCACATTATTCATAATTTTCAATCACAACTATGAGTCTCTCATACAGTGGCAGCACCTCTGTCGTTTAAATAACTATACAGGTCCTTCTCAAAATATTAGCATATTGTGATAAAGTTCATTATTTTCCATAATGTCATGATGAAAATTTAACATTCATATATTTTAGATTCATTGCACACTAACTGAAATATTTTAGGTCTTTTATTGTCTTAATACGGATGATTGTGGCATACAGCTCATGAAAACCCAAAATTCCTATCTCACAAAATTAGCATATTTCATCCGACCAATAAAAGAAAAGTGTTTTTAATACAAAAAACGTCAACCTTCAAATAATCATGTACAGTTATGCACTCAATACTTGGTCGGGAATCCTTTTGCAGAAATGACTGCTTCAATGCGGCGTGGCATGGAGGCAATCAGCCTGTGGCACTGCTGAGGTCTTATGGAGGCCCAGGATGCTTCGATAGCGGCCTTTAGCTCATCCAGAGTGTTGGGTCTTGAGTCTCTCAACGTTCTCTTCACAATATCCCACAGATTCTCTATGGGGTTCAGGTCAGGAGAGTTGGCAGGCCAATTGAGCACAGTGATACCATGGTCAGTAAACCATTTACCAGTGGTTTTGGCACTGTGAGTAGGTGCCAGGTCGTGCTGAAAAATGAAATCTTCATCTCCATAAAGCTTTTCAGCAGATGGAAGCATGAAGTGCTCCAAAATCTCCTGATAGCTAGCTGCATTGATCCTGCCCTTGATAAAACACAGTGGACCAACACCAGCAGCTGACACGGCACCCCAGACCATCACTGACTGTGGGTACTTGACACTGGACTTCTGGCATTTGGCATTTCCTTCTCCCCAGTCTTCCTCCAGACTCTGGCACCTTGATTTCCGAATGACATGCAGAATTTGCTTTAATCCGAAAAAAGTACTTTGGACCACTGAGCAACAGTCCAGTGCTGCTTCTCTGTAGCCCAGGTCAGGCGCTTCTGCCGCTGTTTCTGGTTCAAAAGTGGCTTGACCTGGGGAATACGGCACCTGTAGCCCATTTCCTGCACACGCCTGTGCACGGTGGCTCTGGATGTTTCTACTCCAGACTCAGTCCACTGCTTCCGCAGGTCCCCCAAGGTCTGGAATCGGCCCTTCTCCACAATCTTCTTCAGGGTCCGGTCACCTCTTCTCGTTGTGCAGCGTTTTCTGCCACACTTTTTCCTTCCCACAGACTTCCCACTGAGGTGCCTTGATACAGCACTCTGGGAACAGCCTATTCGTTCAGAAATTTCTTTCTATGTCTTACCCTCTTGCTTGAAGGTGTCAATAGTGGCCTTCCGGACAGCAGTCAGGTCGGCAGTCTTACCCATGATTGGGGTTTTGAGTGATGAACCAGGCTGGGAGTTTTAAAGGCCTCAGGAATCTTTTGCAAGTGTTTAGAGTTAACTCGTTGATTCAGATGATTAGGTTCATAGCTCGTTTAGAGACCCTTTTAATGATATGCTAATTTTGTGAGATAGGAATTTTGGGTTTTCATGAGCTGTATGCCAAAATCATCCGTATTAAGACAATAAAAGACCTGAAATATTTCAGTTAGTGTGCAATGAATCTAAAATATATAAATGTAAAATTTTCATCATGACATTATGGAAAATAATGAACTTTATCACAATATGCTAATATTTTGAGAAGGACCTGTACATAAATGTAACAGATAAAATTGTACTTGTAAAAGTTAAATTATTTTACAGAAAATGGAGTAACCACTGTTTTTCCGTTTATATAAGAGACATTTTGAGCAATTTTGTTTTAATTTTTTTAGGTAAGTACCGTGATGCTATGAAATACCATGTACCCTATTTTCCCTCAATGTTATCTTATTGTGAGGATCTCATACCTGCACATCCTCAGTCTAAGCTTCACTAAATTATACAATCTTAGGAGACTGCCCTTCAGTTTGTGTCCAGTTGAATAAAAAAAACCGACAGACAGCAGATTAAGTTTCACCTAAATGATGAAATACTTGTATGCACAAATCCACCATCTCTAGCTGAGAAATCCTTGAGACGTGACAGCAGCTTCATTTTATAGGGTGAAACAGCACTCTCTGTTATCTGAACTGCTTAAGGTAGAAAATTTAAATAACACCCAATATTTCTGCCTCACAGGTGCGTTATACGTTCAAACTAGATCCAAACATGTCCAGGAAACAGCTAAGAGAGCTTAGACGTATAGTGCCGATATTATTTGCAGAACTTATCTTTAGAAGTTAGGTCCACTATGGAGAGCACTTGGATGGGTGTGTGTTGCTCGACGTCTGTTTATTTGCTTCTGTGTGTATGAGTGTTGTTAAATCTTTTCATGGAAGATGTCCACACAAATGAGTCCCTTTCCTGGCCATGGCAGGCTTTGGATAAGACTGCTCAGCTTATTATGGCTCTGTATATCAGAGTTTGGGTCCTGTGCCTGCTGTGGGTGTGACAGTGTGTCACCTCTGGGAGTCATTTCAGGTGATACTGCCAAGGAGAGCAGCCTTTACAGCCATCCTGCAGAGCCACCGCCTGTGCTTAACAAGGACACAGAGGCACACAGATGCAGGGGCACACAGACGGATCGGTCCAGCTCAAGCACATGGCAGCAGTAAACACGGGCTTCACCGAGGTCCATGGTGATTCATCTTCATTGTCGAAATGTGAAGAACTACAGCAACAGTCACACGTTAAATGTCCTTGCAGCCGAAGAGACTGCCAACACTTTAATTCTCCATTTTCTCTCTGACACACACATAATTTCAAACTTCCAAGACACAACAGTCTGCCAGTAATAATACCTGTTTAAAGGGAAGAAAGGGCTTCAAATCCCCTCCACCGTGGCGGATTTCTTTAAAAAAGACTAACAGTGGTCACAAGCTGCCTGTGAGAAACCTGAGGCTTCCCTATCAAGTCTTTACATCAGCTGACTATTCACATGACTTCACACATCAAAAATGACAGTGCTACTGAAAAGAACTTCAGAGGTCTTTTTGCTTTCCTAATCTTTATATATTTTTTTGTAAATATCTTGAAATTGATGGTCTCGCCTTTAGGAGACTTACACACACTCCCACATGTGCATGCTTATCATTTTTATTCTGGAGTGCAGCTTTTATCATCCAGTAGTAACTATCAGCAATAAAATCGCTTAATTAAAGCATGAATGTTTAATATATCAGTGGGAGGAGGGACCTGGTATAGCGTCCACCACCAGCCTCCAGGAAGGAGATAGGCTGCTACTTAACTCACTTTAAGCAAGCTTAAAATGCAGCTGAAGCTTTTAATGGAGTACAGAAACTTCAAGTTCATCAAGGTCAATGTCTTACATTTTAAAGCGCTATGAGGCTGGCTTTACTATATTTGTTTTCTATACCCAATTACACAACACAGGCTTGTGCTCTATGCCACTTGGTCTGATACTGGCTTCTTGAAAATGAAATTACCTGACAAGTTACAGTAGTTTATTGGACAGAGATTTTAAAACAACTCTAGTGGACAAGTATGGTCACAGGTTCTTGAAGTTCATTTTATTGTTAGAATGCTAAAAATCTAACCCTGCTCTAAATTTCTCCACAACCTTCACCCTGACCTTTCTGCTGTGCTCCTTTTTCTTCATGCTGTTTGTTCTCTAATGTTCTCTAACAAAGCTTTGAGGCCAGAAACAGAACAGCTGCATCTATGGTGCATTCAATTTTCATCAGAAGTTGAAACTCAGATCTAGGAATTTCAACACACAAGTTGCTTTTTGGAAAACCTGCTGGGGGACTTCAACGCCCATGTGGCAAACGACAGTGACACCTGGAGAGGCGTGATCTGGGGAATGGCCTCCCCGATCTGAATCTGAGAGGTGTTTCATTATTGGACTTCTGTGCTAGTCACGGATTGTCCATAATGAACACCATGTTCAAGCATAAGGGTGTCCATCAGTGCACTTGGCACCAGGACACCCTAGGAAGGAGGTCGACGATCGACTTTGTTGTTGTATCATTAGGCCTTCGGCCTAGTGTTTTGGACACTCGGGTGAAGAGAGGGGCTGAGCTGTCCACTGATCACCACCTGGTGGTGAGTTGGATCCGCTGGAAGAGGATACAGCTGGACAGACTTGGCAGGACCAAACGCATAGTGAGGGTGTGCTGGGAACGTCTGCCAGAGCCCTTGGCCAGGGATGTATTCAACTCCCACCTCCGGGAGAGCTTTGATCAAATTCCGGGGAATCTT
This sequence comes from Girardinichthys multiradiatus, assembly GCF_021462225.1. Classification (NCBI taxonomy): domain Eukaryota; kingdom Metazoa; phylum Chordata; class Actinopteri; order Cyprinodontiformes; family Goodeidae; genus Girardinichthys; species Girardinichthys multiradiatus. Next base: position 24,821,079 of record NC_061796.1, on the reverse strand, counting down.
GGAGACATAGAGTCCGAGTGGACCATGTTCTCCTGATCTATTGTCGATACTGCTGCCCGTAGCTGCGGCCGTAAGCCTGCGGTGCCTGTCGCGGCGGAAATCCCCTGGTGGTGGACACCAGCAGTAAAAAGGTGAAGAAGGAGTCCTATTGGCTGTGGTTGGCTTGTGGGACTCCTGAGGTGAATGACGGGTACCGTGGAGCCAAGCGTGCCGTGGCCCGGGCTGTGGCAGAGGCAAAAACCCGGGCCAGGGAGGAGTTCGGTGAGGCCATGGAGAAGAAGTACCCATCGGCCTCGAAGCGATTCTGGCACACCGTCCGGCGCCTCAGGAGGGGGAAGCAGTGCTTCGCCAACAATGTTTACAGTGGGGGCAGGAGGCTGCTGACCTCGACTGGGGACATTATCGGGCAGTGGAAGGAGTACTTCAAGGATCTCCTCAATCTTGCCATCATGCATTCCCTGGTGGAAACAGAGGATGGAGACCTGGGGTTAGACTCTTTCATCACCCAGGCTGAAGTCACCGAGGTGGTTAAAAAGCTCCGCGGTGGCAGGACTTCGGTGGTGGATGAGATCCACCCTGGGTACCTCAAGTCTCTGGATGTTGTAGGGCTGTCGTGGTTGACACGCCTCTTCAACATTGCGTGGTGGTCAGGGACAGTGCCTCTGGACTGGAAGACTGGGGTGGTGGTCCCCCTTCATAAGAAGGGTGACCTGAGGGTGTGTTCCAGCTACAGGGGGATCACACTACTCAGCCTCATTGGTAAGGCCTACGCCAGGGTATTGGAGAGGATAGTCCGGCCGATAGCCGGACCTCGGCTTCAGGAGGAGCAGTGTGCTTTTCGTCCCGGCCGTGAAACACTGGACCGGTTCTATACCCTCTACTGGGTATTCGAGGATTCATGGGAGTTTGCCAAACCGGTTTTGTGGATCTGGAGAAAGCATTCGACTGTGTCCCTGGTGGTGCCCTGTGGGGAGTGCTCCAGGAGTATTGAATCAGGGGCCCTTTACTAGGGGCCATCTGGTCTCTGTACAAGCGGAGCAGGAGTTTGGTTCGCATTGCCCGCACTAAGTCGGACCTGTTCCTGGTGCATGTTGGACTCCGGCAGGGCTGCCTTTTGTCACCGGTCCTGTTCATAACATTTATGGACAGGACTTCTAGGTGCAGCCAAGGGCCGGAGGGGGTCTGGTTTGGGGACCAGTGGATTTTGTCTCTTCTTTTTACAGATGACGTGGTCCTGCTGGCCCCCTCTAGTCAAGACCTACAACATGCGCTGTGGCGGTTCGCAGCAGAGTGTGAAGTGGCTGGTATGAAGATCAGCTCCTCCAAGTCTGAAGCCATAGTTCTCGACCAGAAAAGGGTGGCTTGTCCTCTTCAGGTTGGAGGGGAGTTCCTGCCTCAAGTGGAGGAGTTTAAGTATCTCAGGGTCTTGTTCACGAGTGGGGGAAGAATGGAGCGGGAGTTCGACAGACGGATCAGTGCGGCTGCCGCAGTAATGGGGGCGCTGTGCCGGTCCGTTGTGAGAGAGCTTAGCCAAAAAGCGAAGCTCTCGATTTACCGGTCGGTCTACGTTCCTACCCTCACCTATGGCCATGAACTTTGGGTCTTGACCGAAAGAACAAGATCCCGGATACAAGCGGCTGAAATGAGCTTCCTCCGTGGGGTGGCCGGGCACTCACTTAGAGATAGGGTGAGGAGCTCGGCCATCCGGGAGGGGCTCGGAGTAGAACCGCTGCTTCTCTACATTGAGAGGAGCCGGTTGAGGTAGCTCGGGCATCTATATCGGATGCCTACTGGACGCCTTCTTCGGTAGGTGTTCCAGGCATGTCCCACCGGGAAGAGGCTCAGGACACGCTGGAGGGACTATGTCTCACGGCTGCCCTGGGAACGCCTTGGGCTCCTTCCGGAGGAGCTGGAGGAGGTGTCTGGGGTGTAAGGATTATGATTATTGATTAATTAATATTTATCAATAATTATAATTAAAAATCATAATTTGAGAAAATTTGTTTCTTAACCAAAAATCCTCATTTATGAATCGAAACCAGAGATGTCTTCTGGTGTTGTAATTGTGGCTCAACGCCTTACAACCGTTAAATACCCAGTAATAATTGATAACTATTACCAGAGATGTCACTGTTTATTCAACCGTTTCTGCCGAAACGTGTCAAACTTTAATGTTATTTTGACTGACAAATCACAGTTGCACAAAATAAACACAAAACGCCTTCTCTTTATCTACGTGAAAATGTATGAAACCAATCAGCCTGATACAATCAGCTCTTCAATCCAATGATCTTCACCTAATCAAACATGCAAAGTTCTACACAAAAGGGTAAAATATCTAACTAAACAAAGTAAACAAAACAGCAGTGGGTGTGTATGAGATCAAACCAGCAGTTATGGCAGTTATGGCAAAATAAAAGGGGACTATGGTTGAACGAAGCTTTGGGCACGCCCCTACCAAAGTGTAGCTCAGCGGGACATGAGCAGTCATAAACCTTCCCCCAGCAAGGTTGTAAAACTCAGCCCACACAAAGGATCATAAACCCTTTTGGCGGCAAACCAGTAAAACATGAAGATTAAGACAAATAAAATGGTTTATTTTCACCATAAGGTTATTATAGCAGTCCAGTTTCACGGCGCACCTGCTCTCAGGTGTTCGCACAGTAAAAGCACAATCTTGCGAGACTCGGCGGCCTCAGACAACAACAGTAGTCATGTTTCAAAAGAACAATGACATGCACATACAATTCAGAACACATAAGACTCTAAGTGGTGATTCTACATCACACTAAATCTCCTCTATCCTGCCCAAGTTATTCCTAATAAAGAAATAAAAATAAAAGGTGGATTTTACTTGTTGAAGTCTTCCTTCTGGGGCGGCGAGTGAGAGGAAAAAAAAGGTTTGAAGAGCACCTGAGCGTCCGCAGTTAAACTCCAAGAAAGTGGTCAATCTCCGTCCTTTGGCCTCCTTGGCGAAAAGGATAAATTTGATTTGAACATCAGCAGTCGACTAGAACCAAGCAAGGAGGGAAAGTTGCATCTCCTTGAAACTCCATGATTTTGGTTACGTGTTAAACTCACGTCTTTGATCGGCAGAGTGAAATTTCTGGCCTTCTCATTCCAGAAACCTTTTCATGAATTTTTTGTTGGCCAACGAAGGAGAATAAATGAAGAATCCACGTGGGACCTCTTGTTCTCCAGAGAGAGATGCTTCAGATGTTGGTCCGGTATCGAATGTGAAAGCGCTTCTTTCAAATGTTCGCCTTCCTATATTATCTCCTGTGACGTCAGACCTGGGATGGCCCTGTCATATCAGCCGCAGTGGCAGATGGGTTTTGTAGGACAGACTATCCTGCGGTACAAAATGGCCGATGACGTTGGAAAGGCATAGTGGCGTCCAGCAACGTGCAAATGGTCCAATATTCAGCAAACAAGTGGTGCAACACAGGAGAGGGACGTCTGAGCGTCACTGCTGAGTCTGCTGCCCCTGCGACTTGGTCCCGGATAAAGTGGAAGATGTCGAGTAAGAGTACGAAAATCTAAATGATTGTAGCCTAAAGGGCAACACACATTAGTGACATATGACCTACATTACAAAAATATACTCCTTTTATTTTTTTGGTTGCTAACCCGCATGGGCAGAGGTTGGTGGCTGATCCTTGAAGCTGCAGTGCGCTTTCAAACATCTTCTACTCAGTAGTTTTGACTCCTTTGACAAAACTAATCATTCATGAAGTCCAGCAATCTATTACATCTTAATACACATCACAGTTATGCATCTAATGTGTTTTGAAGATTCCAGATGAGGTTTACCGATGTTTCCAATGTGTATTCCCATTAAACCCTTTTAGTTTATAGTTGCAAAATAGCCTCAAACTGTTGACATCTGTTTATGCATATTTAACACATACAATGGATCATACTGGAAGTACTTTGCTGCCATCTATTGGTCAGACTTTGAATGATATCCAATTCTCAGTATAAAGCTGTTTTTGAAATACTGTGATGATGAACCAAAATGAATTGTACAGAAACTTGTGCTTAGACAGCAAAAATACCCTTTGTATATTGACTGAATTTGTCTAGAAGAGTTGAAATCAAACCACAACTTTCAGATTGATGACTACAGGGGTTGGACAATGAAACTGAAACACCTGGTTTTAGACCACAATCATTTATTAGTATGGTGTAGGGACTCCTTTTGCGGCCAATATAGCGTCAATTCGTCTTGGAAATGACATATACAAGTCCTGCACAGTGGTCAGAGGGATTTTAAGCCATTCCTCTTGCAGGATAGTGGCCAGGTCACTACGTGATACTGGTGGAGGAAAACGTTTCCTGACTCGCTGCTACAAAACACCCCAATGTGGCTCAATAATATTTAGATCTGGTGACTGTGCAGGCCATGGGAGATGTTCAACTTCACTTTCATGATCATCAAACCAATCTTTCACCAGTCTTGCTGTGTGTATTGGTGCACCACCTTCAGGATACAATGTTTGAACCATTGGATGCACATGGTCCTCAAGAATGGTCCAGTAGTCCTTGGCAGTGACGCGCCCATCTAGCACAAGTATTGGGCCAAGGGAATGTCATAATATGGCAGCCCAAACCATAACTGATCCACCCCCATTCTTCACTCTGGGCATGCAACAGTCTGGGTGGTACACTTCTTTGGGGCTTCTCCACACCGTAACTATCTCGGATGTGGGGAAAACAGTAAAGGTGGACTCATCAGAGAACAATACATGTTTCACATTGTCCACAACCCAAGATTTGCGCTCCTTGCACCATTCTGCCATGATTTGGGCAGCCATGGTTTTATGTTTTTTGGATACAATCCGGGTTAGCACCCGAACATCCCTTTCAGACAGCTTCCTGTTGCATCCACAGTTAATCCTGTTGGATGTGGTTCGTCCTTCTTGGTGGTATGCTGACATTACCCTGGATACCGTGGCTCTTGAAACATCACAAAGACTTGCTGTCTTGGTCACAGATGCGCCAGCAAGACGTGCACCAACAATTTGTCCTCTTTTGAACTCTGGTGTGTCACACATAATGTTGTGTGCATTTCAATATTTTGAGCAAAACTGTGCTCTGACCCTGCTAATTGAACCTTCACACTCCGCTCTTAATGGTGCAATGTGCAATCAATGAAGACTGGCTACCAGGCTGGTCCAATTTAGCCATGAAACCTCTCACACTAAAATGACAGGTGTTACAGCTTCATTGTCTAACCCCTGTACTCTCCCCACTGAGCCACAATTCCCTATTTAGTATGTACATGCTCCTCCTAGCTCAGATTCTAACAAACGCCAAGATAAGTTAATATAGCTGTAACTTAGGCAACTTTGTTTGATTTCGCCTGCCACATGATAAGGTTAAGTGCCTCTGTGCCTTGGTGTATGGATGTTTGCCTGTTGGTGAGTATGACTGAATGAATGTGGCTCTAGTGTACTGAACGCTTTGAGTGGTCGATATGACTGGAAAAGAGCTGCATAGGTTCAGTCCATTTGCCATTTATAACTACCCAGATGACACACAGCCTTACATTACAATGTCACCAGAATAAGAACCTATTACAGCATTGGGTAGAGCAAACCAATGCATGTATGATACACAACTTTCTTCAGATGAAAAAAAAAAATAAAGTAATTATTTTTGGACCAAAGGATCAAGAGTCAGCACACAGCTTTAGGTATTACAGCTAGAAACCACAGGTCTGAAATCTGGGTGCAGCAATTGACTTAGACTCTAACCTTCAGAGGCACATAAAGAAAGGTCACAAGGTGGGCCTTATATTACCTAAAGAACATTTCCAGGATTAAAGGACTTATGTCCCAGCAGGATTTAAAAAAAACTCATCCATCTGCTTATCTTTAGTGAAATGGATTACTGCAATGGTGTCTTCACAGGTCTGCCTGAAAAGTCAATCAGACAGTTGCAGCTGATCCAGAACGCTGCTGCCTGTGTCGCACTAAAACTAAGAAAGTTGAGCACATCACCCCAGTTTGAACAGCTGGATTTCCGTTTGTCAGAGAATAGACTTTAAAATACTTAAGTTAGTTTATAAATCACTGAATGGTTTAGCAACAAAATACAATGTATTTCTGTTTTATCGACTGTTCAGACAACTCAGGTCTTCTGGTTTAAGTCTAATCTGCATCCCAGAATCAAAACCAAACATGGAGAAGTAGCATTCAGTTTTTATGCTCCACTAACCTGGAACAAAATTCCAGAAAACTGCAGAAATGCTGAATCCCTGAGGTTTTTTAAATCAAGGATAAAAAGCCTTGCCTTTGAATGTTCTTTTTATACTATTAACTCAAACTTATATCATGTAATGCAGCTTGAATTGTCTTGCTGAAATGAGCTTTTTTTGCAGCACTAGAGGCCTTTATTTTTCAATTTTTCTGACAGTAGGAAGACAGGAAATAGGGGGAAAGAGAGGGGGAAGACATTCTGCAAAGGTCTCCGGGTCCAGTACTCAAACCCGGGACGGCTGCTTCGAGGACTATAGCCTCTATACATGGGTTGTGTGCTCAACCCCCAGCGTCACGCCCCTTGCTGAAATGTGCTTTACTCATAAACCTGCCTGCCCTTGCATTGCCATCTGGACCATCATAAACTGTTGTGCATGTTTTAATCATTTTTCAGTTTATTCTTTTAGTGTTGTTACTGCAAACAACAACTAATGTACCTATTCCCATGTTCTGCTGTGCTATAGCTTCATAGCTACATTGTCATTTATAACTGTTGATTTTAAACAATAGCCTTCCCCCAAAACACAATGAAAGTTACATACAAGATAAAATACATCCACAGCTGCTTTCACTATTACCTTCTTCAAAGTAGCTGAGCTGTCAGTTATTTTTTCAATTATGACATTTCTACTATTTATAGTATCCCCTTGCTTTAATCAGAAATCCCAGTATGGATACTATCTTCTTGCGGGACGTAGAGCTGCAAACAATGATACACTTACTGAACATTGCTGAATGTACATCTTCTGCATTGCTTTCATTGTTGTTACACGCTGATGCAGGACTATTTCATGCTTTTGTCACCACCTCCACTGAAACAGCTGCAGAACAACACATGAAAACTAGGCAGTTTCTTTCACAGAAAGCACAGCAGTAAGCTGAAATAATGTGAAACACTGAAGCGTATATCTAACCCCTGCTTCAGTTTATTAGATTAAGGCTGCCAAGCAGATGTATTCGACAGAGTAACAACATAAACACAATGATAATCACCACAGTCATTGGTTCTGGGAAATGATGCTGATCATTAAGGGGGTGAACATGTGACAATATTAAGAGAACCCTATTTCAACCCCCCCCGGTTTAAAATAAAAGAAAGCAGACTGTGAGGCTGCCTGCAGGGGGTGTGACCTCTGCACCAACACACAACGTCTCCCGGCCATTCCTCACTCTATTCCTGCTGTGAACGCCACACCTAGCTCTCTGTACATGCACACACACAAAATCAGCCTTATCCTCTTCCCTCAGTCAGCCACCCACTTTCACACAAGGAACCAGTGTGTGGTTGCATTAGCCATTTTCTACTGTGACATCTTACAAAGTGTGTGTGTGTGGACTTTACACGGCGTGATCCAGTGTGCGAAGGCGTGTGAGCATCCACGCATAATAGTGTGGAGAGGAGCAGATGCATGAACCTTGCCGTACAATTCCTTGATGGTCCTTATGGTGGCGTTTAAAGCCCTTAGATGAGCAACAAAAGGTTGAGCCAGGCGGAGGCTTGCAAGGAGGGAAGCAGCCTTCACATTCATCTTCCTCAGCTGCAGCTGCTGCCAGCAGCCGGAGAGGGAACTGTAGGCTTATTGACTATTTCTTATTTGTTCCATATGATGTCATTTTTTGTGGACAGTGTCCTTCTACATTATTTATTTAGTTGTCAGTCAGACTCAAAAAGTCAGACAGTAGTGATCAAATCGTGGAATGTGATGTCACACTGATTGTGACATTTCAACTGGAGGCAGAACACTTGAGTTAAAAGCAGAAAGGTGACAGTCAGATTTCCCTTGCTGTCAACTGGCTTATGGTCATTCGTCATTTATTGCCAATCGAAAGATAATACAGATATTTAAAAGTAAGAAAGTTCCTTTACAGGTTTTTTTTTTTTATCATTTTAACATTATCTGAATAATTATCTGAATATTAAACCTTCCACAGCAAAAAGAGTGATACAAGGTGACTGGGCCCCAACCATAAACTTATTTAAAATAATACCTTTTATGTCCCAGACTCTGGAGAAACTAGAAATAAAAAGAATGTTTCAATAAAATGATTACTGAAAGGTAAAAGGATGTTTCACCTAATCAAAACTAAATAAATGATTTTAATAGCATTTCTAGTCTGGAAAAAGATTGTAGTAGATTTTTGAAGGTAATTAAATATTATTAATAAAAAAGCACAATTCAGTTTTTAGATAGTGCCGCAAACTGTCAGGTTATAATAGCAGTATGGTCATTTTTAAATGCAATTCTAAAGAAGTGACAAGCATTTGCATTCGGTCGCCCTCTGTTAATATCCCATTCTCTGCTATTAAAACAATCTTTAATGGTATGTTTCAGCCACCTTTCCACATCTAGAGACTCATATTTTTACAGATTCTTCTTTGCAAAATAGGTTAGCCTTTTCTGAACATTAATTTTCAAATCTTGTGACAGATTGCCAACAGGATTTCAGTCAGGAATTTATCTGGGCCATCTAAACCAGGGATGGTAAAACTCAATCACAGAAGCGGCCAAAACCTTCAACATAGACGATTTTTGGGGATCCACCCCAGTCACATGGAGAGCAAGGAATGAACTGCAACAAAAAAGATTCTCTAAATCCCAGAATGCACAATACTAACCTGTTTTCATGACAGCTTCCGAGAAGGAGGAGTCACAACAGCATTCCCTGTAATGTCATATAGCTACAAAACTCTAGACGCAGCAGCATTTCTTTCTCTCTGCCCGCAGCTCTTCATGTATTAGACACATGCATGAAAGTTTTGATCTCACTGGCTAAGTAAAATCCTACATCTTCGAAGAAAACCTTGGATTCAAGGTAAAATACAGTGTGCTGTTGTTGGTTTGCGACGAAAAAGAAATCAGACAGAATCCAGGAATTGTAGAGCTCTCACTTTTTTTATGCCGTTCTTCAAACATTTCATTCCAGTTCACAGCATGACATACATCCCAACAACAGGAGGGAGAGCGTTTTTTCCCCCTGATCTAACACACCTGGTGTTTAAAGCATTGGCTCCTACCTGGACTAATTAAGGGGTGGAGTCAACCTTTACATTTCCAGATAGAAAAACATTTGTACTCGTACTCGTCATCTTCCGCTTATCCGGGACCGGGTCGCGGGGGCAGCTGACTCAGCAGAGACGCCCAGACGTCCCTCTCTCCAGTCACCTCCTCCAGTTCCTCCAGGGGGAGCCCAAGGCGTTCCTAGGCCAGCCGAGAGACATAGTCCCTCCAGCGTGTCCTGGCCCTTCCCTGGGCCTCCTCCCGGTGGGGCGAGAGTTCACTGACCATCGGGCACTGAAATGGTTGGAGGCCATGAAAGACACAGTCGCATAACACGATGGTTTCTTTCTCTTCAACCTTATCGATTTAAGATAGGCTACATTCCAGGAAAAGAGAAAACAGTCGCATACTTTTTGTCTCGCTGTGAACCGCGAGTCTCCTGAAGGGGAGGGAAGTGTGAGGGATTTACCCCCTCCCTAACAGGTGCTGTTTTTTGTACTTCCAATATTCTTATTTAGTTGGTAAATGTATTGCTTTGTTGGGAGGAAGTTATTTGCTTTATTTAACATTTTGTTTTAATCATTCTCTCTTCTCTTTGAGGTCACCTGGTCTTGTGTTGCCATGGAAGCGCGCCCATGAGCAGTGCTGACAAGGACCTGGTGTTTTCAATCAGCCTCACTGGGAAAATCCATTGTTTGAGAGAGAGGGGAGATGTTTTCTGGATTTTGATTGGGCCCAGATTGTTTTTGTTTTAGTTTTGAAGTTGTTAGTTGTAATTATGTAAATATTGTTCTAGGAATATAGTTTAGTACAAATGTTCTGCTGCTTCTTGTGCTGATGCTGGGTTCTTCTCTTTGACCCATATTCTCAGCTCTGGTGACAAAGAACTGTTCCAAGATGAGAATCTCCCCAATGTCATCCTTTCTTTTTCCCTGAGGTTGCATCCATTTCAGGTAAAGGTCTTTCAGACGTTTGTAGAACTCTCTTTGTCATGTGTAACTTGTAACTGTATCACAGCCCAAAAATAAGACCAGCCACCTGAACCTGTCTTTCTGGGTTCTCGCAGAAAGAATCTGAGAACAGATTCCCCAAGAAGAGATGGTGTCTGTAATTACGATGACAAAGCAGTTTTCCACAGTGCCTGAAGAAGACGACATTGAAAGTGCAGCTCCATGCACTGAATGAGGGTACCGGTACTGGGCAACCACCAACTCCAGCTGCTAGATAGAAAGTGGCCGCCATGCAACTTACTGGCCTGTCGGACATGCTCCACTGTTCATCAGAATGAGTTTAATGGGTTACTATGGCTCAGTAGGAATATTAGTCATCCTGCAATCCAAAAGTTAAGGGTTCAATTCCAGCTTCCTCCTGCCACATGTTAATGTGTCCCTGTGCTCTGATCTGCTCATCTGTTGTAAATATGTGTGTGTGTGGGGTTGGGTTACTGTGGCTCTAGTGTAAAGTGCTTTGAGTGGTTGGTGTGACAGGAAAAGCACTTGACAAATCTAGTTAATTCACCAAGCAATTTCAATGATTTTTTTATTTCATTGTGTTTTGCTGTTTGGATGCTTAAACTGTCTTGGGCCGGAGCAGGCCTAAAGCGAGCTGGAGCTAAGGCTTTTGGTGATTTTGGTGAATTTATCGCAAAATATCCGTATTAACGGTACTTAAAAAAGGTACATGTGGGACTGAGAGAGGCTGTTAAATAGTTTTATTTTTTCCTTCTGTTATGCATTGTGGTTGTTCATCAGTTGTTGTTCTTTGTTAGTTGTGAGAGCTAATTTGTTCTGATGCCCTAAATGTTGTAAAAGACCTAGTTGCTTGATGACAGTTGTGACAATTATTAGGTTTTAGTAGTTTCCGGGGGCAACTTCCTTTTTTGCACAGTGCCAGGCTGTATGGCTGTTTTCCTTAGGCAAATTATATTTCCATTTGAAAACTTCCTTTTCTGTTTTATTTGTATTTACTTCTTTTTTATCCTACAGCTTCAAACCTTTTCACCTAATATTTTCCCCACCTGTTCTTGTTTTCCATGGGGGGCCTGTTATTGAGCTTGCACAGTATTAATATATTTATATTAACTGTTATCCAGAGACAGTAGACAATGACCTGAAAATGATTTATGTATTTTTAAGAAAATACATAAAATGGTCTAAGATTAGGCCTCTATTAAAAAAGAAAGAAACAAAATTCCACTACAGTGAACCAAATTAGCTTAGCATAAACAGTGTGACGTTATAAAATAACTTAGCGGACAAATTTCTGAAGGGGGCTTCCACTCGGTAAGCTACAGTCATTTTTCTGGAGCTCAACTCAAAACATCGATAGTACTGAGGTCTTTTCGTCCACACCAGAGTAAAGTGGAAAAGAGGCAGGGTTTTCTCAATAACAAATAGATAATGGCTACATTTCATCTGCAAAGCTCAAGTTTTTCCTGTGCTAAAGCAGACAAAAGAACTAAATGGTGTAGTGAGACATAGGAGACGAGAAAAACACAGCTTTACATAATCAATCTATTGTTGGAGCCACAAGCAGATGGATCATCCAGGATCATTATGAACAAAACTCCAGATGTGAACAAGAAAAGCTTAAAATAATGAGCTGGAATGATGCGCTCCACACATGGAACAGGTTGGCTCTGATTTTCTTTTTACGCACAGATTTTCAACAACCTTGGAGAACTTGTAACAATGTTGAGATATTTTTACATAGAAATCATGAGTTGGTGGACTTCTACAATTCTGGCTTAGAATATCATATGTAGGAGGAGCCCGTCTATAATTGTTTCACTGTCAAAGATTTTCATAAAGAAGACAGATAAAAAAAAAACTTAGATTATCATTGAGCACCCTGGTCCATATAGACAGAAAAACTGAAGGTTACGTTTTTCTTTATAAACTTCATAAATCTTAAATTGTATTTATTCATTCATAATCTTTCTTTTATATGGGGGAGCCCCCAATGATACACAGGGTCTCATTTTCAAGAGTGCTCTATTTAAATCATCATACAATATAAGGTAGTATTTGTTACAAACATATCACCCAAAATTATAGAACACAAAACCTGTGCCGATTTAATCATTATCAAGTGCAAGATAAGATTTTATCATGCTAAAAACAGGTAGAAATGTTTAAAGGATTTTCAAGATGACTGAACTGACTGTAAATGGTAGGCTGGAATGTGTTTGTGTATGTGAGCAGGCACAGTTCTCATAAAGAAAAGGTTGTGGTGGGGGGGCACATTTGTTGAAAAAATAGATTTCTGCATTGCTACAATATTCAATAATTCCAGCTCTAATTTATTCAGGTTTTCATGGTCTGATATTAAAGTTTGCTTGATAGTCTGAAAGACTTAAGCCTGATAAAAAGCAAAAACATGCATGTACACATACAAGAAATCAGTAAGGGGGCAGATACTTTTTCACAACTCGGTGTATGACATTTCATATGGAAAGAAGCGGTCAAGAAAGGTTCATAAACCTGGACCTTTTTAAAGCGGAAATTAGCTGGAAGCTGAAGTCCACAGCAGTGTGTCAGTGTAAAATGTGTTGTTTGGTTAAAGGTCAAAACTCAAATACTCCTGTGCTTTTTGGAGAAATTATAGTTGACTGTTGACTTCAAACTTGGCTTTTTGGTAACGTGTGACACTGCCTTATTTCTGCAGCCTTTGTTTAAATTATTACAATCAAGTCATTTCTGATGTCCTCCAATCCATACTTTAATCACCCACTGTCCAGCTGTTCAGTAAAGATGAACGAAAGAAACATTTTGTCTCTACGCCAAACATCTTGAGACAAACTAACCTAACTCCAGACTAATATACAACATTTTTCATCAGAAATCTGAAAAAAAGATTTTCATTCATTCATTTATATTTTTTGGAAGTTAGCAACAACAAACATTTGTCCCACGACCTTTTACCTTGACTGTTTGAATGTCAGGTCATTTCGAAAATAGCCTTAAAACCACCATAGCTCTCATCTTAAAGGTTAAAGATTTCACACACACCACAGAAGCTGTGTTCAGTCAGTGGATGGAGGACGGCTGAAAAATGGACCGCTGCATTCTAAACACTATATTCTTCAAGACTGTTGGTTTCTTTTTAACCCATTATCCACTGATTCACTTGGAACCATCTTGTAGTTCTAATGCCCTGAGGATGTCTCTTGTGGGGAAATTCTACAGATACCCATTAGCTTTGTTACTTCACATAAACAATAATTATGAAAAGAAAGAAAATAAGAATGGCCTTACAGTAAGATTAAATGTCCAATACACAATCACTTAAAAAATGTACAAGCTGTGCTTTATAAATGTGCACAAAAACTACTATGACTATTCAAAATATATGGAAAAATATGTGTCAGGGATCACTGGATTTGTGTAGGACCAAGATGCAGAGTAGAGCAAGAAAGCAGCATGGTGAGTTGAATAGTGAATTTAATGATACAAGGCTGAAGCTTACAAAGTCCAGGTCTTTGACAACAGGCTTGAAAATAAGGCTCGTAGTTGGAGGCAAGGAAAACAAAGAACAATAATGGGTAACAAGCAGGAGAATTTAGTGGCGAGAACCGAAAACCAGAGTATAAATGCTGAGGGAAGTGGAGAATGGACCAATGAACTGAGGAAGCTAATCAAGGACAGAATCAGGTGCAGGGTGTGGCTCCCTGGTGTGGGAGAGAAGGAGGCGACTGAATGGAGGGTGATTCATTAAAACAAATGAGCAGGGAGTCCAGGGAGGTAACTGAACATGTCTAAGAGGACAGAAATAAATAAACAAACAATCAGACTAACCAAAGAACATAAACAGGGAGGAACCTACCTATAAGAACATAAAACTAACATATCTAACACAGAAGTCAAAGAAAATAATCTAAATACAAGGATGGAAGGGGGAATCTGAACATACACTAAAATAACAGCTACTGAAGAATGTAAGATAAAACAGATTAGGAACTCAGACTTAAACCTTTTACAGGCAGACCATGACACAATGCAAATAATGATAGTAGTACATTTATATGATAATAATAGTTGCTTTGTTTTTTAGTATTTAGGCTTGCTTTCTTTCCATTTAGTTTACCTGATCAATAGTAATATGTAAACATTGCTGGATTAATATTTGTTGTGTTTTAATTTCTCTATAATGTTTAGTAAACTTTGATTTTCCATGTTTACTCTTCCACTTAAAATTAACTACAAAGTTGAATAGAAATCTAACTTTCTTTATGAATGAAGTTGTTAAACTGCTGTCACACACACAAGTTTGTGTATACTGGATATCGATGAGGTGGAATTCAGTGTTCTGGTGCCTCATTACCAGGTATGTTACATTTCTGCATTGTCAATATAATCTTTGTTATAATAAAGCATACCAATGTGATCAAATAATTATTTGTTGAGTTAATCAGGTAAATTTCCCTTTCAACCCATCCCTCATCCCACATCCACTGGTGAATAAAGTCGGTATAGCATAGTGTGAAATTAAGCTATGCTGTTATTGGGTCATTGCTGCAATATTTGGTGCATATGATGGCGCTGGAGCGGCGACATTTTTCAATGTGTCATAAAACTGTGTGACAGACTATTTTTCCGTTCAAATTGTTAAATGCTTAGGAAAGCAATGTGAGAGCAGTATTTTCCTAAGCAATTGTGTCCTCAACTACCATTAAAACAAACACTGAGAAATAGCAACAATAGTGTGACAGGGAAAAAATGAACTCAATGGGAAGGTGTAACCCATGCTTCAGATTATAAAATAAATTTTACTGGTAAGCAAGGAGACTGATGTCCATAACTCCAAAATTAAATCAGTGATTTAAAGAAGCTGATGATTGTTTACAGTTTTTCGAAGACATCAATATCAATATTAATAAGTTTTTTGAAAAGGAAAGATTAATGCTAACAAAATAGTAATTTCTATGTATTACAAGTCCATAAACCACCCAGATCTGTAGACCTTCAAACCTCTGCCTCACTTAATAATAGTTGATGTGCATCACATTTTGAAATTTGACTAAACACAACCAGCCAGCAAAAAAACTGCCAACAACTGTCAACTGCTGAATTGCAGCACTTTTCTGGTATAGTGTGCCGATTTAAAGTACCGTGACTTTCAAAGATTAAACTGCACAATTGGATTTTTTTGGATGTTGGATATGATATTCCTCCATCCATAAAGAAAACACACATGAAAAACTATTTTCTTTTACCTATAATCTTAATCTTAATCAAACCTGTTTCACCTCTCACCTCTGAGCTATCTTGAGCTTCCTCAACTTTAATTCTTTCATTCCATTTCTGTTTGTCTGCACTGGATCTCCTGTCTTCATTCTTTGCTCACAGCCAACACCCTTCTACCCCCATTTGTTGCTACACAGCAGGCC
This sequence comes from Girardinichthys multiradiatus, assembly GCF_021462225.1. Lineage (NCBI taxonomy): Eukaryota > Metazoa > Chordata > Actinopteri > Cyprinodontiformes > Goodeidae > Girardinichthys > Girardinichthys multiradiatus. The sequence goes on along the minus strand of NC_061796.1, from coordinate 24,805,429 downwards.
TTAAATTGCTGACTCCCTGGCCTATTTTCATTCACAATCCATTTCATATCTGGAGCCTTTCTTTGTCTTTATCCACCAATTTAATCCATCCCATCACCCTTCCAGCTAAATATTCCAAAAACAGTAGACATCTTCTATTTGAGTTTATTATAGATTTTTTATTATAAGGCTTTCACTGAAAACCTTGGATTATGATCTAGAAGACATTTCGTCTGCGTGGGTTACAGCACATGGAGACAGAAAAGCTATAATGTGTCCTTCGCTTTTTATCACTTCATAAGCAAACGGTGAATGATATACTTCTGTTTCTGTTTTAACTTTCACACCTTAAGGCACAAACAGCCCACACCCTGCTGTTAAGCACCATAAGCAGGATTACATAAGTGCGATAACTACTGAAGAGGAGGCAGAGGTAGCAAGGGGATATTAGCTTCTTTGGAAACTGGAGGTGGATAAGGCAGGAGATACCCAGTGCAACATCTTGCTTGGTTGGCTTCCCATGACTAGCTCAGTATCAGCCCACCATCAGCCTGGGGAGGGAGAGGTGGAGAGGCAGTGATGGTGGGAAAGATAAGAAGGAGGCAGAACAGGAGGAGGAGATGGAATAAGACCAAAGGCTGACCAGAGAAAGAAACTGTGAGATAGATGCTGGAAAAGGTTAGGATGTGAGAGGGGAGCCAAGAAATGTTTCATCCCTCTGGCCATAGTCCTGACAAAGCAAGGATAGAGATGTCAGGCCACATCCTGTCTACACAAGGAAAGGGAGGGGAGCTGGGATCAAGCGGCAGACAATTAGACTTCAAACCATGAGCCCTTAGCCCACTGCATTTGTGCCTTTCTGTGTCTAGCTTCTTCTTTGGTCTCTATTTACATCACTTAAGTCCTCCACCCCACCTCCTCACTCTGTGTTGAGCATCCTCACAGCTATCCAATATCAGCACTCAATTCTCCTCAGTTTCCCAAAGCTTCCCTGAGGCTGATCAAGTGTCACTTGTTGTAGTGCAAAGGGCCTAAATACGCTGCAGACACTGCAAGGTCACAGAGCTCGCTTCCATCAGGAGAAACCTTAAACCTTTCATTTGCCTCTTTCTGTCCCTCTTTCTCCCATTTGCAGCCAAAGCACCCCATGTGCTTCTGAGGCAATGTCACACAACTGTCTTCCCTTTTCACAAATCATACACATTTTCCCTGCTTTGATGGCCACTGAGGATACCATTTCTCCAACATCTTGCTGAGAGCATGCTAAACAGTAATGCTGATCTTCCAAGGACAGACAAAACTAAAATCTTTTTTTTCTCTGCAGTTTCTTGAAGGAAAACTATTTGTTTTGAAGAAAAGCAAAGATAATTGTTAGTTTCAGCATCTCAGAGCTTTTGGAAGACCGAGCAGTTGAACCACAAACAATAATGTAATTTCTACTGACATTTTTCATTTTACACAACCATAAAATGAATACTACTCACCATTTTTTTCAGCATCTCTTCCACTCTCTTTCACACTGGGTAAACAGTTTTCCAAGTAAACTCCATTGTGGTAACAACTATCAACCACGCTGAGCTGTGGAGGCTTGTCCCAACACAGACAGGGGGTTTGCATTATGCCACAGGGTCTGTTAGACGTGCTGGAGGCCAAGCAGTCTTCCAGCCACTGGCACAGCATTTGACAGGCTGCCATGCTTGGATTGCGTTTCCCCACCACTAGGTATTCTGTTTTAAAATCCTCACCACCATAAATGGCCATGCCTGCCCGAGGAGGTCCCTTCCTCATTTGCAGAAACTGTTTTCCACCCTCCAGGAAGGCCACAGAGACAGTGGTGTCACACAGCCTCACAATCTCATCAAAACTCTCCATGCCCAGGTAGGTGCGTGTGGTCTCCAAGAAGGAGTCATATTGGAAAGTGCGCAGCTGAAATGGCTTGCAGCCCCCTGTGGGTTTAGTCACCTTGATAAATATAGTGTACCTTCGTGGATCCGGGTTCTGCAGGGTCCAGGAACAAGGCACAGTGGGGAACACAGATGATGATAAAAAGAATCCAAAGAAACGGTTCTGCACTAAGGTGGAGCAGGAATCTGACTCGGGGCCTGAAGGGGCTGCATGACAGCAACCCCTCATCAGTGAAAAAGAGGCAAAAAGCAACAGCAGTGCAGGAAAAGGCCAACCTGAATGGCCAGGATTGAAAAAAATGTTTTTCATGATTTACAGTTGAAAGAAAGGAGGCAGTGTCACAGGTGGGTCTATGGGGTTCGGCTCTTGAGACAATTCCCCAGGTTTGAAGACAAAAAATGCATAGAAAATGGAGAAGGGGAAGGGAAGAGAGTGAGGAAATCCAGTTCTTCTCAAAGATCCAGCGATAGCCCCATGGCTGTGTTAGCCAACCTTGATGTTTACAAAAACCTGTGAAAAAGGAAAACAAGAATCGGATTAGATTTAGAATCTGATCAGACAGCAGAACAGGATTACACTGATTCCATTTAACGTCACAATAGGAAATTTTTATCTGCTATCATAATCTGTGCTGTTTTCCCAGAACAGCTGCTATGACTTTAGCTCTAGAACACTACAAGATAGAATACAGACAGATGGAAGGAGGGAGCTAGCAATTTTATGGAGTTTTTCTTCATTGTGCAAGTTCAGATTGGTCTTTTCCTAAGAGACTACTGCTTTTCTTACGTCTGCTCCCACATCTCATCTGGTAGCAAAATCATTTGTCCAATTAGAAGACTATTAATTACAAAAAAGCAACACCTGCAACCATTCAATACTGATCTTACTCTGCTGTGATCAGTACTATCTTTGCTTTTGCTTTATTAAACCCAGAAAAGTCAGCTAATGCATTACCTTTAAAGAGAATGTCAAAAATGAATGCTTTATATCCCCAAGATGGGCAAAATAAAAATAAAATAAATACAAAATAAAATTGGCAGTATTTTAATGAGTATCTTGCATTATTCAAAGAGATTCCACTGTAATATAGTTTAGAAAAGGAAAACAAGGAAAACAATCTGTGGAAAACAAAGTGTTTGTACTTTTGGAGAAAAAAACATATTTCAGCTGAATGATTCTAATTGGCTTCATTTAGAGGAAATGATCAGCAAAGCTGGAAAACAAAAAGATTTAAAGATGTTTTAGATACTACTCTGAATCAAAGATAAAATAGTTTTACTGGGAATAAACAGTAATGTGATTTTCATCCATAGACAATAACATTAAGTCTCTGGAAAAGTGTTATAAAGAGTTAGCCAATCTGCATGTTCTACATATATGTAATGTATATATGACATTACAAGTTATCCTAATTCATATACTGTTCTCTGCTTTGAAAAGGAGCAAATGTGAATTATTGATGATGTTGGACAATTGTAAGACCTGATATCATAAGAACATCTTCAAACAGTGAAGGGTTTACTTTCAGGATTCTCCATCAAATACTCTCAAAATAAACATGTAGAAAAATCAAACCTTTCATTTGACTTCATGTATTCAGTGGGATCAAAATGTCACTGGTGGCAAGATTTGTTGCTAACAAAACCCTTTACAAAATAGTAGTGAAATCATTTTTTATTTATTCTGGACCTTTTTAAGGATTACTAATTTCTAGTTAGTAATACACAAGTTGCGGTTTTCCTGGGGTTTAAACATGACATAACCCAGAGGTCCATTTATTTTAGCTACTGGCTATTTAGCTAAACAACGGCCCATATTTCTGTGTCATCTGCACAGTGAGCAGGATGGAAGAGGTGTAAAAATATCCAAAGGTCATTGACAAAGAACTGCAGCAAAGTGTCATATCCTGGGGTTACCAGGTCTCCATAACAACCTTACATTCTAAATATCAAAATGAACTAATATCCTTCCATGTATGCCTGCAGAAATTAATTAAACCCTCACAATCAAATCAATGAAACATAAATCAGTAAATATTAACATTTCGAAGCTGTGAAGTCTGGTAGGTCCACTCAGGGTCATGGTATTAATTCTCATTTTCTCTCTTTTGCAGAACTGTATCACTATGATTGAGACAAAAAAAAATACATATAAAATGAAAGATTATTCTTTAGAGTATCAAAAGAATAATGATCATACTACATAGATAAGATGTCATGGGAAAAAAATTCAAATGATTTCTTTGAAAATCATGTTTACTGTCATGCTTTGAGGGTTTTTGTTTGGGTTTTAGTTATTCTTATTTCCAGTTTACGTTTTGGTTCTTGTTTCTATTTATTATTTTCCTGGCTGTGTTTTAGTTTCTTATTGTTGTTCATGTTCTGTGCGTTATGTTTTACCGATTAGTTTTATATCTTTGGCTTTCTGTTTTGACCAGTCACGTTTTGTTCTCCCTGCCTCTGTCAGCCATAGCAATTAACTTTATTCTGTCCACCTGCATTAAGCAATCAGTCTCCCGGTTTCACCTATACCATGTTCCATGTATACTCCTTTGCTCATCGCGGAAACATCACCACTTCTCTGTGTTGTCCATGCCTGTAATTAATTACTACCTCCACCTTGGAGTTATTTGCTTTGCTTTGCTTAAGATGCCTGTTTGTCTACATTCTGGGGTCCTCCACCACACCACACCTGACAGTTAACTCAATTAAATTCAGATTATTTATATAGCGCCAATTCACAACACGTCGTCTCAAGGCACTTCACAAAAGTCAGGTACATACATTCCAATTAATCCTAATCATTGAACAGTGCAGTCATATTCAGTTATTTATTTAAATTGGATAAAAAGTTTTTCTATCTAAGGAAACCCAGCAGATTGCATCTAGTCAGTGACTTGCAGCTTTCTCTCCTCCCGGATGAGCATGTAGAGACAGTGAACAGTCACTGGCGTTGACTTTGCAGCAATCACTCATACTGAGCATGCATGTAGCGACTGTGGAGAGGAAAAACTCCCTTTTAACAGGAAGAAACCTCCAGCAGAACCAGAATCAGTGTGAGCGGCCATCTGCCACGACCAACTGGGGGTTTGAGAGAACAGAGCAGCACTGATCCAGGAGTCCTTTCTATGGGAAGGAAAAGTAAATGTTAATGGATGTAGCTCCTTTAGTCGTTTCACCTAGAAAGAAAGAACAGATAAACTCTGAGCCAGATTTCAATGTTAGAGTCTGAAAGAGAGCACATATAATTAGTTAAAATAAAAGATCAGTCAGTAGCCATGTCTAGGAGAGAGAAAGGGTTAAACACTGAAAGACAGGGCCATGTGGATCATCGGTAGAGGGTGAGCATTAAGTTGTTGCCAGCAGAAGCTTGGACGAATCCCCTCTCCAGAAGGGTGTCACAGGTAGACACAGAGTCAGGCCGGGTGTAGCTTCTAGGAAGAGAAAAGAGAGAGAACAAAGTTAAAAGCTGAAATAACAGCAAATAATGCAAAATTGGAGAGTAGTCTGAGAATGTAGCGAAGATGGTGAAAGTGGTCATTATGTCTTCCAGCAGCCTAAGCCTATAGCAGCACAACTACAGATAGCTCAGGATAACCTAAGCCACTCTAACTATAAGCTTTATCAAAAAGGAAAGTTTTAAGCCTAGCCTTAAAAGTAGACAGTTTGTCCATCTAAAGCACACTGATGGCCATTGTTATACTAAAAACCACAACGATTGAGATACCTCTCTCTGTCAGATTGACCATAACCATTGGAAAAGAGAGGGGGTCATACAGGTAGCAGAAATTGAGGGTGTATTTGCACCTCAACCATAACTGAGCCAGTTTAGGCTAAACCTGACTCCCCCTTACTCCATCCAACAGGGTGGGAAGAAGACGGAGGTAAAAAAATAAGGAAGATAGCTCAGGATAACCTAAGCCACTCTAACTTTAAGCTATATGAAAAAGGAAAGTTTTAAGCCCACCCTTAAAAGTAAACAGGGTGTCTGCCTCACAGACTAAAACTGGGAGCTGGTTCCACAGGAGAGGAGCCCGAAAACTAAAGGATCTGTCTCTCATTCTACTTCTAGAGACTCTAGGAACCACCAGTAAACCTGCAGTCTGAGAACGAAGTGCTCTGTTAGGAACGAATGGAACAATCGGATCTCTGATGTATGATGGAGCTTGCTCATTAAGGGCTTTATATGTAAGGAGGAGAATTTTAAATTCTATTCTGAATTTAACAGGGAGCCAATGAAGGAAAGCTAAAGTAGGGGAAATATGATCTCTATTTTTAATTTTCATCAGAACTCTTGCTGCAGCATTTTGAATCAGCTGAAGTCTTTTAGCTGCACTTGTAGGATCTCTGCTCCTCCCCTTCTGATTGGTTCTGGCAGCTCATTGTCTGCAGCTGCAACGCATTCTCCAAATGAGCTCATGGGCTTCTTAAGGTAGCTGCTGATACAGACCTTTGCTGGAACATAACCTCAGTTATGTGGACTCCTGTCTGACTGCCTATCCGCCTGCCTGCCTGCCTGTCTGTCGACCTGACTATCGGCCTACCTGCCTGCCAACATCTGGTAATACTCCCTCCTAAGGACTGCACTGTAAATATTCTCATCACCAGTACTGTCTCTCTCTCCTTGGATTCCTGGGTTTACCTCCTCCTCCTCTGGCTTCTGGACAACTCCAACTCAAGATTCCTTGAACAAAGTCTACAGTAGAAATAAACCTCATTTACCATCTTATCCTGTGTGCTGAGTCTGTTTCATCCTCTGGTTTTGTTCTACTTTGACTATTTAAGCAAATCATGATAGTATGTTCCAGCCATCTAACATGTCGAAGAACAATTCAGATGATGAACAGACTTCCTTAAAGGAACGCCAACAATCTACTGAAACCATGCTTCAACAGCTACTGCAACAACAAAGGACTACGGATTCTCATCTCACAGAACTTGGTGGTATGGTTCATGCTTTAAGCAAAATCCTAACCAAACTCTCACCTGCCTCTTCCAATCCTCCAGTTCGTTTAGAGAATCCTCAGCCACCCCCAATTCTATCTTCTGGGATCCGAGAGCCTGACTTCCGTCCGTCTGAACTGTTTTATGGTAATCCTAATAACTTTGGTGGTTTTTCTCTCCAGTGTGAATTAGCATTTAGTCGTTCCCCCTCCCTTTTCCCTACTGCTGCCTCCAAGATTACTTATATTGTTACCTCGCTAAAGGGATCTGCTCTGCGCTGGGCGCACGCCTATTTAGCATCTAACCCTGTTGAGTCTCCTAGTTATTTCAGTCACTTCAAGAGAGTCTTCGATCAACCACTCCAGCAGGAGGCAGCGGCTAAGAAGATACTCACCCTCAAACAGGGAAGGAGAGCGTTGGCGGAGTTCGCCATCGACTTCCGGGTGGCAGCTCAGGAGGTGGGTTGGGATGAAGCGGGACTCAAGGGTATTTTTGTTAATTCCCTTGCAGATCAAGTAAAGGACCAGTTGGTTTTGAGAGATGAACCTGAAAGACTGGATGAATTAATCAACCTATCGATCTGCATTGACAACCGTCTAAGAGAGAGACAAACAGAAAGGAACTACAATTCACAGTGGCAGCACTCTCTGGCGTCTCGAACCACTTTCCTTGATGCACCCACTTCCTCTTCAGAGGGATCTGCGGAACCGGAGCCGATGCAGATTGGTCACACTCGACTCTCCACAGAGGAACGACAACGTCGCTTTGAGGGTGGTCTTTGCCTATATTGTGGACGAGGAGGACATTTTATCACAAAATACCCCAAGAAGGGAAAAGAGAGGGCTCATCAATAGGTCAGGGGACTTTGGTGAGCATATGCCATTCTTCCCCTGTCTCTCGTCTGTGTTTTCCGGTCACTATTATTGTTGGTCAAGAGAAGTTTCCTGTTGACGCTTTTATTGATTCTGGTGCTGAACAGAATCTTATTTCCTCGGATCTGGTTGATAAACTTCAAATACCCTCTCAGCCTCTCAACCATTCCCTTTCTGTCACTGGCATCACTGGTCAAACCATGTCTCAAGTGAGATTTAAAGTGCCTCAGCTTCACATCATCACCTCTGGTAACCATCATGAATGGGGTGAGTTCTTTGTTGTCTCTTCCATCTCTCCACAATTAGTTTTGGGGTTTCCCTGGTTGCAGAAACATAATCCCGCTATTAATTGGGTGGAGGGCAGAGTAGAGAGATGGAGTAATCTCTGTCTCCAGAACTGCTTAAGAACTGCTGTCTCTCACTCTGTCAAACAACTCAAACCTTCTGAGCCTGTTGATCTGTCCAAAGTTCCACCTGAATACCACAATCTCGCACCTGTGTTTAGCAAACAAGGGGCTCTTTCTTTACCCTATGACTGCCCTATTGATCTCCTCCCAGGCGCTCTGCTACCATCCAGCAGACTCTTTAATCTCTCTGGACCCGAGAAGGAGGTCATGAAAGAGTACATTGAGGATTCTTTAGCATCTGGGATCATTCGTCCGTCTACCTCCCCTGTTGGCGCCGGATTCTTCTTCGTGGGTAAGAAGGACGGCACATTAAGACTTTGTATTGATTATAGAGGATTGAATCAAATCACTATTAAAAATAAATACCCACTACCACTTATTGATTCCATACATGAACAATTACATTCTGCCAAGATCTTCACTAAACTCGACCTGCACAATGCTTACCATTTCGTCCGGATCCGAGAGGGTGATGAGTGGAAAACGGCTTTCAAAACCCCCCTGGGACATTTTGAGTATTTGGTTATGCCTTTCGGGTTGACTAATGCACCCGCTGTTTTCCAGGCTCTTATTAATGATGTTCTTCGTGACTTTCTCAACCTCTTTGTTTTCGTTTATCTGGATGACATTTTGATTTTTTCCCAGGACATAGAACAACATCGCCGGCATGTCAGAACAGTTCTCCAGAGGCTTTTTGAGAATCAACTCTTTGTTAAAGCCGAAAAGTGCGAATTCAGTGTCACATCTGTGTCTTTTTTGGGTTTTATTTTTGAGGCAGGCAGGTACAGAACTGATCCCGAGAAAACCAAGGCAGTGGCAGAGTGGCCTACTCCAACTGATCGCAGGCAACTTCAAAGGTTCTTGGGATTTGCACATTTTTATAGGAGGTTTATAAGGAACTACAGTCAGGTCACTGCACCTCTCACTCAACTCACCTCCTCTCTGAAAACGTCCCATTGGACTCCTGAGGCAGAAAGGGCATTTGGTGAGTTAAAGACTCTATTTTCTTCAGCACCCATATTGACCCATCCTGATCCATGTGCACAATTTATTGTAGAGGTTGATGCTTCTGACATTGGAGTAGGGGCTATTCTATCTCAACGGTCTCCTCTGGATGATAAAGTACATCCATGTGCCTATTCGTCTCGTCGCTTGTCTCCAGCAGAGCAAAATTATGATGTGGGCAACCGTGAACTTTTAGCCATCAAGTTGGCGCTTGAGGAATGGCGGCATTGGTTAGAGGGTACTGAAGTCCCTTTTCTCATTTGGACTGATCACAAGAACCTCTCCTACATTCAAAATGCCAAGAGACTTAACCCCAGACAAGCCCGTTGGTCTCTGTTTTCTGCTCGTTTTCATTTTTCTATCTCCTACAGACCCGGTTCCAAGAACATTAAGCCTGACGCTCTCTCTCGCCAGTTTACTCATTCTGACCAACTCAAGACTGAAGCTTCCATCTTACCGGATTCTTGTATTGTGGGCGCCCTCACCTGGGCCATTGAAAAAGACATCAGGGAGGCACAGAGGTCCGAACCTGACCCAGGTACTGACCCTGTGGGCAAGCTGTTCATTCCCAACTCTGTCGTAAATAAAGTTCTGGATTGGGTGCACAACAATAAACTGACTTGTCATCCTGGGGTGACTCGTATGATCACATTTACCAAAAGGTATTTCTGGTGGCCGACTATGAACCTCAACATTAAAGATTTTGTTGCAGCTTGTCCCACATGTGTTCGAAACAAGAACACTAATCAACTCCCTGCTGGTCTTCTTCAACCTCTGCCCACCCCTAGCCGCCTCTGGTCCCACATTTCCGTTGATTTCATCACTGGTCTCCCGCCATGTGACGGTAACACAGTCATCCTTACTGTTGTTGACAGATTCTCTAAAACAGCCCATTTTGTTCCTTTACCCAAGCTTCCGTCTGCATTGGAGACTGCCCAATTCTTGGTTCTCCACGTTTTCCGCATCCATGGCATACCTTTGGACATTGTTTCTGACCGAGGCCTGCAGTTCATCTCGCAAGTTTGGAAGGAGTTTTGCAAAGCTCTTGGTGCCTCCGTAAGTCTTTCGTCTGGATACCACCCCCAATCTAATGGACAGACAGAAAGATGCAACCAGGAACTTGAAGTCACCTTGAGGTGCTAATAAATGACAACCCCTCTTCTTGGTGCAAACATCTCACATGGATCGAATATGCTCACAACACACATACTTCCTCTGCTACTGGTTTGTCCCCCTTTGAGGCTTCACTGGGCTATCTACCTCCGCTGTTTCCCAGTGTTGAATCTGACATCCTGGTCCCCTCTGTTCAGCATTATGTTTCCGGGTGTCGTAGGATCTGGCAACAGACCAGGAGGACCCTCCTACGCACTCTGGAACAAAATAAGAGGTTCGCTAACTGTCACCGTTCTGCTGCACCTGTCTACCGCGTCAATCAGAGAGTCTGGATTTCCACCAGGAATATTAAATTAAAAGATACTCCTAGAAAGTTGGCCCCCCGTTTCATTGGTCCTTTTCTCATCGAGAGGATCATCAACCCATCTGCGGTGAGACTCAAACTACCATCTTCCATGCACATTCACCCTACTTTCCATGTTTCCCAGATCAAGCCAGTCTCGGAAAGCCCCCTGAGTCCTCCCACCAAGCCCCCTCCCCCTGCTCGACTTATTGATGACCACCCTGCATATACGGTCAATCGTATCCTGGATGTTCGGCGTAGGGGACGTGGTTTTCAATATCTTGTGGATTGGGCAGGATATGGACCTGAAGAGAGAACCTGGGTTCCACGTTTTCACATCCTGGACCCTGCTCTCATCACGTCCTTTTACAAACGCCATCCTGAAAAACGTTCTGGATTGCCTGGAGGCAATCGTTGAGGGGAGGGTACTGTAGGATCTCTGCTCCTCCCCTTCTGGTTGGTTCTGGCAGCTCATTGTCTGCAGCTGCAACACATTCTCCTAATGAGCTCATGGGCTTCTTAAGGTAGCTGCTGATACAGACCTTTGCTGGAACATAACCTCAGTTATGTGGACTCCTGTCTGCCTGCCTGTCTGCCTGTCGACCTGCCTATCGGCCTACTTGCCTGCCAACATCTGGTAATACTCCCTCCTAAGGACTGCACAGTAAATATTCTAATCACCAGTACTCTCTCTCTCTCCTTGGATTCCTGGGTTTACCTCCTCCTCTGGCTTCTGGACAACTCCAACTCAAGATTCCTTAAACAAAGTCTACAGTAGAAATAAACCTCAATTACCATTTTATCCTGTGTGCTGAGTCTATTTCATCCTCTGGTTTTGTTCTACTTCGACTATTTAAGCAATTCATGATAGCACTTTGTGGACATCCTGATAGTAATTAATTACAATAGTCTAGCCTTGAAGTATCAAAAGCATGGACTAGTTTTTCAGCGTCTCTCTTGGATAGGATATTTCTAATTTTGGCAATGTTCCGGAGATGAAAGAAGGAAATCCTAGAAACCTGTTTAATATGGGATTTAAATGACATGTCCTGGTCAAAAATAACACCAAGGTTTTTTACTTTATTATCGGAGGTTAATTTAATGCCATCCATGTTAAGTGATTGACTAAGCAGTTTTTTTTTTAAAGACTCCGGCCCAAAGACAACAACTTCTGTCTTGTTTGAATTTAGAAGCAGAAAATTTAAAGTCATCCAAGTTTTTATCTCTTCAACACATGCTTGAAGTCTGGTTGGGCTCATCAGGATTCATGGATAAGTAAAGCTGAGTATCATCAGCGTAACAGTGAAAATTTATTCTATGCTGCCTGATAATTTAACCTATTGGAAGAATATATATAGTAAAGAGAATTGGCCCAAGTACTGAACCCTGTGGTACTCCACAATTAACCCTGGAGTTTAAAGATGATTTATCATTTACATGAACAAACTGGAATCTGTCAGTCAAATAAGATTTAAACCAGCCTAGCGCTGTTCCCCAGATCCCTACAGCATATTCCAGCCTTTCTAAGAGAATATTATGATCGACTGTATCAAATGCAGAACTGAGATCTAACAGGACAAGTACAGACACAAGTCCATTATCTGAGGCCATAAGAATATCATTAGTGACTTTCAGCAGAGCTGTTTCAGATGAGCTCTGAAACTTGACTGAAACTCTTCAAACAGGTCATTGCTGTGTAAATCCTCACACATTTAATTAGCAACTATTTTCTCAAGAGTTTTAGATAAGAATGGAAGATTGGATATAGGTCTGTAATTTATTAAGTCATCTCGATCAAGCAAAGGTTTCTTAAGCAAAGGTTTAATTACAGCTACCTTAAAAACTTGTGGAACATATCCATTTATTAAAGATAAATTAGTCATATCTAAAATGGGGCTGGTAATCAGAGGGAACACTTCCTTAAATAATTTAGTTGGGATTGGGTCTAACATACAAGTTGAAGGTTTAGATGAAGCTAATATTTCTGATAACTCAGGAAGCTCCACAGGATCAAAGCAGTCCAAACACAAATCAGGTTCTACAGTTACTTCCAATGTTGTCTCACTCTTCCAAAGACTCAGGGTGCATGTCACCTCCGAAGTTGTTTTCCCAGCTTCTCCTGTGACTAAAATGCAAAGCAGCCTTTGGACGAAGTGTTTTCTTTCAAACCCATCAGAGATGTCCACAGTGTTTGAAGTGCAATGCTTCACTGTGTAGGATCACTCTAACAAAGCTGCCTCATGAAGCATAACTCTATACAGGCCGTGTGGTATGGGATTTGTCAAGCAGCAGGTTTTCCTGGAGAAACTATGTTCATTGTCTTTTTTGTTGTTTCATCATTATTACATTGTATAATGCTTCTTGCCGTGTCATAAAATTAATTATGGAGTATATAACTGGGACTCTGAGTGTTATGCATGGTATGTCTGGGGTGTGAGTGGGGGTGGCATGAATTATTTTAATTTGCATTATTTTTAATGAGGAAATTCCCAATACAGATTTTCAAAACACAAATTGATTGTTCAAACTAGTTAAATATATATTTTGATTTTTTCTATTGATGATTTATTAAATAAATTTATGTTTTTTTTATTTTTTATTTATTTGTCTAATGATAATATTTTCATTGCTGCAGAGATGTGTTAAAGCTGTAGGGTTCTTCAAATAGAAACAGTATGAAAGTATTATTATAAGCTTAATTAGAGCAAAATAATAAGTAGTACAAAATTCAGCAGCTATTTGGTAAAACTGAAATAATAAAAGTGTAAATGTTCTGTATTGCAAAACACTCCACAAGATAACATTTGCTAGATGAGTCAACATTTGTGATGGAATTATCAACCTTGGATTCTTTTCAAAAAATGTATTCAACAGCAGCCCTGCTCAGTTTCTGTGTTTCTGGTCAGTTTGAATTATATTTTCTCTGGTAATTAACGACATTCAGGGTCAGGCGCAGTTGGTAGCACTGTTGCCTTGCAGCAAGAAGGTCCTGTGTTCGATCCCGGGCTGGGGTCTTTCTGTATTGAGTTTGAATGTTCTCCCCGTGTATGCGTGGGTTCTCACTAGGTACTCCGGATTCCTCCTACAGTCCAAAGACATGCTTGTTAAGTTAATTGGTCACTCTAAATTTCCCTTAGGTGTATGAATGAGTGTGTGCATGGTTGTTTGTGTGTTGCCCTGCAATAGACTGGCGACCGGTCCAGGGTCTACCCTGCCTCTCGCCCATAGACTGCTGGAGATAGGCACCAGCTTCCCTGTGACCCACTATGGAATAAGCTGACATTTCTCCTTGTTAAATCTGAAATGTAAAACAGGTTTTCTTTAATGCTAATTAATTTACTATTACATATAGCTGCTAATTCCTGTAATCCTGAACAGAGCATAGCAGACGAATATTCGGTGGGATTCAGCATCCTGCTCATTCCACCTCTTCGTCATCCCACACCTTTGTAGTGATGGTCGCCCCACATTAGATGCAGCTGTTTACTGCTGCATCAATTCTTATAAGCCAGAAGTGCTAAGAGACTAACAGATGGTCATTATCACACATCTTCCTTTGTTTTCTTTCCTCTGGTGAGTAAAATAATAACTAATAGGATGAACAGTTGCTTTCCAACCCTACCACTAATCTCTGATGCCACAAATTTAACAGCCTATTCATCATGTGTTTTTCTTCCTAATGAACAACGGTTCAGTGCAGGTATGGAACTTTCTGAAACAGCCACCACTTTCAAGCTTTAGAGACCTGGACTACCTGTTGGGTTTTGTACTAAATGTGTGGCAAGATTAAAAAACGTTTGTCAAGATGTTATGGCAATCTGTACATTTGAAAAATATTTTATAGAAAAAAAATCTGTTGAAATGTAAACATCTGGTTTGGAGAAAAAAAACAAGAACAGCTATTTTGCCCTCATCAGAGCACTGTTTGAAGGGTTGAGGTGGGGGGACATAGTGACTCCAAAACTATTAGGCCGTCTGAAAAACACAACCTATGAGTCCTTACAATAAACAATCACCAATGCTTTTTGTTAAATGGAAATAATTTCCAAATTTTCAAAAACTTATGCTCTGGCAAAGCTTCAGTATCCAAAATCACTTATGACCAAATATTTTTCCTTCCACTTCAGTGAGTCATCATTTCAACTTGTCCTGAGTCATGTCTCATCTTATTTCACCTCAGTTCATCTGGCCTCATCCTGGCAGCTCTCTGACTTGTGCTCAAACAGAAAAGCAACCAGAAAACACTACTTCATCCTCATGATCAGGAAACTGGCAGTAATGAAGCGAAGTCATGCATTAGAAGAAGACATCAAGGATGTGTTTTTTTCTTGATGGCTCCATGTTTTCTGTCTCCGGACCCATACTCACCAAGCCCACACCATATCCCCATCCTCTCCCTCTCTTTGAAAGAGTCATATCATCCCACATTAGGCAATCCTCTCTCATTTATATCCCTTCACTGTTTATGCCAATACCAAACCTGAAACACTCAAACACGGACTGTAGTTCAACCATCCCCTATTGATCTTTGTATTTGAGAAGCTTACAGAAAGCAGACATGAACACAAATCCACTCGGAAGCTAAGAAGGATCACATGCAGGAAGAGTCTGAAGGCTTTGCTACAGAACACCAATGTTAAATAAGAACTATCTCATAATTCTTAATTAATGTTCTCGTTTAATGCATCAACACAACCCTCAACCACCTTTTAAACATTTTTAATTGTAAAATAAACTACATTTTGGCTACAAATAATTCTAGAATTTAAATCTACAACAGAAAATGGAACATAATTAGATTGTTTTAATGTTTTCTAAGGATATGTAGATTTAAAATGTAATTTGTAAAAATATCTACTATACTGTCAGTATGTCTGAGCTGGGTTCTACAATCTGTGGCAAAAACAAGGAATCTACTCTTCAGGTTCTCTGACAGTCAGACACTTCAGGCAGTTGTTTTGTTTTGCAGCAAAGCATAGAGAGAGACTCAATAAATTAACAGAACTATTTTATTTGACTTAACTGAACATCCTCTGATTCTCCAAGAGCAGCAATTCTATATTTTTGTCAAAGCTTGTAAATAAAGATTTCGTCCAATAAGTGTTTGATTGTTCAGGTTTTACCTTTGCTTGTTTGTATATTTGTTTCAAGAAGTTATTTGCTCTCATTTACTCAGATTTCTATGGTGTTGTTAATTTGTTATGGCTTACCAATGTAATCAGTTTATTTTTTAGCTTTTTGATTCTGTTTCAGTTCACTTTACGTAGTGTTTTATTCTTTTAAAGATCTATCTATCCATTTTCTATACCTGCGTCGTCCATACAGGGTTGCGGGGGAGCTGGTGCCTATCTCCAGCAGTCTATGGGCAGGAGGTAGGGTACACCCTGGACAGGTCGCCAGTCCATAGCAGGGCAACACAGGCACACACAGGACAAACAACCATGTACACACCCATTCACACCTAGGGGCAATTGAGAGAGACCAAATAACATAATGTTTTTGGGTGGTGGGAGGAAGTCGGAGTGCCCGGAGAGAACCCACACATGCAAACTCTGTTCAGAAAGACCCCCGGTCGGAATTTAAACTGAGTATCTTCTTGCTGCAGGGTACCAGTGCTACCAACTGCGCCACTGTGCAGCCCCTTTTAAAGATCTTTCTTTTGTTGATTGCAGTGCGGTGTTCCTGCCTTCAGTGACACCTGATGTCTCACTCTGTGTACCACATCTGCTCTGCATTGAGTTTTTCATTCCATCAGTGTGAAGAAGCTTCTTGGTTTCCTGTGAACAGTGTCTCTGAAATAAGTGAAAGCTATTATTATGAGCCCCTGATAAAGGTGAGTTCTTTAATATATCTGTACCTGTATCTTTGTTAGAGAATCAGAGAAAAAAGAAATAGTTCTGTTATGATCCTTAGGTGTTAGGTTTTGGTTTGTTCTTATCGATTCGCTATTGATCAGTATGTTCCTTATCACTGCCATATTCTATTAATTTCATCTTATTTTTTAGTTAGCCTGCCTTTTTAGTTGTTCCTTCTTCATCAGTTTTTTAATTCGTTCATGTGTTCTTTTGTACATGTAGAATAATCTATCTTAAGCTCCATTCAGGTTAATTAGTCTCCCTTCTTCTGCTACCTGCTTTAACTCTGTCTCAGCTGTTCCACATATTACCTGATTGCCAGCCACCTGCATCCAATGTCATTCCCTATAACTCTCTTGGAATGTATAGTGCTTTTCTCACATTGTTCTCTGCCGGATCCATCCATTACACTACCCATTTACATGCCCGTTATACTCCCCGTTGCTGTGCCTCTGACTCTGCCCATGTTCCTCATCCTGTTCTCCTTGTTCTACCTTGTAAGTTTGTACATTTTCTTATTTAATATATCATTATGTTAATCAGACGATCCAGAATATATGTTCCAATTAGGCACGACTGTTGGATTAAAAGTAGCTTTTGAAAATAACAACCTTTAATTAGGTATTAAACATACCTTTGATTAAAATTGCAGTAGGTAACGTTGCTAAAATACATTTTTACATATTTGTTAAAGGGGACATATCATGTTTTTAAATCCTTCCGTTTCACATTTATAACATTCAGTTGTGGTCTATATAAAGTAGAACTGCAATGCTTTGGTCTGAATTCCCTGTTATTGTAGCTCCACAGGCTCCTCTTTTACCCTTGTTCAGAGGTGAGTGATAGAGCAACTCGTTTTGGTGCCGTCTCTTTAAATGATGTTAAGGCACCTCAGAGATACAATTATCTAGTGGCACAGAAACAAGACAAAAACCGCAAAAACAATGCAAAACTGTTTATGTAATAATAAAATTCCAAACACACAGTACGGTTATGTCCTCAAGTCGCTAAAAGCAGCACACAGCTCTAATAAAAGCAGAAGGCACAATGCTACTGCTATCAGAACAATGGCCAGGACCTCATATCAATGCAATAAACTAATGTCTGAACTAAAGTTTCTCATCATTTTAGCATTACTGGCAGCTTATCGCTTTGCTCTGTCCGTCGTTTCCATAGACAGAATGAACTGACCCCTTAATCATATGAAGTCTCCTCGTCCTTGAAGTGGAGAAATACAAATTTTCCCACTGATGTCGGAACATTTCCATGACAAATAAAATTTAACCTGGCACTTCGAAGAGGCTCTGATGTTGGGAGATCGTATAATTAATTGTGTTAGTTAATACACCCAACAACCGAACCAAATTATCTTCTTACAGCGTAGGCAGGCTTGAACTTGGACTGGCGCAAAGTCTATGACCGTATTTAGCTGTTCCACAGCAAATACTGTGACATAACAATAGGAAAAACGTAAGAGATGATAAAGAAAACTGAACTGACTGAAAAATATGACCCAAACAGAATATAAAGATATCTCTGCAACACCTGGAGAGACTAAATTAAACTTTTCTGCACTCCTACACACTCCAAGTAAACAACAAAATGTATTTAAGGGCTAAAATAGTGGACTTTGCTTGATATGTCCCCTTTAAAACTGTCACTATGTCTAGAATACTAGAATATGGACAAATAATCTGTGAAAAAAATCAAGCTCCTCTGGCTCTTCCTAGTGTACCTACTGCTATTTGCAGAAATACACCGGTTCCAGTCAGAACCAACCAATCAGACCCTGGAAGAATTAGCAGTGTCAATGAACCTTATGTGGATCAATCCCTGATAGAACATCAACAGTGTATGTGTTGATTATATAAAGGACTTTTTTTGGCTTTTGACATTAGGACAACTTTAGAATAAAAATGCAATATATGAATCAGCCTAAGCTGGACCAGGATATTCTACACAGTTTACTGACTCTTCAAAACACTGTTTTAGATTTGTAAAGCAAAAAAAAAATGGAAGTTTTACTTTTACTAAAAATCTTGCCCCATCTCTTTAACCCAATATAATTTATTGTCTTGCCTCTTGAGCTAGGTGTATTGTCACAATCTTATTGTTAATTCCTGCATTCCAGTTCTCCCCACCATGGGACTTGATGGAGAGAACCTACTGTTTAGCAAAAAGGTTTAAAAAAGTCAGACTTCATTTTTCTGCCTTAATTTGTGCAAATCTAGCAGAGATGACAGGAACAGGAAGAAATAGATACAGTTACTTTCATTGGTCTGAATTCTAAACGATATAACAATATGTGTTTAATGGTAAACATTTTGCTCATGTGATTCCATTCAAACAAGGGTCAGACTGTTGGTTCTGTTTAGAAGAACAAATAAATAAAAAATACAAAAACAATACACGTTGTTCGTCTGTGATTTGATATTCTCCGTTTCTTTCAGCCCAAACGATAATCAAATGATTAAAGAGAACAGGTTGCATCAGACAGCAACCTAGGAGCACAAATCCATGTAAGCACGCCCAACAGGCGCACAGTGAGTCAGTCACAACAATGGCTCAATCACAGTGAAACAACAGTCCCCAAACTGACACATACAAGGAGACATAGAGACATAAGAGCATTGATGAGAAAATGATAGAGTCACATGGCATATCACTTGTCACATCACCAGCACAGGGATTACTAACTGATTAGCAGTGTAGCTCAGGGATCTGATACAATGCTGCTGTTCTGCGACATAAACAAAACCAGAAAAACAAAAAGAAAAAGATATTCCTAACAGACATGTATTTCTCTTCTCTTAAACCTTAAACATAGCAGTGTTATTCTATCTCATTATTCTTTCACATGCATAACAATGTGCCAAGGAGAATATTCACATTTAGTGATAGATATATATTATGTCGACCAATAAGATGAGCAGAGCAATGGGAAGGCAGACATGACAATAAAGCCACATATGTGAAAATTAGGCTGACATAGAAGTGACATTTTTATATCGAATCAAAGGCTTTAATACAGCATCCCATTTCACTACAACCACATGATCACCTCAGTGTGCCAGACATTCTTTAGTTTGTTCACTGGTGCAACTACTGTTTTATCAAACAGATCAACAGAACATGATAAAGCATGTAGAGTACTTAATGTCTTTCTTAGTGAGGTTTAAATATCTGAAGTCACAAAAGCAGAAAAACAATGTGCAAGAAATGTCAAAAGGAAATTAGGTGTTTTCCAGCAGTAGGTTAATGATTTATCTTTCAGCATAATGCTTCTGGAGATCACATAGTGGCACATTTCCTCGATGCTGAAGCTGCACCATGTTCAACTTGAGTCAGGGCAAATAAAAATGCAGTGTTGCCATGCTGAAATGCTTATGTATTTTTACACTTCTGTTGAAGTGTCCTTAATATGTGACTGCCTTTAGAAAATAATGTCATCATCCATCTCTGTTTAAAGCGTGCTTTCTAACTCAATGATTATTTAAAAAATCTTGTTTATCTATTATAAAAAATCTCAACCTTTGCATGTACAGTACAGACCAAATGTTTGGACACACCTTCTCATTCAAAGAGTTTTCTTTATTTTCATGACTATGAATATTGTAGCTTCACACTGAAGGCATCAAAACTATGAATTAACACATGTGGAATTATATACTGAACAAAAAAGTGTGAAACAACTGAAAATATGTCTTATATTCTAGGTTCTTCAAAGTAGCCACCTTTTGCTTTGATTACTGCTCCACACACTCTTGGCATTCTGTTGATGAGATTCAAGAGGTAGTCACCTGAAATGGTTTTCTAACAGTCTTGAAGGAGTTCCCAGGAGATGCTTAGCACTTGTTGGCCCTTTTGCCTTCACTCTGTGGTCCAGCTCACCCCAAACCATCTTGATTGGGTTCATGTCCGGTGACTGTGGAGGCCAGGTCATCTGGCACAGCACCCCATCACTCTCCTTCTTGGTCAAATAGCCCTTACACAGCCTGGAGGTGTGTTTGGGGTCATTGTCCTGTTGAAAAATAAATGATGGTCCAACTAAACGCAAACCGGATGGAATAGCATGCCGCTGCAAGATGCTGTGGTAGCCATGCTGGTTCAGTATGCCTTCAATTTTGAATAAATCCCCAACAGTGTCACCAGCAAAGCACCCCCACACCATCACACCTCCTCCTCCATGCTTCACGGTGGGAACTAGGCAAGTAAAGTCCATCCGTTCACCTCTTCTGTGCCGCACAAAGACACGGTGGTTGGAAACAAAGATCTCAAACTTGGACTCATCAGACCAAAGCACATGTTTCCACTGGTCTAATCTAAACAAGTCTCTTCTGCTTGTTGCCTGTCCTCAGCAATGGTTTCGTAGTAGCTATTTTACCATCAAGGCCTGATTCACACAGTCTCCTCTTAACAGTTGTTCTAGAGATGTGTCTGCTGCTAGAACTCTGTGTGGCATTGACCTGTTCTCTAGTCTGAGCTGCTGTTAACCTGCGATTTCTGAGGCTGGTGACTCGGATGAACTTATTGTCCGCAGCAGAGGTGACTCTTGGTCTTCCTTTCCTGGGGCGGTCCTCATGTGAGTCAGTTTCTTTGTAGCGCTTGATGGTTTTTGCGACTGCACTTGGGGACACTTTCAAAGTTTTCCCAATTGTTCGGACTGACTGACCTTCATTTCTTAAGGTAATGATGGCCACTCGTTTTTCTTTACTTAGCTGATTTTTTCTTGCCATAATATAAATTCTAAGTCTATTCAGTAGGACTATCAGCTGTGTACTGTATCCACATCCTGCACAACACAACTGGTGGTCCCAACCCCATTTATAAGGCTTGAAATCCCACTTATTAAACCTGACAGGGCACACCTGTGAGGTGAAAACCATTTCAGGTGACTACCTCTTGAAGCTCATCAACAGACTGCCAAGAGTGTGTGTAGCAGTAATCATAGCAATAGGTGGCTACTTTGAAGAACCTAGAATATAAGATATTTTCAGTTGTTACACACTTTTTTGTTCAGTATATAATTCCACATGTGTTAATTCATAGTTTTGATGCCTTCAGTGTGAAGCTACAATATTCATAGTCATTAAAATAAAGAAAACTCTTTGAATGAGGTGTGTCCGATCTTTTGGTCTGTACTGTATACAAGTATTTTTAATTGAAAACCATTGATGACAGCTGCAAAATCTTTACTTTAAAATAGCCCTAACTCAGTCTTAACATTACATTCCTCAAAATACACATTTCACCTGTAACAATTTTCTTTTGTCAGGAAATACTGTACATGTAGGAGGTATAATACATTGAACCTCCCTACTCCCCCACCCCTTTACTGTTGTAGGCTTTTTCAAAATAGCTCTCTTAATTCCGGACGTCAGTGATTAAAATATATAGTATGTCTCCTGTTACAACCCTGATGGTTAGGTTGGGCAATTACCTTTCATATGTAACACTGACTACTGATATCTGAGGACCCGTTGAGGCTCTCAGTTTTCTTTAAACCCTGACTGCCAACTAACCTCTCTCTGCTCTCCTCCACAGATATGCTGCCATCTTTTTCTATTTATATTATGTTAATTGTACATTACAACACTTTCACATACACTCTCCACTCATGCACACCATACTCCACTGATTCCACTGACTTTCACACTTTGTTCATATTGAATACATTTATATTTTAGGACTCTAATACATGGTGTGTCTCTCGTTTTGTTGTAGCCATTGAGCCAGGTCATAACAACTGGGGGCTCATCCGGGATTTCTGAATGATTTAAAACTTGCTTTTGTAGCATAGTAGCAATTGGGGCTCATTGTTAAGATAATAAATCTTTGGTTGGCAGTGGGCACATGTTTTTGTTCATGCTGATTAGATAAAAAAATCCAGCTAAGCTCTGTTGGTCAAAGTATGCACTAATGCCAGGGTATTTAGTATTTGAAAAATGTTCTTTATCTGTGGTTATTTAGGGATACACCATGTGCTTTTGTTTGTTCTGCTGATCAAGTATAAAGAGAATTCCCTGTTAGGCTGCATGGCATTTCTTCTTTAGTTTGTGCCTGTTTGTTGTTTGTGTAGTGTGAATTTATATGGTTAGAGTAGTTGTCTCAGAGGCCCAGGCATAGCTTTGGTAGGGTTGCCACAGTGATGGTCACATTACCAAACTATTCAGTGCATAAAGACACATCATCATTGACCTCTGAAGACTAGGGTTGAACTTTATATACATTTGGTCAATCCATTTGTAACAACCTAACTGCATGTTGGTTGGTTGTTTGAATTGTTTAGCCTCCTTTTGCATCATAAGAAGTCACTTGGTGGTTTTTGATAGGAATGTCTATTTTGAGTGGCATGCAAATTACTGTGTAATGTTAAGAGAGCAGAAAGACCTTGGTGATCCCTTTGGGGATCACCAAAACAAGCAAGGGTGTTACAACCCCTTATGGTTAGGTTGAGCATGTACCTTTCATATGTCACACTGATTACTGATATAGGACACCTGGTGGCCTGGTAAGGCTCTCAGTTGTCTTTACTCCCTGACTGCCAACTAACCTCTGTCTGCCCTCCTCCCCAGATATGCTGTCGTCTTTTGCAGTTTTCTTTGATTGCACATTATAACACTTACATCCTCTACTTATGCACACCATACACCACTGACTTCATTGACTTTCACACTTCATATTAGAAACTTTGATTAAACCTTAGTTTGTTTCGTAATAATATATATTTTAGATCTCTTATACAAGGCATGTCTCCTTTTTTGTTGTGACATTTGAGCCAGGACATTAATACACTTTATATATACAAAAGGGGTATAAAATACACACTATCAGGCATAGTTTGGTGATGTAAGCAATCAGAACAATAAATGTAATAAGTGTAACAAAATTCACGCAGCCTTTTAGAACATGGGTATGCAATATTTGGAATTAGGAGGCTGTTGAGCTTGTAAGAATTTGAACAGAATGAGGCCAGTAGTAAATAATGAGCTACAACAGGATTAAATTATTTGGTTGCTCTAGTTTTGCAAATTCCTATAAATAAAATGTAGAAAGTACCACAGTGACCTCCGTTCACCCCTGCTTTATTGAGCACAGAATACAACCCCGACCAGCCCTTACCTGTTGCCCACTGCTGTCAGTTAGGTGAAGACAGCTCTGCTACACTTGCCCATGTTAAAAGAAATGCAAAAGTCTGACTGGGAATATTTCCAGATGTGATTAAACTCTGAAACAGTACAGGAGGAGCACAACCAATCTCTGTGTTGATGTTCATGCAGTTTTAAACTAAACATTGGAAACACATTATACAAGTAAGCATGTCTGTCTGTAAAATCAACATCCTACCAAGATAACCTGTCTAAAATGTAGCACACATCTACTAAATGAACTCCCAAAACACCAGAAAACAATATTCTACTCAATAGGGACATTCACCTTAGAACTATTACTAAATTTAGGTCATATATTTTCTATACTTACCACTGGCGAGCGGTGACACCATAATGTTGACAACACAAGCACAAGATGGCATTACATTAAGTTATTGCCAACCACCATTACAAATAATGAGTTCAGCACACCTACCAAACACATTTTATTTTATTTCAAGACAATTACAAATTGGAAACTGGAGCCATGCATGAGCAAAAACTTTACTTCGGGAACATGCACCATCCTCTCCATTTGAATGGACTGGACAGGTGAAAACTTAAGGAATGAGCAGAAACAAAAATCCACATCAGCCTTAATGTTCTGTTCTAACTGGCAGGTTGTTTTCAGAAGCAGGACTCTAGGTAAATAAATTATATTTATTGCAAGTCTACAGCCCAGAAAAATTTTAAGACTAATTTAAGAAATGTGCAACAATCATTAACCTGTTTCTGTTATTAGCTGTTGTTAAAATAAATCTGATAAAGCTACAACTGATTTTCTTGTTTATTTATGTTGTTACTATTTGATGTTTGGAGCATTAGACAGCATTAGTCCTCTAGAAAAAGTGAAAAAATAGCCCAAGAAGTCTTGCTGCCCGGTTAAATTCAGAGCTATGTTCTATAAAGCAAAGCTATAACACGCACACACCCCCGCACTGACACACAGATAATCCAAATGGTGAAAGGTCATGCAAACACAGGTCACTATTACTTCAGGCCTGCCTTCTTTGATGCTTGTGATATCCTTTTTGTGGTGCAAAAACTGACCTGGCACAAGTAGTCAACCAGCTTCTCCATATGGTATGCCTGAAAGGCCAAAAGAGGACATGTGATAAAAAAAAAAAAAAAATGCAAAGCTCTAAGAAAGAGAAAGACCTCTAAAACGGTCCTTATTATTCTGGAGAATTGGTCTACAGTTGTATAAATAGACCCTTGGCCAAGCTAGAACAGCATATTTCTCATTGTCAATAGAGGAGAACAAGAACAACCCGATGCTTGCTTTTAGTAGAGTAGCCAAACTAACGAGTCAAATCTCTCTTGAGTGTTTACATCCACTGAGCTTTCCGCAGTGATGACTTAATGGAGCTCTTTAAAAATATAATTAATTCTAATAAAAATAAAATTATGTCATCCACCCGAATATGACTACGTTGTCCTCAGTAAGTGAGACAACTGTGAAGGTAACTGTGCAACCTGATCTGTACTTAGACTGTTTTGATTCAGCTGATGGATTTGTTCCCCTTCATTACTGCCCCATTTTAGAAATGATTAATCTGTCCTTAGTAAATGGATGAATACGACAGGCCTTTGAGGTTGCTGTAATTAAACGTTTGTTTAAGAAACCTTCTCTCGATCAAGATGCCTTAATATCTAATCTAATATCTAAGTAACCCTGGGGTGTGATAAATCCTCACATATATGTATATGCTTCTGTTTGGTAAAATTATCAGACAGAAAGGAATAATCTTCCACTGTTATGCTGATGATCCTCAGCCATATTTCTACAAGTCTGGTAAATCCAATCGGTTAGATAGACAGCAGGCATGTATTTAAGAAATAAAAACCTGCATGACTACATTTTCTGCTTTATATTCAGACAAGACAGAAGTTCTCGTATTTGGACTAATAGCTTTGAAAAAGAAACTGCTTAGTAAGTTAAGATGGATGGCAATAAATTGGCCACCAGTAATAAAAAAATTAACCATGGTGTTATTTTTGACCATGTGTCATTTAAATCCCATATTAACAGGTTTCTAGGACTTCCCTCCTTCTTACACCTCTAGTATGTTTACAAGTTAGTTATGGAGACTGATAAAGGACTAACTGAGCACCTTTCCTCACTCTGCATTTTTCTCCTACCACTCTCCAATTATTCATTATGTGATGATTTTTCTTTCTAAAATTAACCATATGTTCTCTCTGTTTTGTCTTTGCAGATGTAACACCTGGCCTGCCGTTTCTGTATAGCTGTGACAGCTTCCTGGAATTTTATTTACTTCACCTTTCATTGATCATGATGTTATGGCTGATTGGCATATATATAGGTATGCACATAATCTGTACCTAAGTACACATTTGCAACAAAAATAATTTGTGTACTAAAATATCTTTATCAAAATAATACTTTGTGTATCTGAAAGTCTGATATTCTGCATGTGTTTATTCATAAAATGTCCAAAAACTATTTGGTATTTTGTCATCTTCAAAGAAGCAACAAGCTGAATTGTAGGTGAACATTTTGTTTCTTTCTTTAAAGTGGTTTCAAGCTGTCCCTTGGATCAAAACCAATGATAAACGCATTCATTCCATGTCCTTCCACATCAGTCGTTGTTGTCCAGCAGCTGAGAGTTTACCACTGACTTTCTAATACCAATTGAACTGGGAGCTAATAGCTCAAACAGGCCATAATGGATTGTGAATCTTTTCCAGGATGCAGGCTGGGATGACTAGGCAACAACGTTGGTTGCTGTGAGCACTGATAGGGCTGCTTTCAATGTTGAAACCATGGCATTGTACCAAGACTACAGCAACTGGCAGCAGTGGGACCTCGCTTGCACACACACACATTATAAAACTGTGCAAAATTAGCTGATCACAGTGTCTCCTGCTATGAGATATTTTATTACTGCATAGTCAAGCTGTTGCACTTTAATCTCTTAAAAGATGCAGCAAAACACAGGCTTTGTTGAACAAGTTGTGTGAAGAGAACAAGGTCATCTTTGTAAGACTGGATAGGTTTTACAGCACCAGATGATGGAGGAAGATACACTGCTAAAAATATCAAGATATTTACTTGCCATTAAAATGCAAAAGGTGATGGTGCTCAATAGCATACAGGTCCTTCTCAAAATATTAGCATATTGGGATAAAGTTCATTATTTTTCATAATGTCATGATGAAAATTTAACATTCATATATTTTAGATTCATTGCACATTAACTGAAATATTTCAGGTCTTTTATTGTCTTAATACGAATGATTTTGGCATACAGCTCATGAAAACCCAAAATTCCTATCTCACAAAATTAGCATATTTCATCCGACCAATAAAAGAAAAGTGTTTTTAATACAAAAAAACGTCAACCTTCAAATAATCATGTACAGTTATGCACTCAATAATTGGTCCGGAATCCTTTGGCAGAAATGACTGCTTCAATGCGGTGTGGCATGGAGGCAATCAGCCTGTGCCACTGCTGAGGTCTTATGGAGGCCCAGGATGCTTCGATAGCGGCCTTTAGCTCATCCAGAGTGTTGGGTCTTGAGTCTCTCAACGTTCTCTTCACAATATCCCACAGATTCTCTATGGGGTTCAGGTCAGGAGAGTTGGCAGGCCAATTGAGCACAGTGATACCATGGTCAGTAAACCATTTACCAGTGGTTTTGGCACTGTGAGCAGGTGCCAGGTCGTGCTGAAAAATGAAATCTTCATCTCCATAAAGCTTTTCAGCAGATGGAAGCATGATGTGCTCCAAAATCTCCTGATAGCTAGCTGCATTGACCCTGCCCTTGATAAAACACAGTGGACAAACACCAGCAGCTGACATGGCACCCCAGAACATCACTGACTGTGGGTACTTGACATTGGACTTCTGGCATTTTGGCATTTCCTTCTCCCCAGTCTTCCTCCAGACTCTGGCACCTTGATTTCCGAATGACATGCAGAATTTGCTTTCATCCAAAAAAAGTACTTTGGACCACTGAGCAACAGTCCAGTGCTGCTTCTCTGTAGCCCAGGTCAGGCGCTTCTGCCGCTGTTTTTGGTTCAAAAGTGGATTGACCTGGGGAATGTGGCACCTGTAGCCCATTTCCTGCACACGCCTGTGCACGGTGGCTCTGGCTGTTTCTACTCCAGACTCAGTCCACTGCTTCCGCAGGTCCCCCAAGGTCTGGAATCGGCCCTTCTCCACAATCTTCCTCAGGGTCCGGTCACCTCTTCTCGTTGTGCAACGTTTTCTGCCACACGTTTTCCTTCCCACAGACTTCCCACTGAGGTGCCTTGATACAGCACTCTGGGAACAGCCTATTCGTTCAGAAATTTCTATCTGTGTCTTACCCTCTTGCTTGAGGGTGTCAATAGTGGCCTTCTGGACAGCAGTCAGGTCGGCAGTCTTACCCATGATTGGGGTTTTGAATGATGAACCAGGCTGGGAGTTTTAAAGGCCTCAGGAATCTTTTGCAGGTGTTTAGAGTTAACTAGTTGATTCAGATGATTAGGTTCATAGCTCGTTTAGAGACCCTTTTAATGATATGCTAATTTTGTGAGATAGGAATTTTGGGTTTTCATGAGCTGTATGCCCAAATCATCCGTATTAAGACAATAAAAGACCTGAAATATTTCAGTTAGTGTGCAATGAATCTAAAATATATGAATGTTAAATTTTCATCATGACATTATGGAAAATAATGAACTTTATCACAATATGCTAATATTTTGAGAAGGACCTGTATTTGCATAAAACCTTTCTAGTGTTTTCTGACCAACATGCTTGACAACTGGCAACATTTTAAAGACCACGTCTATTAGAGTTCTGAGAGAAAAGCTGAGCATTGGAAAATGTAAGAAGGAAATCAGTGTGGCCTTTTGCAGTTCGTACTTGTGCTTGATGGTGAAGGACAGTACAAGAGTCACAACATTTCTAAAGCAGATGCTGATGGGGACAGGACAAACTTACTCAGAGGCTTATTTGAAGAATTTAAAATCAAATAGAACTATATCAAGTCTTGGATTATTTTGTTTGAATTTGCTTGTTCAACCTGACCTTAAATGCAACATCTTCACTGTTGGCAAGACATCAGCTTGCAAAATTCTTCAAAAAAGCATCCAAATGAAATTTGACAAAGAAACCATCACGACAGAATGGATTCCCCTAAAGGAGACACATCATGCTTTTAAATTGTTTCTTTTCACACTTAAACAATTCAGTTGTGGTCTATATAAGGAGGAACAGCAACGCTTTGGTTTGAAATCCTTGTTATTGTAGCTCCACAGGCTCCTCTTTTACCCCTGTTCTGAGAGCAAATTGTTTTGGTGCCGTCTCTTTAAATGCTGTTGAGGAGCTTCACAACCTGCCCCCCTCCAGGTCAAAGAGCGATCCACTTTAACCCGTTCGGCCATTTTTGTAGTTTGATAACAGTGATACAAAAACTGCAAAAACAATGCAAAACTGTTTATGTAATAATACTATTCCAAACACACAGTACAGTTATGTCCTCAAGTAGCTAAAAGACACATAGCACTAACAAAAGCAGAAGGCACAATGCTACGGCTATCAGAACAATGGCCAGGACATCACATCGACACACAATAAGTTCATGTCTAAAATAAGGTTTGTTGTCATTTTAGCGTTATTTGCAGCTTACCGCTGTGCTGCGTCCAACATTTCCATAGACAGAAAAAACTGGTGTGGGAACATTGCCATGAAAAATACAATTTTACCAGGCACTTAGGCTGGGGGAACGTGTAATTAATTGTGTGGGTTAATACACCCAACAATCGAACTTATCCTCTTTCAGCATAGGCGTCTTAGTCTGAATGCAAACCTCCAAAACAAACAGGTTTTTTCTTGTTAGTGTCTCCAGTCAAAAACAGCCCTTTTCAAATTTAAATTCTTTAAAGTTAGGATGGTAATAACCGAACAAGCATTAGGAGCAGCAGAGGGCTCTTTTCTCAGCAAACTGTTGCCATTTCTGTACATCTGCACCCATCTGACTGCAACAAAACCTGCAATGCTCTGAAATTAAACAGATAATTATCTGTCTCTGCTGATGAATGTGTTTACTGTGGTAAATGTCAAAGCCTTTCTAATAAGCATATTAAAGACATTTCACACCCCCACACCCCTAAATACACACACAAACCTGCTCACTATTATTCAGTTTCATGTTTTAATGCAACCCCGCAGTACTTGAGTCTTGAAAACACTTTTTTTGGCACTGATGGCCTTTATTTACTAGAATCAGACAGGAAACTGGGAGAAGACAGCAAAGCAGTAAATGTCCCAAGGTCAAAAGTTAAGCCCTGGTTGGCTGCATTGATGACTAATAGCCCATGTATGCGGAGTCCCTGCTCTACCATTACATCAGGTGACACCCTTTGAAAGCACTTTCAAAACAGCAAAAATCAACCCAAGCGTCCTTCAAGTCAAGAATAAGTGACTCTCTTGACAGTTGCTATAGTTTATACTTCCTTAGTGTATTTTCCTGTTCTAGTTATTATTTTCACATTGCTTTTTCTGGACATTTGAGCAAAGTTCAGATTTGTATTTATTTTAGTTTATTGTCAACTTATAATGCCCAGCATCTACAGTGGAATTAAAAAAGAATATTTTATTGTGGGACCCAGCCATGGATTTCAACATTAAAACTCCGGTACGAACTCTTCTGGAACTTTTCAAAATAAAGTGCATTAACCTTCTTCCAGCACAGCCAGGAAACGGAATAACTGCGGACTTCTTGTGACGTCACTGCCCAAATAAAAGCACAGCTGTTATTACATCTGCCCTCTTTCACACGGCCTTCGAAAGGGACCGGATAGGGGAGACAAGCGCGCTGATGTCTCTTTGCTGGCAAACAGACATACACTCTTCAACTGGATCCAAGAGTGTCATAAGATCATGCGATCATATGCACAAGTTAAGTATGAGTGAATAACTGTTTGTGTACCCAGTATTCATTCATAAAAACGGGAATTAAGGTACACGCCTGGCTTGACTTTCTCTCTGAGACCTGCAGAAGCAAACGGTGCCCCAGAGAAGTCCCTGCAGAGACGCTGTCTCTTCAAGCCGAGTGAAATGGTTTTCCTTGCCTGAGAGGAGGACAAACGAGTAGCCGCATTACGGCAGTTAACGTGCAGTGTGGTCAGCGGACAGAATGAGCCGTCTTCCAGCCAGAGCTACGGAGGTTAGCTGGAAGCTAACCCTTTGTTCACAGAACTCTCTTCAAACATCATCGTCGCCCGGACAGCTTTTCCTCAGCATGGTCAGAGGTTAGGTTTGGGCAGAGCACAATAATATAGAAGTGATTTAGATTGCAATGATCTAAATGTTTTTCATTTTATGAAGTTTGGTTTTGTTTGTGTTGAACTCAGCTATCTTGGTGCTAGCAGACTATCTGCAGCACACATGTTCAGGTTGTGTTCTTTGTGTGTTTTTAAAGTTAAGACAAACTTTATTAAAGGGTGATTTTAAACAGAAGATTGATTATAACGCTCCGTCCGCGCTTATGCATTTTAACGCTTTTATTAATGGTATTTTTAAAGGTGTGTGTTTGAATCTGGTGCTAAGCTAGCAGCTTCTTTCTTAGCTTAACTGCTAACAGCTAAGGACATGTGCTTGCCGCTAAACAATATTTACCCAGGAAGGTTTAGTTTTCAATCCAGTAAATAATGTGTCCCTAACATCATTTTACTAAATTTGATAACTAAGTAAACACCATTAAGCCCCATTTCTCCAGAAAGATTTCCAAAATATTTCCTTAATAATATTTCTTCAAATATTAGTTTAATAAATAAAGGCAGCTAATGAGACACCGTTGATCATTATTTAAAACACTATTTTATTAAAAGAATATTTTATCTGATCTTGCATTGTGAATGGTTGTCTAAACGTTTGCTTATTATTGCCTAAGTTGGTTCCAAGACTAACTTAATTTCATTTCCAGATTCTTCAACATAATCCTTGGTTCTCAAACATAAACATTGCTTGGTAATGTTGCATCACTCTTTGGTCATTTGTTTATATTGAACATAGCCCATTAGTCTTAGTTATTCTTTAATTCTGCTTGGTAGTTTAGTTGGATTGTTTTAGCATAGTAAAGAGTTTGTTGATTGAAGTATGTTTGACTTTGAGTTGACTTATTTTTGTTAATATATTCTTGTATTTTAAGAAATTGTGTGAATTCATTCCATGTGTGTGCAGAGTTTATGCTGTTCAATAATGTCAGAGCTCGTCTCACACCTTTCTATTTTGTCCTAATACCATCGCCTTACTGGGCTGGTATTCACAGGACAACCCTTAACAGACCGAAATATTATTTGATAAAATATTAATATTAAATATTAAATAATATTCTCAGATTCATAATCCCAACATTATTAACAGTGCCTACTCTCAAAATGCAATACAACCTTTTCAGACTGCTGCAGAGCGGGACATTCAGAGAAGAGATGGCTCACCATTACTGTGACTTAAAAGGCAATTGCTTCATTGCGTGTCAGTCTAGTCTATTAAATTTGTTAAGGTGTCTCAGTCTAGATAAATGTGTGGGATGGCTAGACCATTCAGCCAACAACGTTATCCTCTCTTAGCCGCTAGTGGAGCAGAAATATTGTGATGCTGTCAGTGTGCATCAGTCAAAGCCCACAGCGCAGGCTGCAGACAGCAAACAGACGTCAGCACTGTTTCCAACACTAGAGCTCATAAAGCCCCATGAGTGTAATTGAACATGTCTATTATTAGGTTTACTGTACAGACTGCTAAATGCTGCTCTGTCCACAGTAAGAGAACAAAACCAAAACAGAGTGACAGGGAGTCATTCCAACAGACATTGGATTTGTTCAAGTAGATGCAGTGTTGAACATGACCATCATTGGATTTCACTGAGATGAGAATTTGTAACATATGTAACCCCAGATTACAGTGTTGCTGCATACAGAGCACAGATCACATTTGGATTCCTTGCAAGATTAGAGTCAAGATGCATGTGAAGCTGCTTGTGTGTGTGCGCGTGTGTGTGTATGTGCTATCTTCCCCTCCTAATGCCCATATCTCTCAGTGGGGATGTTACTGATGGCAATGTGATGGTCCTTTTTTCCACTTGTGCCATAAGTCTCTGCATAATGGCCGCTTTGTTCTACAACCTAATCGCATTAATATGAAAGCCAATTGCTTAGGATGGCAAATCAAATCATGCTAGATTGCATTCAAATGAAAATGAGTTAATCAGAAAAGCTATGTGTTTGCACAAAGGAAAAGGGATTAAAGCTGAAGGAGAACATCATATACAACTGACTGCATTTAAATGCCATTTCAGCTCTGCTCCATCCAGCTGTATAATACAGTTTGCTCAAACCTTTGAAAGCCTTCAAAACACGAACTCATTGTGTTTGTGTCAGACAGATTAAACACACATTCTCTGTTCCTTTCTTTGTGATTATAATATGCAGTCAGAGGAAGCAAATAAAACTTGTAGAATGTTTTTAGATCTGCACTGATTTATATTTCTGAGCAGCATGCTCCAACAGGCCTGCTGCAGCCCTCATTTAGTGACAGTGTTCATCATGTTTCACCAGAGGACGCTTCAGTTTTGATTATAAATCTCTGAAAGATGTTCCAATAATTGGTACAAGTGCATCTACCCCCATACCGATGACCCACTGCGTAGGCACAGCAGGGGACTATCATGTATAATTAAACCTTATAGTGACTGCTATAGGGCTCATTTACATCTACTTTCCTAGTTGGAGACAGATGTAAAAACAGCAACCTCTGAGGGGAAAACATTAAGCCACTGCAAATGTGCCAAAAACTGCCAAATGCCAGCCTGTTTTACCAGCTCAGGAGCAGACACAAACATCATCGCTTCTAGTGAACTTTCAGTAAAGCTTCAAAATACACTTATAGTTGCATACATGTTGCAATGTAGCTTTTAAGCCTTTGAAACTGTGCCAACAACACTTTAGTTTGAACATGGTTAGAGTAAGGGACGGGTTAGAATTAAATCACTAGAAGTTTAAAAATCTTTCCTGGCTTTTTGTGACAAATGAAAACATATAATTTGGGGATAGTCATATGACTGATGTCAGCCTACACATATTAGATAAATTGTTTTTGTAATGTTTAAAAATTTAAGTGGGAACAATTACCCTCTCATCAATGCAATACAAGCACATCCTTGTAATGCATGGATGCAAACACCACATGGCAGTAATTTATCATAAAAAAAGGAAGACACTTGTGAAGTACTCCTCAACATATTTTAGGAAAACATCCGACACTTTTCCCGACTAAAATTTCCCAGCATTCCAAGTTCTTTTTTTAGTCAACTGTATAAATATTAAACTTCACCATAATTTCATGGGAGATGTTTCTTCAGTGGTTGGGCTTTAAATATTGAGACTGCAAAATAGTATGACTTTAAGGATGGATGGATGGATGGATGGATGCTGCATATCATCAGTTGCCATGTAAAATGAGTTCATATTCAGCAAATGAGCAGATGAAAACATATGTTGCCCATTCATCATTAACAGTTTATGTGAGTAAATTGACATTAGCCTGTTTATGCCAGATGCATATTACTAATCACTTACCAATGCAGACATATGCACAATTATACACACATGCAGACACACCCACACACTGATAATGAGTGAGTAAAACAGCCACTGTGAAAATGATCTCAGTAGATGAAGTGGTCACACATCAGACACACAGCTTCAGTGCTTAATCCTGATGACTGTTAACAATAGTCAGCCCTGGATTAATGACATCCATGTATAACTATTTTACACTATGCTTTATTACGAGATTAGCAGGAAATGGGTGATGTGCTTTTTTTATTTACTTTTTTCATAGATTTTGTTTTATGTAAGTGATGTAACATTAGCGCAATTGTCTACTTTGAAGTGAATTTTAATTTCCATTTTTTTCCAAGTCTTTTGCGCCTTTTAAACCAACAATCCGTGTCTCTTTAGACAGACTTTAATTGTTGAGTTTTAACACAGATTTGTTATATTATGATTATAAAAAATAAGCACCACAACCTCCCTCCATCCACGTTCTATACCTGTTTAATCTTTGCAGGATTAAGCCGGGGACCTGATCTCCATTGGTGAATGGGCAACATTCACTATTTTTCCTCTTGGAAAAAGTATGCCAATACATAAGATTTTACTATAGCAATCTTTAAAACACATTTTTTTGTGTCCACAGGACAAGAACAGCTTTCAGCTTTGTTAATCACATATAATATTGTGGATCTTCCAAATATCAATTTCCTTTTCTAAAAAGATTTTTAGGAACTACTAACCTTCAATAATTAGTAGTGGGACAGGACATAATGCAGATAGAGAAGGAGAAGACATGTGGTAAATGGCCTGGGGCTGGGAATCAAACCCGGGACAAGGGTGTCTAAGACTATAGCCTCAGCATATGTTGCACTGGCTCTACCACTGAGCCTCATGACACCTCTGAAGATATCAGTTTCCCATGAGTGCGTCTACCAAAGAACTAAAGTATGAGTGTGAGGAAAAACTAACAGTGGAATCACAGACCTTGTGTGTGTGTATGTGGGGAAAAGATTTTCAGTGCATCCTGACACCATTACGCGTCAAAGCACTCGTGGTAGCATGAAAAAGCCTGTGAAAACAAAGCTGTGTGTTGAGTGAGAAGCGATTCTGGCTGAATTCTTCCTCAGACTATTTAAATGCTGAAATCAGATATTTACAGCT
Organism: Girardinichthys multiradiatus; assembly: GCF_021462225.1. Taxonomy (NCBI): domain Eukaryota; kingdom Metazoa; phylum Chordata; class Actinopteri; order Cyprinodontiformes; family Goodeidae; genus Girardinichthys; species Girardinichthys multiradiatus. Next base: position 24,770,125 of record NC_061796.1, on the reverse strand, counting down.
TGTGTTCCCGGGGTTTTCAAATGCCTCTATTTACTTTGGATGGAGAATGAATAAGTTAGACACTCAGAGATAACTGAGGATGCCTCACAGACACGATCACATTAATCACATTAACCCTAACCCTTTCTGACGATTAGAAAAGTAGTCTGTACATCAAGTTCAGCATCAATGCTGTTTCCAAACTAAACAAATTTGGAAAAAATGACACATTTTTACCAAATCAACGATAAAATCTGAACTTGAAGAAATTGTACAACTAAGCTCCTCTTCCTGCTACCTTGATATTTCACCCACAGCTTTCTTTAAGAAACATCTGACTTGATACAAATAATAGACTCCTCCCTTTTGTCAGGAGTTTTCCCCCAGATCTTAAAAACAGCAATCATCAAACCACTGTTGAAGGACTTTAAGCTTTATCAGAGTGAAAAAATTACATTCTTCCAGAGTCTCCATCTTCATCTCAGCCTCATCAGACAAATATTTTCCGCCATAAGGAATAATAATGTAAGAAATATTTAAAGTCCAGTCTGGCAGAGAAAATAATACGGCAAAATGAAGTCTTAAAGGGAATTTCTTCCTCTTCTTGTTTCGTTTAATCTAATTTAGATCACAGAACTTCTGTTATGGTTTATTTGTAAGTTGCTATTGCAGAGGAGAAGCTTTCTTTATGTGACACTGCTGTAAAATGGAGGGTTGAATGGATGGACCCTTAAACAGGACTGGTTCAGTGATTGGTTGAATGCAATCTGTGAAGCTGGAATTAAAGCACATTGTTGTTATAAACAGCATATCTAAATGTTTAGCTCTAAAAGCACAAAAAAATAGCAGATTGGAGAAACTGTGAAGCCCAAGGTTTATGGACCCAATAGGCAGGTAAGAGAGTTTTAGCACCACAAAATATATTTCAGGGATGCAAAAAAAAGGTCCAAACAAAAGCCCATGAAGGTATTTTGTCCTTTTCCAGTTCCTATAACCAGCAGAGATTTAAAACTGTTTGGTCTTAAGCAGCAAATGGCTGATTAGTCCCCAAATCCCCATTACATTACTGCTGTCAATCCTTTCCAAAACCCTAACTCAACAAGAGATCCCAGTAATTGCTCTCAACTCATCAGATTACCGTCAGATTCTGACAAAAAACAAATGTTCAGGATACAACATGAAAACACCTGTTTGTGAATCAAAAATCGGAAACTCAAAATCGGAAGCTTGCCGCACTGCATATGTTCCATGTAACCTCTGCCAGTGAACCACAGCCACAGCATCATCCCAGACTGTTTTTACTCAAGCTTGCAGAAACAATAATTCTTTGCTTTGACCTATGACCTATGAAATCATTTCTCCTATTTTAGCTTCCCTTTATTGGCTCCCTGTTAAATCTAGAGTAGAATTTAAAATTCTCTTCCTCACATATAAAGCCCTTAATGATCTAGCTCCATCATACATCAGAGATCTGATTGTTCCATATGTTCCTAACAGAGCACTTTGTTCTCAGACTGTAGGTTTACTGGTGGTTCCTAGAGTCTCTAGAAGTAGAATGGGAGGCAGATCCTTTAGTTATCAGGCTCCTCTCCTGTGGAACCAGCTCCCAGTTTTAGTCCATGAGGCAGACACCCTGTCTACTTTTAAGGCTAGGCTTAAAACTTTCCTTTTTGATAAAGCTCATAGTTAGAGTGGCTTAGGTTATCCTGAGCTATCTCTGTAGTTATGCTGCTATAGGCTTAGGCTGCTGGAGGACATGTTGACCACTTTCACTCTCTCTGCTACTTTGTCATACTACTCTCCAATTTTGTATTATTTGCTGTTATTTCAGCTTTTAACTTTGTTCTGTCTGTTTTTTTTTCTTTCTAGAAGCTACATCTACCTCTACTTTGCGTGCCCTCATTCATACTCTAGACTTAAAAACTGGATCAGAGTTCATCTTCCACGCTGGCTTTGTCTCCAAGATGAAGCCTCTAAATGGGTTACTGCCATTAATGTTTCACTTTTCCTTCCCACAGAAAGTACTACTGGATCAGTGCTTCTGTGTTCTTTGTGTGTCTCTGCTCTGTTCTCTCAAACCCCCAGTCCGTCGTGGCAGATGGCTGCTCACACTGGTTCTGGTCCTGTTGAAGGTTTCTTTGTGTTAAAAGGGAGTTTTTCCTCTCCACTGTTCCTCTCCACAACAAACACGGTTGTTGTTTCATTTATTTTTCAACAAGACAATGACCCCAAACACACCTCCAGGCTGTGTAAGGGCTATTTGACCAAGAAGGAGAGTGATGGGGTGTTGCGCCAGATGACCTGGCCTCCACAGTCACCGGACATGAACCCAATCGAGATGGTTTGGGGTGAGCTGGACTGCAGAGTGAAGGCAAAAGGGCCAACAAGTGCTAAGCATCTCTGGGAACTCCTTCAAGACTGTTGGAAAACCATTTCAGGTGACTACCTCTTGAATCTCATCAACAGAATGCCAAGAGTGTGCAGAGCAGTAATCAAAGCAAAAGGTAGCTACTTTGAAGAACCTAGACCTATTTTCAGTTGTTTCACACGTTTTTGTTCAGTATATAATTCCACATGTGTTAGACCGCGGAACCAGAAGCAAGCAAACAACTTTTAGAAATACAGACGTGGGAACGCCTCAACCATTGAGGAGATCAGGAAGAATCCAACTCTCACCATCAACACTTTACTATTCAGAACTTGGAAAACCTGTAATCACAGAATAGTCAAGTCTCTACTTAAAGGCTTATTTAATTTCCTAATGTAGATAACCAAAACTATGTACAACGTCCTTCAAATCTAAAGTTATTGGTTGTGTTAACATGCAAAGGGATTTGCAAGATATTTCAAGGGGCAGAATGTAACCCACCAGAAAAAAGTTTTTTTTCTAACGTCACTTTGTTTGCATTATAAATGTCAGTCAAAACCCTCTTTTTTACAATTATATTTTCTGAGGGTTTAAAATGTAGCATTCAAATATTATATATAATATATAATTTGGTATCAGTACTCTATAGACTAATCCACTGTTTGCTGCACAATCTGTAGGTCAAAGGTATTTTTCATAGACAGTATTGTTATTGGCTGCTGATTGGTTAGGCAGAGCAATTCCTATGCTCTACAAACAGTGCACACTTCACCAAGTCTGAAACAACTAGGCTGTTGAAAACAGGTCTGGCTCCTCCGTACTAAAAAACACATGTACTATTAGCAAAATTGCCAAAGTTTACACAGCCAATGTTTACTCAGTCACATTCCGATACCTTCTTAATTACATAATCAATAACTCCTTGGCCAGGAGATCCGCCCAGTATATATAAAAGTTAAAAATATTGGTATGGTTAGCACCAAGTTAACCAGTGGAGTTGTTTTTAAAAACTTAAAATGAGCAAAACTAGGGTTGAACTGATGCTTGTTTAAAATGCAAGCACCATTCTTATGGTTTCACCTGTGATTCAATTCTAGTTTGACTACGAGAGTGAAGAGAGTCCATCAAGGCAGTACAGACCTTCACTGTCCTGTGGTTCTTACTCAGCTGGTTTATGTGTGTGTGTGTTAGTGTGAGGAGATTTCCCACGGTTAAAGGGCTCTATTGAACAAGGCTGTGCTCCTTTCCCCTCATTGCCATGCAAAGAGGACCAGCTGCCTACCCTCAGCCATGACGGCTGAAATATTTACCACTCTGTTTACTGGGGACATCCTGACTGACCCTTCCTCAAACTCCTTACTTCTCCATTGTCTACTTTAGCTTCTACTTTATTCATTGTTACTTTTTCCTTCATCACTCATTTGTCCAGGGTTCCTATCATTGCTGGCTCTGGGTGCCATACAGTGGTTCTGTAGAAAATAGACTCATTGAGTGACAGATTTGAATTCCGTCCCCTTCTAATGATATTTACTGTCCCAGCAGTGTGTAACCAACTATCAAAATGTCACAGGCAGATTTACTAGTGCATAGGCTAACAAACAAAGCTTATTTTAGTCTGGAGCTTCAGGGGGCAGAAAAAAATCAATTTATACTACAAATCAATAAGGGCAAATTTATAGCTCGCACCTGAGGACCTAAACTTGCCCACGAAGAAAAGAAGACATGACGTATGGACCTAATGTGGATGCAGGCTTGTGCCTTCCTTTATATATATATATGTATATATATATATATATATATATATATATATATATATATATATTTTTATATATATATATATATATATATATATATATATATATATATATATAAATAGACCAAAAGAAATACTTCTCAGTTTGTGTCCATGCTGACCAACAGAAATGTGTGCACTTACGGAACATTCAACAATAAAAATGCGATGCATGGAAACCCTTCAAAGGAAGCCCCGACCCCGGAAGTGTGGAGACACAAAACATGGAGAATGTAATCTGTAAAAAGTGATTTGAAAATAACAAAATTTGTAAAGTTTGGTCTTTAATCTTTTTTTTAAATCTGAAAAAACAGCAAATCATAAAAATGGAAGTTCAACTTTTGTATAGACATTGTAAATTATTCTCAGAACTTGTTTTTTGATTAACAGGTTACTCAAAATTACATTTTTCAAAGATGTTCTTTGCTTGGAATAATTTTTGAACCAATTTCTCTCTGCCCCTTTCTCAATAAAGCTTGGAGGCCATACCTTGGCTCCTGTGTTCATTTGAATGGAGTTTGGTTTGCTGCTGAACAGTTTATCTACCACCACACAAAATGCACCACTACAAATGCTCATTATGACTAGAAAATGCAGTACAGTCTATACTACCAGACTACACTATCACTGGAGGCCCAGCACTCACCACTAGGGGGCAAAACAGAGTGTTTCTGCTTACTTGCTCATGACATAATATTCTCAACATTTCTTTTCTGTATTTAGTATCTGTTTCACCATCCCCCACTCGTTTAAACTCCTGTGGCATGATGCTGCGATTCTTCTACACAGAAGTAAGAAAACAAGAATGGCATTTAGGGTATGTTTACCCAAAACCAGCACAGAACCTCTGTGTTCCCCAAAGTACTACTATTTACAGTGCCGAGAAAAAGTACATGATCCTTTAGAGATTTATGTTATCTTTGTGTTTTTTTTTGTCACACATTTTCAGTTCAAACACATTTTATTATCAAACAATTATTATATGAAAGTAGTATTCCCCTAAAATGGTTGTGCCTCTGGTGGCAAGGACAATAACCGAACGACAATGAATCTTCTACTTCACTGTGGGGAAATTTTGGCCCAATGTTGTTTGTAGAATTGTAAAACGTCAGCCACAATAAAGGGTTTTCGAGAAGAAATCACCTGTAGGGGCATAAGGCCATGCCAAAATATCTCAAATGGATTTAAGTCAACACTTTATCTAGCCCACTCTTAATTAACCTTAGGTTTAGTTTTGTTGAGCCATTCATAGGTAGAACTGCAGCTCTGCCATTTCCCTGCTGTGTAACCAAAGTGTTATACAGAATTGTATGGTAGAGAGCTGATTTCATTTCCATCAATATCAGCAAGATCATGACACCACCATCATAATGTGTGACTGCCGGTATGAACACATTCAAATAAAATATTAGCATTATGTTTCAGAAGAAACGTGAGAATTGTATTATATTTTTTTTACTAATATTTTGTATCTCTAAACATGGATTTCTTTTAAAGGAACTCAGAGACTTTTTTAAAGTTATTTGTAGGCTCTAGTGGCTTTTAATATTTTTTCAAAATAGTTTTTTTGACAGTAGATAGACAGGAAATGGTGTTGAAATAGTGGGATAGGAGTTGCAGAAAGCATCAACACTCCAAGATTCAGTCCCGCAACAGCCTGCGTCAAGAACTAAGGCCTCCAGGTCGTGCGCTTAACTCCCTACGCCACCAGCACCACACCCCAACTCAGAGACTTTTAAACATTGCTGTGAGTGGTTCAATGCCTTCCAGGACACACATTCAGGTAATGAGTTGCAATTTGAAATGTACCATTACCGTGCCTTATGTTCTAGCAATCTTTAAACTGCCCCTTAAGCATTTTGTCCCTTAACCTTTTCTGGCTCTTATTAACATACACATCAGAATAACAGTCAATGGATTCTTATCGACCTTTACTGTTCAGAGAACAAACAAAAAAAAGTAATGAGGTAAGTTTTTCTAAGATGTATTTCTCATACATTAGTCTATTTTATTGCCTTACTCTGAAGCTCTTCATCGCTAATGTCACTAAATACAGAGCTGATGTTACGCTCTTTTGTTATCTTGCTTGTATTGTGGCGTTCTTAAAAATACATAAGCGTGGCTCTAAACATGAGAAAAGGAAATGCATTTTGCAAAACATCAAGTACTGTCATGCTGTATGTATGTTGCTTATATGTCCCTGTGATATATGTCATATGTTATATATATATATATATACATATATATACATATATATATATATATATATATATATATATATATATATATATATATATATATATATATATATATATATATATATGTGTGTGTGTCATATGTTATATATAGTGTATGTGTGTGTGTGAGTCCTCTCTTTACCAGCAGGGCTGTATCGGATATTTTCGGTTAGAATACATATACCGTTGCACCCCTAGAATGTATGTTATATATATATATATATATATATATATATATATATATATATATATATATATATATATATAGATATATAAATATAGATATGTTGGGGATTTATTCAAAATTAAAGGCATAGTGAACCAGCATGGCTACCACAGCATCTTGCAGCGGCATGCTATTCCATCCGGTTTGCGTTTAGTTGGACCATCATTTATTTTCCAACAGGACAATGACCCCAAACACACCTCCAGGCTGTGTAAGGGCTATTTGACCAAGAAGGAAAGTGATGGGGTGCTGTGCCAGATGACCTGGCCTCCACAGTCACCGGACATGAACCCAATCGAGATGGTTTGGGGTGAGCTGGACCACAGAGTGAAGGCAAAAGGGCCAACAAGTGCTCAGCATCTCTGGGAACTCCTTCAAGACTGTTGGAAAACCACCTCTTGAAGCTCATCAACAGAATGCCAAGAGTGTGTGGAGCAGTAATCAAAGCAAAAGGTGGCTACTTTGAAGAACCTAGAATATAAGACATATTTTAAGTTGTTTCACACTTTTTTGTTCAGTATATAATTCCACATGTGTTAATTCATAGTTTTGATGCCTTCAGTGTGAAGCTACAATATTCATAGTCATGAAAATAAAGAAAACTCTTTGAATGAGACGGTGTGTCCAAACTTTTGGTCTGTACTGTATATATATCTATATATATTTTTTTTTTTAAGTGTTTGTGTGTGTGTGTGTGTCTGTGTGTGTGTTACCTTCAGTGTGTGTCCCAGATGACTGGCCACAGTGTACACGGTTGATTACACACACTGACAGATTTGATTCATCACTGTACACTGAGCTTGTGGTGCCTACCTGATCCTCTCTTCCTGTCACAAAACATTTCCTTTCTACAGTGAGCTGCGTTTTTAAGCTTTCCGTTGCAGACTGAAACTGTTATTGTTGCCAGCATTTTATTTCCACTCCATATCCAGACATTAAAGTAATGGACTGTGGCATTTTCAATTGAATTAAAGTCTGTTTGCTGCTCTCATGTTGATGGAAAGTTTAGCTAGTTCATAAAAGTTTTAACATTTGAGATTTTTCTATCAGGAACAGTCATTGGGTGCAAAGGAAGTGAGGCATGTTGTTTCCCATTTCTTTGGCACAACTGAAAGACTTGCGTAGTTAGGATAAGCAGTAGCTGAACAGACAATGAAAACAATGCCTGCTGCAGAATTTCAGACTTCATCAACATTAAAAAACATCTAATCTGCTCCTCCGGCACATGCAGAGATGAAGCGTTAAGAGATTCCAGAAAGGGCAGATGGTGGAGAGGATGAAATAAAGGCCAACAACAAAATCCCTTCCAACACATTTAGCTTCTTCATTAGACACCAGAGACAGGGGGGAAAGGGGGGTACAGACTGTTGATTTGGTATCTGTCTGTCAGTTTTTGCCTACTGCTCTCACTTCGACCCTGTGCCAAAGTCAAACAATGGCTGTGTATCAAACAGGCTGCTCTTTGGCAGCTGGTTATTCTGCTATATACAAATTCTGAGTGTCTCGAATAGTGCTTTTCTGAAGCTTCAGGAGCAGACATGATGTTAGTAGAGGTTAAAGCAGGCTAGCAATAAATGTCAGAATGACAAATACATGCAAAGCTGCTGAGAAAGAAGGAATCCAGCATTTAACAATTACCCCTCTTGTACCTCCAAATGCTAAATGAATACAAAGTATGCCACTGCAGCCATGTTGCCATTAAAAGAAGCGACTAGTGAGTTAATGATCATGTCAATTGCTAACACTTTGAATGTTTTCAACATGTTCACATGGATTACAGAAAACTGTGAAGTGTGATGGTACAAGCAATTGTACCGAAAATATCCAGTACAGCCCTGTTGGTCTGGTACGCACATATACCGAAATAAATAGTAGCATTATGTTATACCTGAACGCATGCAGGATGCTAGTATTGAGAACTAAGTACTCAACATTGAGGACGTCTTGCTAACACTAAATTCTGTTATTTGGTAACATTAAGGTTCCGCATGCAGCTACAGTGGAGCAAGAAAGGTGGACTGAACCAAAGGTTTATGTCAGCGTAAGTATGACAGGAATATTAGCTCACTCTGTTTTTCATTGAATAGCTCACCTGAAACAACATCAAGCGAATGTGAATATTACTTGTACTGATGGCTACCTGTAGCACCCAATCAGCTCACACTCTGTACATTATATTTGTAAGTAGCAGGTATCTCTGTTGATGAGAAGGGATTCTTTCCAGGATGCTGCATTCAGGTACAGCTGGGACACTAGAGTGTATAAATATCGAAACAACTCCAAAGTGATTTAAACATGTTTTAGTCTTAAATATGGGCTCTGTCATATTTCAGCATTTCTACATCAACACTGACCATTTTCAACTGGTTATTCTGTATTGTTGTATAACCTGCCCATCCAGGTATTGGCTATGCCTGCTGCTACTACTTAATTTGTTGAACGAAATCCAACCAAATCTTCACTCAGTTCTAAAATTTCCGCTTTTTTAAGTTGTAAAACAAAATAAAATCAAATAAATTTCAGAAATTGAAAAATATTCTCTGTTTATAGCTGATTGAAGTAAAAAAAAAAAACAACTATATTTTAATTTACTTTCTTGACTAAAGCATACCTAAGGGTTTTTGTGTAGTGGTACACCCCTATTGTGTTGCAAAGCTATCTGTCTGTCTGCCTGTCCACCAACCCACCAGCCCCAAACACTTTTTCTTACTCAAAGTCATGGAAGTTAATGGATGGGAAAAAGACTGATGACAAGGTTTAAGATCAACTAATGAATGACTGGATAAGGTTCGGGGCTGCCAACATTGTCACTAGACTCCCCATTTCTAATGAGCTCTGTCTTTTGGCTTTACCGGGCAGCAGGAAATTATTTGACTGGGCTTACCACAGTAAAAGCAGTAACATGCTAGAAGACATTTCTGTCTTTCTATGGAAGTTAAATGTGTACCACCGATTTGCATGGGTATGCCACCAGGGGGCTCCGGAATCTGTGACTGAGTGGAAGGGGCTGTATGCTACGAGGTGGGTGGATATTGCTGAGGAAGAGCCGATGGCACCTAACCAGTTCACTCCCAGCGTTGCTCATGAATCCTGCTGTCTGTGGCCAATGTTCAAAACTCCACAGAGAACTCAGCAGCACTAGGGGAGCCTTAGCGTAATTTAAGCAGTTCTTTAGAGGTGCCTCCGACATGATCCAGGTGATCAAACACCTCACCTAACTCAGAGGAGAACTGTTTGAAATTAAGGGAGGCCAAAGGTGTGGCAGAGTCAAATGCCTAAGCTAAAGCCTGTTCTCTCAGCAATTCCATGACATAATATTTACTGGACATGTTAGAAGAGAAAGCTAGTGGTTGCTGGTTAAACACCATCCAACATTGTAACAGGAAACCTTGGAATTTGGAGAGCTCACCTGAGAATGGAGGGGGATGTGGATCATACAGCCCTTGGGAGGCAACGGGATGCACAACCTTTCTTGGCGGGCTATGATGTCCTTCAAGGACATCTGAAGACTTCTACTCAGTCGGGTCCATACTGATGATCAAATTGTTCTGACAAGCTTTAAGCATGGATAGACACTGAAACTGAGCAGGTAGCACAGAACAAACTTGTTCCACACCTCACCAGGCAGGTAATTATAAACAATAACCGACCGAGACTGAAAGCTATTTTTTTAAATTTCTAATAATAATAATCAGGTGGGGCCCAGACTTGGTAATTGCAAAAAAAAGAAAAAAAAAAATAATAATAATATTTTACCAGCCACATTTGGCAGTTGTTGCATGCTTCGAAAAAATTTAAAAGGGGACATATCATGCTTCTAAATCATTCCTTCTTACACTTTATTCATTCAGTTGTGGTCTATACAAATTGGAACTGCAATGCTTTGGTCTGAAGTCCTTGTCATTGTAGCTCCACATGCTCCTCTTTTACCCTTGTTCTTAGGTGTGTCTGAGAGCAACTGGTTTTGGTGCCGTCTCTTTAAATGCTGTTGAGACGCTTCACACGCCGCCCCCCTCCAGGTGAAAGAGCGTTCCACTTCACCCCGTTTGGCCATAGTTGTACTTTAATAACAGAGATACAATTATCTAGCAATGCAGAAACAAGTTAAAAACAGCAAAAAGAAAAAAAAAGCAATACTGTTTATGTAATAATACAATTGAAAACACGCATTACGGTTATGTTCTCGAGCTAAAAGCAGCACACATCTCTAGCATATGCAGAAGGCATGATGCTACTGTTATCAACACAATGACGAGGACATCATAACACAATAAACTCATGTCTAAAATAAATTTTGTTGTCGTTTTAGCGTTATTTGCAGCTTACTGCTTTCCAGTGTCCGTCGTTTTCATACACCGAAGAAACTGACCCCTTAACAGCGGATACGCAAAATTGATCACCCAGAACTCCATGACCTTGTTAAGCTGTTTCGCAGCAAATACTGTGATGTAATAGTTTAAAAAATGCAATAGAAGATAGAAACAGATTGAAAAATATGACCCAAACAGAATATAAAGATATCTCCGCAACACCTGGAGAAACTAAATTAAACTTTTCAGCACTCCTACAGACTCAAACAACATAACAAAATGTATTTAAATTTTTTAAATGGTGGATTTTGCTTGATATGTCCCCTTTAAAGAAAGACTCAACATTAAAACATTAAAGTACAAAACCTGGAGATTTCTAGTGCCAACTCCAGCAAGAAAAAAAATGTATATAAGGGAAACCTTATTATTTATCTATACAATTATTTATCCTGCCCGGACCACTGATTACCCTACTGACAGGTGGCAATACGTGAGGCTGCACAGCTGTGAGTCAGAGGTGGTAGTCTGCAGCACCGAGGCCCCACAGGATACTGTCCTGTCACCATTTCTTTTCACCTTTTACACCACGGACTTCACCTACAACAAGCACAGCTGTCATCTCCACAAATACTCTGACGATGGAGAACGAGCTAGAGTGCCAATCGGTCATCATGGACTTTGTGGACTGGTGTGAGCGCAACCACCTGTGCTTGAACACCAGTAAGATGAAGAAGATGGTGATAGACTTCAGGAGAAGGACACCAACTCACTCACCAGTGAACATCCAAGGGGATCACATTGAGACATTTGACAGTTCTAAGAACCTGGGTGTTCACCTCAACAATAAACTGGACTGGTCCTATAACACCAACACCCAGTACAAGAAGGGCTAGAGTCACCTCCATCTCCTGAGGATACTGAGGTCCTTCGGAGTGTGCAGGCCTTTGCTCATGACTTTTTATGACTCTGTGGTAGCCTCTGCCATCCTCTACGCTGTCGTCTGCTGGGCCCGACGCAACACAGAGTGGGACACGAAGAGACTGAACAAGCTGGTCAGGAGGGCCAGCTCTGTCCTGAGATCCCTACTTGACTCGGTGGAGGTGGTGGGTGTTAACCAAGCCCACATCCATCAAGGACATAACCTCTCACCTACTGCACCGGACTGTAGAGGAGCTGAGCAGCTCCTTCAGTGGCCGACTGAGACAGCTTCATTGCAGGAAGGAGTGCTATGGCAGGTCCTTCATCCACACCGCTGCCAGACTGTTCAATTCTACTGTATAATGACTCGTGTAATAACCTCGGTATTTGTAAATACCTGCAATCACTGTCACTTTAGCACAAATGATCTCCACTTTTTACTAATTTACTAATTTAGTACTTTTAACAAATGTTTTAATTTATTTTTTTCCATTATTACTACTTGTTTTTGCACAATTACCTTGTTCTTTTTTGATAGCACATTTCTTCATAACTATCTGCACCCTACTTGCGTGTTACTAAGAGCAGCTGTAACAAGTTAATTTCTTTATTGTGAGATCAATAAAGTCTATTCTATCTTATCTAACAAAAATAAACAGCCAGAATATTCAGCGTATTGTAAATGTCAAATATCATCAGACTGAAATGGAAACTAAAACAGGGCTCATGTCAGTTATGAGAACAACACCAAAGAAAAAAAAAATCTAGTGGATCTGAATAGAAATGTAAAAATTGAGACTGTACCATTTCCATGTAACATACAGATTAATTGTATTTAGTAATGGTGTGTATTAATTATAAAGTTGTCTCCATCAGATGCTCTTTACTATGACACAGAATTATCAACACAGATTAATGTGCCTAAAACAAGCAGAAGCAACACTGCGTGAATCCTGCACATTAACACGCACAGACAAAACATTGACCAATCAAACAAGAGTCCAGATTCTTGTTGGAGCTGTCCTCAAACTGAAAACATAGCAGGCATAATAACATTTACATGAGTTAAACTAAGAACATTTACAGTGTTCAGACCCTCGTTCACTACCTCCTGACTGAAATACTTCCTTTGGCTTCATAACTTTAAAAAAACGTTTGTAACTTGGCTGATTTCTCACTGAAACAGATGCTTTATCTGGCATGATTGGAAATACAGAACAGAGTTTATCTAATGAGTGGAGGTGAACTCCACTGAGGTTTGCAGCACAGCTATGAGCAGGACACCTACAGATTGCAGCTAGGGGTCTGTCCCCACACAGCGTAGTGGACCAAAACAATTGTTAAAAAGCTCAAGAAAACAACAACAGTATTTCCTAAAAAATATGTCATCTTAAAAATCTTGCTGTTGAAATTATATTCCAGTCCAGTCCAGCTTTATTTGTAGAGCACATTAAATTATCACAGGGACCAAAGTCCTGTACAGAAAACATAAGGCATTAAAGTTACAAAAAGACAATTACACAGAAACAAACACATAGTAATAAAAATCGGAAGATACTAAAAACAATACATAAAATATTAAAAAGCATAAAATACTGAAGACAAAACATAAAATACTAATTTCATGTACTTAAAAAAACACAGTCATGCAGTAACAACTAACCTAAACTCAGATGAAAGTCAACACCTCACGTGGCGTCAAATGCCACGACAAAGAAACGAGTTTTAAGAAGTGATTGAAGACAGAGACGTAGCCTGTCTAATGTGTAGGGGTAGGTCATTCCACATTGTAGGAGCTGCCACAGCAAAGGCGCAATCCCCCCTTGGCTCACATTTTGTTTTGGGCACACTAAGGAGCAAATGATCGGCTGACCTGAAAGAACGGGAGGATGCATTATGGTGCCGCAGCTCAGAAAGACAGAAAGGAGCAAGGCAATGAAGAGAATTTTAAAATGAATCCTGAAATGCACAAGGAGCCAGTGGAGTGAGGCTAAATGGGGGAAATGTGCTGATGTTTGTGAGTGCCAGAATAAAGACGTGTTGTTTTTTTTTTTTTTATTACGGTCAACATCATCAATTACGCCAAACATTTCCAGCAGCCTTAATTCTGATGTTTGCATTAAATAGCAAATAGAATGAGACCTTCATTTTCATATTTGGTGTGGTTTTTGTGCCCTGAGAATCGGAAACTTAACACTGTAATCTCAATGAATTTATTTAAGAATTTTTAAAATAATGTAATTTCAATTCAATCTTGAGTGTGCATTTTTTTATATTCAAACTTAAATTAAATTATGCTCTACTTTAAGATGGTTATGGAAACATTGTTTATTCGGTATTTTTTATTTATATGCATCTCTATTTTCTAAGGAGTAACATGTTTTCTTTCACTACTTTGTCTGCTCATGTTAACACCTCTGGGTAAATGAATCAAAAACAAACGTATTTGAGGTGGAGATGGTGAAAGTTAAGCAGAGCTTCGAGCAGAGGAGATCAGAGAGGGAAAACGGAACAGGGAGGATTTAAGGGGAAGAGAAGTAATACAAAGGAGAAGAGATATTCAAGAAGGCAGGAGAGGAGGTCAGAGTGGAGAAGAACAATTTGTTTGGACAGTAAACCGGCATACACTGATGGAGATGAAATAAAACAAGCCCAAAAAGGAGAGTAAATAAGTTGACACAAAATGAAATATGAACACTCATAAATATATTGCTTTAGAGAGAATAAAAGATGCATAAACTCCCTGTTTTGTTAACATTGTTTTCATCGATCGTTAGCTCAACATGTAAGAGCAAAACAGCAAATTAACAAGTGCTTAAGTCAGCAAAATATGCTGAGCTCAGTACCAGCTGCAATGTCCTCTAAGTGGAGGAAAAACAACATTGTGGATGTAATGAAGTGGAACGCAGGGAGGTCACAAATAAATGCTTTACTTAAGCAGAACTGTTGTACAACACAACTGACAGCAGTGGATGGGAAACTCAGCATTTCAGAACCACATGTTTTCCTCTTCAGGGAGACAAAAACTTTACAAAGACTTTTATGTCACATAAGACAAGTTGTCCCCAGATGCACTGTGGATCAATATCTGTAGAAAAGCCAAGCATTTTTATGACTGTGGCATCACAGGTCTGACAAATATCGTTTTTAGGAGAGTCGGCCTGTAGAAAGTTAAAAAGAAAAGCAAGACAGCAATGAGACTGTACAACACAACCAGTGAGAGGACATGAAATCAACTTAATTCCTGAACAAAGGACATTCAAAGATGACATTTGGAAAGTAATCAGTCTTCTCAGAAAGCTGGCTGCAGGTATCTGATTTGAACTTTGGACTTTTTGTGACTTGATGGACAGAGAAATCAGCTGGTTACCAGAATCGGCCATATTTCAGCTTGTCCTGCCCTGACACCACTAGCGACTCTTTTTCAAAAAAGCCAACATAGAAAAGTAGTAACTTTTTCTGGTGTTAGTGGATACTTTCAAACATTCTGACATGAATCTCCAAAAGACCAAAGGGCTCGCAGGCCACCATTTTCCTGAGTAGCAGTCCCTCCCAGCTACAGAAGGCATATTTCTTATCAATTAGCTGGTGTATTGCCCAAAAAAATAGATGTCAGGGACAATTTTTTAGAGCAGTCCAAACTTATTTGGTATTCACCACTGATAACATAAATGTGTAAAAATAAATTATATAATACTCTGGATCATGCAAACAGCCAGTGTCAACCGGCAAGGAAAGCATCAGGCAACAAAATGTTTATGTTTTATTGTGCCATGGTGTAGACTTCTAAGAGGACTTTAGGCTCAAAAGCCAAACCCCACTTAAGAAAACTAAACAATAGACATAGAAATAAAACAATTAAATAAATTAATTAATAATTAAAGCTGCAAGCAGCATTGAAGGCACTCGCAGCCCAGCACAATTCGGCCTGTGCAGCGACCGAGAGAGCCTGGCATCGCGGCCTACACGCCACCAACAAGGTCCCTGTTTGATTTTGGGGGGAGTCAGTCCCAAGCCTGGATGAAGAAGTTATGGCTTGATAAATCAGACCATGCAGGGGAAAGTTTATTTCTAGTTCTATCTAGGGTGTATTTTTCTCCTCTCCCATAATGTTATTCTTCTCTCCTACTGTGTTCATTATGGCTACATGTATATGCGCAATTAAGATCATTAGGTTAGCAACTTCAGCTTTTAGGACAGCCAATAGCAGTCTCCCAACTAAGGAGTTGGGAACAGTGTTGTCTTGGGAACAGTAGTTTTGTCTTTGTTTGAACATGTTTTTTGAATGCTGTTCTTAAATGTGCTTAAATCACAGTTTTCAAAGAGATCTTCGAATTAGCTAATATTATCAGCACGTCAAAAACTGGAGATCATGTACATCTCAATTTACTTGAAATGCATTGAAAAAGGCACACAATGAATTATAATTTCCCTTAAAGCCCCAAGGCCTCAGTAATTTGAATGTTTCTGGCTTTAATGCATTTTCTTTTTGCAAATTCTTGCTGCTGGGGGGAAAATTGTAACCCTGAAATTATAGAATGCCATCAGTTTGCAAATTTTCACCTTGTCTGGTTTAAATCAGGATTCGCAGCAGTGAATTTTTAGATGGTGAAAAATATAAATTTATCAATCTACCTTTTTGTCCAAGACAATTTCAGCATCAGCAATAATGCATCAGCAGACAGAATTAAGCGAGTGTGAAACATCAACACAAAGAACAAGCTGTGTGGGGAGGATGAGTCCACATCTGGAGGAGTATGCTGTTCAATAGGGAGAGTGGTAATAACCCTGATTAGTTCCAGCGTTGATGGCTTCTTATGGAGCTTCCAGGAGAGAGCTGAAAGGAGATGGAAATCAGTGCTCAGCCCCAGATGATTATCCAGACACTCCAGATCAAAGATTTCTCTTGGCCTCATCATAACAGAGAAAGAATAGATCATTTCGCCCTGCACTATAAAACTACCTGCGCCTGTTTTATTGAGATACGTTTGAAAGGAGCAGCAGAGCTGTCCCAATTTAAACAAACAAGCATCAAACAGAGCATCATGCATCTGTGTATGTACCAACTGTTACACATATGGTCATCAATTTATATCTGGCCGCAATAACTCACAGAATTTTACTAGAAATTAATCTTTTGCTATACATGTGCCTGTGGTTACTGAGCAAATCAGCAAAGTGCCAGGAATATAAACTACAGAAATGACACCATAATGTGTTGATGATAAGTCACGCTTGCAGCCAAAAAGAGGGTCACGCCACCACTGAGAAAGCTGTGGAGGAAGCAGAGAGAACCATCTGTGAATTCACAAGCAAGGTGTCTGTGTACAGTATGTGCATGCGGAGGAGACACCGTGAACATGCCCACGTGCAATTGGCTAATTTCTGTGGCATTTCGACAGTTCACAGCATGTCAAAGGAGAACAGCTGACGTGGCTGTGGAGAGAAGTTCAGTTTCTTCAGAAGACAGTAAATGCTCATAATATGATCAACATTTGTGTTCTAAGTAAAAGTAGGCACTGCTGTTGGTGAATATGACACCCATCTATGATGCTCCATTGTAGTGAGCTGTGAATTCCTGGAAAACATGAGAGCCAAATTAAAGTTAGATTTGATAACTCCCCAGGTTTCCTTGCCCAAAACCAGGGCTCAGGGCTTAACACTGCTCATCAAGCTTTTGCAGGTTTAAATTTTCTCAGTCACTCCATACAATGGACAGCGTTGCATCAAAATCATAATATACATGCTAAACTGCGTATTCTACACTCATCAGCCACGTTATTAGGCTTGTATTGCTTAAGCCAATTTTGCCTTAACAACTGCCTTAAAGGGGACATTCATGATTTTAAATCCTTCCTTTTCACACTTAAATCATTCAATTGTGGTCTACACAATGTGGAGAAGGCAAGATGCTACTGCTATCAAAATAAGGGCCGGGATGTCATATCAACACAATAAACAATAAATTTATGTCTACAATAAAGTTTGTTGTCATTTTAGTGTTATTTGGAGCTTGTTTCCATAGACAGAAGGAACTGACCCCTTAATCAGATGAAATTTTTCAGCAAATCCTTCTTTTTTTTTTTAAGATATTTTTTTCAGCACTAGTGGCCTTTATTTTTTTAATTTTTTGACAGTAGGCAGACAGGAAAGAGGGGGAGACATTTGGCAAATGTCGCTGAGTCTGGGACTCGAACCCTGAACAGCCACTTTGAGGACTATAGCCTCTGCATATGGTCATGCGCTTTCGCCCCTACACCATCAGCGCCACGCACCAGCAAATCCTTCTTGATACTGTAAGTTGCCGAAGGCACTCATCCTTGAAGTGAGGAAATAGGAATTTTCCCACTGATGTACAGGAGTTGGACAATGAAACTGAAACACCTGTCATTTTAGTGTGGGAGGTTTCATGGCTAAATTGGACCAGCCTGGTAGCCAGTCTTCATTGATTGCACATTGGACCAATAAGAGCAGAGAGTGAAGGTTCAATTAGCAGGGTAAGAGCACAGTTTTGCTCAAAATATTGAAATGCACACAACATTATGGGTGACATACCAGAGTTCAAAAGAGGACAAATTGTTGGTGCACGTCTTGCTGGCTCATCTGTGACCAAGACAGCAAGTCTTTGTGATGTATCAAGAGCCACGGTATCCAGGGTAATGTCAGCATACCACCAAGAAGGACGAACCACATCCAACAGGATTAACTGTGGACGCAAAAGGAAGCTGTCTGAAAGGGATGTTCGGGTGCTAACCCAGATTGTATCCAAAAGATATAAAACCACAGCTGCCCAAATCAAGGCAGAATTAAATGTGCACCTCAACTCTCCTGTTTCCACCAGAACTGTCCATTGGGAGCTCCACAGGGTCAATATACACGGCCGGGCTGCTATAGCCAAACCTTTGGTCACTCATGCCAATGCCAAACGTCGGTTTCAATGGTGCAAGGAGCACAAATCTTGGGTTGTGGACAATGTGAAACATGTATTGTTCTCTGATGAGTCCACCTATACTGTTTTCCCAACATCCGAGAGAGTTACGGTGTGGAGAAGCCCCAAAGAAGCGTATCACCCAGACTGTTGCATGCCCAGAGTGAAGCATGGGGGTGGATCAGTGATGGTTTGGGCTGCCATATCATGGCATTTCCTTGGCCCAATACTTTTGCTAGATGGGCGCGTCACTGCCAAGGACTACCGAACCATTCTTGAGGACCATGTGCATCCAATGGTTCAAACATTGTACCGTGAAGGCGGTGCCGTGTATCACGATGACAATGCACCAATACACACAGCAAGACTGGTGAAAGATTGGTTTGATGAACATGAAAGTGAAGTTGAACATCTCCCATGGCCTGCACAGTCACCAGATCTAAATATTATTGAGCCACTTTGGGGTGTTTTGGAGGAGCGAGTCAGGAAACATTTTCCTCCACCAGTATCACGTAGTGACCTGGCCACTATCTTGCAAGAAGAATGGCTTAAAATCCCTCTGACCACTGTGCAGAACTTGTATATGTCATTCCCAAGACGAATTGACGCTGTATTGGCCGCAAAGGAGGTCCTACACCATACTAATAAATTATTGTGGTCTAAAACCAGGTGTTTCAGTTTCATTGTCCAACCCCTGTAGGTAGATTTCCATGAAAAACAAAATTTAACCAGGCACTTTGAAGAGGTTCTGGTGCTGGGGGACGGTGTAATGAATTATGTGGGTTAATACACCCAACAACAGAACCCAACTTATCCTCTTTCAGTGTAGGCATACATGAGCTTTGACTACAAAATCGCAGCAAGAAATAAATATGTTGGATACGCGAAACTGATCAGCCGGAAGACCATGACCTTATTTAGCTGTTCCGCAATAATTACTATGATGTAACAGTTGGAAAAACTTGGATTTTGCATGATAAAACATTTCATACAAAATCCACGTTGATTAAAAACGTATTTGTTTAGAGCGGCCTTTGGCTGTGCTATCTAAACATTATTAGTTACGTTTTCAGTCCAACCTTCCTTTCATTTTCTTATCAATCATTTTATCATAAATTTTTTATTTTTTTTCATCTTTTTAATTATTCATTTTTTATTCTCTTTAATTATTTAATTACCTTTGTGCCACTGTAATGTACTTTTCCTATTATGTCTCTTTCTCTTTTTTTCATGTGCATCACCTTGAATTGTCTTGCTACTGAAATGTGCTATGTAAATAAACTTGCCTGGCCTTGATATGTCCCCTTTAACTCTTTGTGGCAAAGATGCAATAAGGTGTGAGAAATGTTTCTTGTTGATTTAAAATCATATCGGCACGATAGCATCAAGCAGTTGCTGCAGGTTTGTCACCTAATTCTGACCCTACTATCTGAATGTTGCAGCTGAAATTAAGACTCTTGGGATCAGGAAACATTGTAAAATGTGTTATTGTCTCAATCTACTAAGCCTGTGTGAACTGTCTCTCCATGAACTCTTAGCTAATCCTGAACGAGTGAAGGCTGAGTTTGACATTCCAGAACAGCTGATATTAATAAGTTCAATCAACCCTGAGTATGTTAACCTTGAGTTACGCTCATTCATGAACAGATGAAAAAGCCACCATCAGTAGAGTCCCCATATATTGATTCACCACAGCAACTGCTGAATACAAATTTATGACAGCGTTGCAGCCGGAAATCCTCCATAGAGCTTTTCAAGAATGTGTTTGCATAGGCTCTAAAAAACTAACACATCAGATGTAGAAAGACAGAGGGTGCTTGGAAGTAAACCACTGCTGGACTGAATGTGAAACTTAGAATGCACTTTTGAAGCGTATTATATTTAGTATTACAGTTAATGAGATAATATTCATGAATAGTGATGCCATAAAAACTCATTCTCCTCTGTACTCTGCAGCAGCTCTGTGTGCTGTCTCTTATCCTGTTACATGTGGAAGCTTGACTAAATGAGTTAAACAGGTTTGTAATCCCAGTGTGAGGCTGTAGCAGAATGTTTAACATAATTTAATCTAATATAAAATATGTAACTTTTAGTTTAGTTTTTCACATCAACCTGTTAACATCCTGTGAATTTTCTCCCTGATAGTTCTGATAGGTTTGCGCCCAGGTGTTTCAGATCAGAGACCTTTCTCACCAAGTTGTCTTTCTCCATCATATTATAGGTTAAATGAAGAAACTCTCACATTCATAAAACGGCACAAGATTCAGAACATGTGATCTGATCTGGAAATGCGTGCATGTGTTCACTGTAAGATTATGTTCAACTAGCAAACATTACTGATATTACTGAAGTAGAGAATTGGAAATGGTAATACCAATATAACAACAAAAGCATGCATCTGTGAGTTAAAGGTCTTCAACTTTAGGCAATTTACGACATTTAATGAAATAGCTTCAACATCAGTCTGAGTTTAAGAATGAAAGCATTATGTGAGGCAGCTGCTTCCACAGTTTCTGAAAGAAAACCTAGCAGTGAGATTATCTTTACAGAGTTTGTTACCAAGGTGATATAGTCAGAGTTGGAAGAGCTCTCTTTTGGGACTAGAAAACCTATAGTTTCCCCATATTTGGGATTAAATTACTTTGAGTTTTCCCATAACCTGCTGTCTGGAATGCTGCCACTGCAGTCCATCTGCTTTAAGGTCTAACATGTGCGCTCAGAGAAGGCATTTCCCAGATAATGATTACATGTTGAAATACATGTTTTTTTAGCAGTCAAAAATGGCTTGTAATCATACTGACACATTTGGACCAGGATTTTCCATTATATTATTAAAGGGTAAAATAAAGAAACTCGTCGTCTTCCGCTTTGAAACCGCTGTGAAACTGTGAAATGTGTAAATGGCTATAATCCACAACTGGCATTGTTTCTGTGCACTTTGTAAGTGGGGGAGATGGTGAAATAAGGTATTTAATTTGACTTGTGAAGTATTTTTTGTTTAATTACAGATCTCTGTACCAGCGAGCTGTGTTTATCTTCAGAGGCTGACTAGAGCAGCCTTTATGCATTAGTAATTTCCAATCATAAAGTAACAAACCAAAAACGTCAGCTTGCCATGTACTGTTTTATAGTTCTGCTCTCAGGCCTTTCTCTAGTTCCTGTGTTAGTCACATTGCACTTAAACATCTGGTACATAAAATTTGAAGTAAAGCTGCAAAACAATGCAACTACAATGACTCCAGCAGAAAAGTGTGTTCTAAAAAAAGGTTTTGCTCTTTCATGTTTCACACAGTCCGCAGTGTTAAAAACAGATCTGCAGTCAGGATGGCTTCTCTGAGGAGCAGAATGAAGTGTGAAGGTGTTTCCTCTGCTTCACTCTCAGTACATGCTAACACGAAGCCAAAAATACCTGCAAAGAGAATCCTCTTAATTAAAGACCCTGATTCACAGATATTCACCTCAGATCCTACCATACTGTTACTGCTACTACTCAGGGGCTCCAGAAATATAAGGCTGCACCCAGAAGTCAAATGAAATCCTTTTCCTTCCTAAAAGCAACAGACAGAGTGCAGCGCTGCAGACTCTATTACCACACTGACAAAAGCTCATTCTTCTGGATGTATGAGCAGCGTGTTTTTCTGGCAGGAGGCGCTAAAAGTCACCTGAAGGCTGCAGCTCCTGGGTGAGCAGCTTTATTTTCAGAACAGACTAAATGTTTAAACGGCGTAAAGCTTAAAATGGAATCTCACATCAAAGATCTGCTCAGGAAGGTACAGAGGAGAGGCAGTATACCATGAATCATCTTGCAACAATTCAAATAAAGATCAATAAGACTTAGGTGTTTGATTTCTCCTACAGTTTCATCTAAACCAGGAAAGATATGAAAATGAGAAATCACAGGGGGGCTCAAAGACTAAGGCCATAAAAAGATGGAGCCAATTTCAGGATGGCTTTATAAAGAAATGTCAGGTAGTGAATTGATCCTGCCATAAAAATACATGACCAACCAGCCTCAGCATACAAATTATCATATGTTAGCTGCCAGTGTCCAATCCAATGAGCGACTGATATCAGAGAAAAAAAATAAAAATAATAATAATCTAACATAATGAAAGCATCTTATGCAGAACAGAAGAAACCACATTACTGAGTTTGTCTTGCAAATGTTAAACTCTGATACATATACTGGAACTAATTCCTGCTGCCTGAACACAGGGTTTACATAACTTTTCTATTTTTGATTAATTCAATTCGATTCAATTTAGTTTATTTATATAGCACCAATTCACAACACACGTCATCTTATGGCACTTTACAAAGTCAATTAAATCGAATCATACAGATTTCAAGTCAGGTTCATACATTCCAATTAATCCTAACTGAAAGCAAAGTCCATCATATCTGTGTGGGGCTGTTGAGTATCTATAAAGCTGTGCTTTAAAATGCATCATGCCCAGCATTTCTATTAAACAGCGTGGCGAGTACAGACCTCTGTGGCACCTCTCAGAAAAATAATATGTATTATACATAGAATAACACTTTCAAGGCCCCAAACCATGAAATTCAGTGTTTAATTCAATTCAATTCAAAAATACTTTATTAATCCAAAAGGGAAATTAAATGTTGTTGTAGCTCATTATGAAGGTTTCTTTAAAGAGCCGTTGTAGATGCTGATGGCTGTGGGCAGGAAGGATCTCCTGTAGCGCTCCGTCTTACAGCAGGTCTGAAGAAGCCTCTGACTGAAGACACTCTGTAGTTGTAGGACAGTCTCATGAAGAAGATGCTCAGGGTTCTCCATAATGTTCTTCCTTTTATGAAGAATCTGTCTGTTCACAATGATCTCCAGAGGTTCCAGAGGAGTCCCTAGAACAGAGCCAACTTTCTTTATCAGCTTGTTGAGCTTTTTTAATTCCCTGGCTCTGATGCTGCTTCCCTAGCAGATGATGGCAGAAGAGATCACACTTTCCACAACAGACTTATAGAAGATATGCAGCATCTTGCTGCAAACACCAAAGGACCTAAGCTTCCTCAAGAAGTACAGTCTGCTCTGTCTCTTCTTGTAGATGGCTTCTCAGTTTCATCTCCACTCTAGTCTGTTGTCCAGGTGAACACCGAGGTATTTATACTCCTCACCACCTCCACTTCTTCTCCACACCATGCCACAAAGCGGTCCACCACCTTCCTGTACTCAGCTTCTTGTCCATCTCTGATCCACCCCACGACTGCAGAATCATCCGAGTATTTCTGCAGATGACAGGGGTCATCTACAGTCTGAGGTGTACAGAGTGAAAAGGAATGGTGAGAAAACAGTCCCTTGTGGTGCTCCTGTGCTGCTGACTACCTGGTTAGACTCATAACCCTTCAGTCTCACAAACTGTGGTCTGTTTGTCAGGTAGTCTTTGATCCAGGAGATTGTTGAGGCCTCCACCTGAGACTTCTAGAGTTTCTGACAAAGAACATCAGGTTGGATTGTATTAAATGCACTGGAGAAATCAAAGAACATGATCCTCACAGTGCTGCTGGCTTTGTCCAGATGACAGTGGGTGTATGATGGCATCTTCAACTCCAACTCCACAGCAATAAGCAAACTGAAGGGGGTCCTGATGGTTTACTGTTTGCTTACTCAGGTGGGCCAACGGGAGTCTCTCTAGGACCTTCATGATGTGGGATGTCAGGGCAACAGGTCTATAGTCATTGAGGACTGATGGGTGAGTTTTCTTTGGTACCAGAACAAGACTGGAGGTCTTTCACAACACCGGAACCTTCTTCTGGGCCAGGCTAAGGTTGAAGAGGTGCTGCAGAATCCCACAGAGCTGCTCTGCACAAGCCTTCAGGACTGGAAGCTAACCCCGTTTGTTCACACAACGAGCTGCACCTTCAAACCCCTCCACAGCTAAGGAGGTTAGCTGTAGCTAACCATTGTTCACTGTGGATACTGTCTTCAAACTTTGTCGTCACCAGGACAACTCCGCAACATGGTCAGAGGTTAGGTTTGGGCAGAGCAGAATAATATAGAAGTGATTTAGATTTAAATGATCTAAAGGTTTTTCATTTTATGAAGTTTGGTTTTGTTTGTGTTGAACTCAGCTATCTTGGTGCTAGCAGAATATCTGGAGCACACATGTTCAGTTTTGTGTTCTTTGTCTGTGTGTGTTTTTAAGGTTAAGACACATTTTATTTAAAGGGTGATTTTAAACACGGAAGATTGGCCATAACGCGTCGTCCGCGCTTATGCATTTTGACCCTTATATTAACCCTGGTATTTTAAAGGTATGTGTTTGATTCTGCTGACCGGTAAGAACACGTGCTTGTTGCTACAGAATATTTAACAGGAAGGTTGTTAGTTTTCAAGCTAGTGAATAATAGTCCATAAACATTATTTTACTAAATCTGATAACTAAGTAAACACCATTAAGCCCCATTTCTCCAGAAAGATTTGGCTCTTTTCCAAATATTCCCATAATATTTCTTTAAATATTATTTTAATAAATAAAGGCAACTAATTAGACACCGTTGAGAAATGGTCATCCAGAGGGTTGGTTTTATTCAGTGGATCATTATTTAAAACATTATTTTATTAAAATAATATTTTATCTGATCTTGCATTGTGAATGGTTGTCTAAACATTTGCTGATTATTGCCTAAGTTAGTTCCAAGACTAATTTAACTTAATTTCCAGATTCTTCAAGATAATCCTTGGTTCTCAAACATAAATATTGCATGGTAATGTTGCATCACTCTTTTGGTCATGATTTTGAATCATCTTTAATCAACTTGTTTATATTGTACATAGCCTATTAGTCTTCCTTATTCTTTAATTCTGCTTGGTAGTTTAGTTGGATTGTTTTAGCATAGTAAAGAGTTTGTTGATTGAAATATGTTTGACTTTGTGTTGACTTATTTTTGTTAATAAATTCTTGTATTTTAAGAAATTGTGTGAATTCATTCCATGTGTGCGCAGAGTTTATGCTGTTCAATAATGTCAGAGCTCGTCTCACACCTTTCTATTTTGTCCTAATACCATTGCCTTACTGGGCTGGTATTCACAGGACAACCCTTAACAGACCGAAATATTATTTGATATAATAGTCAGTCAGTCAGTCATTTTCTACCGCTTATTCCATAGTGGGTCGCGGGGGAGCTGGTGCCTATCTCCAGCAGTCTATGGGCGAGAGGCAGGGTACACCCCGGACAGGTCGCCAGTCCATCGCATGGCAAAGATATAATATTAAAATATTAATATTAAATATTAAATAATATTCTCAGATTCATAATCCCAACAATGATGACCCCCCGCAGAGATGAAGGTGTGTCCTCTGTCCTCTTAGCATCATGTATCTATGTTTGAGACTTTTTTAAATTAAAAAGGGAGCAGTTCTGGATTTTTATGTTGACCTAACAGACTGATGAATGCTGCTCGCTAGGTTGGATGCCAAAACAAAAATGCCAAATACAAAAGCATTCAAGAAGCTCCCACCAATGTTCAACTGTTTGGCAGATTTTCAGGTATTCCATAAAAAAGCAACAATGAAAGAGTTAAAGACAAGATATGGCTGATATGTAAGTACTACCTTCTGCACTAAACGTAATGGCTATTTTACAGTTTCCTAATGAGTCTTGACAGTATTTCATCATCTCTTGTTCAAAATCCAAAATACTTAAACTGGTCAAACCAGTAGTGGTTAATTCTAGACATATTACAAATTATTTCAAAATGAATGGATTTTGAAGTTTATGAAAACTTTTTTATTTGAGTAGGCAAACACCAAAAGCATGGTCAATACTTTTGGTATTAGGAACACTTCAGAATCTTAAGAATAAATAGCAAAGTATATGGACTGGTCACATTTGGACGGGATTATTCTACATTGATTGCATAGTAGTTTACTTTATTTGTCAAGAAACAAACAGCAGAAATTTTCTCAAAAATATAACTTAAATCTTGTCTGGTCCTTGTGAACCCAATATTGCATATTGTCTCATCTCCAAATGGATATAGAACAGTCACATTTAGCTACTGATAGTTGGTAGCGGTATCTGAAATCAGCCTCATTCAGGTACTGTGTTGTAGCAGGTCATGCCTCAGACTGGGCCAGACTGAAATGAAATAACAGCCAGGGGTGAGTGCACACAGTCGGAAATCCTCCTGAACCTCCTCCATCACATATCAGCTTTATAAAACCTTCACTGTGGCTCATTGCTTATATGAGCAACTTATGGTAATCACCAAAGGTGGCTTTATGATCATTTTTAAAACATACTGATATACTTTGATGCTGACATAAAACAACAGTGGAAGAAAATAGTTCAAAAAATCCTAAGTATACTGTCAGCTTTGGGAGTTTGCAAACATCATCGATTAAAGTTTAATGTAAACACAATTAATGTAAACTATTATGAAAAGTATTTTCCATGTTTGATACATGATAAAATAAGATCCCATCCCCAGTGTAGACCATAGGTATTGCTATATGAACCCAGCAGACCATACAGTGGTGTTCCGTGATAGTTTTTACCAAGGTAACCTGAATCAGATTCAGCAACCGAAGATACACACTAAGATTTCTTCCAATATCTCAATAGTCAAAATCCTTCTTGGTCAGTAGTGGGGAAACGTCAACAGTCAGAGCAGAACATCATAATCTCCATATCCCAGAGACTCCCAGTAAATATTAAGTAATCAATAAAGCTTTAAACCTGTACCATAGAACACAGCTGGGTTGTTGTTTTCCAACAGTTGCTTAATGCAGTTGCAAACCATAACATGTATCTCTAGAGTTTGGCCTTGGCTAATTAAGAAATTTGTGATTTGTCTTGCTTAGTGTCAGATGGTAAAAAAGCAATAAGGTAATTTGTTTTAGAAGTATGATACAAGGTAACAGATTTTACAGTTTAATCAATTGAACCTGAAACAGAACAGAAAAAAACCAATCTGTTCCAAAGGATCATGTTCTACACTGTTTAGTTTACACAACATTTGTGTTTTTATGCTCATAAACACCTGTGACAAGCACCCAGCATTCTTTGTTTCTGCTCAGATGCTCTGACTGCAGTTGTTTCCAGATAAAAGAGCAGATACCGAGCGCTGCTTTTATACCTTAGAAACAGGACTGATGAAGTGATCAGACATTTTCCTCCAAGCTGCTGGCTCTCACAAGATGACTGTCACAACTTCAATTCATGAATAGGCAGCAAAATATTCAGAGGATAATTGTTGAATTAAAATTTTTAGAATTCATGTTTACCTTGCAACATTTTACCATGCCAACTAACTATCCTATCAAACCTCATCCAAGCTTGTGAGGTTAGCATCTGCTGCAACAACTGTTCCAGGTTGCAGAACGTTCTGACATTAACTTGACTTGTCACTTGACTTGACTGATCAGTCTTATCTAATAGCATTTAGTAAGTTTAAGGTGTACAACAGCTTGGTTAAATGTTGCGATAAAACAATTGCAACTGAAGAAAAACTGAGTTGCTGACTCTTTCCCCACACAAGCCAAGCCTCATTAGGTAGCTTCCCAAGCCTCTTATTTTGTCCCTAATTAGGAAAACAAATAGTTTTACCAGATCTGGTGAACCTCCAAGTCCCTTCATGCAAAAAAAAAAAAGATTTTCTACATTACTGCTGACAGACCAGCAGGAATGTTTAGGACATGGGATCACAGTATGTTTTCACTCTGAAGTTCCTGTGTTTGTGAGTGTATCAATAACTTGTCCGGTAAGACTGATGCTGGCCATTTACTTCAAAGCACGATGGGTAAAGCACTTTTTAGAGTTCAAGGGCCTCCGAGAAGAACATCTTATGAATGTCATCAAGCCTGTCTACACTCCCTCTCTATCATGCCTTTAATCCATCTTTGATCGTCTCACTGACTGTCTCCTTGCCAGCCGTCCATTCATTCGTCTCCCTTCTTTCAATGACACCCCCTGTTTCCCCTCACTGTCTATACGGGTCCCTCTGATGTTACAAATTCACATATGAGCTTCTTTGACGGCTCACAGCCTTGGACACTGTGGCCTTGTTTGATAAAGGAGCGATCAGAGGATGGGAAGACAGAGGGAGGGCGAGTGAGTCGACAGCATGGGTGTTTTCCAAAGCTGCGGGAGGATGTGGATGCGAAAACAAAAGAGGACATCTAGGTAAAAAAAAACATGCATGAATGCCTCTGAAAAGGCCAGTGTTGCGTTGTTGGCTTGTCTCATCCCTGCAACCCGGAGCCAGGAGTGCCTGTCAGGGCTCCACTGTTGACTACCCTTTGCTTATCTGTTCTCTTTCTGGAGATGAAACAGTTGACTGCTAACATGTAGTACCTGTACCGAGGGAAGCTGGGGTGATGCTAGTCAGACCTTAAACCTGGCTCTGTCCCAGAAATGCTTGTGACTTTAAAAGATCAGACAAGTCCTGTATGTTGGACCCTCCACAGAGTCTTGTCATCAGCCTGACATAGAAATAATGGCAGCATGACAAAAAAGTCTGTATGAAACACTTTTATGCTTAGTGTTGTGTCAATCACTGGATAATGATGTGTGTCTTCTGTGTCACCATTATGCAGGGGCTTGTTATAACAAGGGTTTAAAATCTTCATGTTTCAAACCCCGTGACATTTTCAATCTGACCATTCCTCCATTTTAAATTAATTTAAATGTGATTCCAGAAAGAGATAGAGAGTTGTCTCCAACTATGTGGAGCATAGAGTAAACAGTGAATATATAAAATATCTATTTTTTAAAACCATTTTCCTTTGCTTAAAAGCTTACATTGTAAAATCACAGTAAACACATTAGGTACTTGTTTACAGCTGCCTATTTGTGATTTAGTAAGTGGTTCAGAATTACGCAGGAAAAGAACTATTCTAGGTGAGAATAGAACCATCCACCTTCATTCATCTTCCATTTAAACTGTATTTTCTGTCCTTCAGGAGTGTGAAGTGGAAACTGTTTTGCTATTGCTTTTTCTCTATTACTATCAACTGTTAGCAACTAGATGGTTTGTTTAAAAAAAGTCAATGTTGCTTCCCTGGCATTTTTGCTAGAAACATATTTTCTGACAAGAAAATCTGAAATCTTGATAGGATATGTTTTCTTTTCAAACGTTTCAAATGTTATATTTATGTTTGGCACTGAATGCATCATTGGGAGCTCTGTTATTTAAAAAAAAAAAAAGGTGCTCAAAACTTTGGAACCCATATGGACAGATTTCGTCCATATGGGTTCCAAAGTTTTAAAACTGTTAGAAACTTCCATCATGCAGTTCCAAAAGTCCTTTAAGGAGATCCAACCGAATAGTGGTGCCAGACTAGACAGTTTTTTTTTCTGTCTGGAAGATGGAGTAATGCAGCGCTACCCCCACCCTGCTGGTTGCTGCACACTGTTGGTCAGCTGGGTGGAAGAGGGCTACTTCACTTCCCCCTTTTTTAAGAAAGAGAAATTGGGGTACTTTGACATACAGGTCCTTCTAAAAAAATTAGCATATTGTGATAAAGTTCATTATTTTCCATAATGTAATGATGAAAATTTAACATTCATATATTTTAGATTCATTGCACACTAACTGAAATATTTCAGGTCTTTTATTGTCTTAATACGGATGATTGTGGCATACAGCTCATGAAAACCCAAAATTCCTATCTCACAAAATTAGCATATTTCATCCGACCAATAAAAGAAAAGTGTTTTTAATACAAAAAACGTCAACCTTCAAATAATCATGTACAGTTATGCACTCAATACTTGGTCGGGAATCCTTTTGCAGAAATGACTGCTTCAATGCGGCGTGGCATGGAGGCAATCAGCCTGTGGCACTGCTGAGGTCTTATGGAGGCCCAGGATGCTTCGATAGCGGCCTTTAGCTCATCCAGAGTGTTGGGTCTTGAGTCTCTCAACGTTCTCTTCACAATATCCCACAGATTCTCTATGGAGTTCAGGTCAGGAGAGTTGGCAGGCCAATTGAGCACAGTGATACCATGGTCAGTAAACCATTTACCAGTGGTTTTGGCACTGTGAGCAGGTGCCAGGTCGTGCTGAAAAATGAAATCTTCATCTCCATAAAGCTTTTCAGCAGATGGAAGCATGAAGTGCTCCAAAATCTCCTAATAGCTAGCTGCATTGACCCTGCCCTTGATAAAACACAGTGGACCAACACCAGCAGCTGACACGGCACCCCAGAACATCACTGACTGTGGGTACTTGACACTGGACTTCTTGCATTTTGGCATTTCCTTCTCCCCAGTCTTCCTCCAGTCTCTGGCACCTTGATTTCCGAATGACATGCAGAATTTGCTTTCATCTGAAAAAAGTACTTTGGACCACTGAGCAACAGTCCAGTGCTGCTTCTCTGTAGCCCAGGTCAGGCGCTTCTGCCGCTGTTTCTGGTTGAAAAGTAGCTTGACCTGGGGAATGCGGCACCTGTAGCCCATTTCCTGCACACGCCTGTGCACGGTGGCTCTGGATGTTTCTACTCCAGACTCAATCCACTGCTTCCGCAGGTCCCCCAAGGTCTGGAATCGGCCCTTCTCCGCAATCTTCCTCAGGGTCCGGTCACCTCTTCTCGTTGTGCAGCGTTTTCTGCCACACTTTTTCCTTCCCACAGACTTCCCACTGAGGTGTCTTGATACAGCACTCTGGGAACAGCCTATTCGTTCAGAAATTTCTTTCTGTGTCTTACCCTCTTGCTTGAGGGTGTCAATAGTGGCCTTCTGGACAGCAGTCAGGTCGGCAGTCTTACCCATGATTGGGGTTTTGAGTGATGAACCAGGCTGGGAGTTTTAAAGGCCTCAGGAATCTTTTGCAGGTGTTTAGAGTTAACTCGTTGATTCAGATGATTAGGTTCATAGCTCGTTTAGAGACCCTTTTAATGATATGCTAATTTTGTGAGATAGGAATTTTGGGTTTTCATGAGCTGTATGCCAAAATCATCCGTATTAAGACAATAAAAGACCTGAAATATTTCAGTTAGTGTGCAATGAATCTAAAATATATGAATGTTAAATTTTCATCATGACATTATGGAAAATAATGAACTTTATCACAATATGCTAATATTTTGAGAAGGACCTGTATTTGCTGGACAAACTGAAAGACTGCAACCATCGCTGGTATTATGGTAACAATAAAATGTCTGTGAAGCAGCAGACTGCCGGCTTTACCTGAGCAGCTAGAGGAAATATAAATTTGTTAGCCTCCCAGTGTTACTCTATAAAGAGCAGAACAGGAAAAAGAATAATCTGCTAACAAGTATTTTTACTTAGAAAATACTACATTTAGTGGGGATTTATTCTATATGTTGGCTTCGGTCTATGTATAAAAACATCAATAAATGTATGTTTTATATAACATTATTATGACTCCATTGGTAAGTACACTACATTGTTTTAGTTGCAGTAGGAATACATGTTTCTTTTTTGCTTTAAGTCAAATTAATTAGACCATGTGATAACTGAAAAAAAAGATATGTGAGAGATGCGTCAGCTGTGGATGACAGCGTAAATGCTTGGGTATCAAGACTGCTTTTATTTACCCATTCATTTCTAATATGCCTTTTGAATAAATACCTACCACCGGAGGTTGTAAATTAGTTCCTAGCCAGGATTCCATTAATCTGCCTACAACAGAAGGTGGTGTGACGCTTTTATTCAATATCAAAACAAAAAGTCAGAAAATATTTGGAAAGGCCTACAAAATTAAGCCTAATCCCTGATACTGTATTTTCTGATTGGTAACAGGAAACAAGCCAGCTAAATTAGTATGGTTAAGGCTGATTTGTCAGAAATCTCTGATCTCTTAAAAACCGTACATTCTTTATGTATTTAGCAGCCACCAACCAGCTCAGTCTGTAACCCAATGGAGCTGAAGGTTTATATTTTATACAAAGAATGTGTAGATGAAGGAAGGAGTGTTCTAAAAACCGTGAGGAGATCAAATATTGACTTTTCCTTTTTAATGCCCAGTGAAAACGAATTATTAGCTCTTATATTAGACCACAGCAGTTCCAATATCTGAAATGTTTCCAAACTTTCATCCTCTCCTGGTTCTGAGTCCGCCCTTGTTGCTTGTCACAGCTTGGACACACTACTCCAGCACCAGGAGACATAACGGAGGTTCACTGAAGCAGAAGAAGACCGTGAATGACAACTCATTTTGTGGTGATGAGGTCTCCTGAGAGGCAGGGCCATCAGCTGGAGACAGACAGTGCGCCACAGCCCCTTAATCCGTCTCCTCCACTGCTAAGACTCGGGTTTGCCCCATGAGCATCACTGGAGACATGATTACAACGCCTATTCATCAGGTACCACCAGGACATGACTTCTGCACATTTTAATGTGTTCCTGCAGATACAGTTCCTGGTTTCAGGGTGTTGGAAAGTGGATCCATGTCACCTGAACGCCTCATATCGAGAAATCTAAAAGGGCAGTCATACACTTCGATTGATTTGCGTCGTTGTTTATTCATACGAATAAATACATAAATACATGTTCGAAAATAACTTTATAGTGTAAATAAATATACAAATGACCAAATATGGAAGTCATGAGTGATGCACTCATCTTCCTACGGACCCGCGCCTCTTCATTTAAGAATGGAACAAATTTCCAGTGTGTTTAAATGTTTATTTACATTGTTTTAATTTGCATTAGATGAGCTGGTTATATACAAGTCTTTTATTTTGAACTACACACCTTTTGAAATAAAAAATACAGGTAATGTAAGTGATCGGAAAAATAGCATGTCAGGAGCAATTCTGTGGTGCGCAGCGAGCCAGTTCATATAGTTGCGCTCACTACTCCTCACAGTTTTTTGATGGACGCTGTTGCTCCTATTTGCCTCCATCAGAACAAAGAATGGCTCAGCTGCCTTGGGTCTGAACAGGGTTGGGTTTGGGCGACACCGCATCCCCGGAGAGCCGCGCCGCACCGCGCCGCGCTCCGTCCCCGCGGACAGACGGAGCCCTGAGCCTTAAACCGACTGGGCGTGTGAGCTTTGGGAATAACTCAGCTGTTGACTCCTGACCTGGTACAAAGATTTCCAACTTACTGATTAAACCACAGCTGACATCTTTTAATATCTGACCTCTTTTTGCGTTTTTTGCCCTTTTGCCAAATGTAATAATTGCCAAAACAAAAAGGCACCGTGCCCCAAAATGCTTCTAAAGGAAACTTTGAGATAAGCACGGCAGCCACTAAAATATAGTGAACTGGACACAATAAAAAATAATTTACCTTGAGTAAGTTACCACTCGGTCCGAAGCATGGCAGTGGTCAATGTTCGGTGCTTTCACGGCGTATTCACCAATTCCAGGAGGGGTAAATCCTGCGATAAGTCCACAAAACGTGTTTTTCTTCAGAAAAATCTCCCCTCACCCTGAGCAAAATAGGTGCGTCGCTTCAGGGATGAAGATGGGTGAAAAACTGTCATGAGTTCAGGTTGTCCGCTTGATGCGCTCCCAGTGCGTAAAACGGATTCAGTAAATCCTCACTGTATTCTCTCTCTGTATATTTCCCCACTGCTAAAACATCAAACTTCCCCCTCTGCTCTTCACTTCGGACAGAAATATCGCTGTTTTCACTTCAGTTCTTGTTTAATTTGTTGTTTTGTTTGTTTGTTTTTTGAAATTCCAGAAATCTTCAGTGCGTATTTGTCTGGAAAAAGTTAGGCGATTTTGCAAATTGGAATTCCTCTCCGCACGCTCCTCCAGGTGATTGTGAGAGCTGCGACGGAGCCGCAGATCAAAGGGAAGCTCGCGCCCGTCTCGGGAACCGCAGTCTCCAGCTCGCGGCTCTGGAGAGTCCTTGTCCGTCCGTGTGTCCGCGCGGCAACAGCCAAATTCCTTATTTGGAAGCCCGGGGCTCGCGCTGGTATCAAGAGTGCCAAATTACACCAAACTCACTTCCAGGCAAATCTTTCAAAATAAATCCCTGTTTTAACGAAACGGTAGTGGGAAACCCTTTGATTAAGCCCTTGGATAGAGTTATTATGTTATGACAGACATTCCCTAATTATGTAGGCTGCACTGTTAGAATACCTCTAGTACGTTTTACAATAAAATCAAAGACGATCTGTATGAAATAAGAGGGTAAAAAGCGTAGACGTATATGAGCAAAAAGCACAGTTGTGTTATTGTTTAAAAATATTATTTATATGTATATACATATCAGTGGTGATTGTGTTTATGTGGTAGAGCTTTGCAGACAAATTAAGGAAGAAAGACCTACATTTCCACATGTATATTTAGTTTTTAATGCAATAACATCAATTTCATTCAGAAATTCCAGTTTCCTCGTGGGAATACTCTTATTTTGAAGCCCAATCGCCCATTTTCCTACCACATTGTATCTTTAAAGTGTTCAAAGCTGAAAAGTATCCTCTCAGTGTAAAAGTCACCCAGCAGCCCCCTCTTCTGGAGTCAAACGGCGTCAATTGAAGTCGTGCCGGGGCTGTGGCACCACCTTTCTCACACAATATCAAAACGTTCATAGTAAATGGCGCCTAGGCATTTTTTTTCTGAGAGCTCTGGGAACACTGGATATAGCAACGCATCATTTTCTGGGAGGAACATCATCTAACAGTTTCATCAACTTGACTAGCTAAATTTACTCTATCATTTAGAGTGGATCATGATGTGTGCACAACAGTTTCATGCCCTTTGGGCTCATGTCCAGATTATCCACAGAATGATTTAGAACAGAGAGTAATGTTGCAGTAGCAAAATGAATGGAGCAAATATATAAGAACAAGATCACACATTGTAAATAACAGATTTTAAAAATGTGAATACTGCAATCATTGTAAAGGCTAGGTGACATACCGTATATTGGCAGAGACAGCTTTGTATAAATAACAAATGCACTTTTAAACAAATGTTTGGTCTGATTAGGCAAAACATTATGACCAGTGGCAGGTGAAGTGAATAACAGTGGCCATCTCTTCATCATGACACCTGTTGGTGGGTAGGATATTTTAGCCACTAAGAGAACACCTTGTTCTTTGTTAAAAGCAGTATTAATGGGCAGCAGAAGGATTTGAGTGTCTGAGTTTATGATGGGTAGACAGCACAGTCAGAGCAGCTCCAAAACACAGCACTTATCTGTCAATGCTAACAACTGCTAAGAAAGTGCTGCTTCTGATTAAAAAAAAAGTCAACATTCTCAGTGCATTGTGGTTTGTCGTGTAAGGGACTGCATAGCTGCAAAACAGTTAAGGCATGAATAAGGTAAAATTAGAAAGTAAGTGATAAGCAACATCTCTAAAACTGTAGGACAGTAATTTGGCACTATACAACAGTAGCTTTTGGTATTATTTTCTGAGATTTTCCAAAGGGCTTTTAACATCAAACAAGCCACTTACAGTATATCCCCAAAGGCCAGAGGAGGTATGGTTTCACACATTGTTTGACAGGGTTACTTTGATGAGGATAAATGGCTGGTACATCACAGTTCAGCCACGTTTTTGATTAAAAAAAACCCCAACATTTAAGGTAGGTGGTGACTGCTGTAGGGTCATGGGCTGGGAAAGATTTATTTGTAATTTGTATTAATTAATATTTATCAAGAATCTCTATCTACGTGAATATTTATTAAATCAACAGCACTGATACAACTCGCTCTTCCGATTCAATAATCTTCACCTAATCAAACATGAAAAGTTCTACTCAAAAGGGGAAATTTTATCTAACTAAACACAATAAAACAGCCTAGAGTGTGGATGAAATCAAACCAGCAGTTATGACAGTTATGCCAAAATACAAGAGGAATATTATGAAAAGCGAAGCTTTGAGTGTAACTTCCCCCACCAGGCGTCGTACAACTGGCTAGATGTTTTCATACACAGGCAGAATGATCATATTGTTTTAACGATTTTAATTTAATTCTTTGAGATAAAAAGGGTTCATTGACTACCATGGTTTTACAACAAACACGTTCATTTATGTTCCTCAAACAAAAATCCAGCGAACAAATGTACAGTTATTATGGATTTTCTGTTATCTCACAACCACATATTTCAATGTATTGTACTGGGTTTGCATATGATAGAACAACACAAAGCAGTGTAAAGGGGAATAAAAAAGGTTTGTCATTGTCTAAATGTTTTACAAAAAAAAAATAAAAAGCATTGTATGCATTTGTATTCAGCCCCCTCAGACAATACTTTCAAGAACAAGTGTCCTTTACAGTTACAATTCAGTTGCAGTCTTTTGGAGATAGTTACAAACAACTCCACCTTGTCGGATCATCAGTATCCATATATACAAGTTATTAAGATGTGTCAGTACTTTGCCAAGGTTTGGCCACAAGGAAACCTCCAAGTCTGAATAAATAATCTCTAGGTGCTGAAAGTACACAGTGAAGTGTTATGTCACTATGGACTGAAAAGGTGCCAAACAAGAACAATGCATCTGCTCCAAACTTAACTCTTTAAAGCTCAACTGAAATTTGCCCACATGGACAAGCCAAAAGCCACTTGAAGAAACTTGTATTAGTTAGATAAATAATCAAGATGGATCACTCACTTCAAAACTGTTCAGCATTACCTTATATCCCCAGCTAGGCAGATGAATCTTAGAGAAAACCTGCCAACACAATAAAACTTACTTTAAAATGGATAAAATGTGTTAATGTTTAGCTTCTGAAATAGCCTTTCAAAACTATGACTGTGTGTGTGTTCTAGCATTTGTTACCGTGTAAAATACCCATTTTTATGACATTGGGAGGACCAGCTGCACCTTATGGGGTCCAAAGGCTGGGCCCCATAAGAAGACATGCTGTTTTTGGGTCAGGGGTTAGGGTTAGGACTAAGGTGTGAATTAAGTTTAGGCAAGGTTTATGGTTAAGGTTAGGTATGGACTGGTAATCGGTAGGTTTAGGGCTAGGGCCAAGGTTAGGGCATAGAAATGAATGGAAAACAAATGGAAGTCAATGCAGTCAATGTAAAGATAGAAAGACATAATGGGTGTGTTTTTTATGTCTGTATGTGTGTTAAATAAAATGTTTCTTTATGATTGCAACTTGCACAAATGATTAATTCTTTGTGCCACTTTTTGAAAACATTTAGGAGCAAAAACAGAATTCCTTTGCTATTTTCACTGGATCTTAGCCTAAGGTTCTGATCCTGGTTTATGGGTAAGCTCCAAAAGCCCTTGGTCCTTCCTTTTCAGCTCCTTGACTGTACAAAATCGATAACAGTGTGCTTCAGAGTGAAATTGGGTTTGGGCTTTCTAGTTGTTAGAGGTGTCATGGAAATTACCTGAGTAGATAAAGTAGACTCTTTGATGCACAGCATATTCACACCATTTCTAATACACCAAATGGGTCAAAAATGGCCGACATTCAAAAGTGACTAATGCACAACATTGGCCACTTTTGACCAATGCTGTGCATCAAAAGGTTACGATACACTCTATCTATTAGATACACATCCTATCAACCTGTGGCCTCTTTTTACTGCTGCCTAACTGGGGACAAACTACCCAGTCAGATTTAAAGCCTTTGACCCCTGGAAACAAAAAAGTTTAGAAAATTTTGGACCAAAAGCCAGTGAATTTGCACCGAAAGAAATCCTGCACACGGTATGAAAAATTTATAGCTAGAAGTCCATTAATACACTTTAGTAGCATCTTCTTTTAAATATGTATGCTACCAGTCAAAAACTTGAACACACCGCCGCATTCAATGGTTTTTTTAAAAAAATTTTTAATTCCTACTTCTGGGAATTCCTTCAAGTCTGTTGAAAAAACCATTTACCTGATGAAGCTCATCAAGAGAATCCAAAGAGTGTTCAAAGCAGAGTTCAAAGCAAAGAGGTGCTAATTTGAAGAATCTACAATATAAAAGTTGTTAGTTATTAAAGATGAGTTATTTCATAATTTTCTGTTTACTACATA
Source organism: Girardinichthys multiradiatus (assembly GCF_021462225.1). Lineage (NCBI taxonomy): Eukaryota > Metazoa > Chordata > Actinopteri > Cyprinodontiformes > Goodeidae > Girardinichthys > Girardinichthys multiradiatus. The sequence goes on along the minus strand of NC_061796.1, from coordinate 24,731,491 downwards.
ATTCAATATACTTTTGCTTCATAGTTTTGATGTCTTCACTATGTATCTACAGTGTAGAAAGTAATAAAAACAAGGAAAAGCCATTGAATGACAAAGGTGTCTCCAAACTTTTGACGGGTAGTGTATATAAATGTCAGTTTTGGATCTCTTGGAATCTGGACAGATTTCAGTTTAGACTCCCAGTCCACATATCTCATGCAAACAGAGGGTCAGTGTAGCAGTAGGCACTCTGACCCTGAATCCTCATGAACAACCTAATGATATTGTTGTCTCAATCTGTCCTCACAGTCTCATGCTTTTGCTTTAAGATGCACATATTGTGTCCTCAAGCACAATCCCTCACACAGCCAGTCACACATATACTCATGAAGACAGCATTGCTAGAGGGCACGTGCACACAGCTGGAAAAACCCCTTTGATTTGAAACTTAGAAAGATCTGACAGGCTTCTGGATGCAAGACAACAAACAAATGCATCCTTTCTTCATCACTGTCATTGTCCTGACTTCAGTCAAGGATACACTGGCATGTACAAGAGCACATAAGGATGCAGAAAGCATCTTTGGACCACTTAGCAAACAGTGTTGTCAGATTTACGTATGAGTGAGCTGTTTCACATGAATAATTCATGTTGGGCATCAGAATGAAGTGTTGAAATTTCCAAGACTTTTCTTTATTACTGTGATGTTCCATGTGGTTATCAAATATATTTTAGATTTTTTTGCTTTATGCTACAGGGCAGTACCCTTATGTGTACACATACTTTCCTCTTTCACTCTCCCAGCCATAAAGGATTTCAGTTCCTCATACAGTCAAAGTGTTGTGAAGCTATGGCAAGAAATGCATTTGTATGTGACTGAGTGCATTTTTGGAGGTTATTTATGTTGGAATTATGTATAACTAACACATTAGGGGAAAAAATTGATGTAAAATAAGAATGACGGGAAAGCTAAAGTGAGCAGTTGAGATAATATAGGATAAAAAAGAGATGACCCATTAACTAATGCCTTAGAGTGACATAAAGGAGGAAGTAACAGCTATGTTTTCTGGAATTAATTATGTTTGGTATGAATGAATGTTGCTATTCAACATGATGTAAAGCAGAATAAAAGCAGTGGAGTAAACATTTCCCATCATCCTACTTTTTAGCTTTAATGAAGCTGTAATTTGGGGCACATTGCCTTAATTGCAAACATCCTTCATGTTGTGACATGATTTCAGGACTTCACAGCAGCAATGTTTTATTTTGCATCCATGAATATGTTAAGTATTTCTTTCTGTAGTTACAGTAGGAGTCATGTTTATTGCTGGTAAGTTCACTATAAGTCAATATTCTTACGGAGACTTTTTTTTAAATCAACATCTATCTTTTAAAGGAATGTACACAGCAAAAGTGCAATCAGTTTTCTACAACCTTACTTCTGGCATTCAGCAGAGTGCTGTCTGAGTATTTTCGTCAGCAGCCAGTGGTGACAGTGCATAGCAGAAGCCTGTGCAGATCATTTTCTTTAGCTGCTGAAAGGGGGGTGAGTAAGGTTATCATACCTTCTAGGACTACCCACTAATTTACGACTAGCTAAATTCTAACTGGTGCAATGGTGTTCCCAGAATCCCTATCTTTATGTGGTAAAGGGGTTTAAATAGCCATTTTTTAAGGATTTGGCCCATGGTAGGGTTTCCCATAGCAAATTGGCCTTTGGAAAGGGAATCAGAATGTGTAATTCAAGGAGCTCAATGATAGAATATAGCATACATAGGTAAACCTGGCTTAGGATTAGGTCTCCAGAGCACCCTCCTGGAGCCATGCCTGGTTATCGCTTGTCAGGAAGTGCCAAAAAAGTAACAGAGAGCCGCTTCCACATGGACCCACCACCTACATGGGAGGGACATCAAGATCAGTGGCAGTGTGAGCCATGTGTCAGGAAAGGTGAAGACCAGGACTGGGCAATTCCAAGCATCACTATCTGACTGTAGGGGTGTGGAATTTGACTTTACTGATGCAAAAGGCTAGTGTGGGAGGTTGAACGATATGAGATAGATATATTAAGATTTACCTCCACACCCATCTTGGGTTCTGGAACCCAAGTTTTAGAGAGGGTCTGAACTCTATGACCCCAAAGTTGCCCAGGGAGTGAGGCACCAGGTGAGTTTCGGGACATTCACAAGGCCCCTTGCTGAGCGCCATGATGTTGGAGTTCTTCCCATTAAGTCAGAGGATCGCCTCTTTGCATCTTCAAGTTGCTAGAGGGAAGGTTTTGACTGTCATATGTGTGTATGAAGCAAAACAACAGTTCAATTTACCTGGCCTTCTTGGAGTCTCACTGTTCGGGAAGGGTTGCCATATAGGGATTCAGTAGTGCTTCTAATGGGGTTTCATGCTCATGTGGGAATTCATGATGTCACCTGGAGAGAATTGACTGGGACAAGGGGACTCCATGATCTGAACTCTAGCACTGTTTTGTTGATAGACTTCTGTACTAGGTATGAAATGTCCACACCATGTTTGTGTGCATAAGGGAATGTTTGTTTCATGTTCCAAGTAAGGTTGGGAACATGGAATCATGGTGTATGTTCAGGGCCTCCACTGCAGATGTGACTTTCAGGAGCTGTGGCCTGAAAATCATTGGTACCTGTTGCACATAATGTGCAGAGTAGAGCCACTGCTCCTCCACACTGAAATGAGTTAGCTGCAGTAGTTCAGGTATCTGAACAGGATGCCTCATTCACACCTGCATTTGGAGGTTTCCCAGGCATCTCACTGGGAGGAGACCTTGGACAGAGCCAGAACCCGGTAAAGAGACAACATGCCCAATCTTTTCTTGGAACAAATTTGGCAAGGAGAAAATTATTCAGGGAATTAGCCAGGAGACCAAACAGGAAACCCAACAGGAAATGTGTTTCTTTGACTCTTTACTCATGTTGTATTTTAACTCCTCCTAGGGATTTTGACATGTTGGTTTCAAAATTGTTTCATACTTCTCCAAGGGAATTGGACATGAAAGGTTGTTACATTTTTGAGTTTTTGTTCATGGGGGTGGGCATGACTACAACCTAAAATTTGTGTTCTTACCATGAAACAAAAAAATCTTATAACTCATCAAGGAAATGTCACAGGCACACAAAAAACTCTAAGATTTATTGCAGACCATTCCTAATCAATCCAGGGTCAAATTGTGTGTTAGTAAACGCCCCGATCCTTTAAAATAGGAAATCATATTTTTTACTTGTGCAAGTTCCTCTCTGAAACTCTTGACTTTAATCATTTTAAACTATGCCAAATGAGAAACAATAAGTGGGTCTTGCTTGGTATCCAATACTGTGACTTTTCAATATACAATGTGGCTGTGGCTGCATGGTGAATTTCCATGTCACTGCAATGCAGTACGTTTGGCTATAGTTTCCATATACATGATCCATGCACCAAATTAAACAAAGTTGACATTAGTCTAGTCCTAAACTTATAAATTAAAATTTTATGTGGGCATGGCAAAAATGACCACAGCACCTCCCAGAATATTTCAAATGATCAGGTCTGCCCCCTTGTTTAACTCAGAGTAATAAAACTGAGTACACATATAAAACCCATTACGATCTACAGAAAAGCCTCTTGTAACTGTGACCAAGTAGTGTCAAGAAAAGAAAGAACAGAATCCAAATAAATGGATTAAATAAAGTTTACTAATAATTAAGATTTCAGCAACACCACCTAGACTTACAGGGCTAGGTCCCAACTCCCCCGCACAGGTTGGAAACACGGGGGTGAGCAGTGTAAGAAAATAAACCAGAAACTTAGGAATTCAATCATTTTAATAGGGCCAGGTATCGATACCATAAAAACAAAATTATTTTTCAAAAATGGTCCAGCCAAGCCAAAATACTAAAAAGGTGTCACAATAATAAAAGTCTTTAAGGAAAGAAAACTGACTTGGCCACTGGGGGCGTAGTCTTCTGTTTGTCTCCTGGGATCTGCTCGATCCTAGGCGGTCCTCACAGCGTTCCTCACAGCGGTCGGCCCCTCAGTGGCGTCTCCTCTGCCGGCTCGATCCCCGCAATGATGCTCATCGCGCTGCTTCTCCAGATCACCTCTGCACAGATTGTAGGTGAAAGCAATCCTCCTAATAGCTGCAGCACAGAGATGATCAGCATGCAGACAGAGATAGTGCAGACAAACAGTCCAGAATTATAACACATATATTAGAATGGTCCAGTCAAACCCAAATAAGAGTTTGTGGCAAGACTTGAAAATTGCTGTTCACTGATGTTCTTCATCCAATCTTAAAGAACATGAGTTTATTTGGAAAAAGAAATGGGCAAAAATTCTGGCTCCGAATGTCCAGCACTGTTAGACATATCTCTAAAGTTCTAGAACAGATTTTCATGCTTTTATTGGTAATTATATATATATATATATATATATATATATATATATATATATATATATATATATATATAATGGATGACAAGGATTTCATAATGAGAGTTTTTTCCATCATTAGGTTAAGATTTGACTGGAACTTGACGTGAAAAGACTTGAGACTTGACTTGGACTTGAAAAATGACTTGTGACAATCTCTAGTTGCCACTGACAACAGAAAAAGAAGCAGTTTTATTTCCCTCTGTTTTGCGTTGTTGGCTTTTTTCTGTGTAGGTTTAACAGGTGAAACCTACCCTGAAGCTGTGGACGCACGACCATGACAACTGATATTAATGGTCATTGGCAACAAGCTGTTAATACAAAGAAGCACTGCTGTAATCAGACATTTGGCTGTTGTTTAACAATTCTCTTCAAAATAGGCCCCTCTGCTTTTTTTTCAGTAATGTAGGTAAGCAGGTTTTTCTGTGGGACTCTAGGAGGCTGTACTGCCCTGGAGGCTGCTGTGCCCTGTCTTCTGCATGGACGCCATTCTCAAACATGACTAATTCAGCACGTGGCCAAAGAGTCTAAATGTGTAATTAAATATTTAAGACCACACACTATCTACCAATCCAGCACAAGCAATTTCAGTGCAGCATTTATGCAGGACGGCGCTGAATGCTGGCTTTGACCTTACCTGCAGACAGAACTGCTAGTCATCTTGCAGATGCACCTCTGGTCAAATTTGACAGGGGTCATTAATAAATGGATGTTACTTTATGCATAAAACAGACTGATTCATCTCTTTCAATTGTTTTTTATGCAACTTTAACTCTCATTGTTTATTTTTGTGAACTGTGGCAATTGTTTTTTCTCCCATGCACAGTGATATCAGACGGATTCATTAAGCTTATTCTGGATAACACTGTCAGCAAAATTAAACCACAGTTTCACTGTGACCTTTTTAGCTGCTTTTATCTTAAGCAGCCAGGGAAAGGCAGCCGTGTTCATTGTGATTATTTCCTCTGCCTGCTTAGTAGCAATTCACAAATTGTCCTAGTCTAACATAAGGAAAATTGTGCAAACCCTTAACAACTCTAGTAACCTTTAAATATAGTCTCAGCTCCATTCGCCGTGTCTTTAATTACACATCACATGGGGCTATTTTTAAAAGGCCGACTCCTGTACCAAGCGTAGTTAAAGTGATACATTGATCCTCGAGGCCTGGTTGTGCAGAGGCCTTGTCAAGCCCAGTGTGCTGAGCTGGGACCTGGCCCCTTTCCAGTTCCGCTGTGTCTGGGATGTTAACTGTGCGGGGGAGGATGATGGGACCGTCCAAGCCAGAGAAATCATCCTTGCTCACATCTCCAGCCATGGTTGTGCTGTGAGCGAGTAGAAAGGCACGGCAGGGATGTGAGTAAGTGTCAGCTTAGGGAGCATAAAGTGCATAATGTGACTGTAACAATGGATGAGTGTGTGGATATGGAAAGACTGAGAATTTGCATTTCTACTCTTATACACTGTTTAAGAGCAGCCCTGTACATGGATACAATTCCCCTGCAGAGTTCATGGCTGTCTCCTGATTCTGCTATTGTTATAATTTTAATAATGTTTAGAAAGCAACTGGTATAAAAGTGTCATTAACATGGTAACGTCAATGTCCAAAGGTAGACATGTGGAATTTGCCATTGTTTAAAAACTTTTTCTGTGTTAAAGCATGAATGCATTAATTTTTTGAAGTGACATTTCATAAATCATATTCACCCGTCAAAAGCGATGCTTTTATATATCATTATAGATTCGTAATAGGATCATTTTACAGGGTACTTACAGCATCTTTGTAATCAGTTAAATGTTTTCCAGGTTTAGTTTAAGATCTAAAACCAATGGTTAAAAAACCTTATTATGCCTACTGCCTTATTAATAATTACCCTTGGAAAATGTAGCAAAAAGCATGCACATAAGTTACAGATATGACATACAGTAGAACTATTTTATTCACCAGCTGGACAATGTAAAACATACTTCCAAAGAAATTAAACAATAAAGTTGTAAATAACAGAAAATCTTCTTTTTACTCCACTTGTGGAAAACACTGCAGAATCAGCCTGTAATATACATTTCTAATAGTATTGAAGTAATGCCTGGATTTGTCTAATTCTGCAGTTAAAAGGGAGCACTTTTAGACCTTAATGAGCTGTTGCAGCTGGCTGATTGGCAGAAATCATGATGCCAATAAGAAAGATGTAAGATAATAAAAATAAAAAAGTTTCTAAAATGTTTTTGGGAAGGCAAATTAAAATTAGAGCAGCAAAAGATGTAAATTTTTTCCAGTTAGCTGTGTGTAAAATTTGAAGCAGTCCAAGCAAAATGTTCAGGCTGTAAAATGGAAACATGCAAGTAAACCATTGCAGGATTCAACCTGTTAGAACTGAAATTTCAAAACGATTAGCCACAGAAATAGGGAGTGCACAACCAAGAAATGGAAGACAAAGGGGCGAGGACAGGAGGCATTGTCTTTGGGCCATCTGCAAGAGTTCAGCTGAAGGAAATGGGATTAATGCCCATAAAAGCCAAAATGCAACTATCACAAACACCACCTTCAGTGGGCACAAGAGAAGCGACCAAGGATTGTGGATGACACAATTAAAATGGGATTGTGGGATAAATGCATCAGAATCTGCAACCCCTAAGGAGGAGGCGTTTGTTCGGTGCTTTCCCAATATAACATAGAAAGGCAAGTATGTGAAGAAAACCAGGACAATTGCAGTCAGCAATAACATGAGGGTGCAGGAGGTAAAGTAGCAGGCTACATACCAGTCATCAGCTGTACAGGAAATCCACAGGTGGACATTTTCCTGGTTTTTCCCTCCCTGAAAGCTTGTTTTTTGTTTTTACCCATGTATTGCTATTGGTTGGAGGCTAAATGAGGGCTGCTGGCTATGGGGAGCTACAGTTCACGAAGGAAACCATGAATGCCAACATGTACTGAAGCAGAGCATGATCCAATCCCTTCGGAAACTGGGCCACAGGTCAGCATTTCAACATGATAACAACCACAAACTCACCTCCAAGACGACCACTACCTCACTAAAGAAACTGAGGGTAAATGTGATGGACTGACCAGGCATGTCTCCACAGCTACAACCCTGTTGAGCATCTGTGGGGCTGCCACAAATGGAAGGTATAATACAATGTTTAACATCCACCAGCTCCATGATGCCATCATAAAGGAGTGGAAGAGGATTCCAGTGGCAACCTGTGAAGCTCTAGTGAACTCCATGCCCAAGAGAGTTAAGGCAGTGCTGGAGAAATGGTGGCCACACAAGATATTGACACTTTGGGCACAACTTGAATATTTTTACTTCTGGGCATATTCAGTTTTGTTGTCAGCAGTTTAGACATTAATAGCTGTGTGAAGAGTTATTTTGAGAGGACAGCAAATTTACAAGCTATACACTGACTACTTTATGTTCTATCAAAGTGTCATATCTTCAGTGTTGCCCCATGAATAGAAATAATAAATAACTAGAACAATTAGCATTTCCTGTGAAAATGCAGTGTGAATGCTGTAAGCTGAATTGTTTAGCTGAAAGCTGGCAGAAACAAGCTGAAATTGACAGCAGAAAATCTGCTAAAATTTTATTACTTAGAAGAGAACAGAAATGCTAAACTCCTCTTGAAAGCTGTTGGAAAGTGGCTAAGGTTGACAGCAGAATATCAGATGAAATCTGATAAATTAGTAGAAATAGCAGAAACAGCAAAGAAAAAGTGTCATCTGATCTGTTTAAGCAGGAAGACTATCAGAAGAGAAGAGAGGAGAAAAAGAAGCTAAAAAGCTAACATTAGCATATTGGCTATCACTAGCATGGAGGCTGATATTAATTTGCCTCATTTACTATGTAAAAAGCAATGTATAAGCTAAAATTAGCTAAAATGCTGATGCTTACTACAGCCTATATTCAAAAGTCTATGAAATTGCCCTTTAAAATTATTCACTCTTGTTCAGGTGTTGGAACAGCAGTAGAAGCTGTTTAAGTAGCTGACATCAAATGGTCGCTGTTTTGATGCTCCACTGGGACCTATGGAGATGGTCTTATAATCATAAGTCACAGGGCAGTGGTTTCATTCTGGTTCTGAAAGAGATTGGACCTGGTTCTGATAGTGGGTTCCTAACTGGTCCTGATGGAGAATTCCTCTTGGTTCTGGTGTAGTTTGCATCTGGTTCTGATGGAGATTTGTTCCTGGTTCTGATGGAGTTTGGACCTGGTTCTGATGGAGGGTTCCTAACAGGTTCTGATAAAGAATTCCTCTTGGTTCTGCTGGAGTTTTGGTCTTGTTCTGATGAATGTTGGACCTGGTGCTGATAGAAGGGTCCTCCTGATTCTGAAGGAGATTTGGACCTGGTCCTGGCGTAGTTTTCTTCCTGGTTCTAATAGGTTTGACCTGGTTCTGATAGACTTTGGACCTGGTTCAGATGGAGATTTGTACATGGTTCTGATGAAGATTTGTACCAGGTTCTGATAGAGATTTTATTTCTGGGTCTAATGGATGTTTTTTCTTGTTCTGAGAGTTTCTATCTGATTCTGATGGATTTTGGACATGGTTCTGATGGAGGTTTTCTAACTGGTTCTGATGGAGTTGGGGTCTGGATCTGATAGAGATCTGTATCTGGTTCTGGTGCAAGTCTGTACCTGGCTCTGATGGATGTTTCTTCTTGACTCTGATAGCGTTTGTACCTGGTTCTGATACAGGTTTGTACCTGGTTCTGATGGAGATTTTGTCCTGGTACTGATATAGCTTTTTGCCTGGTTCTGATGGAGTTTGGACCTGGTTCTCATGGAAGGTTCCTCCTGGTTCTGAAGGCGATTTGAACCTGGTTCTGGTGGAGGGTCCCTAACCGGTTCTGTTGGAGTTTTCTTCCTGGTTCTGATAGTTTTGACCTGGTTTTGATAGACTTTGGACCTGGTTCTAATGGAGGTTTCTTTCTGGTTCTGATAGAGTTTGGAGCTGGTTTTGATAAAGGGTTCCTAACTAGTCCTGATGGGTAATTCCTCTTGGTTCTGATACAGGTTTGTACCTGGTTCTGATGCAGGTTTGTACCTGGTTCTGATGGAGATTTTGTCCTTGTACTGATGAAGCTTTTTGTCAGGTTCTGATGGAGTTTGGACATGGTTCTCATAGAAGGTTCCTCCTGGTTCTGAAGGCGACTTGGACCTGGTTCTAGTGGAGGGTCGCTAACTTCTTCTGATGGAAATTTCCTCTTGGTTCTGATGGAGTTTGGGACTGGTTCTGATGGATTTTGGAACTGGTTCTGATAGGGGGTTCTTTCTGGTTCTGATTGAGTTTGGACCTCGTTCTGATGGAGGGTTCCTAATTGGTCCTGATGGAGAATTCCTCCTGGTTCTGATGGAGTTTGGTCTGGTTCTTATGGAGATTTGTCCATGTTTCTAAGGGAGTTTGAACTTGGTTCTAATGGAGGGTTCCTAACTGGTTCTGATGAAGAATTCCTCTTAGCTCTGATGGAGTTTGAATCTGGTTCTAAGGGACATTTGTTCCAGGTTTTGATGGATTTTGGACATGGTTCTGATGGAGGGTTCCTAACTGTTTCTGATGGAGTTTGGCTCTGGTTCTGATGGAGGTTAGTTCCAGGTTCTGATGGATATTGGACGTGGTTCTGGCAGAAGTCTGTACCAGGTTCTAATGGACCTTTCTTCCAGCTTTTGATGTAGTGTGTGTTTGTGTATGTGTGTGTGTCAGGGCTCTTGTGTGAACATACTCTCGAACAATGTCTAATAACTCAGAAACTATAAGGATTATCGATTTGATTAATTCACCGTATGAATAAGCAGGCCTTGCTGAACAATCATGAAGCTTTTCAAGTTTCTACAAAAATCTGTCTCGGAGGTGTGACTCTGTGAAAAAATGGAACATTTTGACCATTTGTAACCTAAGTGAAGGTGAATTTTTCACTCTCAAACAAACCAACTTCACGAGGAAACAATAAAAGCTATCCAAAAAATGTTTGGACCGTAGGTATCAGCAGGGATCGGTGAACAATCCTGGAGATTTTCATGTGTCTACATAAATCCATGTAGGAGATGTGACAGTGTAGAAAAGTCAATAATTTTGAAATTTTTCAATTTCAAGCGATTTTGGAAAGGACAGATTTGGTACTCCTAAACAAACTTTTTTTTATGACAAAACCATAAAAGGTATCAAAAAAATTATTTCACTGTGAGTGCCAGCAAGGTCTGAAGATAAATCTCCACAAGGTTCATGTCTCTACCTCGAACGGTTTACGAGAGGCGGCAATTCGAAAACATGTGAGTTTAAGGATTTGTTCCCATTAAGCTTGAACACAGTTTCAGTCCCAAAAGTAAGTGTCGCTGTCCCTCACTGGTAACCCATAAGTTCTGTATTGGTTTTTAACCTTCATTTTCTTCCTTTGTAATAAATAAACAGTGGACGAACTCTCACCATAGAGTGTATCACACACTCCCCGACAAACAAAAGTGGATGTATGTAACTGTCCAAGGCATTCTACTCCCTATGCCGGAATACACAACAGGTAAGTAAGGGTAGGGGCTGATGGATGGAGGCTGGATAGGTTGGAGGTACGGGGAGGGGAAACTCTGTTACATGCTCAGTGTCGTTTGAATCCCAACTGCATTCACAGTGGAGCGTGGTTGGTACATTGGTTGACCCAGAGATGGATAAGTAAACACAGGTCTCGGCCATCTTTCGCTTGTAGATTTCCTCAGGGGAACCGGATGTTCGGCCTGCGGGACGGGGGTGTTGTCCTCTTGAGGGGCAGGATGTAGATCCTCCATGCAGGTTGACCGGAGCTCCTCGTCACACTGTTCGTCCTCACCGGCCACCACTGTGTTCCACTTCTATGACACTCCCCTTCCCGTTCAGATTCCCCAGGAGCTGTTTCGCTCAGGTTGGTGTCATCCTCTTCAGCCATGCCTTGGAAGTCCCAGAGAGCATTTTGATCAGGTGACTGGTTATTAGGTGGGAGTTTCCCCACAGGGGCCCGAAGCCAGTAACGAGGTTCTTCCTCATCCTCCTTGTCATCAGAGTCACTCGTGGCTGGTTGCGGTATGTCGTGTCAAGACCGAAGGCCTTTGGAGCTCCTTTTGAATGTCCTTTGTGCCTCTGCTATACTTGTGGTCGGATTCTGGACTGGTTCTATCGGTAGGCCGTTTACTTGTAACAACAGGTTCCGGTGGAGGGTGCGAACTGGACGACCGCCAAACTCAGGGCTGACTTTGTTGACGGGGTTGTCGCCCACTTGTTCTCTCACAATTAAGATCTGTTGCTCCCAGTATGGCTTAAGCTTTCCAGGCCCCCCTCGTTCACTGAGGTTCCGTACCAGGACCCTATCCCCAGGCTGAAGGACGACGCCTTTACACCTCTTATCATAGTGTGCCTTTCCTCTAAGGCTGGACTGTTGGCTGTTCGCATTAGCTATCCGATACGCCTCCGTCATCTTTCTGGCCCACCTCTCAGCATATCCACTTGGTTCGTTGACTTCGGCCCCTTGCTCTGTTAGGAGGCCAAAGAGAATGTCAACGGGAAGGCGGGGATGTCGACCATACAGTAAATAGTATGGGGAAAAACCTGTGGCCTCATGTTTTGTACAGTTGTATGCATGCAGCACATGAGGTAGATGATCCTTCCAATTTTCTTTCTCTTTCTCTCCCAGAGTCCGGAGCATTTGCAGTAATGTTCGATTCAGATGTTCAGCTGGATTACCCTGGGGATGGTACAGAGAGGTTCTTGAGTGGGCCACACCAGCTAATCGTCTGAGGTTTCTAAAAAGTTCATTCTCAAATGGAAGGAAATCAATACACAACAAATCAAGAGGTGAGGTAGACATGATACTGCCCATTGGTGCTCTCTCATGTGTCACCGGCTTCTTCTGCTTGATGCACAAGCACTTCCTGGTGATGTATTCCTCTATTTCCTTTTTCATGAAAGCCCAATAAAATCGCTCCCTAGCCAAGTTCAACACTTTCTCCATGCTGACATGACTCATCTTGTTGTGTAACTGGGTTAGGACCATTTGTTTATATATTCTGGGTAAAACTAGTTGTTTTCGACTCACAGTCTTCCGGTAAAGGAGATCATTCTCCATATATAATTTGCCCCACTCTCACAGCAGCCTCTTAGTGTGTGCATTCTCATTACTCCTGTCGTTCTCTGTTGGCGGTTTGTTTTGTTGTTTCCATTCCACGACCTTTCCAATGGCTGGGTCCTTCCTCTGTTCCCTCACCAGCTCCTTATGGTTGATTGTCTGTAGACCCTCAAGCCAGGACTGACTAGGAAAGGATAGGTTGAGGGCAGCCACCCAGGCCACATCTCCCTGCTGAGCCCTCCGACCTCCTTCCCAGATGGCACATACTGTCTCCTCTGATAGTTCCTCAGAACACTCAGCCATAAAGATATCTATGTTCAGGGGCCAGCGCGACAAGGTGTCCGCGTCAATGGCGGTTTTCCCTGGCCGATATTTGATGTCGAAATGGAAATCGGCCAGTTGCCCTTCCCACCGATGACCCACGGCATTAAGCTTGGCGGTACTCAGGACGTATGTGAGAAGGTTGTTGTCCGTGAAGACGGTGAAGTGTGGGGCATAGTATAGATAATCAGGTGAGGAGTGTCAGCCTTTGACTGCAGGAGGTCATACAGGGGCTTAGCAATACTTGAGAAATCCTGCACGTATGTTCTATAATAACTCAGGAATCCAAGAAATTGCCTAATATCACCCACGGTTCGCGGTGTCTTGTGTTTCAGTGCTTGTACTGCTTCGAGATCTTTAGGGTCCAGAATCACTCCGTTTGCTGACACCAACCTGCCAACGTATCTGACCTCCTGATGGAAAAGCTCGCATTTCTCCGGTTTCAACTTCACACCATGGCGTTTCAAGGCTTGCAGAACTCTGCGTAACACTTGTATGTGATCGTCAAATGATCTAGAGAAGCACAGGACATCATTGAGGTAAGGGATACAACACTCATCTCTCAGCTCGTCAAGCATCCCCTCCATGCTTCTTTGGAAAGCTGCCGGTGCATTTGACAACCCAAATGGTTGTCAAATTCAAATTCAAATTCAACTTCTTAAAGACAAACTAACATCCCTGTGAGAGCCGGAATTTTTACTGGTTGTTAGGTGATGAAATACTGATGTCATGCAATAAAATGCTAATTAATTACTTAAAAACACAATGTGATTTTCTGGATTTTTGTTTTAGATTCCTTCACTCACAGTTGAAGAGAACCTATGATAAAAATGAAAGACTCCTACATGCTTTGCAAGTGGGAAAACCTGCAAAATCGGCAGTGCATCAAATACTTGTTCTCCCCACTCTATAAACATCTGCCGCTAAAAGGCAGTGGCCAAACATGCTCTGATATAGAATGTCTTTATTTTGTTTATTTAAGTTCAGTTGTTTGAGAGTGAGTTAAACACAAACTGGTCTTGTCTGCTTTACTGTCCAGTCCAAGGTTGGATGGGTTAAATTATTCTAAGTAGGCTGTATATGCCCTTGAGAGCTTTGCCTGTTTTGATAAACCCATACCCCCCCAACCTCAACACACATTTTTCCATCAGCATCTGCTTCCGGTTTGGATGCTGCCACATCACTGTTGAATAGATGATCATGTTCCAAGGTGCTTTGAAGGTCCCCTGGGATGAAATGGAAATCATGCTCATTTCAAGGTGCCTGCTTTCCATGTACAAACCACATTTCCTGCAATCTGGTTAGTCCTTAGCCATTGGCTGGAGCCTTTTCCTTTAAATGTCCTTCTGCAATGGAAAAGAAAACAGTTAAACATTAAATAACCATTTAGTGCATTTAAAAGTAATGATTCTAGCAGTTTCAGTCCAAAATTAACTTTGATAAATTAATTTTATCTCTGCTAAATACATGTCTGATTAAGCTTTTGCTTTAACAACCTATGTGAATGTGTGTATGTTGACAATATTAAGTGCCTTGCAAAAAGTCTCAACACCCCTTGAACTTTTTCAGATTGACAAAAAATCATAATCTCAAATTTCAATGTATTTGGGGGGGGGGGGGGGGGGGGGGGGGGGGTTTAATGTACTCCCAAAATTAAATTAAAATATGTAGTGTGCATTCCTATTCAATCCCCACGATTCTTTCCATTGCAGAAACTCCTTTGAAGGCAGTATCACGTGCAAGTCTTTTGGGGTATTTCTCAACCAGTGGGGCACATTTAAGAGTCAGGTCTTAATAGAAAGGATATGTAAGACATAAATTTGCAGGGCTGGCCACAGATTGTCACTTGGATTTAGGTCTGGACTGGTCTGTTCTGACACATGACTATGCTTTGATCTAAACCTTTCCATTTGTTGGAGAAATGCAGATCAACAACATTTCATCAGGTCATTGTCACTGTGGAAGGTAAACCTCTGCCCCAGTCTCAACTCTTGTTGAGACATTACACTTGACACATTACACTTGACACAATACAGTCAGACAAGTACTGTTTTCTTGGCAACTGGCAAACCCAGACTCGTCCATCAGATTGCCAGATGGAGATGCGTCGTTCAACACTCAAGAGAACGCGCCTCTATTGCTCTAGAGTCCAGTGGGAGCGTGATTAACACCACTGCATCCGACACTGTGCACTGGACTTGGTGTTGTATGGCTTGGATGCAGCTACTCAGCCATAGAAACCCGTTCCATGAAGCTCTCTGCACACTGTTATTGATCTAATCTGAAGGCCAAGTGAAGTTTGAATGTCTGTAGCGATTGCGCCATCATCTGCGCACTAATCGTGTCATCATTTGCTACCCATGCTCCATCAGTTCCAACAGCAACTCCTGTGGAAAAGCAAAATTACAAATACAGTGGTGTGAAAAAGTGTTTGCCCCCTTCCTGGTTTCTTTTTTTTTTGCATGATTGTCACACTTAATTGTTTCAGATCATCAAATAGATTTAGATATTAATATATTTTAGATATTAGTAAAAGACAACACAAGTAAACAAAAAACTCTGTTTTTAAATTCTGTTTTTTAATATTAAGCGAGAAAAAAGTCCAAACCTACATGGCACTATGTGAAAAAGCGGTGGCCCCCTAAACCTAATAAGCGGTTGAGAAAATCTGCAATCAAGCTTTTGTGATAACTTGCAATGAATCTTTTACAGTGCTGTGGAGGAATTCTGGCCCCCTCATTTTTGCAGAAATGTTAATCAGCCAAATTGGATGGTTTCTGAGCATGAGCGGTCTTTTTAAAAAGACTTCTTCATTTTGTTTCTCTTCAGCCATTCAGAAGTGATCTTGCAGGTGTTTTTTGGATCATTGTCCTCCTGCAGACCCTAGTTTCTTACGTACTTTTTGAAAGCTACATTAAAAGTTACATCTTGATGAGTATTTGTTAATCAAATATAAAATCATTTACTTCATAAAAAGTAGGTTTTTGTTTTCACTCAGTGAGAATGGTTCTCACTTTGCAGTTAAATAATCTTTTATTTACAGACTTTCAGCCCTGAAAAGCTCTTAATGACATACTTGGTACACTAAAAACCACATTTTAATGTGAAGAAGACCATATAATTAGCCCTTGCATTAGTCTTCAAATTTAATATCCTCCAAGATAACTAAACTAAAAGAACAAATGGGGACAGTATTTCCCATTCCAGATCACTTTGTGGTATCAGATTTTGGTTTCAGCAGAGGCAGCTGGAAGCTAAAATATAAGATCAAAATCTGAAACACTCCCTTTCCTGTATCTGAGAAGGACTAAGAACATTCCAGGGGTAAAAAGGAACTAGGACTATATTGCCCCTCCCCTTACATATAAAAAGGTCATAAGTCATTTTACTTGCTGTGCTGCACTTAATATTTTTCTCTCTGCAAATCTGGAAAACAGGCTGCACACTACTTCTAAGGTTTTGCCCAGAAAACAAACAAGTCAGCATGCCTGGAGGTACTGCTCACTTTGGGACAACATGCTAAAAAAGTGACCCACATTCAGTAGACCACACTAATAAATATTAGCTTTTAGAGGCACACACACACACAAAAACCCACGCTGACATCACACATATACATGCACACAAACAGCATATGTGCTGTTTCGCCCTGTTAGATACAGCCTCCCTACAGCTACAGCATGTTGAGAACATTTCACTGCAGCTGTCATGTCATTCAGTGCACACTTTGATATTTCAGTAAATAAATGTTCACTTCATCACAGCTTTAATCTTATCCAGCTCAGCCAGCTATTCAAAACAACTTGCTGAGGCAACTCTGCAGAAAATGACATTACACAACCATCACTTCATGTCAAATATATTTCTGTATTTTACATAAAGCAGGTACAGCATATTCACAAAATTCGATCAGTGCACGGCTCCCAGTACATTTCCCGTCTCATATAATTAGGGCTTGGTATATAGGTCCTTCTCAAAATATTAGCATATTGTGATAAAGTTCATTATTTTCCATAATGTCATGATGAAAATTTAACATTCATATATTTTAGATTAATTGCACACTAACTGAAATATTTCAGGTCTTTTATTGTCTTAATACGGATGATTTTGGCATACAGCTCATGAAAACCCAAAATTCCTATCTCACAAAATTAGCATATCATTAAAAGGGTCTCTAAACGAGCTATGAACCTAATCATCTGAATCAACGAGTTAACTCTAAACACCTGCAAAAGATTCCTGAGGCCTTTAAAACTCCCAGCCTGGTTCATCACTCAAAACCCCAATCATGGGTAAGACTGCCGACCTGACTGCTGTCCAGAAGGCCACTATTGACACCCTCAAGCAAGAGGGTAAGACACAGAAAGAAATTTCTGAACGAATAGGCTGTTCCCAGAGTGCTGTATCAAGGCACCTCTGTGGGAAGGAAAAAGTGTGGCAGAAAACGCTGCACAACGAGAAGAGGTGACCGGACCCTGAAGAAGATTGTGGTGAAGGGCCGATTCCAGACCTTGGGGGACCTGCGGAAGCAGTGGACTGAGTCTGGAGTAGAAACATCCAGAGCCACCGTGCACAGGCGTGTGCAGGAAATGGGCTATAGGTGCCGCATTCCCCAGGTCAAGCCACTTTTGAACCAGAAACAGCAGCAGAAGCGCCTGACCTGGGCTACAGAGAAGCAGCACTGGACTGTTGCTCAGTGGTCCAAAGTACTTTTTTCGGATGAAAGCAAATTCTGCATGTCATTCGGAAATCAAGGTGCCAGAGTCTGGAGGAAGACTGGGGAGAAGGAAATGCCAAAATGCCAGAAGTCCAGTGTCAAGTACCCACAGTCAGTGATGGTCTGCTGCTGGTGTTGGTCCACTGTGTTTTATCAAGGGCAGGGTCAATGCAGCTAGCTATCAGGAGATTTTGGAGCACTTCATGCTTCCATCTGCTGAAAAGCTTTATGGAGATGAAGATTTCATTTTTCAGCACGACCTGGCACCTGCTCACAGTGCCAAAACCACTGGTAAATGGTTTACTGACCATGGTATCACTGTGCTCAATTGGCCTGCCAACTCTCCTGACCTGAACTCCATAGAGAATCTGTGGGATATTGTGAAGAGAACGTTGAGAGACTCAAGACCCAGCACTCTGGATGAGCTAAAGGCCGCTATCGAAGCATCCTGGGCCTCCATAAGACCTCAGCAGTGCCACAGGCTGATTGCCTCCATGCCACGCCGCATTGAAGCAGTCATTTATGCAAAAGGATTCCCGACCAAGTATTGAGTGCATAACTGTACATGATTATTTGAAGGTTGATGTTTTTTGTATTAAAAACACTTTTCTTTTATTGGTCGGATGAAATATGCTAATTTTGTGAGATAGGAATTTTGGGTTTTCATGAGCTGTATGCCAAAATCATCCGTATAAAGACAATAAAAGACCTGAAATATTTCAGTTAGTGTGCAATGAATCTAAAATATATGAATGTTAAATTTTCATCATCACATTATGGAAAATAATGAACTTTATCACAATATGCTAATATTTTGAGAAGGACCTGTATATGCAACCATGTTGCTAACGACAATAATAAACTTTTAAACAATGGGTAAGAAAGGTACTGGTGTTTAAGGTCAATTATGGGATTGCAATTTGTTCATCCTTCTATAAAAGTTACCAGCCTTGCAACTACCTCTGTGTAGTGATGACAACTGTACAACTATTAAAAACAAAACACAGCTGGATGATGAAGTACAAGTTTCATCTGCAAAACTTAAAAAAAGAGGGAACACACACAAGGAAAAAAGTTCAACAAAAGTAACAAACTGTTTCTCATTGTGTACATTCAGGTCTCTGGGTGATTCAGGACAGTGAGTAAAATGGAAAGCAGTAAGTTTGGTGGTCAGCTGGATTTACTAAAAACTGTGACAGAGGAACTTTAAACAGATTCTTAAAGGGGACATATCATGCAAAATCAATTTTTCTTGCCCTTAAATACATTTTGTTGTGTACGTGGAGTCTGTAGGAGTGCAGAATGAATGAATTCGGTCTCTCCAGGTGCTGCGTAGATATCTATATTTTGTTTGGGTCATATTTTTCAGTACATTCAGTTTTTTCTATCATCTATTAAATTTTATAAACTGTTATGTCACAGTATTAGCTGCGGAACAGCTAAACAATGTCATGGACTTCCGGCTGACCAATTAGTGTATCCATCATTTTTATTTCTCCCTGTAATTTTGTAGTCCAAGCTCAAGTATGCCAATGCTGCAAGTGAATGAGTCTAAATGTTCGGTTGTTGTGTGTATTAACTCACTGTCAGGATCTGTATGTTAGACTTGTGTTTGTTTACCTTCTCTGCTTTGCAAGGTGGTTTTCTGTTCATTTCTGGTTATTTAGATTCCATTTTTGTGTTCCAGTGTTATGTGTTATATTATATTCTGAAAGATCTGGTTTCCTACTGTTTATTTTCTTAAGTCCAGTCATTGTTTTCTTGTGTTCTGGTCACCTCCCTGCTCTCCATGCTCATCAGGTTAATTAGTCATTCTCCCTCTGTATTGTTTAGGTTCCCTGGTCCCCAGGTGTCTCACATTCTCCTGATTAGCTCCTCTCCCATTTCATTGGTTCACTGTCCTCTACCCACAGTATTTAAGTTCCCTGGTTTCAACGACGCAAAAATAATTTGAATTGAGAAATAATGAGAAATAACACAACAATTTGGATTAACTTGGAAACATGAACAAAACCACTACACTGTGAAGCCCTTCTCCGTGTGTGTGTCTCGACACTGGCTATCAGCTGGTAGAACGGTAGGGCAATGCCCCTTAGCCACTAGCAGCTGATAGCCCTAAATCTTGAACAAAGGGTCATAAAACTCTAAGGAGAGAGCTCGGTGGAAAAACTCTAAGGGTAATAAAATGATGGAACGAACAATGGAGTGGCCAGGTCACAAGGTTCAGACTGCACTCTGTTTTGAATGAAAAACTTCCAAAGTTCAGCTTTAACCCCTGGCTGATTGACAATCAGCTGGATAAACGCATCCAACTTAAGCGCATCTGCTTGTTGCCCTTTCACAGTATTCAGACAGTAAATCAAGACAATTCAGCAAAAAACAATTCACTCAATATTGCATGCAACAAGTTAATATCTTGGATTAACTAATAGTGATCCTAATTCACCTTAACTATGCCTCACCCTGTCCATACCGCTAAATACACCTATCTGATTTAATATAGAAAAAACTAAATTACTTTGACGTTCATTTCTTCTCTTCACCGGCTTGAGGAGGGGTCGTGGGTCTGAAAGAAAAATCAGGGGGGCACCAGAGTGTCATGTGTCCGTGATCAACTCAAAAATTGTAAACTTCTCTTTCATCCTCCTTAGATAGAAAACCTTTTTAACCAGTTTTAATAATGAACTGAATCTGAATGCACTGTTTGATAGTTAGGATAAATTGGAATGTATGTACCTGACTTGAAATCTGTGTGATTTGATTGATTTGACTATGTAAAGTGCCTTGAGACGACATGTGTTGTGAATTGGCGCTATATAAATAAAACTGAATTGAACCAAAAATGGGGAAAATATGAGGAACCATTGTAGTCTACTGAAAAACAGGAAACAGAAAACAGGAAACTCGTCTCCTTGGAACAAAACTTCTGTGGCTTTCAGCTACGCCTGGATGCATCTAACGGTCTTCGATTGGATATGAATCTTCTGATCTTTTTGTATCAGACAGATTTCCAGCTGTCAAGCTCTTCTGGGAATGGCCAGGGTGGAGGAAAAGTAAACAGCTCGCCCGCGAGCTTCTATTTCTCCAGAGATGCCCCCTAACGTTGTAGACAGGAAATGGCAGCCAAAGGTTTGTCTCCTCTGCTTTTTATAAGCTCTGATGACGTCAGCGTCGCTGCATGCCGCAGTAGTCGTTTACCTGACCAAAATGGCGGGTGTGTCCTCAAAAACCTGATTAAGGGGTCAGTTTCTTTTGTCTATGGAAACAACACACGGAACAAATTTATTTATACTCCTGTTTTCTATCAAATTTCCTGCAATGCGTTTTCCTTTCTTGTAAATGCCATATGCACGGCTATCCCTGGCTGTGCTTGACATTTTGGAATATTTACAATTTCAATGTATGATTCAGAAGGAACACATATCCAAATGACCTCTCTGTGTCTGGAGGCATCGTGATTTTCTTTTTTTTTAGTACTTCATTACTTACCTTTGGTGTTGACTGGAATGGTAGTGGCTTAGGCTAGATCTATCTATCTATCTATCTATCTATCTATCTATCTATCTATCTATCTATCTATCTATCTATCTATCTATCTATCTATCTATCTATCTATCTATCTATCTATCTATCTATCTATCTATCTATCTATCTATCTATCTATCTATCTATCTATCTATCTATCTATCTATCTATCTATCTATCTATCTATCTATCTATCTATAAATTGGATGTTTACTTTTTATTTGTAAGGTTATATTATATTATCAGAACCAGCATTACATTCTTCAATTACAGCTACTGTAGCTCATAGCGTCAGCATTAGCTTATAGTGTTGTTCTCCGCTGTTCCTTTCTTGGACAACTTTTGACACTGACCAGTACACTCCAATAGAGCTGCAGTGTTGGTAACAGTCTGACCCAATTTTCTAGCCATCACAATATAAACCTTGTTAAACATGCTCCTTAGAATGCTGTTTTCCTGCTTCTAACTTATCAACTTCGAGGACAGAATGTTCAGTTCCTGTGTTGGACCACTTGTTTGCTGAATATTGGACCATTTGCACGTTGCTGGATGCCACTATACCTTTCCAACGTCATCGGCCATTTTGTACTGCATGATAGTCTGTCCTACAAATCCCAGCGGCCACTGCGGCTGGTAAAACTGCTGTAAACAAAGAATGCTTTCACAAATGGAAGTGTTAATCATTTATTTTCATCAGTCAACAAAATGCAGTGAATGAACAAAAGAGAAATCTAAATCACATCAATATCTAGTGTGACCACCCTTTGCCTTCAAAACAGCATCAATTCTTCTAGGTACACTTGCACTCAATTTTTGAAGGAACTCTGCTGGTAGGTTGTTCCAAACATATTGGAGAACTAACCACAGATCTTCTGTGGATGTAAGCTTTCTCACATCCTTCTGTCTCTTCATGTAATACCAGACACACTCCATGATGTTGAGATCAGGGCTCTGTGGGGGCCATACCATCACTTCCAGTAAGTCTTGTTCTTCTTTACAATGAAGATAGTTCTTAATGCCTTTGGCTGTATGTTTGGGTTCACTCACTTAGCATTTTGTAAATTGATAAAATCCCAGAAATCCCTCCAAAGTATGGTAATCAGTTAATCACAGCAATAACTCCTACAGTTGCTGTCTAGAAGAGAGAAAAGGCTAGAGACAGAGCCAAGTGTATCATCTATAGAAAGGGAACATGAAGTTAATGGAACCATCTCTCGGAAGCTGGCCATATGGACCTGCTGTGACATTAACCTCCCACTGCTGTTAATCACATATAATGTACATTGGAGCCCCCTACAGATGACCTGCAATCAATTGACGCAAAGTACGTGGGAAAATGTTTAAAGTAGTTTACTTTTATTTCTTTAGTAGATCTTAAAGAGTCTGAGGGTGATTACTAACCTTTCCTTCTGAAGTTAGCATATAATTTGGAGTCTCTGATTCAGTAGCTGCATGAAAGACTGCTTTTAGAGGCAGCTCTTGGTGTAGGTCACAGGTGCCAACTCACATGCATTTAATTATTGTGAATCCATTATAACTCAGGCTTTTAGGAGAATACCGGGTAGCTGAACAGTATTTCCTCTGTAACAAGTAAGGCCGCCTTAATGCACTGGCTTCAGCCCCCGGGCCTTTAACGGTCAATCATTTTGGGTGACAAAAACAAAGAAAAAAACATTGTTTTATAAGGTTTTCTGTCGGTCATCTTGTATGCTCACTTGTGGCTGCTGATTGAACCAAATCCCAAGTGATCCACGACACCCTCGTGAGCTGTATGGTCCATTGGACCTTGAGCTCACAAGTTAGTTTATGTATTGAGGATTTTGAGGTGTGTCCCTCTGTGATTAAGGGAACTTAGAAAAATGTCAGGAAAGACATTTGAGAGCAGTGCTCAGAAAAGAAAAATACTTTGTGAGATGTTTTGTGAAAAAGAGTAACTGTACAACATACCAAAGCTGACAAAATTCTTCAAATCAGCTAATACAGAAGCTGGACCCACCACAGGAGAAAGCTTGCTCACTCACGACCTTAGGGAGAGTATGAGGCAGTGCCCGCAGGTGTGGCACACGCTGCACGGTGGCTATCTGCTGGAGAGGAGCAGACAAGTGGGGACTGGGAGGAGCTCGAAGAAGAAGAGCAACATAGGAGGCATCAAAGCAGGCAGAATACCCTATTTGGCAGAGCTGGGACTTGCTTTTAAGGGTGAAAGTCTCAGGTTTGGAAACCTCAATAACAGCAATGATTATTGCAGCATGGAGCTGAGTGGTCAGTATAATTCTTTTTTTTAAATCCTGTATCGGAAAATATGGAAAGGCTGGTGGAAGATGTCCATCCTACCTCTCCCTGAATGTGTGTGAGGAATTCATAAAGTTGATGGGACAAAAGGTGCTGAATAAAATGATCAGTAGAGTGAAACTTGCAAAGTGCTTTGCTATCAGCGTGGACTTTACACCAGGTATTAGGGTTAAGGTTTTATCCTGCAAAATGTATCACCAGAGGGCTGTATAGAGCAATGTTTTTTAAGCCTGTTCCTCAAGGCAAAAATTGCAGGGCAGGGTTTAAAAACACTGGTACAGAGGAGCTGTAAATTGATGTACTGGTTCACTGATTTAAGATAAATATGTGTTGTTTTTGAATAGCTCATACTGCAGATGTTCTTTAAGAATTATTACAGTGTAACATCTGTTTTCACCATATAGTGCATTGTGAGGACCCACTGCTCTTTATGGGGCCCAAAGTCTGGGGCCCATAAGAAGTGTTGTCAGGGGTTAGGTTTAGGACTAAGGTGTGAATTGAGTTTAGGGTAATGATAATGGTTAGGCTTGGGGCTAGGGTATGGATTAGACAATAGAAATCAATGGAAAATGAATGGAAGACAATGTAAAGTGCTTGTAAAGATAGAAAGATATGCGTGTGTGTGTGTGTGTGTGTACCATCTTTCAAACAGTGTTGCTGAGTACCATGATCAATGGAGAACCCGTCTGTCTATGCTGAACTTGTATGATAGACGCAGCAATAAAGTAAACTGAACTGAAATCAAAACAAATTCAAAAGTAAGGTTTTGTGTTTTTTTGGTAATCACAACTTCAGGACATCTTCAATATGAAAAGCAAATAGTTACAGGCATTGCTCAGGTGTAACCTCTTCTTCCACATAGTCTTGAAATCTTTGATGTTCTGGGGGCCTTTCTATACCCCCTGATCTTCAGTTCTTTGTAGGGATTTTTTTACTTGTGTGTTTAATACTTATTTTTTGGGTCATTCCTTATATTTAACCATGACTCAGTTCATGTAATAATTTCTTTTGATTTCTTTATATGTGTGGATTACTTGTTCCTGACATTTTTTGTAATTACAGAAATAACAATAAAGATATTAAAGATGCCAATTACTAAATTTGCATTGGTTTTCTGATTGCAATGTTTATATGAATTTATTTTATTTTAATTGATCGGAGAGCCAACCAGGATCTTAGAAAAACTCTCTGAATCAATGGAAAACTGGAGAAAACTGCCCAGAAAGGACTCCCCTATGTTTAGGAGTCCCTCTCTGGAGAAGGTTTCTTCAGAATAGCAGCAAAGTTACAGTTAAAATACACAAAAAAACAAAAACAAATCATACCAAGCCTACGATCTGCAGCACCATCTTGGATAGCTTGTCAAGTGCAGCTATTCAATTACGTATTTTACTGGTTCTTTGGCCCATTAAAAAAAGTTAGGCTTTTTTTGTTCCATCTTGGTTGTTTCTCGGAAGAAATTCCACAGAATAAAATGTTACAGCTGATTGTACAGCTATACACCTAAGTAGTTAGCTCAATATGCTTCAGAATACAATGCTTTTCTAAAGATGACATGAATGCATGTAAATTAGTGTTGCAGAAGACAATCATATGAAGATATTGATAAGATGGAAACCACATTATTTTGTAGCTTCGGCATATTTCCAGCATTCTATGGAAAAGGAGCTTGTAGAACAAATTTAAACAAAACATTCCTTAGATACATACTTCACATTGAAGGAGTGAATTGGCACCATTTGTCTCCACAGTAAGTAGTCCAGTTATTAGAGAACATTTAAACTTTATAGGTCTGTCATTCATTCAAATACAAAAATGTTGTTGCCTTGATGCATCAGTCATAAAATCCTGAATCCTGGTTCAGTGGTCTATCAAACATCATGTAATCAATACTTTTTAATTTCTGTTGACTTGTCTTGATATTTTAAGGGGATTACACTTGGATTTCTATGGAATTGATCTGAATAACTTGTAACCTAAGAGGCTGGTTTAAATAATTGAAGAAAAGCAGCTCTAACAGCATCAACATTTTCTCCTGTCTCCTGAAATTCAGTATGTTTTTCCCGAGCTTTTATCCATGGCATACATTTTTCTTCCTTATTTAGTTTCTGTCCTCCTTTATTTTTATGCACTCCCACTAATCTGTAGGATTAGCCTAATCTGTATCTACCTTTATTCTTTGATTATTGCTGAAAGCCTGAGTGCTAAGGACGGCCTGGCATTATCTCCGTGCATGTGTTTGATGTTCTCTCTTAATGAGGCAGCAGAAAACACTTAAAATCCTTCCTCTTATGTTGATGTGATGTTCAAGTCATTTTAAAAGCACCTATTAAGAGAACATCATGTTCATTCTGAAATGCCCATTTCTGTATCAACCCGTAAAATGACAATGCACAATCGTCAGTATCAGTTAATCCGACACCATGTTTAGAGGCTTGTTTGTGTTAACTGAATGCCTGAAAATGATCGAAAAAGACATCAGGTAAGGTTCAAGAAAAGGTTATATTGTATAATTGTATAACTTTGTAACACGGATGATGAGCAGGTGAGTTAATGTAGGTAGACCAAGTTAAGGAGGACAAGCAGTGAACTCTCAAAATTAAAAGGTAGGTTTTCAGGGTAAGTATATTGTCGGTGTGGTCTGAACCATGAAGTGGATTGAGGATATCAATGACACTCAGATGAAGGCTCGAGCCAAACTTCACATTTCTGAGTTCATACAACGGAGAAATAAAGTGTAAACAGCAAATATTCACTGGAAATATAACACTAACAGAGGCTAAATTACTGCAACATTAGATGGATCAACGTGGCAGTGCAGAAGTTTCATTGGTCCTCCACCCATGGAGAAGATCAGGAACATAGGAAGGAAGAGAGAAGAAGACACTAACAACACATAATCACCTCAGGAACATGAAATCAAACAGTAATGTAGGAGATACCTCAGAATGGTGGAAGAAGGTGCTCTGGTCACATGGTTTTACATCCCAACTAAATGTTTGGGCATAAAACTATCGTAAAAAATATTAAATATGCTGCTGTTCTACAATACTGTAAAATATTACTACTTTAAAAAAAACATGGGAAAACATACTTTTTGTTTTTTACTCCAAGTATCTTCTGGTCATCATGTTAATGTCTTTACTGATGCCCTTTTTCCACTGGATCAATTTGGCCCGGCCAGAATTTTATTTGGTCCACTCCACTTCACCCGCCATGCGAGCATTTCCATGACTATTTTTTTCACATCGGTACCTACTTTTCTGGTCCCTCCTCCTGAGCAGGTACGAATGGGGCTGAGAAAAGACTACATGCGTCTGTGCAGAGCAGCTCTGTGAGATTCTACAGCACCGCTTCAATCTTAGCCTGTCCCAGAAGAAGGTTCCAGTTGTTGTAAATATGAATCTGAGAATATTATTTAATATTTTAATATTAATATTTTACAAAATAATATTCCGGTCTGTTAAGGATTGTCCTGTGAATACCAGCCCTATTACGGCGATGGTATTAGGACAGAATAGAAAGGTGTGAGACGAGCTCAGGCATTATTGAACAGCATAAACTCTGCACACATATGGAATGAATTCACACAATTTCTTAAAATACAAGAATTTATTAACAAAAATAAGTCAACTCAAAGTCAAACATATTTCAATCAACAAACTCTTTACTATGCTAAAACAATCCAACTAAACTACCAAGCAGAATTAAAGAATAATGACAACTAATAGACTATGTACAATATAAACAAGTTGATTAAAGATGATTAGAAATCATGACCAAAAAGAGTGATGCAACATTACCATGCAGTGTTTATGTTTGAGAACCACGGATTATCTTGAAGAATCTGGAAGTGAAGTTAAGTTAGTTTTGGAACTAACTTAGAAAATAATCAGCAACCTTTAGACAACCCTTCACAATGCAAGATCAGATTAAATATTATTTTAATAAAATAATGTTTTAAATAATGATCTGCTGAATAAAACCAACCTCCTGGATGACTAATTCTCAACGGTGTCTAATTAACTGCCTTCATTTATTAAAATAATGTTTGAAGAAATATTATCGAGTGTTTTGGAAAAGAGCCAAATCTTTCTGGAGAAATGGGGCTTAATGGTGTTTACTTAGTTATCAACTCTAGTAAATGATGTTCAGGGACTATTATTCACTTGCTTGAAAACTAACAACCTTTCTGTTGACTAGCCTTAATGCTAGCACACGTGTTCTTACCGGCTGGCCGTTGGGCTAACAAAGAAGCTAGCTAAAGTGCTAAGCTAGAGATAGCTTAGCGCCAGAATCAACACATATCTTCAAAATACCAGGGTTAAAATGCATAAGCGCTGACGCCGCGTTATGAGCAATGTTCTGGTTAAAACCACCCTTTAAATAAAGTTTATCTTAGCTTTAAAACATACAAAGAACCTGAACCGGACTGGGTGCTACAGGTAGCATGCTAGCACCAAGATAGCCGAGTTCCACAAAACAAACTTCATAACATGAAAACGTTTAGATCATTTCATCCTAAACCAATCTGTTAATCTGCCCAAACCCCAGCCTCTGAAGCTGTTGAGGGAATGTCGTCCCAAGGCGAAGTTTGAAGAAGATATCCGTCATGAACAAAGAGTTAGCTTCCCGCTAACTTCCTCAGTTTCTCCCGATCAGAAGGTGACCAGCTGTTCGTTACCGTAAACACGGTTGCGGCCGTCGTCTTTCCTCCAGACTCGGCTTGTCGAAACAGCTTCTCTCGGAACACCGTTTGCTTCTGTGGGGCCTCGAAGAGAAAATGTAAGCAACTCTTACACCTTAATTTCTCCGTTCATGAATGAAAATACCGGATACACAGACAGTATTTCATTCTACTTAACTTTTGCAAATGATCGGTCCTTGGATCCAGTTGAATTTATGTCCTTTTGCCAGCAAAACATTCAGCGCACTGTGTTCCCTCCTGACCCGATGGTCATCGGTGTGGAAGAGGAAGACTTGTGGAAAGGTGGGGCTTTTATTTGGGTATTGGCGCCACAGGAAGTCCGCAGTTACCCCATTTCCTGGCTGTGCTGGAAGAAGGTTAATGCACTTTATTTTGAAAGGTTCCAGGAAAGTATGTACCGGAGTTTTAGTGTTGAACACCCATGGCTGTGTGGTCCCAAGACAGTGTTGTGGAAGACCTCCTGTCTTGTTCAGGTACCAAAGAAAACTCACCTATCAGTCCTCAATGACTATAAACCTGTTGCCCTGACATCCCACATCATGAAGGTCCTAGAATGTTGTCTCACTTGAGTAAGCAAACAATGAACTATCAGGACCCTCCTCAGTTTGATTATTGCTGTAGAGTTGGAGTTGAAGATGCCATCATACACCGGCTTCAACAAAACCACTGTCTGCGGGTCTGTATGAAACCAGCAGCACTGTGAGAATCATGTTCTTTGATTTCTCCAATACATTTAACACAATCCAACCTGATTTACTTTGTCAGAAACTCAAGAAGACTCAGGTGGAGGCCTCAACAATCTCCTGGATCAAAGACTACCTGACAAACAGACCACAGTTTGTGAGACTGAAGGGTTGTGTGTCTAACCTGGTAGTCAGCAGCACAGGAGCACCACAGGGGATCATTCCTTTTCATTCTAAATGCCTGATGGTATGCTCACACTAAACACAATTCCACCGAAATTTTCACCTCATTCGCATGCTCTCGCTTGTCTGACATTTTGGCAGCAATTCGCATGGCCAACGGGCGACAATGCTCCACTTGCTTCACCGTCATCAAATTCAAAGCAGCTTCTATCTGCTGCTTGCCAGTTTCAACTCCACATGGAGCTAGTCACGGTGCTTTATGGAAAGCCGAACAACACCACCGGTATTGACGTCACTTGGTTCACCAGAGACGGAACCAGTTTGGAGAGTACCACCACCTACTCCAGGAGCTGCGTCTGGATGACGGTCGCTTTCAGCGGTACTTCCATCTATCCAGGACCCAGTCTGAGGACCTGCTGCCCTGCAGTGGGGGATGAATCAGCCTCCACCAGGACACCAACTGCAGGCGCTGTATCCCCGCTGCAGAATGCCAGTCCATCTGTCTTCAGTGAGAAAATAAATCTCAGCTTAACAGAAAAACAGCCAAAATGTACTGTCCAAATCTTCTAAATATAATAAACATTTTTGTGCCAAAAAATATGGATGAGGACTGTCAAAATTCACCAGGCAAGAGCTGATATGACAACAGAATGTAGCATGGTAGCCATAAGTATTGAAAAATTATGTATTAACGGCTGATCTGCGACCTAGAAATCAGGCTTACATATGCATCTGAAAATCAAATACTAAAATATTTCCTACATGAACATAGATGTACCCAGAGCAACTGCTGTGAGTTTCATACTTGTATGACAACTTTTGGGCTGAAAAGAGGGCTATAGACCCTCGCTCTGGTTGTGTCATTCGCGTTCGGTCTGAATGCACCATCAGCCTTCCAGTACAAGACAGACTCCTGTCATCTGCAGAAATACTTGGATGATTGTGCAGACATGGGGTGGATTAGAAATGGACAAAAGCAGAGTACAGGAAGCTGGTGGATCGCTTTGTGGCATGGTGTAGAAACAATTATCTCATCTTGAACATGAATAAAACAAAGGAAATGATTGTAGATTTGAAGAGAAACAGGAACAAAGTCCTTGTCTTTGTTATCGCCATGGCTGAAACGAAAACTTCCTCATAAAGCCCAAAATTGTAGGCAAACCTTGGAGCTTCACCAATACAGACAGCAGCGTCCCTCCTCTGCTCCTCCCACCACACCCCCCTCACAACCTTATATTATAAGTTCTGGCTGGGCTGTGGTCCAGATAATTATCCTGGTGGATCATTTTATACATGAAGAAATAGATATAAGACATTCTCGCATAAACAATAATACAAACATTATTAGTATGTAGTTTATATTTTTATTTTCTATTTAATATTTACTTTTTATTGTTTCACGCAGATTACTTTAATGTGACAATGTCACACAGTTATGTGAATAGCAGCACGGCCTCTACACTGACGGCTGGAGTAGGGGTTCGAGCCACCATAGCTCCAGTTGTCAGTGGGTCAGTGGAAACACAACTGGTACCATACTAGGTAGACCAAAACCGAGTGGAGCAGAGCCGCGCCGCCTACGAGCCAGTGAAAAAGGGGCATAAGGGTCTGCTGGTTGAGTCTCCCTAGTGGTCAGGCACAATTCCATTTTGTGGAGGTAGTTTGCAGATTTTCTTAGCTTGCTGTCGTTTTTGAGATTTGCAGCATTTTTCTTCAGCATTTGTTTTGGTGGTTGTAGGTTTTTACTTTTCTATATTTTCATTGATTGCAGCATTTTTCTTTTGCATTGTTTTTGTGTGTTTTGGAGTTTGTATCGGGAATGTGTTTGCAGCGTGTTTAGCAGTTTGCTTCGTGTTTGCACCTATTGGCCATTGCTTGGCAAAACAGGTGGGAGTAATCAGGTGGAAATGAGGAAAAACCGAGACCAATGAGGGCTGAGGGAACTGAGGGGAGGAGAGTAATGAGCAGGATCTGAATAGAAACAAACGCAGAGAAGAAATCTAACAAAAAATAATACAAAATGTATATGCAACCAAAAAAACAAATAAGAGCCAAATCTACAAACGAATTAACAAAAATGGCAGTAACAAGAAGACATAAATGACAGGGAAATAAAGAAAACAGACAAATAGTACAAAATCAAAAACTCAAACACTGGAGGATCATGACACAATATGCAAAAACACTGTGGGGGGCAGTCACTTTAGCATGTGCTTTGTGATTACATACCTATACTCACCTGTCTGCCTCACCTGGATGCTGTAAAGTAAGGTGGGGTGAGCTCGAGTGTGAAACTGTTGACCACACACATGAACACCTGCATGAACACTGTTATTATCCTTCTGTTTCAGATGCTCATGTTGGACCAACAGAGTGAACACTGAGTTGCATATTGTGTGCTGATTCTTACTTCGGGATGTGATACAGATGAGTATAATAAATACAAAAACATTGAAAACAAATTTTCAGAAGAGTAAGATAAAAAGAACTGACCATCATATGTCACGTTACACCTAACTCAATAACTGATCCAGGAATCAACTGAGCCTGTTTAATGTTTCTAAAAAGTCAAAACACTTCATATAGGAAGAAAATGTGGCTGAGCCTCTTCATCAAGCTTAGGAGTGACAGAAAATCCATTTCTGTCATAAGCAATTACCAGCATGCTGATTCGGGAAAAGCACTGCTGCTTTATATTTCATAAGCCCATTCAGGAGCTATAGTGGTGCTCAATACTGGCCTCCAGAGCTGCTCAGCAGTTCACAAATAAATGTACTGTACAATCCCAGGTGGAAACACTGGAGTGTGCAAAAAAGGTTTATATTCAAAGAGATGACGAGCAGATGCCTTAAAGAAGAAGAAAGATGCTGTATGGACGTGATGTGAAACATAAAGTGAAGAGTAGCAGAAATTAAACATTAACAGAAGAGAAAACAAATATAAAATAAAATGAGTCAAAGGTGAAAATTACAATGATAAAGTATTAGAAAAGGAGACAGACAAAACGATGGAGCCAGAATCTGATGTCATATTCATGTAAACGGTCTAATATCCAGAACCAGGGAGGCAGAACAAGTACTTACAAATCTAAGGAGGGGTAGAGTCAGAAGACAGAGAAATGTGTCAAATCCACAGATAGAATGGCTCAGAAACACTGTCACAGGAAGGCAACTGACAATTTAGCAAAAGACTGATGAAAACAGGGCAGTAAAATAGAGGCAGGCACAGACTGAGGTGGGAAGAAGGATGCATTCAGCTCAGGCTGGGAAAATCCAGAGCAAGCTCAAACTGTGACATTACCCTTCCCTTCAGGGTCAGCTTCTGATGACCCACCAGGCTGGTTGGGCTGAAAGTGGGATCCATGGGATCCAAAAGGTCACAAACCGGGACCCAAGATTGCTCTTCAGGAACATAGTCCTCCCAGTCCACAAAAAATTGGACAGACAGCCCCTGAAGCCAAAAACGAAGAAGTCGACGGACAGAGTAAGCTGGAGAGCCATTAAGGAACTGTGTGGGAGGAAGACGTCTGGAAGGAGGGACTAGCCCACACACATGAGGTGTATAGTCAGCACAGAAAATCATATTACAGGTTCAAATATTTTGATACTTGCCAATTGCTAGACAGCTCTCTCCCTTTATTTTATCTTTTAAACCTCTGTATAATTTAATTGTTTCCTAACCATGTTTAAATATTTAACTTTATGTGCCTTGTTTCCTTTTTTCTAAATGTAACACACGTACATGATAGGGCTCATAAAACTATTTCTTTAATCTTGGTAGAAATTATACATATATACACTATTCATAATGGTAATAATATTAGACTGTTTTCTGCGTGTTTCAAAATGAGGGAAATAACTTCTTTCTTTGAATGTGTGATATATTTTCATGTATTGCAAAATATAGTGCAAATATGATGCAAGGCGAACACAGACGTGGGAGTTTGAGGCCAGAATTAGCATTAATTACTTTTTTTTCTCATATTATGTGACAAAACTTTCTTTCTTCTCTGATGAAAAGGTGTCCCATTCTGGAGTGAGACCTTATATGACAAACCTAAGATCAAAGTGCAACATTAATCAGCTTAAGAGTCAAAAATTCCCCTCAAGAGTCAGAGAAAACACAGCAAGAGTTCTCCAATAATCAAATGATCACAAGCACCACTCCAAATGATGATGCTCTGTCACTGCCACATTTGCGGATAGACAATTGCTTGTTAATTATATTAAATTAAAAAGCCCCGCAAGCTATTTGCATCCAGCCTCTCTACACATGTTTACCAGGTATTTATTGATCTACCAAACAGATCACTGAAAAATAGCTCAAATGTTTAAAGAACTAACCCTGGCATGCAGTTTACACTGAAAATAGCACAGTTGAAAATAAGATACATTTACGGTATGTAATAAAATAATGTGGCAGATATGAGAATAGACCCAGCCATATTTAAACAAACAAGCTGTAACATATCGTTTGACTGCCACCAGGCGTAAATACATTACAGGGAAACATCACTTATTGTTTAATGAAGCAGCTGTATGTTAAGAAAAGGGTGATTAGCCTGAAGAGATTTAATGTAGCTTCATATAAACATCAAGCTAAACTAAAGACTATTGGTTTGGTTACCCAAACTCATTCCAAATGACTGCTGCTGACAAATGATCAGATTGTCTTCTAAAGAATTTCAACACCCTTTGCCAGCTGACAACAAGCTAATATGTTCTAAGAGCTAAATGTGTGCATAATACATTAAAGCAAGCATTAATCTATCTTTTACTTCAAGATACTCCCAGAACCACAGTGGAACACAATGAGCACTGCTGGTAAAATATGAAACTCTGTTTTTGGCACAGGATGGAGCCTGGTCATTAAAAGCTTTATCTGTAAGAAGCATTTTAAATTCTGTTCTGGATTTAATAGGAGCCACTTAAGAGAATCAATCAATCTATCTATCTATCTATCTATCTATCTATCTATCTATCTATCTATCTATCTATCTATCTATCTATCTATCTATCTATCTATCTATCTATCTATCTATCTATCTATCTATCTATCTATCTATCTATCTATCTATCTATCTATCTATCTATCTATCTATCTATCTATCTATCTATCTATCTATCTATCTATCTATCTATCTATCTATCTATCTATCTATCTATCTATCTATCTATCTATCTATCTATCTATCTATCTATAAATAAATTGGATGTTTACTTTTTATTTGTAAGGTTATATATTATATTATCAGAACCAGTATTACATTCTTTAATACTGTAGCTCATAGCGTAAGCATTAGCTTATAGTGTTGTTCTCCGCTGTTCCTTTCTTGGACAACTTTTGACACTGACCAGTACACTCCAATAGAACTGCAGTGTTGGTAACAGTCTGACCCAATTTTCTAGCCATCACAATATAAACCTTGTTAAACTTGCTCCTTAGAATGCTGTTTTCCTGCTTCTAACTTATCAACTTCGAGGACCAAATGTTCAGTTCCTGTGTTGGACCACTTGTTTGCTGAATATTGGACCATTTGCACGTTGCTGGATGCCACTATACCTTTCCAACGTCATCGGCCATTTTGTACTGCATGATAGTCTCCTACAAATCTGCGACTGATAAGACGGGGCGTCCCAGTTCCAATGCCCCACTGAACTATATAAATGGACTATGAGACGGCCCACACTTTGCTTTTCACGCTGGAAACCAGACCAGCAAGTGAAGCGCATCATTCTGGAGAAGAGGTTCCATGTGTATTTCATTTATTCTCCTTTGTCGGCCAACGAGAAACTAAGCGAATTAAGCTTACAGGAATAAGAAGGCTTGCAAGTTTTCCACTTTACCGATCGAAGACGTGGGTTTAACACGTAACCAAAAAACCACGGAGTTTCAAGGAGATGCAATTTTCCCTCCTTGTTTTGTACCAGTCAACTAGTGATGGTCCATCATTATTTTCTACCTTTCTGTCACTGAGTCCACCAAGGAAGAAAACGGACTGCTTGGTTGAGTATCCGCGGACATGTGGAACTCTTCAACCGCTTTCTCTCTCTCTGTTGAAGAGGCGTGTCAACCATGGCACAACATCCAGAGACTACAAGTACTCAGGGCCGATCTCATCCACTCCGGAAGCCCTTCCACTGTGGAGCTTTTTAACCACCTCGGTGACTTCAGCCTGGTTGATGAAAGAGTCTAACCCTGAGTCTGCAGCCTCTGAAACTCAGCTCCTCGAGAGAGATTGGACTCTCTTTTACTGCATGATGGAAGTACTCCTTCCACCGCCCGATAATGTCCCCAGTCGAGGTCAACAGGTCCCCACCCCACTGGAAGCAGTGTGGGCGAAGCACTGCTCCCCCCTCCTGAGGTGCCAGACAGTTTACCATAATCGCTTTGACGCCAACCGGTAATCTTTCTCCATGGCCACACCAAACTCCTCCCAGGCCCAAATTTGTGCCTCTGCCACAGCCCAGGCTGTGGCACACTTGGCCTCACGGTACCTGTCAGCCACCTCAGTAGTCCCACAACCAGAGCCAATAGGACTCCTTCAGCTTGACAGCGTCCCTTACTGCCGGTGTCTACCACCGGGTTTGGGGATTGCCGCTGCGAAAGGCACCGCAGACCTGACGGCCACAGCTATGGGCAGCAGCATCGACAATAGATGCGGAGAACATAGTCCACTCAGACTCTATGTCTCCAACATCCCTCGGAATCTGGTCAAAGCTCTCCCGGAGGTGAGAGTTGAATACATCCCTGGCCAAGGGGTCCGCCAGACGTTCCCAGCAGACCCTCACTATGCGCTTTGGCCTGCCAAGTCTGTCCGGCTTTCTCCTCCCCCAGCGAATCCAACTCACCACCAGGTGGTGATCAGTGGACAGCTCAGCTCCTCTCTTCACCCGAGTGTCCAAAACATGCGGCCGAAGGTCTGCTGATATGACAACAAAGTCGATCATTGACTTCCTGCCTAGGGTGTGCTGGTGCCAAGTGCACTGATGGACACCCTTATGTTTGAACATGGTGTTCATTATGGACAATCCGTGACTAGCACAGAAGTCCAATAACAAAACACCGCTCGGATTCAGATCGGGGAGGCCATTCCTCCTGATCACGCCTCCCCAGGTGTCACTGTCGTTTCCCACATGGGCGTTGAAGTCCCCCAGCAGCATTATGGAGTCCCTGGGAGGGGCACTATCCAGCTCCCCCCGACAGGGACGCCAAGAAGGCCGGGTACTCCGCACTAACACTCAGCCTGTAGGCTGAAATGATAGTCAGAGGCCTCTCCCCAACCCGAAGGCGCAGGGACACGACCCTCTCATCCACTGGGTTAAACCCCAACACGAGACAGCTGAGCTGGAGGGCAACAAGCAAACCCACACCAGCTTGCCGCCTCTCCCTGCGGGCTACTTCACAGTAGAAGAGAGTCCAGCCTCTCTGGAGGAGCTGGGTTCCAGAGCCCACGCTGTGCATGGAGGCGAGCCCGACTATTTCTAGTCGATATCTCTCGACCTCTCGCAAAAGCTTAGGATCCTTCCCCTCCTAGTGAGGTGACATTCCACGTCCTTAGAGCCAGCCTAAGCATGCAGAGATTGGGTCATCGAGTTCTCTACCTTCATCTGCTGCCCGATCCTCTTTGCACTGGTCCCTAATGGTTCCCCCTGCAGGAAGTGGACCCACTGGGCGATACCCCAGATAAATGAGTCTCTCATTCGGGCTTCGCCAAATGTACAAACATTTCATCAGTACTTCATGTTTGGAAAGTTTTCTAATAACAAAAGCACATCATTAGGGTAACTTTTCAAAAGCCACCATACCCAGTAGAGAAGTCAGCTCCTGTTTTATTTACTGCTGTTCTGACACAGAATTCCTTTTCTGTAGTTGACAGAAACCACAGACAGACATGGACATAAATTTAGTTGGATAATTCAGAGTGCATATGTTCAGGGTGATTTTATTTTGTTTCAAGCTTTTCTGGGAGACTCACACTAGATTTCAGAAAAGCAGAAATAAGGTTTTCATCATTTATAGCACAATATAATGCAACCCAAAGCCTTCTGTACAACAAACGGATAAAGTGCAGTATAGTTAAATTCCTTTTTCTCTTAACAAATCCCTTAACAGTTCTGTCCATTCATTAACAAATAGGTAGCACTAAATGTAAACATTGTTAAATGAACTTAGCTATTTCACTTTACCCAAACAACACAATACATTTTTTCTTACATCAAATTTTTGATGTGCCATTTGAAATGGTGCAGGTACACTACCAGTAAAAAGTCTGGAAACACTTTCTCATTTAATGTTTTTTATTTTATTTTATTCCTATCTCTGGGAACTCCTTAAAGATTGTTTAAAAATCATTTAACGTGACCAGAGAATGCCAAGGGAGGGAGGGAGGGAGGGAGGGAGAGAGAGAGAGAGAGAGAGAGAGAGAGAGAGAGAGAGAGAGAGAGAGAGAGAGAGAGAGAGAGAGAGAGAGAGAGAGATGATAGATAGAGAGAGAGAGAGAGAGAGAGAGAGAGAGAGAGAGAGAGAGAGAGAGAGAGAGAGAGAGAGAGAGAGAGAGAGAGAGAGAGAGAGAGAGAGAGAGAGAGAGATGATAGATAGATAGATAGATAGACAGACAGACAGACAGACAGACAGACAGACAGACAGACAGACAGACAGACAGACAGACAGACAGACAGACAGACAGACAGACAGACAGACAGACAGACAGACAGACAGACAGACAGACAGACAGACAGACAGACAGACAGACAGACAGACAGATAGATAGATAGATAGATAGATAGATAGATAGATAGATAGATAGATAGATAGATAGATAGATAGATAGATAGATAGATAGATAGATAGATAGATAGATAGATAGATAGATAGATAGATAGATAGATAGATAGATAGCATACAAATACATAACAAATCAGCACTGGGGTCAGACTTTCATGAAAACTGCCCAGAGCCGCTGATCAGGCCGTCTGAGTACTCCAAAGTGCACTACAATCAGTCATCCAAGGCAGG
The DNA here is from genome assembly GCF_021462225.1 of Girardinichthys multiradiatus. NCBI lineage: Eukaryota > Metazoa > Chordata > Actinopteri > Cyprinodontiformes > Goodeidae > Girardinichthys > Girardinichthys multiradiatus. The sequence goes on along the minus strand of NC_061796.1, from coordinate 24,693,545 downwards.
TGAATTGTCTTGCCCAAGGACACAAAAACTGTGCAGTACTTTGAACCACTAGTTTGAAGGACAGACCCCTACGACCTAAGCCATCATCACCCTACCCCATATAAACACAGAGAATGCAAAAATTTGAAAAAGATAGATGCCCCTCAGCAAATATTGCCGTAAGAGGCAGCTCAGTGTATTTCAACTAGTTTAAAGAGAAAAGGGTCTTCAAAAACCAATATCCTCAAATACTAGTACAATCATCAACTATTGTGTATCTGCCTTGCCTTTCAAAGGCATGTGAAAATATGGGACCACCATGGTCTAAATTCACAAACAAGAGACAAGACACAATATTGGGTTAATGAGACCCAGATGGGACAAGATTTTAATAATATTTATAGTACTACTTATACTAATACTGAGGTGCAAAGGCATAAATTCTCGTCTGTTTTTGTCATTCCTTTTTCTCTGCAATGGATTGGTGACCTATCCAGGGTGTACCCTGCCTCTCGCCCGTAGACTGCTGGAGATAGGCACCAGCTCCCATGTGACCCACTATGGAATAAGCGTTATAGAAGATGAATGAATTAATGAATGAATGAATGAATGTCCTTTTGGTCTGTTGTGGTAGTTCTGAAGGTATCTGTGCATTGTGCTAGTGTTAGCCGGAGTGTACGCTAATATTTTTTTGCAATGCTTACATATTGTTCGTTTATTGTCTGTCACTGTCGCCATTTATAATTTCTACAGGAAACCCAAAATGCTGCCAAAAAAATAAATTTAGAGTAACTGGGGCATCTACTATTTCAACTCAAGAGAAGCCATGCTGACCACAACTGGCTGGTGCTCATGAGATAGTAGTCAACACAACAAGAAATACTACAAGATCTCATTTTACAAGATTTATTATAATTTTAGGTCTTGTGCTTTTTCAAATGTAAAGCTGTAAGCTAATTTACAGGATGAGCTGATTGTGAGATTTAGTGATAAATCTTAAAGCCACATGTCTCCACTAATACTGTGCAATTTTGCATGGATAAGGTCCAATTTTCCTGTGTATGTCACCTATAAGACTATGATTTAGATAGTATTTGGACTTTTAGGAACCTCATGATGTCACATTTGCTTCTATCAGATGACTTGGTTCTGTTGGTGTCTTCAGGCCATGGGCTTCAATGTAGATGTTTGCAGGTGAATTTGAAGTGGCTGGAATGAGATTCAGCTTCTCTAAGTCTGTGCTCATTTTTCTGACCAGAAAAAGGTTGATTGCTCCTTTTGGGTAGAGGGTCAGTTTTTACTTCAAGCAGAGGAGTTTAAGTATCTTGGTGTCTTGTTCACTAGTAATGGTAGGATGAAGTGAGAGGTGGATAGACAAATTGAGACCTCGCCTTCTGTAATGTGTACATTGCTTTGGTCTGTCAGGGTGAAGTAGAGTATGTGGAAGAGAACCATGTTAATTCCCATATAGAACACAATCCCAGTTTAAGAGGATTTTAAATAAAGAGGTGTTCTTGACGCATGGAAAAATTTATAAAATTGTTATTGTAAAAAACAAACAAACAGGTAGGCCTGTTCAGAAACAGTATAGCAATGCAACAATTATTACATCCTGCAGCTGTCCAGGTCAGGCTGACATACAGTACTGAGTGCCAAGGTGACTTACGTAAATACATACTCTGGTGGGATTGGTTAAAGACATTCTCACATTCACACTAATATTATACACCATCCTTTGTATCAAATGTCAGGATTCCTTGTATTTTGGTGATGATAAAGGTCCCCCATTATCAACTCTGAGACGAGAAGACTTTTTGTCTGTTTATTCATTTTATTCAAGACAATTTTGTGCCACTGCCTTCTCCAGCAAGCTGATCCCAAAAAAGGGAAGGCTTCAATCTGTCAGTTTGCCTATATCACAACTCTCACCTCTGGTCATAAGTGGATAATGACCATGGGTGAGAGAATTAGATTCAGGACCCACCAGCTGAAATGAGTTGCCTGCATGTGGTGGCTGGGTATACCCTTAGAGTGAGGAGCTTTGTCATCCGGCAGCAGCTCAGGGTAGAGTCACTGCTCCTTTGCATTGAAAGTAGTCAGTTGTAGTGGTTGGGGATTAGGATAGCTCCTGGTTGCCACAGTTTGGGGTTTTCCAGGCAGGTGCCACTGGGATGTCACCAGGAGAGATTCAGTTTAATATGGAGGATTTATATATTCATTCTGGCCTGGGAACACATTAAGGGACCCCCAGAATAACTTGGAGTATGTTGCTGCAAAGAGGCATATGTGGGTTTCTGGCCTGGAACTGTTGCCCCCTTTACCAAGTTTCACAAAGAATGAAGACAATGGATAGATGGATGGATGTAAGAGATCTCAAATACACTGCATTAAATAAGAAGGAATCATCCATCCATCCTGGTTATTCCATGGAGGGTCACTAGTGCCTATCTCCAGAGGTCCGTGGTTGAGACACAGGGTAAAGAAATATAACATTAAATTTTTTTTTTACAAAATACTAAATGAAATAATTTCATGATTGAGATTTCATATGGAAATCACTGTCCAGATCAATATGGATTCTTGCTGAGACAACATATAAAAAAAAAAATAGCAGTTAGTGATTTGTACAGGTTTGTCAGACCTCTGTGTTGGTGTGCAGTTTGTGTGTGTTTTTTCCACCCTCTGCTCTAGAGCATTCCCTGGCAGTTGTAGCAGATCAGGACCTGATTACAGGGCTTCTTAAGAAGCTGAGATCAGGAGGGAGATGGCAGCCTGTTCTTGCTACCAACGTGGTAACCTGACCATGTTCTGCAGTTCTTTGCATTTTTTTTTTCTAAAACCTGAACTAATTAGTTCTTGTCCTGCCTTGCAATGATTCTCCAATCCTGGTCTCTGTGTCATGCTCTGGCGAGTTATTGGAACAACTCCTTGCAGCTCCAGGAGTGAGTCTCCCTTCCTCTTCAGCTCCTGGCTAGCCTACTCAGGATTATATCCCTTACAAGAAACTGTACTCCTGTTTACCTGCCTGTCCACCCTCCTATGTGGGAACACTCACCCTGAGACATCAAGCCTCTCAAAGGGAACGGAAAGAAATTACTGCTGCTTGCCGCACACATCCTACCAATCTCCACAGTGGAAGTACAAACTCCTCTTCAGCCAAACCTGAATCTCTTCAACCGTGAGTGCAAAATTAATCCTCTAGAAAATATCACCTCTCAATTCTCCTGGAACAACAGTAACCCTGTCGCCTTCCTTTCCAGTGAAGATCGTGTTACCTTGCTGCTGCTATCTGGGTTCCTATCCAGCCTTAACCGTTGCATTATACAAATAAATCTGTTAAAACGCTGTCCAGGTCTCACTGTTGTGCTCACCTCAGAATTGAAAGAAACGCTCCATTATGACAAGGTTAAGCATATGAACAGATGTAACTGATAAATATAAACCATATGAAGATATAAAGTCCTTCGGCAGAACTTCCGTCTTTGTCAGAGGTGTCATGTTGGCAGGTTGACACCACCTCCTGCTGACGGCTTGTCGCTAAAGGATGTCGCTCCTGGTGTGGGAAAGCAAGAAAGCTCCCTTGACTTTACTCATGGCTGTGTAGGCTTGCTTTCTGGTTTCCACCGCCCCCATCAAGCAACACTGATGCCTGTGTTTTGTGTGGATGACTTTGGCTTTTCTCCAATCCATAATATGATTTGCCCGTTTTCAGTGGTCCGTTATTGCTAATTAAATTTTTTCTACTAATGCATTTTCTTTTCTTGATTGTATAAGTCTTTTTTTAAATTCTTTTTTACATTCTCTTTTTGATGCTCTTTTTTTCATCTGTTGAAAAGTGTGAAATATTACGCATACGTTTTGGACAACTTATGCGTACTTATAAGTACAAGTGACATCAGCAAAACCCCTCGAACAAACTTACCAATCTGTGTGTATATTTTAATTAATCCAGTTTTTCTGGGTCAAAAAGTGAGCCATCTGAAGTAGCTAAAACTGAAAGAGGCACACCAAAAAAACCATCTGCAGTTTAGTCTCTGCTACCATTATAAAGGAATTACACCAACCAGCCTCAACATAAAGAATCTGATCCGAACCAACAACACAGAACTGATGATTAAAAGAGTAGGGATTGCTTTGGTCAATTAATGCATCTGAATGCATTGCAAACAGAATTAATAACCTGGAGGCACAACTAAAACACAAACTGGAGGAATTCAAGCATCGGCCCCAAAACAAGAAAATGGAGAAGAGACTCAAAAAACACTAACACTTTTTATGTGAGTACATAAAAACAAAAAAAAGACAAGTCTAAAAATCAAGGAATATAATGGCCAAGAGGGACAAACATGCACAATAAACAATACATGCTAAAGAGATTTGCAGCCTTACCAAACATGGTCTTAACTAAAGCTGAATTCAATGCACTCTAAAAAAGATCCAATATGAGGATTTCATTTTAGCCACAGAGTTAGCATTTAAAAGAATATAGGTCCAAGGAAAAAAACACTCTCACTTACAACATTCTCATGACACACACATGCAGAGCCTTGGGCGTGGGCACCTAATGTCATCCAGAGGGGGGTCTATCTATCCTCTGTTCTTTTCTCCTTCTCTAACTTTTTCCTTTTTTGCCCTGCCTCTCGCTCTTCCTTACTTCTGTTTTTTCCTTTTCGTTCCTGTTTTTTTTTATATATATATATACATCAAGCTGAGCATTACAGCGTTAGCCGTAATGCTCCACTTGTGAAAGTAAATCTATTATGGGGCTTCTTCTTGGAACTCAGACAACAGTTATGAGTGCTACATTGCCAGATAGTACATGTTAGAAAACAAAATTATAAAAAGAAACATGTCAGGTATGTTTTGACATTTTTGTGTGTCTGATAACATAAGAACCTAAAGATGAGCATCCAAAGCAAAGACATGAATTTCATTGGATTGCTTGATGATGATCACCTGTTCCACAAAGAAGAGCTGTTATGTGTACTTAAAATAGTACACGGATAAATTATTTTCTGTAGTATTGTATCTGAAAGCACCCCTGTCTCTGTAGGGGCCATGAAGGAGATGAGATGGATTATCTGTGATGGAGAGATGTTTGTTCAGTGTACTTTTATCCCTTGCTGACTTAAACTCCTTCAGGTTTTGTCCAATGACTTTTAATGACTTTGTTGAGCCTGCTGATATTCCTGGCACTGATGCAGCTCCTCCAACAGATCACATGAGAATAAATACCACCTGTCATCACTAGTAGAACATGTAACTTGTAATTGTTAACCACCTCCGCCTCTTATCCTTTTATGTTGATGACCTTGAACAGAGCATATTCCTCCTGAAGTCCACCATCATCTCCTAGGTTTTGGTGACACTGAGGAGCAGATAATTTCAACAAGAGTATAAATGTATCCAACGGTTCCCTGTACTCCTTTCCATTTTTAATACATCCAATTATAGCAGAGCCATCCAAAAACCTCTGCAGGTGGCATCACTCAGTTGTACAGCTCCTCCATCACCATCCAGGTCAATGTTGTTGAAAAATCTGAAGCTTCTGATTAAGGAGTCCTCTAGACTGAATTATGTGGAAATTTGGTCAGTATTATATCCTCTAACCTGTTCTGCATTTACTACACTATGCCTGTCAGGTTGTGGTGGAGGTTTTGCTCTGGCCATTGAAGATCCTTTCATCTGTAATCTGATGGACAATGGTTCATTTACTACTTTTGAATGTCAGGTTTTCAAATAACTTAAATGGTGTCACCCAAGCTGGCAGCATTTTCAGCAGCTCTGAGTCTCTTCTCTTTTTAAATTGTTTTCTGGATGTTTATGTGTGTGAGAAGAGCCCTAAGTACCTATAGTCCCACAGGTTACACTGGTTATACCTCCTCATTGGGAGATTGCCACCTACCCATGAGTGTCCCGATGTTCTTCATGAGCTGAGGAGAGAAAGACGACAACTTGGCCAGCATTGGACAATGTAAAAGCATCCAACTTTCATCCTGTACGTTACCTTCATTTATCTTTGTTCCTCTCCATCTCTCTCTTTATTTTTCTCTCAATCTCTATATCCAAGTTTATCGCCACCTTTCTATCTTTATTTGTTACATATATGTACTTACATAGTTACTTACTAAGATCAATCTTGTACAGCCAGGGGGAGTATTTCCCCTCTGACAGTGCAGCCTGGTTACCGGATGATGTGTCAATTTTTTCTGCTTTAAGTGCTTGAAGCACTTCGGCTATTTTCTATAGTTGGATGTGGAATAGGAGGTTATCGCTGCTCCTCGCAGGAGAGAAAGTGCTACTATCCTAACAACGTTGGAGGTTTGTGAAAACCCTGATATTTTAGCTGGTGGTTCTGACATCTTTTTCCACACTGACATCGTCTACAGGAGGAAGTTTGGAAGTTTCACCTGTGTGACCTCACGTGTCACAGGTTTCTGCGCATTGGGAGTGATACAGAGAGACACAATGACACAGTGTTGTGAAAATAACATAAATAACAATATCATTTTGTTTTTTTATAAAAGGACAACTAATAGACCTGGTTCACATAGGAAATGTAACCTTGAATTACTTCTGATGTGATCTATGTTATTTAGAAAATAAATTTGATGTAATTATTAACTTGACCTTGACAGTCTTGGGGATGGAGGGGGTTGTTGATGAGGCTGGAGGTGTGAGCAGAACAAGGGAAACACTGACCTGGGTGTTCACCTGAACAATAAACTGTACTCGAGCCACAACACTAATGCACTTTACATAAAGGGTTAGAGCAAATTTTACCCACTGAGACTGAAGTCTTTTGGAGTGCACTGGGTGCTCCTGAAGACCAGATTTGACCAGTCTCCTGTGACATCAGCCATATTCTGCTGTCTGTTAGAGCAGCAGCTTATAATCGGCTGAGAGAAAGCGGTTGGACAAGCTCATTGAAAAGCCAGCTCTGTCCCAGAATGCCCCCTTGACCCAGTACAGGTGGTGGGAGACAGAAGAACTTGACTAACGGTGAATATTTTCTGCCCCATGCATGACCCTATTTACAGAACCAGACAGTTCCTCCAGTGAAAGGCTATAGCATCTTAAATGCACAAAAAAGCACTATTGTAGGTCCTTCCACCCCACTGCTGTTAAACACTATAACGGTCACTCCTCTTAAAAAAAAATGCCAATAAGTCTGTTTTTGTACATATATTTGTTGGTCTTATTGCTACTGTATATTCTTAATATACAGGTAGCACCATTTCTACAGTTTTGATATTATCTTGTAACATTTTTACTAGAATCTGCATTTACAATTTTTCCCAACTCTATAGTTTTTCAAGCATTTCAGTGTCTATCTTATTTTTATTGTTTATTAGTATTGGTTTTTTTTGTCTATCGATGTGTATTTTACCGCTGATGTACGTGAATTTCCACACTGAGGGATGATAAAGGATAATTCTATTTTTCTTCACAATCTTTTCTACTGTATTCTAATTTATCAACCCCTCGTCCAGTTAGCCCTTTTCTTTCTGAATTGGCATACTTTTAAGAACCAATAATCCATTGGGAGAATGTTTAAATTTTTTATTTTATTCAACTTGCACATTGATGACACTTTGTGCAGTGCCGCTGCAGTTATGGCTATATATATGTATATGTACCTTGAAAAACTAAAACCCACTCATAAAACTGATCATATATCTGATCTTGTTTTTTTCTCTAGGACTATATTTTCAGCCACTTATATCTTGAAGAGGTTCATGTGAGTGACTAAGGCTGGATTTTTTTTAAGGTCCAATTACCTGACAAAAACTTAGTTCATAGCACTAATCCTAACACCCTCATTCTATCCTTTACCCAGCAGTACTGCTCCATTTTTGGAATAGTGGTACTAGTTAAAGACAGTCCTGTTTATCACAAAAGAAAGAGTTTTTGGATAAATGATGGTTTTAGAAGAACGTTTTGTAAAAGTGAGAGGCTTCGGGAAAAAAGAAAAACTATTTTGGAAGTTCATAGGTGCCTGTTCAAAGAACTTAAATTATTTGAATGAGACCATAGAAGGCTACAGAACTGCTTACGTTGTTCATCTTATGTCTTCAAACAAAAACTCAAATATTTTTGTTTTGATGAAATAAATAAGAATAATTTTTTTAAGCATATCTCATACCAGAGGTTTCAGAGTCTAAACTTAACCACTTTCTGACATTCTTTGAGTGTAAAATAATGAACATCAGGGCTAGTTTTTCACCTCCCTATTCCTTAATTTCTCTATGTTCTTTAAAACCATGGACATCCTTCACACTTCAGTGTCATTCTACAAAACATCAAACCCTGAAGCCATATTGTATTCTCACAACCTCTCTTTAATGAAAGTTGTCGGCCTATAAAATGGAATTGGACTCAAAAAATTGAAGAGCAGTTGAAACAATTTGTCCAAAACTGGTCACTGCTGTTTTAGAGTTCATTAATAAAAGAAAGTATGTTTTAAAATGAATCTTAAAATCCTGACTTTAACTATCAGGGTCAAAATTCCTTCTACATTGTCTACATTGTTAAAGCTGCACATTCCACCTCGAGTTGTCCATCAAAATCTACTTGTGGTCCCAAGGACCAGATATAAAACTTGAGGGGATCCTTTTTTGTTTTTACATTGTCCTGAGAATGCGGATTCATTTGAAAAGCAGCTGAAGACATTGTTATTCAAACTTGCCTTTCCTAGAGATCTTTTTACATTATATTGTATGTTTTTCATGTTGACATTTTATTTTATTTGTTAATGTTTAGACTCTCTTTGAGAAGCACGTTTTACCGAATTTTTATCTGCAAAAGTTAAATTGTATCGGTTAAAATACCCTATTAAAAGATATTTTTAATTGTGTTTACATCTCTCCATCTTTTACTATTTATTCCAGACCAATCAACCAGAAGTTGTCATGATCTGCCTGGGTTAGGCTTTTGATTCTGAGATTCTGAGATCCTTGTCTGTTTTCTCTCCTTTAGTTGCTGTTATTTCTGTTCAGTCATATTATGAGTTTAGATATTTGTTGTTTAGCTCCTTGTTTACAACTTATAATCCTGTATTTTGAGTTATGTTTTATTTCCTACTCATTTATGTTAATAAGCTACCCTCCATCAATTGTTCTGCATTCCTAGATTAAATACAATAAATTAAAAAACAAAACAAAAAGTGAGTGCACAACGTTAAGGCAATAAAAAAGGTAATTGTGGATTTTCTCTCATTGACACAGGTCCAAAGTTACATGCACAGGCCCACATATATACAAACACAACCACTAATGGCCCTACCTGCTTGGCTACACTCGTCTCCATCTTAATGTAAGTGGGGTCATCATAGCACAGCGGACCCAGAGTCCAAAAAGTAATGTGACCTGATTTGTATGCGACAACACTGTGCAGTGACCCCACCTTGGATGATCTGGCCACATCTTTTTGTTAATATTACCAACTTAAAAATCGCTAACTACCAGGTCGAAGCTAGATAGCAGAAATATCAGAATCTGGTCTAAGTCTGCAGAATCACAACTAAAAGACTGTTTTAAGAATACAGACTGTATTCTCTTTGCTCAGGATAGATGTGATTTGGACCACTACACAGCTTCAGTAATCCTACATTTGCTCCTGCTCAAAAACTGTTACACACAATAAGACAATCTGTGTGTTTCCTATCCAGAAACCTTGGTTTAATAACGAGGTGAGGAACCTACTGAGGATCAAAAATTAAGCATATAGGATCAGAGACACTGCTGCTTAAAGCCTCACAAGAGCCAACCTTAAGCATGGCATCAAAGATGCAAAAAATGGCTACAGGCCTAGAGTGAAGAACATTTAAACAACAAGGACCTCAGATGCATGTGGTAGGACTTACACACTCTCAGCGACTATAAAACCAACAACGTTCTGACCATTGATGGTGACCCCTGGCTTGCTGAGGATCTAAACGTGTTCTATGAACATTTTGACAACAACAATGGCAACACAGAACATGTGTCTAGACTGCCACCTAACCAGCTGAAACTGAACACATACAAGTCAAGGAACACATACAAGTCAAAGCCTGGAGAGCAAGTCCACCTCTGAATGGCTAAAAAACACACTGAAAGTGTTAGAGTTGTTTTGTCAAAGTCCAGATGTATCTGTGATGCTGTGGTGTAATCTTAAACAGGTTATTTATGCTTGAACCCCCCCACACACACACACACCTAAAAAAATCAGGCAATATACACCCAGTTGCTGTTTATACCATCTGTTTAACCCACTCTAAAAACAAAACTGTTCAGATAAATGACTGAAAGCCCCAAATTAAGATGACATTTATGCCCGCAATCAGAGGACGTAAACTTCTGACCAGCTCTGTAGATTCTGGGATTATCTAGATGATCATACCCCTCCTGCACAGTAAAGGAGGCCGTGCCCTGCATATTCAAATCAGTTTTTTTTTTTTTTTCTAGGTTAGTAATAGGTGCCTCAACACAAGGACATGCACTAAAACATTTACTTATCACAATAAGCAACACTTGTTTCATTTAAAACTGTGTAAATATTGAATGTAAAGAGGGTGTTTTATGCTAAATGATTCAAGAAAGAAAACACTGCAGCACATCAATATTTTCAACTTTTTAAAACATGACAGACACTGAGACAGATAATTTTTCTAACCCCAACCTAAACAAAATATTGACAGTCACTACTTTGTACTTTTAAACAGTCAGTCAGTCATTTTCTACCGCTTCTTCCATAGTGGGTCTTGGGGGAGCTCTCCAGCAGTCTATGAGCGAGAGGCTGGGTACACCCTGGACAGGTCGCCAGTCCATCGCAGAGCAACACACAAACAATCATGCACACACTCATTCACACACCTAAGGGCAATTTAGAGAGACCAATTAACCTAACAGGCATGTCGTTGGACTGTGGGAGGAAGCCGGAGTACCCTGTGAAAACCCACACAGGGTACCTCTTTTAAATGACCCTTGAAAAGACTGTAAATAGTGACTTAAAGATCCATTTCTATCTTTACATTGTGTTTGTACTCCATTCATCTTGTATGGTTTCCCAGGTTTTTGGGAATTAATTAGCTGTTGACTGCTGTCTGAGCCACAGACCTTTACATGTATGTCTGATAAAGAAGTCATTTCATTATCCATTGAGTCCAAGCAGAACCAGAGATGACCAGGACCCCTGTCTGATCTCCACCTTCTCAAGAACTAAATATGACACATTACACTGTACACAACATGCAAACAGATTGTACAGTACTGAGAATGTACTTTTTTCAGCTTCACACCAAAATGCACAGAAATAATTCCTATTTGCTGAAACAGCTAATTTCAACTCTTATTTGATTCATATTTTATATGAGCAGAATAAGCAATAATTTGTCCCTGTAAGTAAGCTTTGAGTGTATCCCATAAAATAAGAAGGGAGATTTCTGGGTCCACATTAGTATTCATAAAAAAGGTTATTTTTTTCCCACTAAACTTAATAAAGTTTGCGTCTGTTAGAAGTGTGGGGTTAAATCTCCACTGCCTACTTCCAGGAGCGAGACCAGGGAGGCACACAGGGAAGCATTATTGATGAGCAATATTCCAAAATATGTGCCCTGACATATATATGAAACGAGTAGAATTGAAAACTAGATTTGACCTGCTTGGCGCTTACCATATTGAAAGGTTGCTTTTGAGAAATAAAACCGTGTTTTACATTCACTGAGATAAGTCTGACAAATTACTAGCTAACCAATTCAATGGCTTTAGAGCAAAACAGGCTATCCCCAAAATACAGTTAGACACTGGTGAAATCACAATTGACACTTTGGATATTAATATCACCTTCAAAGAATTGTACACTAAACTGTACTCCTCAGAGGCTCAGGCAGATTCCAGTGTAGTGTTAAACTTCCTTGGTGGTCTTAATATTCCAATGCTCTCCGAAGACTCTACGAAAAGATTAGATAAGCCTATATCACAGGCAGAAATAATTGCTGCCATCAAGGAAATGAAGTCAAACAAGTGCCCTGGCCCAGATGGGTTTCCAACAGAATTCTTCAAAACATTTTTTGCACAACTCTCACCACTGCTATGCTTAGTCTTTTCAGAGTCTTGAAAACTAGGCCATTTACATGGGTCTTGCACTGAGGCCTGTATTACTCTTATTGTAAAAATGGTAATGATCCAACCAACTGCGCATCATACAGACCAATCTCACTTTTAAACACAGATGCTATGGTCCTATCAACAGTCCTTGCTTGGAGACTGGAGCAATTTCCTCCAAGCAGACAAGCATATTCTAACATTAGGCGGCTTTTTGATGTTCTCTATTCTGCTCCTGAAGATAGCCCCCAGTGTGTGATTACTATTGACACAGAAAAAAGCACTCGATCGGGTTGAATGGCCTTATTTTTTTGCTGTGTTGGACAAATTTGGCTTTGAGCCTGCCTTTAGCTTTTGGATCAAGGTACTTTACATAAGGTACTTACAGGGGTTGGACAATGAAACTGAAACACCTGTCATTTTAGTGTGGGAGGTTTCGTGGCTAAATTGGACCAGCCTGGTAGCCAGTCTTCATTGATTGCACATTGCACCAGTAAGAGCAGAGTGTGAAGGTTCAATTAGCAGGGTAAGAGCACAGTTTTGCTCAAAATATTGAAATGCACACAACATTATGGGTGACATACCAGAGTTCAAAAGAGGACAAATTGTTGTTGCGCGTCTTGCTGGCGCATCTGTGACTAAGACAGCAAGTTTTTCTGATGTATCAAGAGCCACGGTATCCAGGGTAACGTCAGCATACAACCAAGAAGGACGAACCACATCCAACAGGATTAATTGTGGACGCAAGAGGAAGCCGTCTGAAAGGGATGTTCGGGTGCTAACCCAGAAAAAACATAAAACCACGGCTGCCTAAATCACGGCAGAATTAAATGTGCACCTCAACTTTCCTGTTTCCACCAGAACTGTCCGTCGGGAGCTCCACAGGGTCAATATACACGGCCGGGCTGCTATAGCCAAACCTTTGGTCACTCATCCCAATGCCAAACAACGGTTTCAATGGTGCAAGGAGCACAAATCTTGGGCTGTGGACAATGTGAAACATGTATTGTTCTCTGATGAGTCCACCTTTACTGTTTTCCCCCACATCCGGGAGAGTTACGGTGTGGAGAAGCCCCAAAGAAGCGTACCACCCAGACTGTTGCATGCCCAGAGTGAATCATGGGGGTGGATCAGTGATGGTTTCGGCTACCATATCATGGCATTCCCTTGGCCCAATACTTGTGCTAGATGGGCGCGTCACTGCCAAGGACTACTGAACCCTTCTTGAGGACCATGTGCATCCAATGGTTCAAACATTGAATCCTGAAGGCGGTGCCGTGTATCAGGATGACAATGCACCAATACGCACAGCAAGACTTGTGAAAGATTGGTTTGATGAACATGAAAGTGAAGTTGAACATCTCCCATGGCCTGCACAGTCACCAGATCTAAATATTATTGAGCCACTTTGGGGTGTTTTGGAGGAGCGAGTCAGGTAACGTTTTCCTCCACCAGTATCACGTAGTGACCTGGCCACTATCCTGCAAGAAGAATGGCTTAAAATCCCTCTGACCACTGTGCAGGACTTGTATATATCATTCCCAAGACGAATTAATGCTGTATTGGCCGCAAAAGGAGGCCCTACACCATACTAATAAATTATTGTGGTCTAAAACCAGGTGTTTCAGTTTCATTGTCGAACCCCTAGCATAAGTTGTCTTCGGTCTTTTATTTCTTACTTCTGGTTCAGTTGATTTTTTTTCTTAGTTGATGAATAAAATATAATTTTACCAGGGCATAGCAATTTTTGCTGCTTCCCTGAGGACAATAACAGATATATTGAATTGATCATTTATTTTCACAACAAATGTCCACTCTCTCTCTTTTCTCTTCGTAGAAGCTACACCTGGCCTGACTCTGTGTCTACCTGTGACACCTTTCTGGAGAGGGGCATCGTCCAAGCTTCTGCTGGCAACAACTTAATGCTCACCTTCTACAGATGATCCACTTGGCCCTGTCTTTCAGTGTTTAACCCTTTCTCTCTCCTAGATATAGCAATTGACTGAGCTTTTACTGTAACTAATTATATGTGCTCTCTTTCAGACTCTATCCTTCAAAACTGGCTCAAAGTTTATCTGCTCTTTCTTTCTAGATGAAACGACTAAAGGAGCTACATCCACTAACATTTACTTTTCCTTCCCATAGAAAGTACTCCTGGATCAGTGCTTCTGTATTCTTTGTGTGTCTCTGCCCTGTTCTCTCAAACCCCCAGTCGGTCGTGGCAGATGGCCGCTCTCACTGAGCCTGGTTCTGCTGGAGGGTTCTTCCTGTTAAAATGGAGTTTTTCCTCTCCACTGTCGCTACATGCATGCTCAGTATGAGGGATTGCTGCAAAGTCAACGCCAGTGACTGCCCATTGTCGCTACATGCTCATCCAGGAGGAGTGACTGCTACAAATCTCTGACTCGATGCAATCTGCTGGGTTTCCTTAGATTAAAAAAAACTTTTAATCCAATTTGAAGAAATAACTGAATCTGACTGCACTGTTCAATGATCAGGATTAATTGGAATGTATGTGTCTGACTTTGTGAAGTGCCTTGAGACAACATGTGTTGTGAATTGGCGCTATATAAATAAACTGAATTGAATTGAATTAAAGAAAAAAATGGTAAAATCTTCATCCTTTAGTAATGATGTGGTAAATAGCCAAAGTTTTCCAGATGGTGTTAATTTTTTTTCCATCACCATCATAGTTACTTGTACATAGTCACTTAAAGGAAATAGGATGAATTTTTGACTCACATACCTCCTTCATAACAGAGTTGCTGATTAGAAGGAAGTCTATATGGGAGTAACACTGGTGGACATGTGAGAAAAAGGTGAAATTCTTATCTTATGGTTGACATTTAGCGCCATGCATCACACAGACCAAAATATTTGATATTACTTTAGTTTATTAACTGACTGCAAGCTATGAAGTGCAGTTGATCTGCTGAGTCTGTCTAACTGTGTGTTTAGAGTGAGGTTAAAATCTCCTCCCACCACAAGTGCTGAGCTAGTCTGAGTTAAAAGGGCAGAAAATACCAGCAACATGGCTGGGTTTTAAATTGTGCATTATTAAGAAAAAACACTGTGTAGTCAGTTAAGGGTTTTCATGTTAAAAAAATGTTTGAAACGACTGAGACGTTACAATACAAACAGCTGGATGTTGTTTTGATACATTCATTAAAGTTTAAGTATTGAGAAATAAATGTGTTAAATAAAAAAAGTTTGAGATTTTATTACTAAACAAATTTACATTTATTACCACATAAGCACACACAAAAGTACCAAAAACTGGTACCGTTGAGTACAGGTATCGATTAGCAGGTACTGGGTATCGGTACTGTATCTATTCAAAGGTGAAAGGTACCCATCCCTACACTGTAGATAAACTGGAAATTGCTAGATAACGTTTTGCTAAAATGTGCAGATAAACTGTAACATACAGATAGGTGTATGTGATTTGGGAAGATGGTTTATTCCAGAAAAAAAGTTGCTTGGATTATTGTTAATGTTTGAAAAGAGCTGTGATCTGGCAGTGATACGTTTTCTAGAGTACATTTTTTAGATTTCTTGGTATGCTGGTTAAGAACCTCTAACTGGGTTGAAACCTAACCCTTTTAAGGACCTACCCTGTCAGTACCATCTGCCAAAGTTTAATTGTAAATCACAGAGCAGAATTTAAAAATGTAAGGTGTTGGTATTTAAGTGGAGCATGGGCCTGAAAGACGTTCTGAAGTCTGTAGTGCCAAGGGCAATTGCTAAAAAAGTCAGTGTTTTTTCTACGTTGAAATGAACAAGTCAGGGCACCACCTGATCTGTCAGTTATTGTTTTATGAATTCCTGATTGGTGAGGTGTGGTATTATAGAACAATAAATGAAGGAGTGAATTTTCTCACCTGCTTTTCCAATCAACAACCCGGCACACATAAACAGAATAAACACAAACAACTTCTCTCCAAAATACAAGAATTTATTTACAAAATAATCCAACTTCCAGTTGATTTACTTTAGTCAAGAAACTTTTTTACCAGGCTAGTAACATTCAACTGAACTCCAAACCAAATATGAAAAGATTAATTGGAAACTAATTAACTAATAAAGTAAAAAGGGCCAAAAAAGAATACAACTGAAATACCAATAATGAAACAACAATGCAGCATTGACAGGAATGTGTCAAGAAGTTTTTTGAGGACTTGGGAATGAGGCCAAATTAGGTCAAAAATAAACTTCAAACAACAAATCCATAATGCAAAGGAAAAGGAAAAACAAAACATTATTACCATAAAAAATGTTTCAAAAGTAATTTGCTAAATTAGAAAAGATAGCAGTTTTGGACCAATGATTCTTAATCAGCCATCACAGTGACTGTTAAAGAGAGTTAGGGACTACCAAGAACAAATGTACAGGTCCTTCTCAAAATATTAGCATATTGTGATGAAGTTAATTATTTTCCATAATGTCATGATGAAAATTTAACATTCATATATTTTAGATTCATTGCGCACTAACTGAAATATTTCAAGTCTTTTATTGTCTTAATACGGATGATTGTGGCATACAGCTCATGAAAACCCAAAATTCCTATTTCACAAAATTAGCATATTTCATCCGACCAATAAAAGAAAAGTGTTTTTAATACAACAAACGTCAACCTTCAAATAATCATGTACAGTTATGCACTCAATACTTGGTTGGGAATCCTTTGGCAGAAATGACTGCTTCAATGCGGCGTGGCATGGAGGCAATCAGCCTGTGGCACTGCTGAGGTCTTATGGAGGCCCAGGATGCTTCGATAGCGGCCTTTAGCTCATCCAGAGTGTTGGGTCTTGAGTCTCTCAACGTTCTCTTCACAATATCCCACAGATTCTCTATGGGGTTCAGGTCAGGAGAGTTGGCAAGCCAATTGAGCACAGTGATACCATGGTCAGTAAACCATTTACCAGTGGTTTTGGCACTGTGAGCAGGTGCCAGGTCGTGCTGAAAAATGAAATCTTCATCTCCATAAAGCTTTTCAGCAGATGGAAGCATGAAGTGCTCCAAAATCTTCTGATAGCTAGCTGCATTGACCCTGCCCTTGATAAAACACAGTGGACCAACACCAGCAGCTGACACGGCACCCCAGACCATCACTGACTGTGGGTACTTGACACTGGATTTCTGGCATTTTGGCATTTCCTTCTCCCCAGTCTTCCTCCAGACTCTGGCACCTTGATTTCCGAATGACATGCAGAATTTGCTTTCATCCGAAAAAAGTACTTTGGACCACTGAGCAACCGTCCAGTGCTGCTTCTCTGTAGCCCAGGTCTGGGGAATGCGGCACCTGTAGCCCATTTCCTGCACACGCCTGTGCACGGTGGCTCTGGATGCTTCTACTCCAGACTCAGTCCACTGCTTCCGCAGGTCCCCCAAGGTCTGGAATCGGCCCTTCTCCACAATCTTCCTCAGGGTCCGGTCACCTCTTCTCGTTGTGCAGCGTTTTCTGCCACACTTTTTCCTTCCCACAGACTTCCCACTGAGGTGCCTTGATACAGCACTCTGGGAACAGCCTATTTGTTCAGAAATGTCTTTCTGTGTCTTACCCTCTTGCTTGAGGGTATCAATAGTGGCCTTCTGGACAGCAGTCAGGTCGGCAGTCGTAAGACTGCCTCCATGATTGGGGTTTTGAGTGATGAACCAAGCTGGGAGTTTTAAAGGCCTCGGGAATCTTTTGCAGGTGTTTAGAGTTAACTCGTTGATTCAGATGATTAGGTTCATAGCTCGTTTAGAGCCCCTTTTAATCATATGCTAATTTTGTGAGATAGGAATTTTGGGTTTTCATGAGCTGTATGCCAAAATCATCCGTATTAAGACAATAAAAGACCTGAAATATTTCAGTTAGTGTGCAATGAATCTAAAATATATGAATGTTAAATTTTCATCATGACATTATGGAAAATAATGAACTTTATCACAATATGCTAATATTTTGAGAAGGACCTGTATATGGATTAACAATATGCTGGTTGGACGGAAGGCATAGTGTTTTACAAGAGCTTTAGTGTTAGCAGCTGGAATTAACAACTATATTCACACCCATTTCTAAGGACTATGCTGACATAAATTCATGCTACAGTGAGAAGAGAGGAAAACAAAACACAGATGAAACAGAATAAGCTTACCTTTCTGGACTACCAGTACTCCAGGCACTCATAAATACAACATGTAGCATTGATAGCCTTGGGTTAGCAGCTCTTGGGCCTACCTATGCCTGAACAATGTAACCACAACAAAACAAAGCAAAACACAATGAACAAAACAATATTTACATGGTTTTCCCTAAACTAATTACCTTTGCCCAGACACAACTTCTTACTCTCAACCGTTCTCATTAATGGTGAAGCGTGTTGGGTTCTAGAATGTTAAACGGGCCGAGAGAAATGCGGTAGCTGCTTTGTGGTCAGAAACACCCAGGTAATTGGATGAACCAGATTGGTTTGATCTTTACATTTTTTTAACAAAGCTATATCATTATGATTTCAGCAAGATCTCAGATTGGTTTGGGTTTGGACTTGGTTTCCACAGGTTTCCTTGGTCTTGGTCTTTCCTAGGTCTCTGCAGCACTTTAAGCCTATAGTATCAGCTCACTGCAAAACATGTTGCTGCAAGCACCAGAGCAAATGTTAGCTACATTAGTCATAGTACAAACTCAGAGCAAAAATACGCAAGTCGACATTTGCTGTCACTGTTTAAGTTTATGTATTTGTCCATATATTCAACCAAACATTTATTTCAATGCTAAAATTTTGCTTAATGTTAAATATCAATGTTTGAAATCAAGACTTATAAATTAGATAAATGTTTCGTTAGTGTCCCATCACTGCTAAACATATTTTTCAGACTAACCAGAAATTTTTATTTAGTAACATTAATAAACATTTGGTTTTTTTACACTGTTCAGCCAATATACAAAATGCCTTAAATATAGGGATGTTTGAAGTTCAGCAGGTCAGGTGGAGCCTTAATAGTTTCTTTTCTACAGCTGTCTGTCAGTGCATGTTTTAATAAAAATATTTTTAGCGGCAGCACAGCTTCACCAGTGTCTAAATGTCTTTGCAGCACAAAGCCCTACTGCTTTCTGACAGCTGAGTCTGACAGGTGATGTCCAAGATCAAATGCATGTCTTGCTTTTGAATATAATATTAGTTTCCTCTCCTACTGTTGCTAGTTTTCCATCCAACTCTACACAAAATCTAAACTCCTTTTCATGAAAATGCAAAGTACCACCTTCCTCACACCACATGAAAACATCAGCATTCAGCTGTGACAAATGCACTTTCATTAAAATATTGTGCTTTGGAAGAAATAAGGATTTGTTTTATTAATATTTATTATTTATTTAGCATTTTTGTCCCTGCTTTGTTAAAGTTTCTAAACCCCATTTTTTGTTAATTGTATTTGTCTATATAAAGATATAAAGTATTTGTTGGGTTTCACAAGCATGTTTGAGATCACACTTGTAATTGTTCCAAGGTTGACTTTCAAATTATATATCAAATATATCTTTTTCCCACCCCATCTTAATTTTCTCCACATGAGGGTTTTTAAGATCCAGCATGATATTATACAGTTTTAGAGATAAGACCTTTCTTTGATGGATTAAGTGGCAATTTTGTTGAATTTTTCCATCTGTGTGGTTATAGAGAATTTGGGCAGCTGTGAGGTAAAAAAAACAAAAAGCTGTATTTGAAGATGGTGAATAAAAATCAACTTAAAAGGTCAAATTTGTCTTTTATGTGTGTGAATGATGACAAGGTATCATCTATAAGTAGATCCCTAAATCAAATGATACCACTTATGCGCCATCGCTGAAAGCCTGGATCTGTAGCAGATGGTTTAAAGAGGTGATTTGTGGCAATAGGACTCCAAGCAGAAAAACTGCAAAGGCCAAACTGTCTCCTAAACTGCGCCCTTGTTATTAGTTAATGTCTAACCACAGGGTTATCAAGTGACCCAATGGAACATAAAGGTAAGGCAGAGCCGACAAGGGCCAGTGGAAGGAGATTGTTATGTGGGCTAAGCTCCAGCGCAGCCCAGTCCGGACGATCAGGGTGGTAATGATAAAAGGACCAATGCACAAGATTCCTCAAGTTGGAAGTCCAATAATAGAAATGGAAGTTTGGCAGCACGAGCCCACCTTGCAGTTTTACTTTTTAAAGATGGGTTTAATTTAGACGGGGTTGCTTACCCTGCCATATATATAAGGATATAACAGAGTCCAACTGCTGAAAAATGGAGCCAGGAATAAAAACTGCTAACGTTTGAAAAAGGTACATATGTTTTGGCAATACTATCATTTTAACACCCGTTCACCTTTCGAACCAGGGACTTGGATAAGGGTGATACGGGTTATTTCTGGTAACTAACTCCTAAATCGGTAAAGCTGTCAGAAACAATTTTAAAGGTAAAGTTAAGTAAGTTTATGGCTTGTGCTGCTTCATTAATGGGGAAGAGCTCGCTCCTGCTGATGTTGAGTTTGTGGCCCCAAAAACTGCCAAATTGACTGAGCTGCACTAGAGCCGAAGGAAGTGATTCAGTTGGATTGGAGACATACAGCAGGAGGTCATCAGCATAAAGGGAGAGCTTGTCTTCCACACCTCCTTCGAATACCAGATAAAGCTTTGCAACTGCAGAGTGCTATAGCGAGGATTTCTATAGCCAAATCGAATAGCATGGGACTCAAGGGGCATCCCTGCCGGGTGCCACGATATAAAATAAAAGGACTTGATATATGTACAGGGGTTCTACAATGAAACTGAAACACCTGGTTTTAGACCACAATAATTTATTAGTATGGTGTAGGGCCTCCTTTTGCGGCCAATACAGCGTCAATTCGTCTTGGGAATGACATATACAAGTCCTGCACAGTGGTCAAAGGGATTTTAAGCCATTCTTCTTGCAGGATAGTTATGCGCCCATCTAGCACAAGTATTGGGCCAAGGGAATGCCATGATATGGCAGCCGAAACCATCACTGATCCACCCCCATGCTTCACTCTAGGCATGCAACAGTCTGGGTGGTATGCTTCTTTGGGGCTTCTCCACACCGTAACTCTCCCGGATGTGGGGGAAAACAGTAAAGGTGGACTCATCAGAGAACAATACATGTTTCACATTGTCCACAGCCCAAGATTTGCGCTCCTTGAACCATTAAAACCGACATTTGCCATTGGCATGATTGACCAAAGGTTTGGCTATAGCAGCCCTGCTGTGTATATTGACCCTGTGGAGCTCCCGACGGACAGTTCTGGTGGAAACAGGAGAGTTGAGGTGCACATGTAATTCCGCCGTGATTTGGGCAGCCGTGGTTTTATGTTTTTTGGATACAATCCGGGTTAGCACCCAAACATCCCTTTCAGACAGCTTCCTCTTGCGTCCACAGTTAATCCTGTTGGATGTAGTTCGTCCTTCTTGGTGGTATGCTGACATTACCCTGGATACCGTGGCTCTTGATACATCACAAAGACTTGCTGTCTTGGTCACAGATGCGCCAGCAAGACGTGCACCAACAATTTGTCCTCTTTTGAACTCTGGAATGTCACCCATAATGTTGTGTGCATTTCATTTTGAGCAAAACTGTGCTCTTACCCTGCTAATTGAGCCTTCATACGCTGCTCTTACTGGTGCAATGTGCAATCAATGAAGACTGGCTACCAGGCTGGTCCAATTTAGCCATGAATCCTCCCACACTAAAATGACAGGTGTTTCAGTTTCATTGTCCAACCCCTGTACATCCCATGAAGAAAATCTGTTAAACAAAATAAGAAAGCTAAAATTAGAACTTAAATGTTTATACAAGAATTTACTACTTTCTTGTATCAGAAGCATTAATGAATAATTCTGTAGACTCAACTATTGGTAATGTAGTAATCTCGCATGATGCACCAACTTTTTGCCTGAAAAATACCTCACATCCTAAAAGCCGTAGATGGTGCTTGACTGATTCCTTGCTTTGGGACACAACATTTATTAAAATGATTAGGATGAAATACAATTTTTAAGGAGTCAAATAATCCAGAGGACACTACACTTGCTATTTGGTGGGATGTTATGAAAGCATATTTGAGAGGGAGGATTATCTCTATCTTTTGCAAATTTTAAGAGATTGTAGCCAATGAAAATATCACTGCACTGGAGACTAAGAAATTTAAAGACCTTGCATTCTCACACTAAGGATAGGTCTGTATTAAATAAAATTATCACATTTAAATATAAGTTAAACACACTGTATAATAAAAAGGCAGAATATGCTCTATTGTGCTTAAATCAGACATATTGGAAATGGATGACAAGCCAGGCTGGCTTTTCGCATGCCGTCTCAAACAGTTAAGCAGTAGGAATCATATTACAGGTGTACAAAAATCTGAGGGCTCCATTTTAACCTCATCCAGGCAGATAAATGATGGATTTCAAGCTTCATTTTTCAAAAGGTGATTTAGATTAACAAAAATTTGAAACATTTTTCATTGATCTAAATTTGCCACAAATTTCAATTAATGATCGTGAGTTATTGGTGGCTCCATAAAGCTAGAGGAAATCTCTCGTGCTACTAAGAGTATGTCACTAAATAAAGCTCCGGGATTAGATGGGCTACCACTGGACTTTTATAGAGCATTTGCAGATGTGTTGAGCCCCTTATTGCTTGAAGTTTATAGTGCATTCAAGGCGGGTTCCGTACCTCAGTCATTTATTCACAAATCAGGGAAAGATGCTCTGGATCCCAGTGGCTATAGGCCTATTTCTCTGCCTAACTGTGACCAAAAGATTTTGGCGAAGGTACTAGCAGGTCGATTCAGAACAGTAATAGCAAAAATAATTCATGCGGATCAATCTGGCTTTATCCCAAATCGTTATGGATCTGATAATATTAGACGTTTGGTTAACCTACAACACTATGTATATGTATCACGTTCTTGGTTTGGATTGGACCAAAGTGCAGATAAGAGCTTGGCAGCCGCTTGATGAGAGGAAGACTTTTCTTTAATTAAAGGTCTCCAAAACATAACATAATCCAACAAGTACAAACATGAGTCGAGCCAAAAACTTACATGTGTACATAGTTCTGTAACGTAGCAAAAACTGAGCATAAACAGGGGTAGTGAACGAGGAATAGTGACGGAGGAACCAGCGGGGAACAAAGAACACAGACCACCTAATATACAGGGAGAAAACAAAGGCAGGTAATCACAGGAACTAAGAACAGGTGTGGCAAGGAGACATGGAGGCATAAGGGACAGGTGGAACTAATTAACAATAAAGGAAACCATAGACCTAAGAACGGTTAATACAAAAACACAAACCAAGTCCAAGGATGTCATACCATGACAATATGATTTAACACATTCCACAATTCTTTATCACTTGATGCTGCTAAGGCATGTGATTGTGCTAAATGGGGATATCTATTTAAGACATTAGAAAAGTTCAGGTTTGGTAATCATTTTATTAGATGGATAAGAACCCTATAGGATACACCCTCGGCTTGTGTATTGACATATGGATTTATGTCAGACCTGTTTCCATTGCAAAGGTCTAACAGACAAGGTTGCCCGCTCAGTTCCGGACTGTTTGTGATTGCTTTAGAACCTTTAGCACAAAATTTTAGAAATAACACAGAAATTCACGAACCTGATGGCATCCCTGCAGAATTCTAAAAAGAGTTCTGTGTACTTCTGACCCCCACCTTCCAACGGATGGTCACATAAATTCAGGAATTGTGTTAACATAAATCTTATCCTCAGGCTGGATAAAGATTCCACTCTTCCATCTAGGTAACTACATCTTACCCTGTGCCTCTTTAGCCTAGGGGCTCTTGCTCCTGTGCTTCACCAACGACCTATGTCTGTGTGGTGCTTATGGCTGCTCTGGGATGGATCCTCGGGTCTGGCTGCCAGGGCTGCTGTAACCTTCTGGAGAACCTTTTCTGGCCTTTACTGTTCTCACAACTCTAACAACTGTGCATCTCAGACAGAGCAAACAGACATAGTATAAATATTCCTTAGTGATTCCATGTCAGGCCCTCTTTTGTCCATACAATGCTGTTTCCAGTCCATTCTGTTAATTTATTGACCATGCTCCCCTTCCTTGTCTCTGCATTTGAGTTCTCAACATAAGTACTCAGTGAAGGTGTCTGAGTGTAGTGACTTACTGCATACATTTGCTGTGAAAGTGGGCTCCTCTGCTGCTTTCCTTCAGCATAGTGGAGTTGCTGGAGGTGGAGGAGATGGACCATTGAGACATCTAGCCGAGATCTTCCATCTACCTCCTCTACAACATCCATGTTTCTGAGTTCCATGCATCTTTCACTTTACCGCTCATGTCTCCGGAGAGTCTCTCTCACTTTAATAAACTGTTTCACAAATTATCATGCCCTCCTCCTGAGCTTCATTACTGGCATCTGTGGCTTTCCCACTGGCCTCCCAAGTTCCAGCATGGGTCCTGCTGGTTACATGGCTGGCCTCTAAAGACCTGTTCGCCTATTTTGTTTTGCACTTTGTTTCTTGCCGTCTTTCCTAAGCTATATCCGCTGAATCTGGGGGTGTTTTTTTGTTTTTGTTTGTTTTTTGACTTTGTGGTACATTTTGCTTTCTTTATAGCATCTTAAGTTTTATTTTATTTCCCGTGTTTTGTGTTTTTGGTAATAGTGTTACTCTTTACCTTAGTGCCTCAGTGTCCTGGTCTTAAACAGCTGTTTAGACCAATTAACCTAACAGTTATGTTTTTTGGACTGTGGGAAGAAGCCCATGGCAACAGTGCTACCCATTGCGCCACTGTGCAGCCCTTTAAGAATTCCAACAGTATGAATGTAACAGTATCGATTACTAAACACTATCTGTAACCATAATAACATTAGCCAAAAATGAGCCAAATGACAATCATACCTATGGCACCAAAATGGCAAGAGACCTTTAGAATAAATTTGCCCAGTCTAGCACAGACATACAGTATGTACTAAGTATTTTCAACCACAAAATCAAAAGCAATGTGGTAGGTCTTTTGCTCAAGTTTTAGTAAGTGTTGATTGTAACACAAAAACCAGATGTACAAGCTAGCACCTAGTGAATCCAAGATTCCTGCAGGTACAGCTCACAGGAAACTGGGATTCATATAAAACTGACAGGAAAAGTAACATTTCACCTCTTCTTGTTGCTGTAAGCTGCTGGTGGTGGAGCTGAGGCCTAATTTGAGTGATATACTCTTTGTAAGCCCCTTTGATTGACAGATATTTTTTTCTATATTTTAAAAGGTCCTATCTAACTATATTGCATCATACAGTCTCTTGCAGAAGAATTTATAATCCTTGATCTGTTTCCTAATTTGCGTTTTAAAGGCCAGAATATTAGATATTAGATTTTATGTGATAGACCAACACAAAGTTGTGTATAAGTGTAAAGTTGAAGGACAAGAATACATAGTTTTCAAAATTCTTTACAAATAAAAATCAGAAAACTGTGGCATGTATTTCAGTTATCAGGCTTCTCTCCTGTGGAACCAGCTTCCAGTTTTAGTCCATGAGGCAGACACCCTGTCTACTTTTAAGGCTAGGCTTAGACTACTCCTCGACCAGTGTTTCTGTGTGTTTGTTTTTTGTGTGTGTCTGCTCCATGTTTTCAATTCCCCAGTTCCAAATATTAGAATATGGATTTCAATGAGGCCCTTTTGTAAAATTAAAAGTACCATTTGTATATAACAACCTTTAAAATGCCTGTGACACGCTTTTTCCACAAATGCAGAAATTGAAAGAAAACATCTTAATATTGAAGAAATTGGGCAGTAATTGACATAATATTAGGATTAAACTCATGATAAAAGACAATTGTGACACAAATATTTTCTTGTTACATTTTGCAAGTCCAAAGTTGCCTGAAAATGACGTGTATTATGTTTATTTTTACCTTTTGCACTTGTGCCACACATCCACGACACGCTTGTAGAATTGCGATTATCAGTGAGAGAGGATTCTTTGATCTTTGAGGACTGCGCGGCAGACATTCTCTCCTGGGTCCTTTGTTTACTCAGATGCCATAAGAGGACAATACGGAAAGGGAAGTGAGCCAGTGTTCTGTACAGGACCTGTCTGAGAAGCTACAACCCCCCTCTCCCCACTATCCTTCTTGCAAACGTTCAGTCTCCGAGGAATAAACTAGATGACCTGCGCACACGGATTTATTGCAAACGTGACACGAGGAATTGTTGGGTTTCACCTTCACGGAGAAGTGGCTGAAGCTGTGCATCCACGGAAAACTTCTCCATCTACCGGCTTGACAGAACTGAGGACTCAGGGAAGTCTTGCAGGGGAGGTGTGTACTTTATGATTAATTCTTTGTTGGCCAGAGATGTACATATTTTAACAACCCACTGCACACCAGAGTTGCTTAATATTAAAGTCAGACCCTTATCTGCCCAGAGAATTCAGCTCAGTGATACTCACTGTGGTGTACATCCCACCTCAGGCTGCTAAAACCCAGGCCCTGGATGAGTTGTATGGGATTATAAATGGATTTGAAAACTCACACCCTGATGCTGCTTTCATTGTTTGGGGGGACTTTAAAAGAGCCAACATGAAAGCCAAAATACTACCAGCACATATCTGTTCACACCAAGGGGGACTAGACCCTGGACCACTGCTACACACCATTCAAACACAGCTACAAACCTCTCCTATGCTCTGCCTTTCATAAAGCAGACCACAGTGCCATTTTGCTGCTGCCTGCATACAAACAAAGGCTCAAACAGGAAAAATCGGTTCCAAGAGACTTTTTCAAGTGAGACAATGCAGCTGATGAGGCCCTGCAGGACTGCTTTGAAACAATGGATTGGCAGATGTTTGCAGACTCAGCTGACGGTGACATTAATGAGTACACAGATTATGTCATAGGCTATAGGAAAGTGCATTGAGGATCATGTGCCAAAAACCTCCATCTGCACTTACCCCAACCAGAAACCATGGGTCGGGCCTGAAGTACATGCTAAACTTATAGTACGCACTGCTGCCTTTAACTCTGGAGATCCTCAGGCCTACAAAGCAGTCACGTACGATCTCAGAAAGGCTGTTAAGACATCACAGAGGGAGTTCAGGGAGACTGTCGAGTCTGCCGCATGTGGCATGGACTGCAATGCATCACACATTACAATGGGAGGAACAAGTCTGTGGAAATGTCCAGTTTATCTTTTCAGAATGAGCTTAACATCTTCTACGCTCGGTTTGAGGAGGACAACAACACACCCATCACCAGAGCACAGGTGGATAGTGAGGACACTATACTCAACATAGAAATGGCTACAGAGACAGGTGTTCAAGAAGGTTAACCCTCGTAACGCATCAGGGCCTGAGAGCATTCCAGGACTGGTGCTGAGAGTGACCAACTCGCCGAGGTGTTTACTACCGTCTTTAACCTTTCTCTGAGCCTGTGTATTGTGCCTGCCCACCTCAGGACCTCCACTGTTGTCCCTATTCCTATGATCCCTGTAGCTACCCATTCTGATAACTTTCGGCCCGTTGCACTTACATCTGTCATCATGCAGTGCTTTGAGCGAATTGTCAAAAACCACATCTGTGCCTCCCTTCCTGACACCCTGGACTCTCTAAAGTTCACATATAGAACAAACAGGTCACAGACGACACCATTGCTCTAGCAGTCCACCTGTCCCTCAACCACCTGAAGAGGGGAAACACCTATGTGAGAATGTTCTTTATTGACTACACTTCAGCATTCAATACTATTATCCCCTTCTAGCTGGTCACCAAGCACACGACCCTGGGACTGGAAAAGTCCATCTGTTGCTGGATATTGGACTTTCTTACCAACAGACCACAAGCGGTGAGAATCGGCAGACACCTCTTCGCCACAAAAGTCCTCAGCACCAGTGCCAGGCACAGTTTAAACATTATCCTCAAGTTTGCTGACGACATCACCATTTTTGGCCTCATTCCAGGAGTGTCATAAAAATAACCTCTCTCTGCACGTCAGCAAAACTAAGGAGTTTTGCTTTATAGTGGACATTAGGAGACAGTGTGGAGGCCACCATTTCCCCATCTATATTAATAACACTGAGGTGGAGCAGGTCAGCAGCTTCAAGTTCCTCGGTTTTTACATCACTGAGGGCTTATGCTGGACAGTACATGCAGACACTGTGGTCAAGAAAGCACGATGGAGCCAGCACGCACGAAAATACTTAAAGACAGTTAATACCCACAAGCCAGACTACTGAACTCTGGACAACAAAACTGCACCAAACCACATTTGTGACACTTTATTAGCTATTGCTGCTCCACAATGTGTACTTTTTATATTGAATGGTTCTTATCATCCCAAGCATTTTATTGCATTGTTGACTATGTCAACCTGCATATGACAACTAAGACATACAATACAATACAGGGTAAGTCTCCGGTCATTCATTGTGTGAACGTCAATGATAAGCAGTTCAAGCTGAAGCTAAATTGCATTAAAACAGTATTAATATGGTGAAATGGCACATTGCTGGTGGTGGCAGCAATACTGCAACAGTAGCCGTTACTCTGCACTATTTTCCTAAAGTGAGGATCAGAAGAGGATCAGTGATCAGAAAAGATCCCAAAAGAAAAGCTTGTTGCTTGCTGTTGCTAAAAGGATCAAGGCTCAGCAGGTAAGAACACTTCCTTGTTACAAAAGCACATTTAAATATCGGCAGTTATTGTTAATTATTTAAAAAAATGAAATGATTTTTATTTCTAATAAAACTCTGAAATTGTTATTATTAAAATAAGATAAATTACATGCGCGTACAATATATTGAAATTGTCATGATGAATTTTTGAGACAGGACCCAAATGCAGGTTTTAGTGGAGTTGAAAAAAGGTTTAATGAAAAAATAAACTTACAAACAACCAGGTACAGGAACTCAGACAGGTGAAAAACATAAGCCACATGAAAATCCAGGCAACATACATGGAAGAACTCAGGACTGGACCAGGGCAAAGACACAGGGTAGGTGACGAGGTGTAAACAGAAGGAACCAGCAAGGAACAATAAAAACCAGAGAGCTTATAAACTGAGGGAAGTGAAGTGAGAACCAATGAACTGGGAGACAGGCTAATCAGGAGCAATATGACACAGGTGTGAACCAGGGCTGCAGGGAGACAGAGGAAGGGACTAATTGAACCTGATTAGCAAGGGAAATGGCCGGGACATGAGGAACTGAACACAAGATAAAGAGAGACTAGACTAGGAAACAAAACCAATGGAAAATAGATCTAAAGGGAAATGTAACAAAACACATGAAACACCAGAATTCAGAAAGTAACAAAAATTAAACAGAAGAGATCTTAATAAACCTGAATGAACAGAAAACACCTGGCTGAGAAAAGTAAACAATCTCAATCCAGACAGATCATGACATAAATACATGTTTTCTGATCTTGAATCATCCCTTGTGCCTGCTGCTGCTACTCCATGCAGCTCACTTCGCCTCCAGTTGTTTCACTCAGTATTTATTTTAACCCTGGATTTACACTGTATCTGCTCTGCTGTGCTCCGGTCCAGCCAACAACTTCTCCGCCATTCTGATTTACATCCACACTGCTCCGGTCCACTGCGAAGCCTGGAGGATCTCCAAGAACCACACGCAGATCGCCAATAAAAGCCAGTGATAATTGAAGAAGCAAGTCCAAAACAACTCATTCTGTGGAAGTTATACCAGTTAAACTGTTTTATTTTTCATTTTATACATCCAAATATTTGCATGTGTTTTCTTCTACAATGGGTGAGTTCACTGAGTGCAGCAAAGCTATATTTGTTGTTAAGTTTGGTGCATTTAATGTTTAGTTGTTTGGTTTAGAAAACCTTAGGTAATGTATATAGCCTAGTAACTGAACTAATTGATCTAATGTAAACTGTTAATATATACACGTGTATACATAAATATACAGTATGTGTGTATTTATTAATATAGCGAGATCTATTCTGTCTTTGGTGAATTATTTTGAAAATCTGGATGTTGTGCTCGTTCTGTTTCCTGGTGGTGTGGTATGATTCATGCATATTGACTCTGGGTGTGCTCTGGCATCCAGTAAAAATAGTCTGGTCAAATTAGATTGCCGTACACACGGTGCTGCAATTGTGCTCTGCCATCTGATGAAAGCTGACTTTCTTCTTCTGACTGCTGTGTCTCTAAAAGTGACTGAAATTTATCTAAGGAAACAGATTCTTTGCTGTTGCTCGTGTTGTTGGCCTTTTTAGCAGCAGTCAGTTTACATGCGGAGGTTCCGCTTTTACGTCAGAAAAGAGTGCAAAGGAGTAGACTGGAAATGCCCTTTTAGTGTCATTTATGACCATATATCTCAACAACTGTTCATTTCAGTGTCATGAATTTACTTATTGAAATATTATATTCATGTTTCCTTTTCATAAATGTAATTAGATTTATCATGAAAATTTGTTGCAGGCACTTTAAGCTGATATTAAACATACTGTTTATTTACACCCACATTCTTGCTATTGGTCTGAGGTATTCTACTCTGTAGTATTCTAATCTACAGAGTAGAGTAATATATAATATGTTTCACTTAGTGAACTGAGTTACTGAAATAAAGATGTTTCAGTAATATTCTAATTTATTGAATGGATCAGTAACATGTTTTTATTTTCACTGAAGGTTAAAACTATCGTTATATTCATTTTTAAGTTAGAGCTGCACTGCCTAGACAGCTGCTGCTAACCTTAGTAAAAACTTGCTGTGTTGTACAGCCTTTTCTGTTGAGTGCAGTCATATAATTTATTCCCAAGATAATGTGGGTCCTTGCAACACTGACTGAGAATTTCACTTAATGTTTGCTCTACAGTTGTCCTCTTCACTCTTGTACTCCAGGTGTTATCAGAATTATTCCTCTACGATGGGTTTTGCCAGTCTCTTCCATATGGTCAGGAGGGTTGGAGTATATAGGCACCTCTGCTTAATCCACTGACTGGAAATAACAAGAAGTTTACAAGATAGTATTTTTCCAAGCAAACTGATTTTATTCAAATTTACAAGGCTCCTTTGTGTTAATTTTCAACAAATAGCCTGACAAACCTTGTTATTGGACTTTAATTGTTTTCTTGTCTTTCATATAATGGAACAAGACCATTCCCATTTAAAGTAAAAAGGCTGAGTGAACATAGTCCTTGTTTGTTTAGACAATGTGCAAAGCCACGCTTTTATTGGATTACCATTTGGATATTTTCTGGTCCGTCCTGCATGGCATCCAACAGCATCTAGTGTTGTAGAAATATTACATTTAAAACTAAACAGTTTTTACCTGAAGCACTTTGTATTATTGAGTAAACCAAATCAGGACAAGACAAATTTAATACTATGTTGATGTCTCACCAAAGTAATCAACAAAATAGCTTTTCTGTTGTCTGCTTTTGTTCAGTGTGCCCTTATAACTTATTTCATATATACCACACAAACAACTGAATATTGTTGATCAGGATAAGAACACTTTGTAAATCAAGCAAAATTGCCAGAAAGCACAACTGAAACTAAAACACAACTTGATTTAATTTGCAGTCTGAACGGCTAAGGGCTATTTTCTCCACTGCCAGTCCTGCAGTGATGTGGACACTGAATAAGTAGCCTTGTCCCTTTAGAAGCTTTTTAGATTTGGCCTGGCTGAGCAATTGTGGTAAGGAATGGATCACAATGTGATAACTTCCCAGGCATGGGCAGGTGTATTATATGCAGGATTAGTATCTGGTCTGGCATTTTGTTTAGGTCCGACACCTTCCTGGAGGGGTGCTGAGCTACTGCTGCCAGAAACCTCCTGTTTTCTTTCTATGGATTATACTGTACGTTGTCTCTGTGTTCCTGTGTTTAACCCTGTCTCTCTCCTTGACAGAGTAATTGATGTGACTAACTGTGTAAGCTGTATTTGATCTTATACACCTTAAAACTGGTTCAGGGCTTATCAGTCAACCTGTGTATTTCTCCAAGATGAAGCTTCTAAAGGATCTACTACTGTCTTTAATTTTTAATATAGAAATAGAAAGTACTCATGGATCATGGCTTCTGTGTTTTATGCTCGGTCTTCTGATTAAGACTGAGCATGCTCGGTCTTCTGAAACACCCAGTGTAGATGGCCACTTACACTGAGGTAGGTTCTGCTGATATCTTTCTGTTGAAGGGAAGATATCAATCTGATCCAAAATGTAGCGCCATAATACATCCACCAAAGCCTGAGAGGTGATATCCTTGTGATGATTCCTTTGCTATATTGGTTCAGTAAGACCTTATCTAAAACCCTGATAGGGGAAAGGGGAGGTCTCCTTTCCTCTATTACTACATACACACTCAGTATGAGTGACTGTTGCAAAGTTAAACATTCAATGCAGCCATAAATGGACGGCATGCTAAATAGATTGATTTAATATTGCACTTTTCAAGTTAGCACTGTTGCCTTGCAGCAAGAAGGTCCTGGGTTCAATTCCCAACCGGGGGTCTTTCTGCATGGAGTTTGCATGTTCTCCCCGTGCATGCGTAGGTTATCACCGGGTACTCCGGCTTCCTCCCACAGTCCAAAGACATGCCTGTTAGGTTAATTGGTCACTCTAAATTGCCCTTAGGTGTATGAATGAGTGTGTGTGCATGGTTGTTTGTGTGTTGCCCTGTGATGGACTGGCGACCTGTCCAGGGTGTACCCCGCCTCTCGCCCATAGACTGCTGGAGATAGGCACCAGCTCCCTCGTGACCCCCTATGGAATAAGCGGTAGAAAATGACTGACTGACTGACTTTTCAAGTTATACCAACCACTCAAAGCACCATACACTAGAGCCACTTTCATCCAGTCCCACATTCATTCATACACTGATACACAGATCAGTTAGAATCTTGGTTAAGAACGGTGACCAGGGTCATGTTGATATGTGGAAGCTGGAATTGAACCTACAACTTTCAGATTTAAAGACAACTGATCCTTCTACTGAGCCACAGTCATTGCTGCAAGTCAGTGACTCAATGTAATATATGGGGTTTCCTAAGACAGAAAACTTTTTCTAGCCAATTTAGATAATAGACTGAACTTGATTGTATTGCTTATTAACTAGGATCAAATTAAATGTATTGTCTTTAAAGCAGTATGTATGACTGGATTGAATTGCACTGTGGCACAGTTGTTAGCACCGTTGCCTTGCAGCAAACGGGTCTTGGTTCCGAATCCAAGCCTGAGGTCTTCCTAGATAGAGTTTGCATGATCTCCCTGTGAATGCATGGGTTTTTCCTGGGTACTCTGGCTTCCCATCACAGTCCAAAAACACGACTGTGAGGTGAAGTAGTCACTTGAAATTCCTCTTTAAGTATAGATGCATCGTTGTTTGTCCTGTTTGTGTCTGTGCTGCCCCGTGATGGATTGCCACCTGTCCAGGGTGTACCCCGTCTCTCAGTCAACTCTGCAAGGATAAGCCGGTTTAGACAATAGTTGTATTTATGTAATTTTAGGGAACTGGCAAGAACATGGAAGGGAATGGTCAAATTTTATTTTCTATCAATAATTAATTAAAAATAATAGAGTTGTAATGGAAATTATTTTATTAAGTGTTCCAAAGTTTCAATAACATAAGTAAACAAAACTGTGACATTTTAAGCATCCAAACTCTCTGTCAGCAACCCAGAGATTTATTTGAGCTTCACGCTGTGTTTTTCAGCACAGTTGCTTATGGAGTGTTTTCATTTATTTTTAAATATTTTTAAATATGTGTTTTCAATTACCTCATTGTTTTAAGTAAAATAAGTTTCCACTTAAAAATTCATATTAAATCGAAATGTTGTTGTTATAGTCGCCTGAAGCAGAAGCTTCAAGATTAAAACTTCAAGATTCTTAATAGATTTGTGTGGATATCATTCGTAATTAGGATAGTAAACACTGTGATATATGTACAGTTGTAGTCTAGGCTTATATGAGTCAATATGAATGAATACATTATAAATCAAAGAAATCCAACTAAACCAACTGATCTACTTGGTGTTTGATTATTGATTGTTGACTTAAACATGCCTTAATATGGTCTAAAATTTTCAGTCTACTTCTTTATTTTTTGTCCTATGTAACAACCAATCACAGTGCTTAGAAGACAGCATTCAACAGGGTCAACCACACATTCTTACTGAGATAGAAATTTCTGTTTTCTCCTCGCTCAGAGTCGCTCTCAGCAGCTAGCTGAATCACTCTTAAGCTGAAACTCCTGAGCATGAATTTTTAGGCTAAGACAGGAGCTCTCTGAGAGGAATCAGAGAGCTCTTTGTGAATACGGGCCCTGGTCATCATTTCTTGAATAAACTCTTTAATAACTACCTTCTTGTCCTAAGTGGTTTTCATGCATGTGGATCAGTAAATGACATAAAATCATGACAAAATCAAGCTTATCAAGCTAAAACCAGTCAAGTTTTATTTATATAGCGCCAATTCACAACACATGTTGTCTCAAGGCACTTCACAACAGTCAGGTACATACATTCCAATTAATCCTAACCATTGAACAGTGCAGTCGGAG
This sequence comes from Girardinichthys multiradiatus, assembly GCF_021462225.1. Classification (NCBI taxonomy): domain Eukaryota; kingdom Metazoa; phylum Chordata; class Actinopteri; order Cyprinodontiformes; family Goodeidae; genus Girardinichthys; species Girardinichthys multiradiatus. The sequence goes on along the minus strand of NC_061796.1, from coordinate 24,658,951 downwards.
TTAGCTTTTTATTCAAATTGGATAAAACGTTTTTCTATCTAAGGAAACCCAGCAGAATGCATCCAGTCAGTGACTTGCAACATTTCCTCCTCCCGGATGAGCATGTAGAGACAGTGGACAGTCACTGGCGCTGACTTTGCAGCAATCTCTCATACTGAACATGCATGTAGCGACAGCGGAGAGGAAAAACTCCCTTTTAACAAGAAGAAATCTCCAGAACCAGGCTCAGTGTGAGCGGCCATCAGCCACGACCGACTGGGGGTTTGAGAGAACAGCAGAGACAAAAGAACAGCACTGATCCAGGAGTACTTTCATGGGAAGAAAAAGTAAATGTTAATGGATTTAGCTCTAGTCGTTTCACCTAGAAAGAAGGAACAGATAAACTCTGAACCAGTTTTTAAGGTTAGAGTCTGAAAGAGAGCACATAGTTTGTTAAAGTTAAGCTCAGTCAATCGCCATGTCTTGGAGAGAGAAAGGGTTAAACACTAAAAGACAGGGCTATGTGGATCATCGGTAGAGGGTGAGCATTAACTTGTTGCCAGCAGAAGTTTGGACGATTCCCCTCTCCAGAAAGGTGTCACAGGAAGACACAGAGCCAGGTCAGGTGTAGCTTCTAGGAGGAGAATAGAGAGAACAAGGTTAAAAGCTGAAATAACAGCAAATAATGCAAAATTGGAGAGTAGTGTGAGAATGTAGCGAAGAGGGTGAAAGTGGTCGTTATGTCCTCCTGCAGCCTAAGCCTATAGCAGCATAACTACACAGATAGTTTCAGTTCAGATTAGTTAAACAGTACTTATTTACAAAAATGTTGTCTCAAGGAACCCCACAAAGGGTCCCACTGATGGTCATTGTTATATTAAAAACCACAAGGATTGGGATACCTCTCTCTGTCAGACTGATTATATCCATTGGAAAAGAGAAGGGGTCATACAGGTAGCAGAAATGGAGGGTGTGTTTGCACCTCAACCATAAGTGATCTGGTTTAGGCTAAACCTGACTCCCCCTTACTCCAACCAACAGGGAGGGAGGAAGGCTGATAAACTAAGCCACTCTAGCTTTTCTAGCTTTAGCTGTTTCCATTTTGAGTTTGGCATCATGTTTATTAGTTCTTTTCCTCCCTCTACCACCTCCTAGTGTGTGTTTTTTTCCACTCGCTCTTAGTTCCTTTTGTGGTTGCTTTCTTATTACTTTGTGTGGTATTATTATTATTATTATTCACGCTTGGATTCTCATTTACTATCTCTGTGTTTATTTATGGTTAGGTAATTGTTCTCATTCCAGCTTTAGTTATTGTTTACGTTTGGTTTGTTTACTTTGTAAATCAGGTTTTCCTTATGGGTTCTTTGTTTGTTGTTGTTGGTGTTCCTATGTTTCCCTCTAGTTTCTCTGTTTACTTTAGTTCTTATTCTAGTTTCCTCATTCCTCCTCTGATTTAATTATTTTGTTTAGTCTGTGTTTTCTGTTTTTTTGTTTATTATTATTCTTTTCACTCTTCCTCAGCCTTTGTATTTGTTTCACCTGTTCCTTCTGCCTCCCTGCCTCCTTGTCACACCTGTTCCCTGTTCCTTTGATTACCTGCTTTTGTTATCCCACAGCATATTAGTTGGTTTGGTGTCTTTGTTCGTTGCTGGTTCCTTGTGTTTGTCACTACCCTGTTTCCTACCATAACTATGCTTTGTTTTTGCTTAGCTTAGAAACCATGCTACGTTTTTGCTACATTTTTGCTTTGAATAACCTGCAGAGTTCATGTAAGTTTGGAGTGTACTTATGCTTCGTACCTGCAATGTGTTTTGCTACGTTTTTGCTCTCACCTTGCAACCTCTAAACAAATGAGGATAAATTCAGATGCGCCTCCCAAGCTCTTGTCTGCACTGTGGTCCGACCCAAAACCCCATCATGTCATCAAGAATCATCACCGAATATAAAAACACAAGCCAATAATTAAATTTTTACTGTTCTCCTGATACCCATTACTCAACACAAACATGCAGCATGTATAAAACCAACCATTTAAGTAAAAATGATGAAAAAAAAAACTGTAAAGAAAACTTAAAATACACTGCTCAAAAAAATAAAGGGAACACTTAAACAACACAATATAAATCCAAGTAAATCAAACTTTTGTGAAATCAAACTGTCCACTTAGGAAGCAACACTGATTAACAATCAATTTCACATGCTGTTGTGCAAATGGAATAGACAACAGGGGGAAATCTTTGGCGATTAGCAAGACACACTCAATAAAGGATTGAGTTATTGTGTGTGACTCTACATCCAGGCCTCCATTGGTTAAGAAATTTGATTTCCATTGATGATTTTTGTATGATTTTGTTGTCAGCACATTCAACTTTGTACAGAACAAAGTATTCAATGAGAATATTTCATTCATTCAGATCTAAGATGTGTTATTTGAGTGTTCCCTTTATTTTTGAGCAGTGTATAAAGGAAAAACTAAAATTATGAAGAATGTACAGGAAAATTATTTACAAAACAAAAATATAAAAATAAAATTACACATGCTGTCATAGCATAATTGCCTAGATAATATGGCAGGTATGCTATGAGGTCAACAATATAGTACTCTTCTTACAAAGACATTAACTCCCAACATGTGTTGCCTGCATTAGGGATCATAGAATGGTTGCTAAAGCATCAGCATGTATGTCCAAGTGAGGGCAATGACTGACCTTAGGCACCCTCGCTCCCACCACTACCTCAAATACTGCAGGGACTCTTCCAGAGATCCAAAGCACCAAAGAGGAATCCCAGCAGGGTGGTTGTTGCAGTCTGGAGGGATTCAGGCTAAACCCACTCAATGAGCACCCTGATAGCAGACTAGGACCCAGGGAAGCCCAATGGCAACAGGACATCAAGAACACTTAGCCTCCCATTGCCCCTTTCCCCTTTCCAGCCCCATCCTGTTTTTCTTCTTACCATCCCTCCATACCCTAGCAAACCAAGCCCAGCCACCACAGCCACGAGCCCACCTTCTGGTCAACCAAGACAGCAAGGCCAAAAACCCCTGGACCACAAAGTGGGATAGTTCATTATTGGAGAACTGGAATTATTCTGTTGGTTATAGTTATAAGAACACATTCAATCCATTGAGAAATATTCTAAAACTAATTTTGAAAACAAATTATACTTATGTTTATTCTTCTAGTTTTAAACTTTTGTTTTAACAGCTTTAAAATTGTTGATATTTCTGTGGCATGGGTGGATAATACACTTTATGTGGATATTCATAAATAAGGGTGCTGCAGGGAATACGGATGCATGCTTAGAGGATGAAGAATAGGGCCGCAGAGTGAAATGCACAGTTGACCTGGGGTATAGTGCACATATATCTGTTTATATGAGTAATGACACTAAGGCAGCCTGACAGACTTGCTCTCTGTCAGCAGATGGAAGCATGCATAATTCAGTCGAGAGGCAGTTTCATGCTGTTTCTCTTCCTGTCTCATCGCTGCTTCTGAAGACCGACAAGGCAACATTTGGCAACAAAGGAGAAGGATAGCCTTATTTCGTCTACCCTTACTATTCCAGAGGTTGTCTGGGACATTCCGTAACAACTCCCCTGGTCCCACAGGCATGCCCCTGTGGGGCGTGCATGCATGTGGGCCCATGCATAGTGATGAATGAAGACAGTTCTGCAGTTTCTTTTGCTTTACTTTAACATTAAATGCCAGAGCAGAATTGTTCTATTACAGCATGTCGCCAGTACTGACAGGTGGTTGTATTGCTTGTCTATAATTTCCAATCGGTGAAGGGAAGCCCTGTTTAGTTACCTAGTGTTGTGCACACAAATTTAGAAAAATGACAAAAGCAAGAAAATAAGAAATGTTTGCTAAACATAAAAACATACTATGCAGGCAAGGACACTGTAAGAATGCACGACTATTTTTATTTTCAAAACATTCCACAGTTTTACTGATACTCTGTCTTTGGTTCTTTCCCATTTCTTGCAAAATTGTCAAAATGTTTTCAGAAACCCTGCAAACAGATAAACAAGATTGAAAATGGCTGCACATATGTTTGCACAATAGGCTTCTGCTGCTCCACGAAAACCAAATTATTCCAGGCTGACTAGGGTTGGGCATTGATTGAATTTCAACGATTCCGTTTCCAATTCCTCATTTTGATTCCGGTCCCGAGCAAATTTTCGATTCCAATTTTTTTAAGAGGAAGGGTCAAAAACGTTTACGTGGTTATAATGAGATAGCTTGCCAGAATTCTTTCTGCATGAAATAGTCTACATTTCTCTATGCATTTTATGTCTATGAACTTTGTACTTTTTATGAACTTTACTCTGCTCAGGTGTGTGGCGGCTCACTCTGGGTGGCTGCTTGGTGGGGCCTGGGCCCCCTGGCTCTGTCAGCCCTCTGCTCGGAGGTGGTGTTCCCATGGGTCTCAGGGTCAATGGCTGGATCTGCTCCAGCTCCCTGGGGCTTCTGCACTGTGGCTGCTGGGCGGTTCCCATGGGTGGTGTGCGGTAATTGTTGTGATGGTGGCTGCTGAGCTCTCGGTGGCCTTTGGAGATCTGTGGCTCCGATCTCCTCCGTGTCTGCCTCGGGTCCTGGGGGACAGGTCTATGGCTCCTCACACCCGCTGTTGTAATCTATGTGTTTGTTGTTTGTCCCTGTGGTTTTTTTTTCTCTCTCTCTTCTCTTTCTGCAGGTGTAGAAGCAGTCTTCTAGGGTGTTATCTTGTATTCTCCTTATCCTTCTTTATGTCCTCTATTCTTATCTTGTCCTCTCCCTTTTACCTTTTGCCCCACCTCTCTCTCTTTTTCTTTCTTATTTTTTCTCTTTTGTGTCCATCTCCATGTCCGTCGCATTTAAAATAATTCCAAAGCAGTTAATAATAAAGTTTTTTATAAATATCAAGCAGAGCAATATGGCATTAGCCATAAAACTTTGACTTGCTGGCACAGTGAAGATCCCCTGTTTGCTGACTGAGTCTTCTCCATCCCAGCCCCAAAGCCCCATATGTCGTGATCTGACAATATTTGATTTTTGTTTTGGACATTCTTCGTTATTGTTTTCTATGTGGTGCTTTGGTTAATTTACTTTGAGCTTAGTTTCTTGTTCTGATTATTGTGTATGTTTTCTAGGTGTCACTTTATTCCTTATTTATTCTTGTTTATCATTCATTTTAGTTTGTGTTCTGTGGGAACTTCCTTTGGTTGGATTGTTTTATTGTTTCTCTGTTCAGCCCATTCATGTTGTGTTCCCTCCTGCCACAGCCTGTAATCGACTTCATCTTGTCGACGTGTTTCATGCCATATCACCAGTGTCTTGCCTTTCATATACTCCTCTGTTCTGTTCATTCCTCGCTGGATCATTGTCTTTCCATACTGTCACCCATGTGGGAAATTTCATGTACAGGTTTTTTTTTTTGTGTGTTTTCATAATGTTACTGTGGTGTAAGGTTAATATACTAAGTAATTATTGATAGTAAATGGTAAAATGTATATATTGTGAGTAAATAATGATTTAGTGACCCAAGCTTGTCTGCATTCTGAAACCACCGTGACATGATGTGTCTGTCTCTTGTGCTTGCTGGACGGGAGGATCCAGGGAGAACTCGGGCCAGTCAAGCTAAGTGAGTCCGCCGCCTTCCGCAGCTGAGGACCCAAATCCCCTAACCGCCTCCCAAGTCCAGACTCTATTTACACCCTGTAAGGTGGCCTTTTGTGGCAGGGTCTACAGTGGAGATGGGGAATGAGGCAGTGTACGGTGGAAAGAGCAGGTGTTAATTTGTCCCTATTTGGCACAACTTGATGGACAACTAATGACATGTCAAGCCTTCCAGCAGCAACAAGAATGTCCATTTTCTAATGACAAATGGCAGCCTTAAACAGTCTCAGCTGTTTAAGGACTAAATCATTATTTACTCACAATATATACATTTTACCATTTAATATCAATAATTACTTAGTATATTAACCTTACACCACAGTAACATTATGAAAACACACAAAAAAAAAACCTGTACATGAAATTTCCCACATGGGTGACAGTATGGAAAGACAATGATCCAGCGAGGAATGAACAGAACAGAGGAGTATATGAAAGGCAAGGTGATATTATTCCATGGCCTCTCCCGGAACCTTTAATGGTGTCCAGATCCCCAGGGAAGCATTAGTCCAAACCCCCTGGAAAGGACACAGAAAAGAACAAGCAACTTTGTTACACTCATATTTAACCCCAAGACTTGACACATATTGTGTCTAAGTTACTACAACACTAAAACAGACCTTATTTGGTCCAAGAAACTATTATATTTTTCTTGGCTCAGATAATGTATTGTTTTTTGATCTAAAGTATGATCAAATAAGGTATTAACAAGTATGGTCTTTTTAATGCAGAGAGGGTCTGCAGAGCCTGGAGATAACAACAAGATGGCGCCGCAGATGGTCGCCTCGGCGTGTTGGTGCGCATTGTTTTGTTTTGTTTTTTGCTTTAAAACGGTCTTCTGTGATGGTACCCGGAGCTCTCTCACCAGAGAAGAACTCATGAACATCAGGGCTACTACACCAGAGGAGTTATTTCCAACATTTCTACCTACTGCTCTGGAATATTTGGACATTCTGGTCAAAGGTGCGCTCACCTTTGTTCACGCGGTGAAACGCCGGAAGAGAGGGAAACGGGCTGGGGTGCTGGTACGTCTTCGCCAGCGTGGACTACGAACACCGTTACCTGGAATATTTCTCTCTAACGTGCGCTCACTTCCCAACAAAATGGAGGAACTACAACTGTTGTTGGGGAAAAACAGGGACTTTTATTCATCGGCAGTTTTGTGCTTCACGGAGACGTGGCTGTGTGGATTAATACCGGACTCCGCGCTGCAGCTGGCAGGATTCCAGCTCTACAGAGCGGACAGAGACACGGAACTCTCCGGCAAAGCGAAAGGTGGAGGAATCTGTTTTTACCTCAACAGTGGTTGGTGCAACGACGTGACAGTGATTCAACAGCACTGTTCTCCAGACCTGGAATCCTTCATCATAAACTGTAAGCCTTTCTATTCCCCCCGTGAGTTCGCTTCGTTCATCCTGGTCGGTGTTTACATCCCACCGCAAGCTAACGTGCAGGTCGCACAGCGCATGCTCGCCGACCAGATACTGAGTGTGGAGCGGACCAACCCGGACTCCTTAGTAATCGTCGTTGGCGACTTTAACAAAGGTAATCTGACCCACGAACTTCCCAAATACAGACAGTTTATAAAATGTCCGACCAGAGAGGACAACATTCTGGATCACTGTTACACCACCATCAGAGACGCTTATCACGCCGTCCCACGTGCTGCACTGGGCCAATCCGACCACATCATGGTCCACCTGATTCCTGCATACAGGCAGAAACTAAAGCTCTGCAAACCTGTTGTGAGGACGACAAGGAAGTGGAGCAGTGAGGCTGTGGAGAATCTCCAGGCGTGTTTAGGCTGTACAGACTGGGATGTGTTCAGGACTACTACCAACAGTCTGGACGAGTACACAGAGGCTGTGACTTCCTACATCAGCTTCTGTGAGGACAGCTGTGTACCATCATGCACCAGGGTGAGTTACAACAACGACAAACCCTGGTTCACAGCTAAACTCAGAAGGTTAAGACTGGATAAGGAAGAGGCCTTCAGGAGTGGGGACAAAGACATATACAGAGAGGCTAAGTACAAGTTTGGCAAGGCAGTGAAAGAGGCCAAACGACTGTACTCTGAGAAGCTCCAAATCCAGTTCTCAGCCAACGACTCTGCGTCTGTCTGGAAAGGGCTCAAGCAAATCACCAACTACAAGCCGAAAGCCCCCCACTCCATCAACGACCGACGCCTCGCCAACGACCTGAACGAGTTCTACTGCCGCTTTGAAAGACAAAGGGACAGTCCTGCAACCATCTCCCACGACGCCCCCCAACAGCTGCAGCCACAATCCACCACCCCCACCTCCCCAACCTCAAGAGGGGCCTTGGCACCTCCAACCCCCACCAGCCCCCTACCCACGCCGAGGACGGCTCTTTCCATCCAGGAGAGGGACGTCAACAAACTCTTCAGGAGACAGAACCCCCGGAAAGCTGCTGGTCCGGATTCTGTCTCACCAGCCAGCCTGAAGCACTGCGCTGATCAGCTGTCTCCAGTCTTCACAGACATTTTTAACACCTCACTGGAGACATGTCATGTGCCAGCCTGCTTCAAGTCCTCCACCATCGTCCCTGTTCCCAAGAAGCCAAGGACCACAGGGCTTAATGACTTCAGACCCGTCGCCCTGACCTCTGTGGTGATGAAGTCCTTTGAGCGCCTTGTGCTCTCACACCTAAAAGACATCACCGACCCCCTCCTGGACCCCCTGCAGTTTGCCTACAGAGCCAACAGGTCTGTAGATGATGCAGTCAACCTAGCCCTTCACTTCATCCTCCGGCACCTGGACTCCACAGGAACCTACGCCAGGATCCTGTTTGTGGATTTCAGCTCTGCCTTCAACACCATCGTCCCAGCTCTGCTCCAGGAGAAGCTCTCCCAGCTGAGTGTGCCCGACTCCACCTGCAGGTGGATCACTGACTTCCTGTCTGACAGGAAGCAGCGCGTGAGGCTGGGGAAGCACGTCTCTGACTCCCTGACCATCAGCACCGGTTCCCCCCAAGGCTGTGTTCTCTCTCCTCTGCTCTTCTCCCTGTACACCAACAGCTGCACCTCCAGTCACCAGTCTGTCAAGCTTCTGAAGTTTGCGGACGACACCACCCTGATCGGACTCATCTCTGATGGTGACGAGTCCGCGTACAGATGGGAAGTGGACCATCTGTTGGACTGGTGCAGCCAGAACAGCCTTGAGCTCAACGCTCTAAAGACAGTGGAGATGGTTGTGAACTTCAGGCAGAACCCAGCCCCACCTGCCCCCATCACCCTCTGTGACTCCACAATTGACACTGTGGAATCTTTCCGCTTCTTGGGAACCATCATCTCCCAGGATCTCAAGTGGGAGCCAAACATCAGCTCCCTCATCAAGAAAGCCCAGCAGAGGATGTTCTTCCTGCGGCAGCTGAAGAAATTCAACCTGCCAAAGACTATGATGGTGCACTTCTACACAGCCATCATTGAGTCCATCCTCACCTCCTCCATCACCATCTGGTACGCCGCTGCTACAGCCAAGGATAAGGGCAGGCTGCAGCGTGTCATTCGGTCTGCTGAGAAGGTGATTGGCTGCAGTCTACTGTCGCTCCAGGAACTGTACACCTCCAGGACCCTGAAGCGGGCAGGGAAGATTCTGGCTGATCCCTCCCACCCCGGTCACAGACTCTTTGAGACTCTCCCCTCTGGCAGGAGGCTGCGGTCCATCCGGACCAAAACCTCACGCCACAAGAACAGTTTTTTCCCATCTGCCACCAGCCTGGTTAACAAAGCCCGGAAACCACCCTGACATTCCCCCTTTCCCCCACACCCCCCCTTTTTTTGCTGACAGGACACCTGTAACCTGTAACTCTATGCGTTACATTAACGCTCAGCTTGGACTCCTGCTTTACTTGCACAATGATCACCTGCACTGTTGTATTGCTCTTGCATCTTATACTGCTCTATATTTACTCTCACTCACTTAAAACTGTGCACTTATATTTATATTATATTGTAGATATGTTTGTACTGTTTAATTTGTACTGTATTGCACCGACTACGCCAAAACAAATTCCTTGTATGTCCAAAAACGTACTTGGCAATAAAGCTTTTCTGATTCTGATTCTGATTCTGATTCTGATTCTGATTCTGATAAAGGCTACATTCTAATTATTAAAATGCTCAATAAATAATTCAAACTGCCACCTTAACGTGGTGGAGGGGGTTTGAGTGCTCGAATGATCCCAGAGGCTATGTTGTCTGGGGCTTAAATGCCCCTGGTAGGGTCTCCCATGGCAAACAGGCTCTAGGTGACGGGTCAGACAAAGAGCGGTTCAAGAACCCCTCATGACGACTACAAAATCGAGGCATGTGACGTCGCCCGGTACGGCGGAGCCGGGGTCCCACCCTGGAGCCAGGCCTGGGGTCAGGACTCGTCGGAGAGTGCCTAGTGGCTGGGTTGCTCCTCGCAGGACCCGGCCGGGCAAAGCCCGAACGAGAGACGCGAGACCATCCCCCGGTGGGCCCACCACCTGCAGGGGGAACCGTGAGGGACCGGTGCAAAAAGGATTGGGCGGCGGACGAAGGTGGAGACCTTGGCGGCCCGATCCCCGGATGCTTAGGCTGGCCCTAGGGACGTGGAATGTCACCTCGCTGGGGGGTAAGGAGCCTGAGCTTGTGCGGGAGGTCGAGAGATATCGACTAGAAATAGTCGGGCTCGCCTCTACGCACACCGTGGGCTCTGGAACCCATCTCTTCGAGAGGGACTGGACTCTCTTCTACTCTGGAGTGGCCCACGGGGAGAGGCGGCGGGCTGGGGTGGGTTTGTTTGTCACCCCCCCAGCTCAGCCGTCTCGTGTTGGGGTTTACCCCAGTGGATGAGAGGGTCGCATCCCTGTGCCTTCGGGTTGGGGAGAGGTCTCTGACTATCATTTCGGCCTACGGGCCGAGTGGTAGTGCGGAGTACCCGGCCTTCTTGGCGTCCCTGTCGGGGGTGCTGGATAGTGCCCCTCCTGGGGACTCCATTATTCTGCTGGGGGACTTCAACGCCCACGTGGGAAACGACAGTGACACCTGGAGAGGCGTGATGGAGGAGATCGGGGAGAAATGGCCTCCCCGATCTGAATCCGAGCGGTGTTTTGTTATTGGACTTCTGTGCTAGTCACGGATTGTTCATAATGAACACCATGTTCAAACATAAGGGTGTCCATCAGTGCACTTGGCACCAGGATACGCTAGGAAGGAGGTCAATGATCGACTTTTTGGTCGTATCATCAGACCTTCGGCCGCATGTTTTGGACACTTGGGTGAAGAGAGGGCCTGAGCTGTCCACTGATCACCACCTGGTGGTGAGTTGGATCCGCTGGGGGAGGAGAAAGCCGGACAGACTTGGCAGGCCCAAGCGCATAGTGAGGGTCTGCTGGGAACGTCTGGCGGACCCCTTGGCCAGGGATGTATTCAACTCTCACCTCTGGGAGAGCTTTGACCAGATTCCAAGCGATGTTGGAGACATAGAATCCGAGTGGACCATGTTCTCCACATGTATTGTCGATGCTGCTGCCCGTAGCTGCGGCCGTAAGGTCTGCGGTGCCTGTCGTGGCGGCAATCCCCAAACCCGGTGGTGGACACCGGCAGTAAGGGACGCTGTCAAGCTGAAGAAGGAGTCCTATCGGCTGTGGTTGGCTTGTGGGACTCCTGAGGCGGCTGACGGGTACCGTGGGGCCAAGCGTGCCACGGCCCGGGTGGTGGCAGAGGCAAAAACTCGGACCTGGGAGGAGTTCGGTGTGGCCATGGAGAAGGACTACCGGTTGGCCCCGAAGCGATTCTGGCAAACCATCCGGCACCTCAGGAGGGGGAAGCAGTGCTTCGCCAACACTGTTTACAGTGGGGGTGGGGAGCTGCTGACCTCGACTGGGGACATTATTGGCCAGTGGAAGGAATGCTTTGAGGATCTCCTCAATCCTGCCATCACGCATTCCCTGGTAGAAACAGAGGCTGGGGACTCGGGGTTGGACTCTTTCATCACCCAGGCTGAAGTCATTGAGGTGGTTAAAAAGCTCCGCGGTGGCAGGACTTCGGGGTTGGATGAGATCCGCCCTGAGTACCTCAAGATTTTGGATGTCGTGGGGCTGTCATGGTTGACACGCCTCTTCAACATAGCGTGGCGGACAGGGACAGTGCCTTTGGATTGGCAGACTGGGGTGGTGGTCCCCCTTCATAAGAAGGGTGTGTTCCAACTGCAGGGGGATCACACTCCTCAGCCTCCCTAGTAAGGCCTACGCCAGGGTATTAGAGAGGAGAGTCCGGCCGATAGTCGAACCCCGGCTTCAGGAGGAGCAGTGTGGTTTTCGTCCCGGCCGTGGAACACTGGACCAGCTCTATACCCTCTACAGCGTACTCGAGGGTTCATGGGAGTTTGCCCAACCGGTTCACATGTGTTTTGTGGACATGGAGAAAGCATTCGACTGTGTCCCTCGTGATGCCCTGTGGGGGGTGCTCCAGGAGTATGGAATCGGGGGCCCTTTACTAGGGGCCATCCGATTTCTGTACAAGCGGAGCAGGAGTTTGGTTCGCATTGCCGGCACTAAGTCGGACCTGTTCCCGGTGCATGTTGGACTCCGGCAGGGCTGCCCTTTGTCACCGGTCCTGTTCAAAATTTTTATGGACAGGATTTCTAGGCACAGCCAAGGGCCAAAGTGGGCCTGGTTTGGGGACCAGAGGATTTCGTCTCTTCTTTTTGCAGATTACATGGTCCTGCTGGCCCCCTCTAGCCAAGACCTACAACATGCACTGGGGCGGTTCGCAGCCGAGTGTGAAGCGGCTGGGATGAAGATCAGCTCCTCCAAGTCCGAGGCCATGGTTCTCGACCGGAAAAGGGTGGCTTGTCCTCTTCAGGTTGGAGGGGAGTTCCTGCCTCAAGGGGAGGAGTTTAAGTATCTCGGGGTCTTGTTCACAAGTGAGGGAAGAATGGAGCGGGAGATCGACAGACGGATTGGTGCGGCTGCCACAGTAATGGGTCGCTGTGCCGGTCCGTTGTGGTGAAGAGAGAGCTGAGCCGAAAAGCGAAGCTCTCGATTTACCGGTTGGTCTACGTTCCTACCCTCACCTATGGCCATGAACTTTGGGTCATGACCGAAAGAACGAGCTCTCAGATACAAGCGGCTGAAATGAGCTTCCTCCGTAGGGTGCCTGGGCACTCCCTTAGAGATAGGATGAGGAGCTCGGCCATCCGGGAGGGGCTCGGAGTAGAGCCGCTACTCCTTCACAACGAGAGGAGCCAGTTGAGGTGGCTCGGGCATCTATATCGGATGCCTCCTGGACGCCTTCCTCGGGAGGTGTTCCAGGCACGTCCCACCAGGAGGAGGCCCAGGGGACGGCCCAGAACACACTGGAGGGACTATGTCTCTTGGCTGGCCTCGGAACGCCTTGGGCTCCCCTCGGAGGAGCTGGAGGAGGTGTCTGGGGAGAGGGATGTCTCTGCTGAGTCTGCTGCCCCCGCGACCCGGTCCCGGATAAAGCGGAAGACGACACGAGTACGAGTAATTCAAATTTCTTGTATGCAAATGATTTTTGATGTGCAAATTAATGCTTAACAGCTGCAGCTTTGTTTCAGTAAACGTTAGTCAACCTCCATCTCCAAATTGTGTCTATACAGGTCCTTCTCAAAAAATTAGCATATTGTGATAAAGTTCATTATTTTCTATAATGTAATGATGAAAATTTAACATTCATATATTTTAGATTCATTGCACACTAACTGAAATATTTCAGGTCTTTTATTGTCTTAATACGGATGATTTTGGCATACAGCTCATGAAAACCCAAAATTCCTATCTCACAAAATTAGCATATTTCATCCGACCAATAAAAGAAGAGTGTTTTTAATACAAACAACGTCAACCTTCAAATAATCATGTACAGTTATGCACTCAATACTTGGTCGGGAATCCTTTGGCAGAAATGACTGCTTCAATGCGGCGTGGCATGGAGGCAATCAGCCTGTGGCACTGCTGAGGTCTTATGGAGGCCCAGGATGCTTCGATAGCGGCCTTTAGCTCATCCAGAGTGTTGGGTCTTGAGTCTCTCAACGCTCTCTTCACAATATCCCACAGATTCTCTATGGGATTCAGGTCAGGAGAGTTGGCAGGCCAATTGAGCACAGTGATACCATGGTCAGTAAACCATTTACCAGTGGTTTTGGCACTGTGAGCAGGTGCCAGGTCATGCTGAAAAAGGAAATCTTCATCTCCATAAAGCTTTTCAGCAGATGGAAGCATGAAGTGCTCCAAAATCTCCTGATAGCTAGCTGCATTGACCCTGCCCTTGATAAAACACAGTGGACCAACACCAGCAGCTGACACGACACCCCAGACCATCACTGACTGTGGGTACTTGACACTGGACTTCTGGCATTTTGGCATTTCCTTCTCCCCAGTCTTCCTCCAGACTCTGGCACATTGATTTCCGAATGACATGCAGAATTTGCTTTCATCCGAAAAAAGTACTTTGGACCACTGAGCAACAGTCCAGTGCTGCTTCTCTGTAGCCCAGGTCTGGGGAATGCGGCACCTGTAGCCCATTTCCTGCACACGCCTGTGCACGGTGGCTTTGGATGTTTCTACTCCAGACTCAGTCCACTGCTTCCGCAGGTCCCCCAAGGTCTGGAATCGGCCCTTCTCACAATCTTCCTCAGGGTCCGGTCACCTCTTCTCGTTGTGCAGCGTTTTCTGCCACACTTTTTCCTTCCCACAGACTTCCCACTGAGGTGCCTTGATACAGCACTCTGGGAACAGCCTATTCGTTCAGAAATTTATTTCTGTGTCTTACCCTCTTGCTTGAGGGTGTCAATAGTGGCCTTCTGGACAGCAGTCAAGTCGGCAGTCTTACCCATGATTGGGGTTTTGAGTGATGAACCAGGCTGGGAGTTTTAAAGGCTTCAGGAATCTTTTGCAAGTGTTTAGAGTTAACTCGTTGATTCAGATGATTAGGTTCATAGCTCGTTTAGAGACCCTTTTAATAATATGCTAATTTTGTGAGATAGGAATTTTGGGTTTTCATGAGCTGTATGCCAAAATCATCCGTATTAAGACAATAAAAGACCTGAAATATTTCAGTTAGTGTGCAATGAATCTAAAATATATGAATGTTAAATTTTCATCATGACATTATAGAAAATAATGAACTTTATCACAATATGCTAATTTTTTGAGAAGGACCTGTAGTTGAACACCTCCAGAGTCATGTGGTTTAGAAAGAAAGGCTGCATGCCCCATGTTTAATTATGGTGACGTCATTTACAAAATGCAAAATTTTCCCAATCACGTTACCATACAAATCTGTCCTGGGAAATAATTCAGAACGCTGCACTTTTTCTACATTTAGTTATGTTACAGGCTTGTTCCAAATGGTAACAAATTAACCTTTCCTCAGAATCCTACACAAAATACCCCATTATGACAATGTAAAAGAAGTTAGTTCGAAATTGTTGCAAATTTATTACAAATAGAAAACTAAGAAATCACATTTCTGTAAGTATTCACAGCCTTGCCTAATACTTTGTATATCCACATTTGGCAGCAATGACAGCCTCAAGTATTTTTTAATATGATACCACAAGCTTAGCTCACCTATCTTTAGGCACTTTCACCCATACTTCTTTACAGTACATCTCAGGCTCCATCAGGATGGATCGGAGACATGCACAGCCATTTTCAGGTCTCTCCAAAGATGTTCAATTAGATTCAAGTCTGGACTCTGGCTTGGCCACTCCATGACATTCCCAGAGTCGTTCTGAAGCCACTCCTTTGAAATCTTGGCTGTGTGCTTTGGGTCGTTGTCCTGATGAAAAATAAACCATCGCCTCAGTGTGAGACCAAGAGCGCTCTGTTAACTGTGGGACCTCATATAGACAGGTGTGCCTTTCCTAATCATGTCCAATCAACTGAATTTCCCACAGGTTCACTCCATTTAAGCAGTAGAAACATCTCAAGGATAATCAGTGAAAACAGTATGTAACTTAGTTCAATTTTGAGCTTCATGGCAGAGGGTGTAAATATAAATGTGGTTTCTTAGTTTTCTATTTGTAATACATTTGCAACAATTTCAATTTCTGCCTATGTCTGTTGTGGTAGCACAACAGACCTAGGCAGACACCTTAGGTTAAGGTAGACAGAAGAGGAGAGCCTAGTGTCTCTGGTGGAGTCCTTCGATACTGCAGGCAGGCACTATCCAGGTACAGAGAGAGAAAATGTGAAACAGTGCAAGCAGTGGACTGTTGCTGTTGTTCAAAGTAGTTATTATGGTTATGAAATAAGGTAAACAAAATAAATTCATGCTTAAGCATACAACTCCACGAGTTCAGCTTAAAATACCATTCTGTGTAAAACAGAGAACATTAGCAAAAAAAGCCTAAATTCAAGTAAGGTTTCCTAATTAATTGATTATTTAAAGTGGGTTACATAAACTGTCAATAAATGATATTAAGCAATTGCAAAAAAAAAAACAAAAAAAAACAGCTATGGTGAACTTTAAAAAATATATAAAAGAAAAGATGGATAAAAATAACTTTCCATCAATTAAATGTACTGTATGTATTGTTACTTACAATAAGTCTAAATTAGTCTAAAAACAGCAACACTTTTTGTTTATTTGTACAAAGCATTGGTATCGGATCTGTCTCGGATCTATATTGCCTGTACCAGCCTGAATTTAACTTAGTAACAGATCGAAACAGAAATCCGTTGTATCAAATATCACTAATACTAATGTAAATTAACACACAGATCATAATTTTCAGTGTGAATCCTGTTCCTGCCCTTAGCTCAGCATAACTTCTCTCATTTAGCAACAGTGACAGCATGAAGCACAGAGCTGTAAAGTTGTAAAACGTTTGTACCGTTTTGTTATTTTTATTTAATCCTTGAGGTGTTACAGGTGCTGCTCTCCTCCTAAAAGTAATTTAATCTACATCTGATGAAAGACTTTACTTCTTTGATATCCAAGAGAAACATAATTTTGTACCATTGTATTTTGTGGTGCTGGACGGTGGTACCGTTGTTAGCACTGTCGCTATTCTGCATGATTGTTCTGAATTTGAATCCCTGCCAGGGCCTTTCTGCATGTAGTTTGCATGTTTTTCGACATGCATATGTAAATTTTTTTCTAGGGAGCTCTGGCTTACTCCTATAGTTCAAAAACAGACGTGTTGTTTCAACTGGTCTCACTAAATTGCCCCTAAGCGAGTTTGTGTGCGCATGTGTGTGTGTGTGTGTGCATGGTTGTGCATCCTGTGTATCTCTATGTTGTTCTACGATGAACTTGTGACTTGTCAAATGTGCTTTAACAAAACTCACTAATAGAGGTAAATGTTGCAGAATAATTGGAATCCGATCATTTATGTAAATTATTACAGTAGAAAATTGAATCTTACTTCAAGGCCATTTAAAGAGGACATATCATGCAAAATCCACCTTTTTAGCCCCTAAGTACATTTTGTTGTATTCTTGGGGTCTGTAAGAGTGCTGAAAAGTAGAATTTAGTCTCTCCAGGTGCTGCATAGATATCTTTGTATTCTGTTTGGGTCATATTTTTCAAGTCATTTAGTTTTCTCTATCCTCTTTTACGTTTTTGAGCTGTTTGAACTGTCCGGCTGACCAATTACTTTTCCCGCCATTTTTACTTCTTGCTGCGGTTTTGTAGTCCAAGCTCAAGTATTCCGACGCAGCAAGTAAATAAGTCTAAATGTTCGGTTGTTGTGTGTATTAACCCACACAATTCACTACACTGTTCTCCAGAATTAGAACCTCTTTGAAGTGCCTGGTTAAATTTAATTTTTCATGGAAATGTTCCCACATCAGTGGGGAAATTTCTATTTCCCCCATTTCAAGGATGAGTGCAGGTGGAGGCCTCAACAATCTCGTGGATCAAAGACTACTTGACAAACAGACCACAGTTTGTGAGACTGAAGGGTTGTGTTTCTAACCAGGTGGTCAACAGCACAGAAGCACCACAGGGGACTGTACTCTCACCACTTCTCTTCACTCTGTACACCTCAGACTTCCTGTACAAGACAGACTCCTGTCATCTGCAGAAATACTCGGATGATTCTGCCGTTGTGGGATGTATCAGAGATGGAGAAGAACCTGAGTACAGGAAGGCGGTGGACCGCTTTGTGGCATGGTGTGGAAACAATCATCTCATCTTGAAGGTTAATAAAACAAAGGAGATGATTGTAGAGTTTGAGAGAAACAGGTGAAGGTCAAACACTATTTCCATCATGGGAGAAGAAGTGGAGGTGGTGGAGGAGTATTCACCTAGACAACCAACTGGAGTGGAGATGCAACTGTGAAGCCATCTACAAGAAGGAACAGAGCAGAATTTACTTCCTGAGGAAGCTTAGAACCTTCAGAATTTGCAGCAAGATGCTGCATATCTTTTATAAGTCTGTTGTGGAGAGTGTGATATCTTCTGCCATCATCTGCTGTGGTAGCAGCATCGGAGCCAAGGACTTAAAAAAGCTCAACAAGCTGATAAAAAAGGCTGGCTCTGTTCTGGGGACTCCTCTGGAACCTCTGGTGATTGTTGTGCAAAGAAGGATTCTTCATAAAATGAAGAACATTATGGAGAACCCTGAGCATCCTCTTCATGAGACTGTTGTACAACAATAGAGTGTCTTCAGTCAGATGCTTCTTCAGATCTGCTGTAAGAAAGACCGCTACAGGATATCCTCCCTGCCCACAGCCATCAGTGTCTAAAATGGCTCTTCAAAGAAACCTACATAATATGAGCTACAACATTTAATGTCCCTTTGGGATTAATAAAGTATTTTTGAATTGAATTTGAATTGAATTCAGCAAGAATCAAGAAGAAAAAGACCTCATCTGATGAAGGGGTCAGTTCCTTTTGTCTGTGGAAACCACGGACACAGCAAAGCAGTAAGATGCAAATAACGCTAAAATCACAACAAAACCTTAGTTTAGACATGAATTTATTGTGTGTTGATATGACATCCTTGGCATTGTTCTGACAGGAGTAGCATTGTCCCTTTTGCTTCAACTAGTGATGTGTGCTGCTTTTAGCTCCTTGAAGATATACCTGTACTGTGTGTTTTGAATATTATTATTAAATTAACAGTTTGGCATTGTTTTGGCCATTTTTGTCTTGTTTTTGTGGGTGGGGAGTGAAGGGCCTCAGTAACATTTAAAGAGACTGCATCAAATCAAGTTGCTCTCAGACTCACCTCAGAACAGGGGTAAAAGAGGAGCCTGTGGATCTACAATAACAAGGAATTCAGACCAAAGTATTGCAGTTCCACTTTATATAGACCACAACTGAATGATTTAAGTGTAAAAAGGAAATATTTAAAACCACGACATATCCCCTTTTAAATCTCCAACCTGGGAGACATATTGGGCTTACGTCATCCAGACTATGGAGGAAGGTTTTATAAGTCTGCTGCATGTTACACATTAGGTAACTGTTAAGGTTTACGAGATATTGGACCCCAGAATGCAGACGAGCAGGCATTGTGATGGTAAGTGAAAAAAGTTTTATTTACAAAAACTCACACTCAGCAGGAGGCAGGAACAAAACAAACGGGCAGGCAAGAAAGGCATGGCATGATCAAAAAGACAAGACTAGGTTTGCGAACAAGACATGAGCATGATAATGAGAAATGTTTCCGCGATGACTAACTGAACAGGTGTGTATAAATGAAGCATGGTACAGGTGGAAAACAACACTGATTAACATGGTGCAGGTGAACCGAATAAACTTAATTGACAGACAGAACAAAATGTGGGTGCGGCAAAAACAGAGACTCTAATATACAAACAAAACTTGACAAAACATGAACAAGACTAAAACATGACCAGAAAAATAATAAACAAAAGAACGAGTCAAAACCTTAACTGTGAAAAACATAAGAAAAAACCAGAAACCAAAAAACCAAACAACCCCAAATCATAACAGTAAATGGTTAAACAGGAGTATTTTACCTCATAGCCTGCATTCCATGAATTAAACTTGAGTTATTTGCTATGGAACTTGTCCTGCATTTTATCTCAGAGCTTCTTGGCCATCCTGTGCTGTGTAGAACTCTTCAGTGTCTGAAGCATCTGTCCTGTGATATTTTTGCCTGTTACTGCCTGTGCTATGACTCTCCAATACTGCTTCTCTCTGTTTACCTACTTTGTGTTTGGCATATGCTGCCTTGATACTCCAGACGACACTCTTAGTCGTGATAAATAATTGTACAGATTGTGTTTGTCATCCACCAGCTCTGTCATATTTAATTATGTTTAAGTGTCAGGTCATGTAAAGCTGTTCACCACTTCGTCAGTTTTCTTGGCGTCCCAGACTCAATTCCAAGTTTTCAAGTAAACATGCATTCAGTATGCATTCAATATGCAGCTGGGAAAGTTCTGTCTTTAGATCTGCAAAGATAATACAAGGATAAACGTATGCCTTTGCCAGTCAAACATATACCATTTAGATAAAAAGACACTGCTTTTGTCATGATATTATACAAAGTCTTTGAACTTTTAACATGTTCTGGAAACTAATATAAATTAGAAAAAAGTAACAACTTGACTTGGTGGAATACGTTGCTTGGCAAAACAACAAAAAAACCTTAAAATCAAATAGTGAGTAACCAACGTATTCCAGAAAGACCTGTGGTAAGATTTTTACATTCTACTGTGATTATGAATATGAATATATTATTTAATATTTAATATTTAATTAAATAATATTTCTGTCTTTTCAGGGTTGTCCTGTGAATACCAGCCCAATAAGGTGGTGGTATTAGGACAAAATTGAAAGTGTGACCCAAGCTCTGGCCTTATTGAACAGCAAAACTCTGTACACACACAGAATGAATTCACACAATTTCTTTAAATACAAGAATTTATTAACTAAAATAAGTCAACTCAAAGTCAAACATATTTCAATCAACAAACTCTTTACTATGCTAAAACAAACCAACTAAACTACCAAGCAGAATAAAAGAATAAGGGAGAATAATGGGCTATGTACAATATAAACAAGTGAATCAAAGATGGTTGAAAACCATGACCCAAAGAGTGATGCAATATTACCATGGAACAGTGGCGGATGCTGGTCTTTCAAGGAGGGGAAGCTCAATTTCAAGGTCGTTGATTCGTTCATTTGGCTGTCAATCAAAAAGGGATTCAGCCTCAGAGAGATCATCCAATCATCATGCAGAAGCTGAGCGTCTGGGTCAGCCGAGGCCAGCCTACTGCCCCATAGACCCCCAGAGACGCTGAGCGTCTGATGGGTGGGACAAAGCCCAGCATTTTTGCTTCAATATGGAACTCACTGTTTAAAGCAATGTGAAGCTGCAGGAATGAGTGAGAAGAAACCTGTGTCGTTACCAGTGATAAGAAGCTGATTCTGAACAAAAGTTGAGCGTGTTGTAGGGCATATTTAGTCAATGACATGTACACACAACAGTATACAGTTGATCACTTATTTTTTGAAATTTTAGGGGAAGCTGAGCTTCCCTTGCAGTCTTAGAGCAATCGCCACTGCCATGCAATATTTATGTTTGAGGACCTAGGATTATCTTGAAGAATCTGGAAATGAAGTTAAGTTAGTCTTGGAACCAACTTAGGCAATAATTGGTATACCTTTAGACAACCCTTCACAATGCAAGATCAGATAAAACATTATTTTGATAAAATAATATTTTAAAGAATGATTTGCTGAATAAAACCAACTCATTAGCTCTCATTAGCTGCCTTTATTAAGATAATATTTAAGGAAATGTTATTTTGAATAAGAACCAAATCTTTCTGGATAAATGGGTCTTAACTGAACTGCACGTTACTGCTATAGCCATGGTGATGCGGTCCCGTTGTCCTTCCTTCAGACCGGGAAAAACTGCTCCACTCGGCATTGTAGAGACAGGGTCTCTGCTGGGAACTTCCTGGAACACAGTTTGCATCTGTAGATCTTAGAAAGAAAAGTCAAGCTGTGCTTGTACCTTAAATACGCCGTTCATGAATGAAAACCGGATACACACACAGCAATTAATTCCTACTTAACTTAGTGCATATGATTGCGTGATCATATGACACTCTTGGATCCAGTTTGAAGAATTATGTCTGTTTGCCAACAGAGATACATTAGCGCGCTGTGTCCCTCTGTCTAGTTCCGCTGGGGTCCTGCATGGAAGAGATTAGTTTGTTGCAAGAGGGGTTTTGTTCAAACAGTGACGTCACGAGAAGTTTGCTGTTACTACTGTTCCTGGCTGTGCTGGAAGTAGGTTAATGTGACTTATTTTGAAAGTTCCAGAAAAGTTCGTACTGAATGTAAGCCAGTAAGCCATGGCTGTGGGTCCCAACATTCCCCCCTTTAGTCCCGAAGAATGAGATGAAGTTTATAGTCTTTGGGGCTAACCATCAGTCCTCAGCCATGTGAAAAGAGTCACTGGGTTCCTGTAGGCAGAGTTAATTTTCGGTTCATAGGTTAGTGTTTTGAGTGAGGCAGGTTTGGACAGAGACTAACAAAAAAACAAAAGCAAAATCCTGTAACAATTTTCACACCATCAAAATACTGCTTTGAAAACCTTAATAATTTCTCAAGTTCAAACTATAAGAAAGAAAAAGATTAAAACAGAATTTAGGGTGTTGAAAATTATTTACCATTTTCATACCTTGTTTGATAGATTTTACAGGGTTGATTCTGGACTGCAACGGCTTGTCTTTTAGGAACGCCGTTACCTCAGTTATAACGCACCTGCAGATCATCTCAAACTTCTCCTTTGTGATGACATCTTTGGAGTGGCTCCACTCTTTATCACCAACCTTACAGTTCGATGTTGCATTGTGAAAAGGTGGTTGTCTTTTACCTGGCGGTTTAGGTTTTGGCTGACGCCAGTTACCACCCCCCAGGTTCTGTTGCATCACTTGAGGACTGACTTTGAGCTTCTTCTTAAGCCTGTTCTCAGTTTGAATGATTAACACTCTAACTTTGCCTTTCCCTGCTCTGTCTGAACGGACATGTGTTTCCCACACAAGCTGAGCATATCTACGAATCTCCTGCATGGAGAGATTCTCTGTTATACAATGCATGGTCAAGTCATACTGGACGCTTACATGGAGGTTGTGAAGCGTAAGAATTATGATTATTGATTTATTAATATTTATCAAGAATTATAATTTAAAATCATAATTTGAAAAAAAACAACATTTTTCTTATCCAAAAAATCTTTACTTACGGATCGAAATCAGAGATGTCCTCTAGTGTTCTAATTATGGCTCAAGGCCCTTGATAATTATGATTATTAAATTCTCAGTAATAATTTATAACTATTACTACCGCTTCACCGAAGGTGGAGGAACTTTGACCTTATTTTGACAGACAAATCCCTCTTGCTCAAAATAAACGCAAATGCTTTCTCTTTATCTACGTGAATATTTATTAAATCAACAGCCCTGATACACCTCGCTATTCTGATTTAATAATCTTCACCTAATCAGGCATGCAGAAATTCTACACATAAGGGGTAAAATAACTGACTAAACAAGATAAAACAGCATTGAGTGTGTATGAAGTCAAACCAGGTGTTATGGCTAAAACAAGAGAAAATATAGTACTGAGCAAAGCTTTGGGAGCGGCCTCCACTAGGCTGCAGTCATAAAACCCCCAAAGTTGGAGCTCAGTTAAACACAAAGGGTAATAAAACTTTTAGGCGACAACCAGTGGAAAAACACAAAGAGCAAAGACAAAGGAATAGTGAGTATTCCACCATGAGGTTCTAGCAGTCCAACTTTAAGTTAATCTGAGTCTGCACTCAGGTGTTCAAACACAGTGAGACACGCACAGCTTCAAAGCGCAGCGACTTTCAGAGTCCAACAGCAATCGAAGTTTCAATAAGACATTGCATGCACATACAACACATTGGACACATTGAACACATTGGACTATAAGTGGCGATTCTAAATTGCTCTAAAATCCTACTCTATCCTGCCCAAGCTATTTCTAATAGAAATAAAAACAAAATGGGATTACTTGGTGTCGTCTGATCTGGAGCAGAGGGAAAGAGGGGGAGTTTGTTACGCATCCGTAACAAACTCAAAGACGGCCGGCCTTCCGCCTTTGGCAAAAGGGAAAAATATGATGGACCGTCAGCAGTCGACTGGAACAAAAAAAACAGAGGAACATTTCGTCTTCTTGGAAAACCTCCGTGGGTTTTGCTTAGATTATGTGTCAAATTCACGCCTTTGATTGGTAAAGTAAAGTCTACTGGTTTCTTATCCCAGAAACGTTTTCTCATGAGTTTTGGCCAGTGGGGAGAATTAATGAAAACACACATGTGAGTTTCTTTTCCAGAGGGATGCGTGCCTCCGTTGAGTGGTAACCGGTCTCGGTTTCCAGCGGGAAAAAGCAATGGTGGGACGCCTCATATTCTTTATATAGTCCACTGTGACATCAGAGCTGCGACGCCCTTTCCTATCAGCTGCAATTCCAGCTGGGAGTTGTGGTAGCAGACCATACTGGGGTATATAGTAGCAAACAAACGGTCCAACAGAAGAAACAAAGACTTAAAAGTGTGGTCTTCTTTAAGACCTGGAGCATAACATCCCTGAAAGTAAGCAGTCTTAAAATGGTGGAAATATTCTCTGGGAGGTTCATCCTCTTTTTGCAGAAGTGCCAAAGGATTAATAATGGCAACGGCTTCATCTTTGTAAACATAGTACTCCTCTCTAAGAGCCTGGCAAAGAGCTGGATAACTGTCACAAATTTCTGGAGGAAGAGTTTTTATGAACACTCTTAGCTGTTGTTTTCCAAATGATCCTCAGCTTCTCACCATCAGAAGCAAAACGCAAGTCAAGAAGACAATGTTCAACCTCAAGCAGGTAAGCCATGGTAAACATGAAAAACATTTTTGCAATGTTGCACTGCAGTGCTTACACAAACAGATCAATTATTTGAATGAAGAATTGATTGACCAACTAAATAGTTATTCTCTTTATCTTTTTCAGAGTTCTGGAAACAGAAGTATTTAAGGCAGAGTTTTAGAAATACAAAAAATTACTTTTTCATATTACACAGCCTCAATGAGACTGTTTTGCCCTTTCTGCCAATGAACAGCAGACATCTCAGAGATTATTATTATACATTTACAACATCCTCGACTATCTAGGTGTACTCCCGTATTGTTCCCTGAATTTATTTGACCTATTAAAGATTTTTATGGAGCTTTTATCAACGTGATCATTCATGCTGGACAACTTGTTTAACACATTGACCGTATGAAGACTTTTTAAAGGCAGGAGAATTTTCCATCAACATAGATATGGACAGCACATCCTGGCTAAGGTCCAAAGAAGTCATTAACAGCTTGATCACCACATAGATCATTGTCACTCTGAACAGGACAGCTGGCCACACTCTGCTGTTGTTATTTCTTGCCATATGCAGTTTCAATAGGGGGGAGTGTGAAGGTCACTTTTAGTGTCAGCGAGGCAGATGTCTCTGGGGACAGAGTGCCACAGGAGAAATCCCAGTTTTTAGTGAAAGGAACTGCAGTGATTGGAGCAGAACAGGCTTTCAACACGACAAAACAGAACTATGCAAAGATGAGAGCAATTTTCCTGACAAAACTGACAGCCTTTCAAAAGGATAGGTTGCATGTGTGTTTTAAAGAAAATCAAGAACAAAATATATGTCAAATACGTGCAGAAGTAACATATAAACTTAAACCTTAATAACATGTTTTGTTGGTTACAAACAAATAGGCGGTCAAGCAGAAATATGTGAAATTATATACAGGGCTGTGATTAATCATTTGTCTCCTTACAGATATTTTGTTCTTGCTTGTAGTTTTTGTTAAAACATAAGTTTCTGCAAAGGAAACTGAGGGATTTCATGAAGTGCTGCAGACTTTCTCACCATCTCTTGTCATCCAGCAGACAGCTAGACCAAACAACCTCTACAAATGACAACTTAATCGACATCGAACAAGAGCAAAGAAAGCCAGAAGAGAAATTTGATCGACAGACAGCATGCACATCTAACTATCACTGTATACAGTAGGCTAAAATAGGGTAAATGTGGCAATATCTCCACCTCATCTCTCAGAAACCTGGCCTCAGGATAACACCCATGTTAAGAAATGTAAGGAACATTTAATGGGAACTGAAAGATGATCCAATTGACAGGTGGACTGTTTGCTGTTCTGCCAGAACGGTGCCATGGTACTAGAAAGCCTTTTGACCCACATGCAGACTCAGGACACAGAAAAAGTAAGAAATCAAATAAATGTTTATCTAGAAACAAGACCAGCTTAATGTTCCAGAGAGTGTTTTCAAGTTAAGGTGGGTGGCAGTAGGAGATCTTGATGTAAACCACATCGAGTGGTGACCAGCCAGGTAGGTGATGGCTGGAGACAGCGGAACTGCTGAGGACGACCGTGGATGGTTTTTCCAGGAGAGGTCTGTCACAAAGAGGTTTTCCTGGAAAGGTCCAGAGTTAGAGGTAAGTATCAAACAGGAACTCAACCTGAAAGGTGCAGGAGACTGTGAACTCAAAACCAGGTAAGACCTCCAAAGAGTTCAGACGATAACAGGATCTTTGTGGCTTGACTCTAGAAAGAACGGTGATCCTCAGGAGAGGTCTGCTCATCAAACAGCTCCTTAAATCCCCAGCAGCCAAATGGCAAATTGCTGCCAGGTGAGCAGCAGGTAGCCATGCCCTCCAGCAGAGATCATATGTAGAGGAGAGCTCACACACGTACACCAAATTTTGGCAGGCAAATGTTTTTTTCTGCAAATTTTCGCAGCTGAAATTTTTGATGGTGAATTTAAAATAAAAAGACATTACATAATTGCAGAGTGTTATAAATTCAATGTTAAAGAAAGTCTGATTTTTATGAGACTACTTCTTCCATAGTTCTCCAACAAGATCAAGGATACAGATTATGTGTGTTTGCATTACAATTGTCAGGGGAGGTGGACAATACCCTTCATTATGTTTATTAATCAGACTTTGAGTGACCTATTCTGGGAAATGTAACATTAACTTAAGTGACATCCATTCCTTTTCTCTTCTTTCACATGTTGTGTCTCAGCCTTTTAGACACATCCTAACAAGAAGCTGGTTACCCCATGTGTGCCAGGGCAGTCCTCCTCTACAAAATGATTTTTTAGAGATGGAATCCTTAATGAATGATAGACTTTATTAAGTCTGTATCTGGCATCAATTTGACAGGAACCATCAATACAGTGGAGGACATTGATTCATTATGTGAATTATTTAAAATGTTGAACTTTACAACATTCAGTGCCTAAGGGCCTCAGCTATATGTGTATTTTTAAAGATATTTGCATCATTAGGTTTAGACATGTCGATGAGTGTGTTGACTGCCCAATTAGACTCTCCATGCTCTGCACTGCACATCCTTTTGATTGACGTTTTTCTGATACCTGTCTGTTTCTTGGTATTGTTAAAGAACTGCCCAAGTAATGGCTTTGTTGAAATTTTACAAAAATTAAATACTGAAATCTTCTGCTACGATCTGCAAATCAGTATCGGTTTATGTAATTTTAATTGACTGCCTATTAAATGGTTTCTAATTAACAAAGTATTGCAAAGAGTGGTATAATTGGTTAATGCCAGAGACCTTCGGAAAAGCCTCACTGTTTCAAAACATATTACTGGGAATTGCTACAGCTGCATTTCTTAATGTTTCAATATTCTCTTAATGTTCCAGTCAGCGCATTTGAAGCCATATGCCAGAAGAGGAAAATATAGAATTTTACCAGCCTTGTCCTGGTGGCCCTTGTAAGGTTTCTGACAGAGGGGTCAAAAGAATGATCAAAATAGTTGTTCAAGAGCCAAGGACTCACAGAGCACTCACAGAGAGCTTCAGGTTCAGTTTTTCCCATTAAAACAATAAGGATGCACTCATCTGCAAAGGCCTTTATGTACACTCACACCGCTGCTAAAGGAAATGCATGTTGATGCTTGTTTAAAGTTGCTGGAGCACATTTGGACAAGCCAGCAGTCAGATGAATCCAAAGCTGAGCTGGATGTCATTACAGACACCACAATTTTTCAAAGTTTTAAAAATGTTTTGCCTTTGCTGATGAACTTCAGGTCTTTGAGGCTCGAAGGTCATCTTGCCATCACTGTAATCTTTAGCTCTCTCCGCAGATTCTGTTTAAGATTTGGGTCGAGAGTTTGGCTGGGCCACTCCAAAACTTTTATTTTATGGATTACTTTTAACTTATTTTGCCAAGGACTGATTAATTTTAGGCGTGGTTGTTTGTGTGTTGCCCTGCGATGGACTGGCGACTTGTCCAGGGTGTACCCTGCCTCTCGCCTGTAGACTGCTAGAGATAGGCACCAGCTTCCCCGCGACCCACAATAGTATAAGCGGTAGAAAATGACTGACTGACTGATTAATTTTAGGCTCAACATTAGATTTTTGTTTTGCCATGGGAAGGGTGCTGGTCCAGCTGCTGGTCCATTTATATCTGGGTAAAAAGCTAAAAGCTCTAACATGCACATAATGAATTGGAGAATAACTAATTACTAATGAATGAGTGACATCAGCAGGTCATTTCTCTTTGAGAACCAACATCCTCCAGCAGTATTTGTCTCTGACTGTTTTGACTTCATAACAGGTCAGTCTGTTAGAGGCAAGGTTTCATATGTCATCTATGATCAAATGTAATAGAGCACTGCCAACAAATAACTGTAAATAACACACGACTCTGTTTCCTCTTGAACCATGGTGTGCAAATGTTGAGTTGGAGAACATTTTATTCAGCTTTGTTTGCACATAATTGTCAGGATCTGTTTCTGTTTTGACTTATTCAGCAGATTCAGTTAGAGGGTGGAGCTGAGCTGCTGCCATCTCATACACCTGTGAGTTACCCGTCTCGTTAAGGCAGCTTATAAGGAGCAGGTTGCTGATCATTCGACGCCTGAGTGTCGTACTCTGTGGTACCTCAAGCCCTCGCATCTCGATCCTGACTTAAACCTTGTGTTGAAACCCTTGTAACCTCAAGTTCTGTTCCTTCCTCTAAGGTGCCTCCTTAGGCAACTTCCTGGGACCTCCTGGTGTTCTCCGTGCTGTCTGGTCCAACTGATCTCAGGGACTCCACATTTCCGAATTGCAGCCTGACTCCGACCTGCCCTACGCGCTCCACCTGCCTAAACCTGTCCGCCCTCCAACGTACTGCTTGCCTCCGCAAATTCAGAGCTTCCTGAGTGAACATGACCTCCCCTCCTGGATTCCACATTCCCCCGCAACCGTAACAAATCCTCACTCTGACCATTCCTCCTCATTCTTCCATCCAAACACACCTTTCTGCTTTCCCTAAGAGCAAGAGCTGCCTAAAAGTTCCCAACACTTATTGTGATCCTTGCAAATAAATACCTTAAACCTTCCTAGTCTCCTGAGAGTTTTTGCATGTGGGTAAAAAAGCTTGGTAGAACGATGACAATAATATTTTAGGACACAGCAGTCCCTTGTTGTTCCAGTTATAATGAGCAACACAATCTTATTTTCTATGACCGTGTGATACAGCTTGGAGCATCAAAGACCAGTTAGACAATAATCTAGAGTCTAAATCCATGCAAAGGAATCACTGTTCTGACTGTGTCAGAATCAGTTTGCCTTGTATTTGTTCTGCCAACAAGGCATGGCTTTATAGTACACATAAAACAGGAGACAAAGGTCAGATTTAGCTCATATATTCTGTCCAGTGGGTCGAGTTGTCAGGCCTACACTGCAGCCTGGGTTTGAGCCAAGAGGTGGTGCAGGAGTCCCATTGACTGCACCTTCAAACCACTGCTGCTGTTTTCAGGGTCTTGAGAAGCCTTTAACTATATGTTTCACATTTGCCATTTTGAACACATACAGTGGTCTAATATTTATGATGTTTTTAATATTGTAAACTATTCTCTTCAGAATGACATCATTGTTAAAGCCTTTATGATGAGAACTCCTCATATGGGGCTTAGCAACTAATTATTAATCATATTTTTTAAAATGTACTAATTTCTAACCTGCCTATTTCCAAGTAAGGTTTTAGATCAGTGTGCTCCTAATCAGCTAAACTTGAAACCTTGCAAAAAAATACCATACTAATAATAGATTCATTTATAGCAGAAAAATTGCTAAAGATTGTAAATGACCTCAGATGTAACATGGATCAGAATAAGCCTTCACTCCTGCTATTACTAGTCCTTAATGCTGCTTTGGTAATGTTGACCACACTATCCTACCAGAGAGGGACATACAGATTGGTGTTTTGTGAATTGTTCTTAGGTTATTTGTTCATATCTCAGCAATAGAAAATGCTTTGTACGATAAGTGGTGTCAATAGGTGTCATGATTTGTAGGTTTTTGAGTTTTGTTTTGGATCTTGCTCATAATTGTTTCTATTCTCCAGGGGGTGCTTTATTTTATCTTTCTTTAGGTTTATTTTCTTACTTGTTCTTTTATTATGTTCATGGTGCATTTTGTGTTCATGCTCTCTCCTGCCTATAAGTTTTTCACCTTTTAGTTATTAAATTATTCTAATTACCAAACTGTTCCTACCTGCCTGTCTGCAATTGGGTCCAACTCCATGAGCCCATTCTGACTGTAGGAGTGTTGGGGCTATCTTGCCCCAGAAACAGACTTTAACTACACCTCCCAACATCCGTTGCAGTTCTGACATTACAGCAGAGATGATATAAAAAGGCCTAGAAGCTGAAAATGCGTTGATTTTAGTAGCCAGTTGGTGCAACAAAAGTACCTTTCCACCAGAAACTTGTGAGACAGATTAACTTTTCCCTTCTCAACAACGTTCCTTCCAGCCAAGCTGCGGAGGAGCTGGAGGAGATGTCTGGAGAGACAGAAGTCTGAACATCTCTGCTGAGACTGCTGCTCCCACGACCCGGTTCTAGATAGGCAGAAGACGAATATTACGACGAGTCCAGTAGATTTGTGTCCCTAGTTGGTGACTGAATGCTGCTTCTCCATTTATAGCTCAAAGTTTGCTTCAAGTTTGACTTTCTGTTTTTGAATAAAAATTGTGTTATATTTACCTCTCACTTTCTGCATTTGTTTGCTCTTAATGCCAGTCTGAATCTACACATTTATAACCCCTTTCATAAACCTGGAGGCAAATTTGTAACAGATTCCTACACGTTGTACATTTTGCAAAATTATGCAGTAAAAAAGTTGTAGACTGAAATAAAAAATAAATCACAGAAGCGGTGCTATCCTAATGAAACATAAAATATGAGTACCTGCAGAAAAAAAGCACATCCACACTCATTGATGATATGGGGCTGTGTGTCTGATATAAGAGTAGGATAGTGTTGGACCACTTAAAAGTTTTAAAAAGATTTAATGATTGTCTGCTACTATGATACTCATAGTAGCAGACAATCATGGGAAATAGACCTTAAAATTGTAATTGTAATATATATATACAGGGGTTGGACAATGAAACTGAAACACCTGGTGTTAGACAACAATAATTTATTAGTATGGTGTAGGGCCTCCTTTAGTGGCCAATACACCGTCAATTCGTCTTGGGAATGATATATACAAGTCCTGCACAGTGATCAGAGGGATTTTAAGCCATTCTTCTTGCAGGATAGTGGCCGGGTCACTACGTGATACTGGTGGAGGAAAACGTTTCCTGACTCGCTCCTCCAAAACACCCCAAAGTGACTCAATAATATTTAGATCTGGTGACTGTGCAGGCCATGGGAGATGTTCAACTTCACTTTCATGTTCATCAAACCAATCTTTCACCAGTCTTGCTGTGTGTATTGGTGCATTGTCATCCCGATACACGGCACCGCCTTCAGGATGCGATGTTTGAACCATTGGATGCACATGGTCCTCAAGAATGGTTCGGTAGTCCTTGGCAGTGACGCGCCCATCTAGCACAAGTATTGGGCCAAGGGAATGCCATGATATGGCAGCCCAAACCATCACTGATCCACCCCCATGCTTCACTCTGGGCATGCAACAGTCTGGGTGGTATGCTTCTTTGGGGCTTCTCCACACCGTAACTCTCCCAGATGTGGGGAAAACAGTAAAGGTGGACACATCAGAGAACAAGACATGTTTCACATTGTCCACAGCCCAAGATTTGCACCAGAGGACATCTTTGCACCATTGAAACCGACCTTTGGCATTGGCATGAGTGACCAAAGGTTTGGCTATAGCAGCCCGGCCGTGTATATTGACCCTGTGGAGCTCCCGATGGACAGTTCGAGTGGAAACAGGAGAGCTGAGGCGCACATTTAATTCTGCCGTGATTTGGGCAGCCGTGGTTTTATGTTTTTTAGATACAATCCGGGTTAGCACCCGAACATCCCTTTCAGTCAGCTTCCACTTGCGTCCACAGTTAATCCTGTTGGATGTGGTTCGTCCTTCTTGATAGTATACTGACATTACCCTGGATACCGTGGCTCTTGATACATCACAAAGACTTGCTGTCTTGGTCAAAGATGCGCCAGCAAGACATACACCAACAATTTGTCCTCTTTTGAACTCTTGTATGTCACCCATAATGTTGTGTGCATTTCAATATTTTTAGCAAAACTGTGCTCTTACCCTGCTAATTGAACCTTCACACTCTGCTCTTACTGGTGCAATGTGCAATCAATGAAGACTGGCTGCCAGGCTGGTCCAATTTAGCCATGAAACCACACTAAAATGACAGGTGTTTCAGTTTCATTGTCCAACCCCTGTTGGATATATATATCCAACAGGGGTTGGATATATATATATATACATATATATATTCTGTATGGGGTTCAGGAGTGCCTCTTGATGAACTTTCTCTAACATAAATCTACTCCTTGTGAAGCACCTCCCAAAACTCTTGAATGGAATGTGCTTGACAATCCCCTCAAGGCTGCAGTCATCCTTGTTGCTATGGTGCCTTTCTTGCCATACTTTTTCCATCCACACAACTTTCTATGAAAATCCTTGGATACAGCTCTATGTAAACAACCAGCTTATTTGGCAATGAGCTTTTGTGGATTGCCCTCTACGTGGAGAATGTCAATGACGGTCTTCTGAACATCTGTCAAGTCAGCAGTCTTTCCCATTATAGTGCAGCCTATGACCCAGAGAAAGATACCTTTTAGATGTGCAGATAAACTTTGCAGGTGTTTTGAGTCAATTAACTAATTAGAATGTTACACCAAGTGTTTTCCAGTATTTACATTTTTCACAATAATCAAATATCTGAGACACTGAATTTTGGGTTATTGTTGCGAATAAGACATAATCAACAAAATTACAAGAAATGAAAGATCTATCTATCTATCTATCTATCTATCTATCTATCTATCTATCTATCTATCTATCTATCTATCTATCTATCTATCTATCTATCTATCTATCTATCTATCTATCTATCTATCTATCTATCTATCTATCTATCTATCTATTGTTGTGGAAAATTCTTTTTAATGCTCTGAACTTCCCTTACCTCTCTCCCCTCTGACCTGTTTGTTTTGTTACCCTAGAGGAGTTGGTCTGTAAAACCATTATCAGACGTTTAATGGTTAAAACACATCCTGGAGGGTTGTGTCTCAGGAAGAGCAGATGGTGTGCTCGTAGATGATAACTTTGTTACCTCTGACCCGAGGAGGGTCTAGGGCCATAAAGTACAGACTCTTTGAAGTTGAGGTAACACCCACATACTCTTTAAATACTGTGTGTAAATGTTGATCGAGGCTCTGCTTCACTGACCAACCTCAGTGACAGGGTCTTCAAACGCTGAATGCCTTTGAATAAAACTTATAAAGACAAAGTCTGGATTTTCTCTTTTAATGAGTTAATTTTCTCTCCCACTTTGATAAGAAAATTCCACTACAATTTTGGCGTCACGAACAGGATCTAACGTTCCAGAGGAAACCGCAGGAGGGGACACGGACGCCTGGCCAGCCTGGAGACTAAGTTGTCCACAGTCCACCTCCATTTTGCGGGTGGTTTTTTGCAATTTTCTACACCTCATAAAAGAGAAAAGCCAGACGGCAGATGTGCCGCTGAACCGGTAAAGAAAAAAAAAAAAAAAAAGGGTTCCGGAACCTCAAAGGCATCAGGGGTGCCTCCTTCTCCAGACTCTGCGATTGATAAAATAATGAAAGAAAAAGGTGGGGATGATTGTGTTACATGTGCTTTAATTTGGGAGGATAAGTTTGGTTTTCCACAAGGTGGAAGTTTGAGTGTAAATCAGTTGAATAAAATAAAACAGTTAATGGATGGTGATTGGGGGAAAAAAAAAAAAAAAGATTAAAAAACAAGATTTAGATCAGAGAGAAATATGGGTGAAGTGTTGGAATGAATGGATTACAGAGGCTATGCGTAGGGAAAGAAAGTCCGAATTGAAACAGATGGCAGGGGGAAAAGATTTGACCGGGAAACATGAGAAACAGGTATGACAATGCTGATTGTGCCGTTGATGACCCCACGTTTCCACCCCCATATAGACCTAGTGATGCTTCACCCTCCTGTCTATATCCATCTTTACAGACGGAGTTGTGGGCCCTCAAGATGGCAGACCTCGATCTAGACTCCCATCCTCCTCCATTAGCGGGTCAACCAGCAAATCTGCCCGCAAGTCAGCCAAGACAACTCGCCAGTCCACTTCAGCATCAGCACGTGAGTCAACCCACACATCCACCTGCAGTGCAGGCGGACCTCACTGAGCACAGTGGCCCCAGCAGAGCAGAAGGTGTGATCATGCACCAGCCTACAGATGAGCAGTGACCAGGATCATCAAAGGACCAGAAAATACCTTTCCTCTCCTCTCCTGTTAGCTTTCATGAGTTTACATGGCTACAAAGTGGAAGAAAACGAGGAGAAGTTAAAAGAGGAAGAAGAGTAAGTTAAACAACGTCCTGATGAGACTGTCGCTGATTTTCTTTACCGGATGGAAGAAGCGTTCAATAAACATTCAGGTATGGAACGCCCTGTTGACTTTACTGTTTTGTGCCCTTGGGAAAAGATGCTTTGTGGATATATTATGTTAGGACTTCTCCCTGAGATCGCAGCACAAACTAAGATTCTTTATGTTGGTTGGAGACATGCGTTTTGAGGAGCTAAAAAGACATGCTTTACACAGCGATGATGTCATCAACGACAGGAAGAAGAAAAAAGTGGACAAAAGAGAGACTGATTTGTATAACGCTGCCTTGACCCTGTACTGCAGTACAAATCAACGTGGTTCTTTTCCTCGAGGACGAGGCCGGGGACGCTGAGGCAGAGGTCGGGAAAGGGGACAGTGGTCCCGCTCCGATGCTTGCCATTACTGTGGAAAGTTGGGAATGTCCAGAGAAACTGCAGCGGCCTGACAGTGGTAACTGACGGGGGGAGGACGGGACCCTGGATCTGGCTGTCACTCGCATTGAGGAGGGGTCTCTTAAGGACCGTGAGGTTTCACAAACACACACACAGTTACATGATGATACTGATTCACATAGGTTGCTTACAGAGGCCATATTACACTTAGAAGGTGCCTCTGTAGTTTTACCAGGCATGTATCTCCATACACAGAACCCTGCTTTTAAAAGAATGCCTATGTTTTCTATGATGGTGATAGGTAAAGAAATTTATTTTGTTGTAGATTCAGGAGCGACACACTCTGTTTTATCAGCTAAATGTATCAAAGAGCAGCCAAAAAGTGAGTGGTTGATATGTTCATTCTGTCTCTGCTTCGGGTGAAACAGTTCGGGAAGGTGGACTGGCAGTACTTGTGAACAACAGATGGTGTAATCCAGGACATGTAACTGTGAAGTGTCATCTCTGCAGTCCAGATATTGAACTGTTGGCAGTAAGTTTTTGTCCATATCATTTACCCAGAGAGTTCACCAGTGTTATTTTGGCAACAGTTTACGTTCCACCTTCCGCTGTTGCCGACACTGCATGTGATGCCATCAGCTCAGTTGTTGCTAAGCTACAGACACAAAACCCCAATGCTTTTGTGGCAATTTCTGGTGATTTTAACCATGCTTCATTCTCTGCCACACTTCCAACGTTTCAACAGTTTGTCAGCTGCTCTACCAGAGAAAACAAAACATTGGATTTGTTTTATGCAAATGTCAAGGACTCATACATCTCTACAGCAAGACCTCCTCTAGGCAAATCAGATCACAATCTTGTTTTTCTCTGCTCGAAATATAAGCCCCTTGTTCAGAGGCAACCTGTAATAAAGAGGACTGTGAGAAAATGGTCACAGGAAGCTGAAGAAGCTCTGCAAGGTTGCTTTGAGTCTACAGACTGGGACGCACTTTGCCAGCCACATGGAGAGGACATCAATGCCATGACTGAGTGTGTACCCGACTATATAAACTTCTGTGTGGATAACATCATCCCCACCAGAACCGTGAGATGCTTCCCCAATGACAAACCTTGGATCACCAGTGACCTGAAGGACCTGCTTAACAAGAAAAAAAGAGCTTTCAGAGAGGGAGACAGAGAATTATTGAGGAGTATACAGAAGCAACTTAAAGTGAAGATAAGAGACAGCAAGGAGGTGTACAAGAAGAAGCTAGAGAGCAAGCTCCAGCAAAACTATATCAGAGATGTGTGGACAGGGATGAAGAAGATCACAGGCTTCAACCAGAAGGATGATCAGACCGATGGAGGTCTGGACAGAGCCAATGAATTGAACACATTCTTCAATAGGTTCAGTTCAGAAACAAGCTTCGCATCCTCCTCTCCTGCTCACAGCCAAACAGACATTCCACCTTCCTTTGACCCACAGGACCCACAGCTGTCCAGTAACACCTCAAATTATTTATCTTCCACTTCAGCCCTAGACCCTTCTGCTTCTACATGTTTGCATTCAACCATATCAGAAGATGCTGATGCTTCCTTTGCTTCCACCTGTGTGTCTCAAGAAGTCAAGTGAAGATGCAACTGGAGAGACTGAATCGGAATAAGGCTGCAGGTCCAGATCATGTCAGCCCTAGAGTCCTGAAGGCCTGTGCAGAGCAACTCCGTGGGATTCTGCAGCACCTCTTCAACCTTAGCCTGGCCCAGAAGAAGGTTCCGGTGTTGTGGAAGACCTCCTGTCTTGTTCCGGTACCAAAGAAAACTCACCCATCAGTCCTCAATGACTTATAGACCTGTTGCCTTGACATCTTACATCATGAAGGTCCTAGAGAAACTCCTGTTGGCCCACCTGAGTAAACAAACAGTACACCATCAGAACCCCCTTCAGTTTGCGTAGCGCTGTGGAGTTGGAGTTGAAGATGCCACCATACACCTGCTTTAACAAACCCACTGTCATCTGGACAAAGCCAGCAGCACTGTGAGGATCATGTTCTTTGATTTATCCAGTGCATTTAATACAATCCAACCTGATCTGCCTTGTCAGAAACTCCAGAAGACTCAGGTGGGGGCCTCAACAATCTCCTGGATCAAAGACTACCTGACAAACAGACCACAGTTTGTTAGACTGAAGGGTTGTGAGTCTAACCAGGTAGTCAGCAGCACCACAGGGGACTGTACTCTCACCATTCCTTTTAACTCTGTACACCTCAGACGTCCAGTACAAGACAGACTCCTGTCATCTGCAGAAATACTCGGATGATTCTGCAGTCGTGGGGTGGATCAGATGGACAAGAAGCTGAGTACAGGAAGGTGGTGGACTGCTTTGTGGCATGGTGTGGAAACAATCATCTAATTTTGAACGTGACTAAAACAAAGGAGATGATTGTAGATTTTAAGAGAAACAGGAATAAGTCAAAAACTATTTCTATCATGGGAGAAGAAGTGGAGGTGTCGGAGGAGTATAAATACCTTGGTGTTCACCTGGACAACAGACTAGAGTGGAGATGAAACTGAGAAGCCATCTACAAGAAGAGACAGAGCAGACTGTACTTCTTGAGGAAGCTTAGGTCCTTTGGTGTTTGCAGCAAGATGCTGCATATCTTCTATAAGTCTTTTGTGGAAAGTGTGATCTCTTCTGCCATCATCTGCTGGGGAAGCAGCATCACAGCCAGGGACTTAAAAAAGCTCAACAAGCTGATAAAAAAGGCTGGCTCTGTTCTGGGGACTCCTCTGGAACCTCTGGAGATCATTGTGGAAAGACGGATTCTTCATAAAATGAAGAATATTATGGAGAACCCTGAGCATCCTCTTCATGAGACTGTCCTACAACAACAGAGTGTCTTCAGTCAGAGGCTTCTTCAGATCTGCTGTAAGACGGAGCGCTACAGGAGATCCTTCCTGCCCACAGCCATCAGCATCTACAACGGCTCTTTGAGGAAACCTTCATAATATGAGCTATAACAACATTTAATTTCCCTTTGGGATTAATAAAGTATTTTTGAATTGAATTGAATTACCTCTCTCCCCTCTGACCTGTTTGTTTTGTTACCCTAGAGGAGTTGGTCTGTAAAACCATTATCAGACGTTTAATGGTTAAAACACATCCTGGAGGGTTATGTCTCAGGAAGAGCAGATGGTCTGCTCGTAGATGATAACTTTGTTACCTCCGAACCGAGGAGGGTCTAGGGCCATAAAGCACAGACTCTTTGAAGTTGACGTAATACCCACATACTCTTTAAATACTGTGTGTAAATGTTTATCGAGGCTCTGCTTCATTGACCAACCTCAGTGACACGGTCTTCAAACGCTGAATGCCTTTGAATAAAACTTATAAAGACAAAGTCCGGATTTTCTCTTTTAATGAGTTAATTTCCTCTATCTATCTATCTATCTATCTATCTATCTATCTATCTATCTATCTATCTATCTATCTATCTATCTATCTATCTATCTATCTATCTATCTATCTATCTATCTATCTATCTATCTATCTATCTATCTATCTATCTATCTATCTATCTATCTATCTATCTATCTATCTATCTATCTATCTATCTATCTATCTATCTATCTATCTATCTATCTATCTCTCTCTCTCTCTCTCTCTCTCTCTCTCTCTCTCTCTGTCTGTCTGTCTGTCCTGTATATACTGTATATTTTGAATGAATATATAATAACTTTATTAAAGCAATGTTCAGCTGTTAAAACATTTAGTCCCAGGTCTGTTATCTTTATTATTTTTGAACTCATCAACTGACTGTCGCAGCAGCATTCCACTGTATGGAATGCTACTGATTTTAAAACTCCCATCATTTCAGCTTTTATAGAGGTGATCGCACCCATTTATTCATCCAATTAAAAGAACTACTGCTTTTATGTAGCTTCTTGATAAAAACAAAATCAGTAAGGGTTCTGCTAGTGTTTACATAATTATTAATGGAGAAATGGTTTCTAAATGAGTCTTTAGTTGAAACACTGGCTTGTCTACACTACCAAACTACAAATCCCAGAGCGCTATTCCAGAGCTAAAGCTGGTCATATGACCGAGCACAAAGAGCAGCTGGTTTATGGTCATATGATGTTATTAGCCGACAATCAGGAGCAACAACGTCTCAGTTGAATTCCCCACATCACTCCCTGCGTTGAAAGGTAAAGCTGGAGCATTCGCTCCTCTTCACCCTGTCATTTTCTGCCTTAAAGAGGGATGCTGCAGCCTCACGTAGCACAGAGGGAGGAGGAGAGGGGAGGAGAGAAAAGGCAAGGGTGAGGGGGATGGGAGGCTGTAAGGGAGATTTTCTGTAGACAACAATAGAGCACAGATGTTTAAATTGTAGAAATCTATCTGTTAAAAGGCTGTACCTGTAGGTTGTGTGTGATGCTAAGGTATTTGCATGGACAAGTCTAGCCGGAGATGTGTGGATGTGTGATAAAGTGAGATAAGTGTGTATTTTTATCTGTTTTAGTACAGGGGATTCCTGCATTTCTCTCATTTCTATTCTACAAATGTTCTTCATGTGCTGTAAAAAGCTATACTTTGGGATATACACTCTACTCTTTACTAATACCCTCTGCATAAAAGTATAAAGTGTGTTATAAGTACATGTGATCCAAAACACAATGTGACCTTACTCTTGAAATGAAATACCGCTGTTTGTGGCTACAAAGGTTGTAATTTAAACCCTATCAACATATAAAATGTCTCTTCTTTTATGTTTCAGAATGAGGAGCAGTAAAAATCTTGTCATGCTTTTATTTATATATATATATATATATATATATATATATATATATATATATATATACACACACAGTTCAGACCAAAAGTTTGGACACACCTTCTCATTCAAAGAGTTTTCTGTATTTTCATGACTATGAATATTGTGGCTTCACACTGAATTTATCTGCCCTGCTTCAGCTCTGTGTCTTGTCTTTGGAGCCTCTTTTTGCATATCTTCCAAATTCTGAGTTATGGATTTGGTCAGCTGGTCTCTCAATGCAATTGATCAAATTTTCTCGAGGAGAAGACAGGGTGAAGGAGATCCCAACTTGTCCGGACTGGATGTTTTTCTCTGGATACACAATGGACTCCTGGAAGTGGAGGATTGTGTGTTTGTCGATAATGTCAGTCGAGGATGTGGAAGATGTGTATATAATTGGATGTTTGATATCAGGATTTCTGCTTTTTGGAGTCAGCGGTTACCTGGCATATCGAGAAATTCGGAGTGTCAGCAGCTGTTCTGGCCATTGTAAGGCTGCCTGGCACGTGTGATGGGATCTTCAGGGCGATCAACACTCAGACTGAGATGTTACGTGAGCTGAATCGCAGACTGGATGTGATCCTTAGGATCGCAGGCAGTTTGCGGTTCCTGGACTCAGGGGTGAAATGGGATAAATCTTGGAGAAAGTTGTTCGCTCAGATCTGGCAGAAAGACCACGAATTTGTCTATTTGGATTTGCCTTTGTGAAGCACCAGCAAGACTCTCAAGGCTGACGGAAAATTAAGAGTCAGCCTAACCCAAATAATTATTGTTTTTCTGAATCTGGCTCCCCTGCACGGCCTTGATGGCTGGCTATCTTCAACTTCTCCTGGAAGTTATGTAAACATGACGCTCTGCTCCATCTGCTCCCTCCCTTCCCTGAGGACACCTGTGGACCTGCTCAGAACTTTGTGGCCGGTTGATGAACATTCCAACGAACCATCAAGGACAATGGCCTCTGTGACAGTGCTTCATGGACTTACTTGCACACAATCACTTGCACACACACACATGCTCAAGATAAACATATGCACCCCTCACACCACCTTCACCGTTCCCGGCATGATGTTGTTTTGTCAACTTGTTGCTTCTTTGTGCTGAGGTTTT
The DNA here is from genome assembly GCF_021462225.1 of Girardinichthys multiradiatus. NCBI lineage: Eukaryota > Metazoa > Chordata > Actinopteri > Cyprinodontiformes > Goodeidae > Girardinichthys > Girardinichthys multiradiatus. Next base: position 24,618,157 of record NC_061796.1, on the reverse strand, counting down.
TTGCAATCTCAAACTGTATCCTGCTAAGGATAAAGTGTGAAATATGATTTTTTTCCTCTACTTACCTAATGTGGCCTTTTTTCTCATCTAACAAGGGCAGCGCCTGTGAGTGGGCAGCAAAGCCTCGGTGACCCGTCCCCCCTTGTCTTGTGTCATGATGTATTTTTGGATGGGTTGTACTGGAATTCTAATTTCCCCTCGGGGATCAATAAAGTATCTTTGAATTGAATTGAATTTAATTGAATTGAAGGCATCAAGACTATGAATTAACACAAGTAGAATTATATACTGCTTAGCACTTGTTGGCCCTTTTGCCTTCACTCTGCGGTCCAGCTCAACCCAAACCATCTCGATTGGGTTCAGGTCCGGTGACTGTGGAGGCCAGGTCATCTGGCGCAGCACCCCATCACTCTCCTTCTTGGTCAAATAGCCCTTACACAGCCTGGAGGTGTGTTTGGGGTCATTGTCCTGTTGAAAATAAATGACGGTCCAACTAAACGCAAAGCAGATGTTGCATTCGCTGCAAGATGCTGTGGTAGCCATGCTGGTTCAGTATGCCTTCAATTTTGAATAAATCCCAAACAGTGTCACCAGCAAAGCACCCCCACACCATCACACCTCATCCTCCATGCTTCACGGTGGGAACCAGGCATGTAGTGTCCATCCGTTCACCTCTTCTGCGCCGCACAAAGACGGTGGTTGGAAACAAAGATCTCAAACTTGGACTCATCAGACCAAAGCACAGATTTCCACTGGTCTAATGTCCATTCCTTGTGTTCTTTAGCCCAAACAAGTCTCTTCTGCTTGTTGCCTGTCCTCAGCAGTGGTTTCCTAGCAGCTATTTTACCATGAAGGACTGATTCACACAGTCTCCTCTTAACAGTTGTTCTAGAGATGTGTCTGCTGCTAGAACTCTGTGTGGCATTGACCTGTTCTCTAATCTGAGCTGCTGTTAACCTGCGATTTCTTAGGCTGGTGACTCGGATGAACTTATCGTCCGCAGCAGAGGTGACTCTTGGTCTTCCTTTCCTGGGACGGTCCTCATGTGAGCCAGTTTCTTTGTAGCACTTGATGGTTTTGGTGACTGCACTTGTGGACACTTTCAAAGTTTTCCCAATTGTTCGGACTGACTGACCTTCATTTCTTAAAGTAATGATGGCCACCCGTTCTTCTTTACTTAGCTGCTTTTTGCTTGCCATAATACAAATTCTAACAGTCTATTCAGTAGGACTATCAGCTGTGTACTGTATCCACCTTCTGCACAACATAACTGATGGTCCCAACCCCATTTATAAGGCTTGAAAAACCCACTTATTAAACCTGACAGGGCACACCTGTGAAGTGAAAACCCTTTCAGGTGACTACCTCTTGAAGCTCATCAACAGAATGCCAAGAGTGTGCGGAGCAGTAATCAAAGAAAAAGGTGGCTACTTTGAAGAACCTAAAATATAAGACATATTTTCAGTTGTTTCACACTTTTTTGTTCAGTATAAATTTCCACATGTGTTAATTCATAGTTTTGATGCCTTCAGTTTTAAGCTACAATATTCATAGTGATGAAAATAAAGAAAACTCTTTGACTGAGAAGGTGTGTCCAAACGTTTGGTCTGTACTGTATATACAAGGGTTGGACAATGAAACTGAAACACCTGTCATTTTAGTGTAGGAGGTTTCATGGCTAAATTGGACCAGCCTGGTAGCCAGTCTTCATTGATTGCACATTGCACCAGTAAGAGCAGTGTGTGAAGGTTCAATTAGCAGGGTAAGAGCACAGTTTTGCTCAAGATATTGAAATGCACATAACATTATGGGTGACATACCAGAGTTCAAAAGAGGACAAATTGTTGGTGCATGTCTTGCTGGCGCATCTGTGACTAAGACAGCAAGTCTTTGTGATGTATCAAGAGCCACGGTATCCAGGGTAATGTCAGTATACCACCAAGAAGGATGAACCACATCCAACAGGATTAACTGTGGACGCAAGAGGAAGTTGTCTGAAAGGAATGTTCGGGTGCTAACCCGGATTGTATCCAAAAAACCTAAAACCACAGCTGCCCAAATCACGGCACAATCAAATATGCACCTCAACTCTCCTGTTTCCACCACAACTGTCCGTCGGGAGCTCCACAGGGTCAATATACACGGCTGCTATAGCCAAACCTTTTGTCACTCATGCCAATGCCAAAAGTCGGTTTCAATGGTGCAAGGAGCGCAAATCTTGGGCTTTGGACAATGTGAAACATTTATTGTTCTCTGATGAGTCCACCTTTACTGTTTTCCCAACATCCGGGAGAGTTACGGTGTGGAGAAGCCCCAAAGAAGCGTACCACCCAGACTGTTGCATGCCCAGAGTGAAGCATGGGGGTGGATCAGTGATGGTTTGGGCTGCCATATCATGGCATTCCCTAGGCCCAATACTTGTGCTAGATTGGCACGTCACTGCCAAGGACTACCGAACCATTCTTGAGGACCATGTGCATCCGATGGTTCAAACATTGTATCCTGAAGGCAGTGCCGTGTATCAGGGTGACAATGCACCAATACACACAGCAAGACTGGTGAAAGATTTGTTTGATGAACATGAAAGTGAAGTCGAACATCTCCCATGGTTTGCACAGTCACCAGATCTAAATATTATTCAGCCACTTTGGGGTGTTTTTGAGGAGCGAGTCAGGAAACGTTTTCCTCCACCAGTATCACGTAGTGACCTGGCCATTATCCTGCAAGAAGAATGGCTTAAAATCCCCCTGACCACTGTGCAGGACTTGTATATGTCATTCCCAAGACGAATTGGATACCCTAGGCAGGAGGTCAATGATCGACTTTGTTGTCGTGTCATCAGACCTTTGGCCACATGTTTTGGACACTCGGGTGAAGAGAGGGGCTGAGCTGTCCACTGATCACCACCTGGTGGTGAGTTGGATCCGCTGGGGGAGGAGAAAGCCGGACAGACTTGGCAGGCCCAAGCGCATAGTGAGGGTCTGCTGAGAACATCTGGCGGACCCCTTGGCCAGGGATGTATTCAACTCTCACCTCCGGGAGAGCTTTGACCAGATTCCGAGGGATGTTGGAGACATAGAGTCCGAGTGGACCATGTTCTCCGCATCTATTGTCTATGCTGCCGCCCGCAGGGCCGTAAGGTTTGTGGTGCCTGTCGCGGCGGCAATCCCTGAACCCGGTGTTGGACACCGGCACTAAGGGACGCTGTCAAGCTGAAGAAGGAGTCCTATCGGCTGTGGTTGGCTTGTGGGACTCCTGAGGCGGCTGACGGGTACCGTGGGACCAAGCGTGCCGCGGCCCGGGCGGTGGCAGAGGCAAAAACCCCGGACCAGGGAGGAGTTCGGTGAGGCCATGGAGGAGGACTACCGGTTGGTCCCGAAGCGATTCTGCCAAACCGTCCAGCGCCGGGGGCCCTTTACTAGGGGCCATCCGGTCTCTGTACAAGCGGAGCAGGAGTTTGGTTCGCATTGCCCGCACTAAGTCGGACCTGTTCCCGGTGCATGTTGGACTCCGGCAGGGCTGCCCTTTGTCACCGGTCCTGTTCATAACTTTTATGGACAGGATTTCTAGGCGCAGCCAAGGGCCGGAGGGGGTCTGGTTTGGGGACCAGAGGATAAGTATCTCGGGGTCTTGTTCACGAGTGAGGGAAGAATGGAGCGGGAGATCAACAGACGGATCGGTGCGGCTGCCACAGTAATGGGGGCGCTGTGCCGGTCCGTTGTGGTGAAGAGAGAGCTGAGCCGAAAAGCGAAGCTCTCGATTTACCGGTCGGTCTACGTTCCTACCCCTATGGCCATGAACTTTGGGTCATGACCGAAAGAACGAGATCCGGGTACTCCCTTAGAGATAGGGTGAGGAGCCCAGCCATCCGGGAGGGCCTCGGTGTAGAGCCGCTGCTCCTCCACATTGAGAGGAGCCAGTTGAGGTGGCTCGGGCATCTATACCGGATGCCTCCTGGACGCATTCCTCGGGAGGTGTTCCAGGCACGTCCCACCGGGAGGAGGCCCAGGCGACCCAGGACACACTGGAGGAACTATGTCTCTCGGCTGGCCTCGGAACGCCTTGGGCTCCCCCCTGACGAGCTGGAGGAGGTGTCTGGGGAGAGGGACGTCTGAGCGTCTCTGCTGAATCTGCTGCCCCCGCGACTCGGTCCCGGATAAAGCGGAAGACGACGAGTATGAGTATTCACAAAATTTGTTTAATCTTTATAATGTCTAGAATAATTGACTTTGACCACATCTTTATTCATCTTCAGGCCCCTAAACAAGACAGATTTGACACTTCTTTTCAAAAGTCCATCTTTTGGCTATGTGTCTTGCTTTTTAGTTTTCTGCAGGACATAAGACTGTGATGTGCTCCTGTACATTAACCACAAAGCTCATTGTTTGCTTCTAAATGGAGATGTCTGTGATTTTGGTTTTGCCAGCTTGTAGCTTGCTGCATCATTTCTGCTTTTAGCCTTGAACTGACAGACAGTTGTGAACACAACTTCTCTTTTATTTGGGCTCCTTAACACTTGTTACTGGATCTTTCTGTTTTCCATACAGTAAGTGGAAGCACAATAGCTACAGCCCAACTGGCTGTAGCTATTGTGGTGCCCTAAATGAGATCATGATGTGGTGCCCCCTTTCCCCCTGGCCCAAAATTATGTTGGGGGGAAGTCTTCGGAGAACGTCAAATGAGAAGCAAAACTGTAATAAAAAGACAATTAGAATCCATTTGGAAGCTACACTTCACATCGTTTTCAATGTCTATGGAGGTTGGGAAAGGTTGGAAGGTTTAGTCATTTATTTTGGCATACTAAAAATGAACTTTCACAGCCTCCATGTGTGGATAGATGTGGCAAAAATATCCTCAGTGCATCTGTGTAACTTTTTTCCATTGTGCTTTGAATTTCTTCATGTTTGGTTTGGAGTAGAATGTGTTGAGTTCCTAGTGCATCTGCAAATGTAGAGCTTTACTCACTTTTTTAAAGATGACCTATTATACTTCCTTTTAAACATTTGGGATAGGTCTATGGGCTATAGAAAGCATGTTAATTAAATTTTTTGCACAAAATCATTTTCAGATAATGAGATTTTGCCTCCTCAGTTTCCCTTTTTTTTTAGCTCCTTTTAGAATGAGCTGTTTTAGTGCTCATTCTAAAGGTGTATTCACACTTGACACTTTTAGTCCACTTTAAACGGACCAGAGTTCGTTTCCCTCCTTGGTTCGGACCTTTTGTGCAGGTGTGAATACACTCAAGCGAACCCTGGTCCGGACCACACAACAGGACAGAGACCCACTTTTTGAGGTGGTCTCGGTCCGCTTCCAAACAGACTCTGGTGCGGTTCACTTATGGTCTGAATACAAACCGGCCCCGATCCGAACCAACTACGAAAAACGTACGTCTCTTTGGACATAAAAAGCCACCGTAGCGACTAGCAAAGGTGTGTTGGAAGGTAATCATACCTGATAAACTGTGTGTTGCCTGGCATCGCTACTGGCTTGTTGTGGGACAAGGCACGTAGAGAACGTCGGCGTTTAGCACGCATTCTCCGACGGGGTTCCTAAATTATAAATGGAACGTCTCAAAGTCTGTGTTGAATGAGCTGCTCTTCACTCACAATAATATTAAAGCTGTAATAACGGCACAAATATGCAGAACAGAGGTGCTGCACGCAGCACGTCTACAGGTGTTTTCCTCAATTTCCGGGTCTGTGCTCTGTCTCGCCCCTGTCATTTCTGTCCTATGGGAACAATGATCGTCACCTGCATGGCTTTGTTTACAAGCAATAGTTCACTTGCAAAAAGTACAATGTGAAAACAAACTGCACAAAATGAAAAAAATAAAGTTTGCTTTTGGTCTGGACCAAACAAGCGGACCAAATGACTTTCCTGGTGTGAATACACCCTTACTAAAAGAGTCACTTTAAATGCAAATTAACTGCATCTGGCCATGCCCCTAACCAGCACTTCGTACTTGTGAAAACGAAACCGAAACTTATAAGACACAACAGTAAGATTTTACATTTCTGTCATCTGTAGATTTGCCACTAACAGTAGGGACCGAATTTTTCACTATTACACAGCTTTTGAGAGCGCGTGTTTCCTAAAAAAGTAAAACATTCATTTATAGCCAAACAAGGGCTTTTTTGTTGTGTTTTTTTGCGTTTAGACTGTTTTGTAGAAGCATTAGAGACCCAAATGAAAGTATAAAAACAATCAAAAAGTGAATTTTGCATAATAGGTCCTCTTTAAAACATACCATAATTATTCGTAATGCACCTGTTGCTAGATGCTGTACATCTAGTAACATAGCTAGTATTGTAGGTAGTAATACTGCTTTGATGCTTCATATATGATATTAACTGATGTTTGTTTCATTTGTATCAGAATTGAATATTTCTGACTCCCTGTTAAGATGTTGATGGGGAAGCTCAGAGACACACCCACACATTTACATATGGCTCCCATTCAGACCTGCTATCTGTTGTTATATGCAGAAGTTTTTTCTTTGTATCATCCTTTGGCAAATGGTCACACTATGCAAATAATTAGATTTGCTTGCCATTTTAGGAGTAATGACTCTAAAACCAAATCTAAAGCTCTCAGGAAAATATACATGAAAATATGCATATTTTTTTAATAAAATGCATTATTCCTTACTATTTGTTAAACACCTTTGGTTACACCAATATTCAGTAGGGATTGAAATGATAGTGTGATCATCTACTGTGTACTTTCGTAAAGGGTTACTTTAACTTAGGACTGACCTCTACATGGACTGGGACTTTTACTAGGGATTTGTGTCAAATATTGTGCTTCTGTTTCTACTTAGCACTGGTGCAAAGAGAAACATGACTACAGTTAAAGTCCAGACCAGCCTTTAAAAAGTCATTTACCCAAATATAATTTTAAATCACAGAGTAATAATGAATCATTTCTGCATCTCCAAAATGTTTTTAAAAGGTGTACTTGTTCCTCAGAACAACCAATAAGATGAAGAGGGCTTCAAAACATCAGAAAATCAGTGCTGATGTTGCTTTTTCCAGTAAATATTATATGAAACAAATTAAACAGCCAGTGAATTGAGAAAATAATCAGTAATTTGATCCAATATAAAATAGAAAAAAAAAATTAATACACAAGAAATGTGTTAGACCTGGGATTTTGAGAAGTTACTATAAACTGGCTATGACTTAATCCAGCTAATTCACCGTTACTGATTCTAGAAATGTAGAAGCATCCATCCATCCATCCATCCATCCATCCATCCATCCATCCATCTTCTGACAGATTTAGGTTTAAAATAATAAAATTTTATCAACATGTTTCCTCTGAGTGGACATGATTTAATTTAGTTCAAAAGTGAATATACTCCTCCTCCACCTCCACCTCTTTTCCCATGATGGAAATAGTGTCTGATCTAGTTTCATTTCTCCTAAAATTTACAATCATCTCCTTTGTTTTGATCACATTCAGGATAAGGAGAATGTTTCCACACCATGCCCTAAAGCGGTTCAAAAGCTATCTGTACTCAGCTTCTTGTCCATTTCTAATAAAGTATTTCTGCTGATGACAGGAGTCTGTCTTGTACTGGACATTTGAGGTGTACAGAGTGAAGAGGAAGGATTGAGAGTACAGTCCCCTGTGGTGCTCCTGTTCTGCTGACAACCTGGTTAGACACACACCCCTATGTCTCATAGACCATGGTCTGTTTAGGAGATTGTTGAGGCCTCCACCTGAGTCTTCTGGAGTTTCTGACAAAGCAAATCAGGTTAAATTGTGTTAAATGCACTGGAAAAATCAAAGAACATGATCCTCACAGAGCTGCTGCCTTTGTCCATATGACAGAGGTTATTTTGAAGCAGACACCATATGGACCAGCAGCCTTATTCTACTTTACTCTCTAGCTGTCTCTTCAGCTAACTTCTAAAGTAAATATATGAAATATATAAAATATATGAAATGTTATTGTATTCTGTTGCCCAAGTTGAATGTTCAGTTTTTCCTAGTTTTTTTTTTCCTGAATATTCTTTGTGAAGAAATTAATTGTTTTCAGTGTGTGTGAAAGCGAGATTCTCCTTAAATAGGTACATCCTTTTCTGCTTCTGTGTTGTTCAGTCAGAGGTGAAAGCAACATACACCAGCTGTTAATGGATCTCTGCAAATGAACTGTACTGTTCTCCTTGTTTGTGCACTGTCTGAGACGAAACATAACCAGGGGTGTAGCGTGATCTGTTAAAGTATCAGAGTGTACTTTAGAGTTATGCTTGACTTGGCAATACTGTTTACTGTTTGTTGCGGTAAGATTTCATATATTAATCTGCCCTTTCGATCCAAACATGAATTACCCAGTGTACCACTGGCTATGCAAGGATCCTCATAACTCGTTGGTGCCTTGCACATCCGTGGAAATTTATTGGCCTAATTTGTTTGGATGACCGGTCTGGCAGTTTATGTACAATAAGTTGCAAAAATATTCAGAAGGCTTTTTTATTGGGATTTTACCTCATAGACCAACACAAAGTAGTGTATCATTGCAAGAAAAATAAATAACATATGTGGGTTTCAAAAGTTTTTACGAAAAAGATTTGAAATGTACAGTTTACGTATGTTTTCTGCCCCATTTTTAAGGATAAAACAGACTCTTTGACCTCTTGATACTTTAGCAAAATGCTCCATTAGGAAGCTTCACAGAACCTTTGACTCCAGTTTTACTTTGAATGCACAGGTCAAGTCTCTGGTTTGTTCCTGTTTTTATCATCTGAGAATTGTTTTACATCCTGAACGTCCTGAATCATTTTGTTAAATCGCATTTATATTATTGCAGTACACTATTCACATGTCTTCCTCCCTAAAAAACTGGAGTTTATATATTTGGATTTTTGATAATAGGATTTCTCCTTTTTGGAGCCAGCGGTTACCTGACTTATCGAGTGAGTAGCAAAACGTGGGCGGCTGTTCAAAGCATCCCAAAGCTGCCTGCAATGCTGGATGGAATCTGCAGAGGGATCAATGCTCAGACTGAATTGTTAAGAGAGCTAAGCCGCAGGCTGGATACGGTTCTTGAACAGAATCGTAGCCTGGAAGCGGCTTTTGGACTCAGAGGTGAAAGGATTTAATCATGGAGAAGGTTTTTTGCTCTAGAACTGCGGAAAGTCCCAGAAATTTGGATATTTGGATTCACAATTGAGAGATAACAGTAAAAACTGTTAAAGTGGTTGGAAATCCACACAACTGCTTGAACCACAACACGTATTGTTTTCTAAATCTGGTGCCCCAACGTAGCTTTGGCAGCTTCTGCTAAGTGGCTATCGACAAAATATCTCCTGGATGTTATGTAAACATGGGGCTCTTTCCCAGTACCCCCGAACAGCTGTGACCCAGAGAAGACTTTGCGGCCGATTGAGAAAGCTTCCATCTCTCTCCTCAAGGACAATGGCGCTCTATCTGTGTTGACAGTCTAATTCTTGCACACACACACTCAGTTATATATTCGCACCCCCAGGATTCCATCGCACTCTTGCAAAATTGTTTCTTCTTGTGTGTTGCTTAGCCCTGCACCTAATTGTGTGATTTCATTACTTTTTCATAGATTTTTTGTTTTATCAGAAGGATTACAGGCGACAACCAAACATTATTAGTAATAGAAAATTTGGACTATAGCTGCTTATACACCAATGACCCAACTTTCTTAGTTAGACTACAATGGACTGTTATTACTTAGTTCAACTTCACTACCAGTAACAGCAATATATTATTAGCACCTGAAAATGTGGATTAAAGCTGTTTTGTACCAGTGACTCAGCTTCCCTAGTTAGAATTCAGTGGAATGATTTTAGCATATTTGCTTGCATGCTTTATTATTAAGAGTGGCTTGGAACCAATTTCTACCAGTAAACCCGAAAGGATTATTAATTATTATTACTCCCAAGGATTATTAGTGTCATTTGATGTGTTTTTGTGTTTGATTTTCTGTATCACTGTAATGTTTTTCCTTGTGTACAGCGCTTTGAGTGCCTTGTTGCTGAAAAGCGCTATATAAATAAACTTGACTTCACTTCACTTAAAATGGTTGTAAGTTGTGCAGAATGCTGCTCTCAGACTTCTGTCAAAATCATCCAAGCTTTCACACGTGACTCCAATCTTGATGCCATCAAACTGGCTTCTGGTCTATTTCAGGGTGCAATTTAAGATTCTTTTACTGACTCAGAGAGCTCCTCAGATAGACACCGGGGTATTTCATTCAACCTCCTTATCCATATGACCCTTGCAGGTTCCTGGGCTCCAGTCATCAGGGCGTGCAGAGGATGCCCCATTCTAAGTTGAAAACAAAAGTAGAAAAAGCCTTTTGTTTATTGACTCTGGAACTCTTTGTTTGGACTTGAGATCGGTGGACTCCATGGTCTCTTTCAAAAGCCATTTAAAAACATACACACACCATGTATCTTTTTCTTCTACATGCTAAATATGTACATTTGTCAGTCTCAATAATACAGGACATCCAAAGTGTTGATAACACATGCCGAGATTGTCAAAGTTAATAGTGATTGGGTCCTTAACTTGGTGTTTGGAAGTTAATTTTTAGATGGAATGGTTCCAGTGTCTTTTGTTAATTAACAATGACCATGTAGTGGCAGTTAAACTACTTGTTTGCTTCATAGTAGTCAAGTCAAGTTTATTTATATACTGCTTTTCAGCCACAAACATTCAAGGCGCTGTACATAAGGAAAAGCATTATAATGATAGAGAAAATCAAACAACAGAGGTAATAAAAAAAATAAAGAGAATAGAATGATGGATAAGAAAATGAAAGGAAAGTTGGACTGAAAACTGAACTAATAATGTTTAGATGACACATTCAAAGGCCACTCTAAACAAATAAGTTTTTTATCTTGATTTGAAGAAACTTAGGGTTTCAGCGATTTTACAGTTTTCTGGGAGTTTTTTCCTGATTTGTGGAGCATAAGAACTAAAAGCTGCTTCTCCATGTTTGGTTCTGGTTCTGGTTATGCAGAGTAGATTTGAGCCAGAAGACCTGGGAGGTTTGGGTGGTTGATACACTGACAACAAGTCTGTAATGTATTTTGGTGCTAAGCCATTCAGTGATTTATAGACTAACAGAAGTATTTTAAAGTCTATTCTCTGAGCTAGAGGGAGCCAGTGTAGGGACTTTAGAACTGGGGTGATGTGCTCCACTTTCTTAGTTTTAGTGAGGTCGTGGGCACCAGCATTCTGGATCAACTGCAGCTGTCTGATCAACTTTTTAGGCAGACCTCTGAAGACACAATTGCAGTAATCAATTCTACTAAAGATGAACGCATTAATTAGTTTTTCAAGGTCCTGCTGAGACATTAGTCCTTTAATCCTGGAGAGGTGCTTTAGGTGATAGAAGGCTGACCTTATTACAGTCTTTATGCGCCTCTGAAGGTTTAGGTCTGAGTCCATCACTACACCCAGATTTCGAACTTAATTGGTGGTTTCTAGCTGTATTAACTGAAGCTATGTGCTAACTTTTAAACGCTCTTCCTTGTGTCCAAAGATTATTACTTCAGTTTTGTTTTGATTCAGCTGAAGAAAATTTTGGCCCATCCATGCATTGATTTCTTCCAAGCATTTACCCAGCGCTTGAATGGGTTCATGGTCACCTGGTGACATCGTAGTGTATAGCTGTGTGTTGTCTGCAGAGTTATGATAACTTATGCTGTTGTTTATTATAATCTGAGTTAGGGGGAGCATGTAGATATTGAATAGGAGGGACCCCAAGATGGACCCTTGGGGAACGCCACATGTGATTTTTGTGGTCTCTGATGTAAAGTTACCTACTGACACAAAAAATTCCTTGTCCTTCAAGTAGGATTTAAACCAATGGAGTGCTGTACCAGAAAGGCCGACCCAGTTTTCAAGGCACTTTAATAAAATGGAGTGATCAACTGTGTCGAATGCTGCACTAAGGTCCAATAATACCAGCACTGTGGTTCTTCCACAGTCTGCCTTTATAAGGAAATAGTTTAAGGGGCATGAATACTTTTGCAGATTATCACCATGATGTGCATTGTGATACAGTGGCTTCACAGATAACACCTTTTAACAGTCTTTTTTGTTTTTGCATGTGTACAGCCAAGTTGTAGGTCATTGCTCTGCATATTTGAGGTTTTATTTTATTCCTCCACTCATCTTCCTGTCTAGCTGTTTGGAAACCCCATTGATCATTTCAAATTGGATAAGTAATTGATTGTTACTGGTTATTAACCTCTTAAAACTTTAGACCTCCTTGCCCGCCACTGAGAACACTTTGTAATCAGTCACAAATGGCAGCCACTAATGAAATTAGTTCCTAGTTCTGCTTCACAACTTTGTTTGTTCCACAAAGTATTGACAAGGGCATAGAGATGCCATGGTTTACTTTCCCCTGAGAATGGACTGATAGAACAACAGAATGCATATAATGAGCAGCTGTGTTTGTGTTGTTTCTTCATTAGTCATGTGTCTGACCAAACTATAAAGATAGAAGATTTACAAGTTTAACTTTCTACCATTTTTCTTTGTTCCAGAAACCTCCTGTGGTTACTAGTGGTCATATTGAGCATCATTGCTGATTTCTGTGCTGATCTGTTGTAAAATATTTTAATACCCAGTAGATCTTTAGTGTGGTGGTCAGGTTTTACACAACCCCCTGTCTCACTTTTGCACATCTCTCTTTTGTGTCAGTGCTGTATGCCATTGCTAAATAATGCTCCCACATTGCCTTCCTACATCTTTAACACTGTAGCATACAAAACTAGATCACAAGCTAAGCTAGGCTGCCATGGATGTTTTGGACATGTCAAAAATTCTGCCATAAAAGCACCACAGCTCTGTAGCACTGCAGCAGGTGTGATTATCTGCTACATAATCAATGCAACTGTCACTCAAACACTACTGCAGCAATGACCAAATTTTAACATTATTTCATATCACACTACACTGTCTAGACTCCTTACTCTCCTCTGCATGCAGAATACTTGAACTGAAAGAATGATTTACCTTCCAATTCATTTGGCTAATAATAGTCTGACTTCCTTGAGGCACTCAGAGTGCTGAAATTCAATTCCCAGGTGGCCCTTACTGCCTCAGTTTAATTACAATTATATAAAAAATATTTGTGTCAATGCAATTGTTTCTTAAACAAATAACCTAATTCTGCAGAGAAACAGATTCCAAATAAAGTTGAGATTGTTAAAATTAATATGGCATATGCAATAAATATAAATTTTGTTTTTTGCAGTATGAAAATTTGTGAAAATATGCATAATTGGTCATAATTCAATCTGGCAGAGTGGCAGCAAAGTGCTTCAGAGGTTGAACAGAGGTAGGGCTAGACTTTTTGTTGTCTGTCATTTTGACTGACAGGGTAAAAAAAAAATCATGTCACAGTTTATTTTAACCTGTCACCTTATTTTTAAAGTGATAATAATTAAACATTCAATAGCCTTTATTTTCATTCTTTTTATGTCCGTCAGACCCACAGAGGTTGTGTGCAGGTGTTTGTGCAGGTGCTGTCTCTCTCCCCCTACAGGGTGTGACTGGCAGGTGCAGCTCCACAGGTGTTACTCACTCCAATCAAGAGAGCTTCTTAAGAAGCAGGAACCAGGAGATGTCAGAACGTTATCTCTGCCAGCCTGGTATCCTGACAGTGGTCTGCAGTTCTCCTGTGTTCATGAGCCGGTGCTTACTCAAGTCCCTGACCTACCTTTACAAATCTGGATTCCTCTGGTGACCGTGTTTTGGATTCCATGCTCCTGTTCTCTGTATTTTGCTCAGGCGAGCTCCTTAGAACTACTCCATGCCTCTCTGGCCTTGAGTCTCCCTTCCTCTCCTGTCTCCAGCTCCGCGACTCAGACAACATCTCCTGGAAACACCAAACTATTGCTCACCTTCCTGTCCACCCTCCAACACCACTTAGGTCAGTACTGAGAACCTCCGTGCCATTCCTCCTGCCAAACCCAGCCTCCGTGGGAAAACTTACTTCCTCCAGCAAGCCATCATCCACCACAGACAGCAAGCAGACCTCACTTCTGTCCTGCACAACTACCTATACAATAACTACAGTAAGAATAACTTCTCTCCTCTCATCCTCAGTACTTACCCAGATCCCTCTGGCAATTCCAGTCCGGGTTCTGTCTCAACCTTGTTATGCTTAATAAATCAGTTAAACTGCTGCTCTGCCTCCGTGATTGTTGCCCATGTTCAGAGTTTAATTATCATTATGACAATTTCTGCATGTTTGTTCATTCTTGGACAAATCCGTTTTTTATATTGGCTTTTCTACACGTTGCAAGACATTTTTTCATCCTCCCTCCTCAGCCAGGAGAACTGCTGCATCTGAACTCGCTCCGTAGTTGCAGCGGGCTGATTACTTGTTTATTCTATATCTTCCACTGCATCAGTCCCTCTTTTTACACATTTTTATCAACACCATTGTCGTTATTGGGCTTTTTGACAAAACACTCAGCTGCTGTGACATTTGAAAGCCAACGAGGTCATGCATCAAATGTGAAAACAGAGAATTAATACGTTAACTCGCCACCAAGTGGTCAGGAGTGCGGCTTGCAATCTATCAAAATGACTTATGGCCTTTAGATTTCTCCGTCACAGTTAAAAAAAAAAACTGTCCAGAACGCAAAATATTCGCTTAACATGACCCCTGGTGTTGATACCACTAATCCTTGGCAACACCAAGGATTAGTGTTATACAAAAACCACCTGACGCCACAGAACATTGTGAATCTCAAACCACTGATCTTAATACAGAGACACAGGCACTCTTCACATATATCAGAACAGGAATGAATCAATGTAAGTCTTGCCAGGATACTTTAAAAACATGGAGGCTTAATTTTTCCCAACATCTTTTTTATTTCCTAATTTTTAGACCAATGTAAAGCAAATTCTCAGTTCATTCTCTTCCATTTTATGCTTTATAGGCTTAAATGACATCACACTACTGTACCCTGCCTAGCTTAAAATATCTATTTTAAAAATTTCGATAATTGTGTCTGACTATAAAAAAAAAACTTTAAACCATATTGTTGTTTTAGAAAGACCAGATAATTTGTTTTAAAATAAGCAATAAAATAATAGAGATGTCTTCAAAATATCAAGAGGGATTTAGGATCTGTACAGTTGATTAACAAACATTTTCTTATTAACCACACATTTTAGTTAGTTTTTTTTGTGTAGAAAATTATTTTTGTATCTAATAGCTTCATTTTAAGCGTAAATCATTTTCTTTCTGTGAAAATGCCAGTACATTTTCACTCGTAATGACCAGCGTTTTCCTGTCTTTGCTCCAGATGTTGCTGAGCACTGCCAGGCAGCTGACCGAAAGCACTAAACTTTTCCTTTGCTTACAAGTAAAAAGCATTACAGATGGAATCAAGTCTTGCAAAGACTTGCAATGAGTCTTTTTCATATATTATAGTTATATGACATCAACTTTATTTAAAAAAACTAAATGTTGATCAAACTTGCACCCATTGTCCATGGGTGCATCTGGTTCGAACAATGATTTTGTAATCCTGGTTTTATTTCTTCAGAGCACTTTCTGCTTGTTAATCCACCCTCTTGCCTGGCTAGTTCATTGACCACACTCTGCTGAACCCTTTTGATAACAATAAAATCACTTGTGTTTGCCCTGAAAGTGTTTCACAGATTAGAAAGAGCCTATCATATGAACAAAGCAGGCCAACTCTTACACTAAGCTTATCCAGATGACTGCTAAGCATTGTGTTTGGAAATTCCTCTGATTATCACATGAATCGAATTAAATAATGTAGCTCAAGAGTGTGCTTTTGTGGAAGTTGACTGAGATGAATCTTATCATCTGGTTCTAACAAGCCAGCATCCTGATTTGAGAAATCAAAAAGTGAAGGAATATTAAGAGGAAATTACTGCAGTGATTGTGTTAAGTTTTTAAACAAATAACCAAAAACTTCTCTGGACTGCTTCACATATGGGGATTTACTGTTTGAAGAGGGTCTTAATGCTGGTGTGTGTTTGTGTTTATCCATGCTGAATTCTGTTCATCCAATAAGGGCTGTGTAGTCATGGTGATGGCTGTGAAATATTGTGAGAATTTTCAACCTCCAGGAAGTCATAGCCGGAGGGTGAAGCATATGTAGCATGAGGATGGCACCAGAAGGCCCCATTGTGGCTGTCCAGTTGGCCATCTGTTGTAGTCCTGCAGACAGGGCCAGGAAGCACCCCCTCTCTGTTCATCCCCTTACCATAATGAAAGACTGGCCTTTCTAAATGCCATGGTGAAGGACAGCATTTGCTTCCCGAAGAAACTTCCCAGCACATCCCAGACACTGAGCCTTAGTTTCTCTCGGCTGGACTTCCAGTACACATCCTTGAGTGGGGCAATGACTCCATGCAGAGCATTTGTTGGAGAGTAGAATTAGACCACAAAAGTGGAAATGGCCGCAGCATGTCTCACTCACTGGCCAAAGATCATTACTCGTCCTTATCTCAGGCCAAGTCCTCAGGCTGTTTTATTCCACTCCAGTCAGGGAAATCATTACCAAGTCATTGGAGGCCTGCCCTTGGTCCTGAAGAGACAGATATTCTGCTGCTGATGGGATGTTGCAATTACTTTTGTTAACTCTCTACTAAGTGAATTGAAACACTACAGGTCCTTCTCAAAATATTAGCATATTGTGATAAAGTTCATTATTTTCCATAATGTCATGATGAAAATTTAACATTCATATATTTTAGATTCATTGCACACTAACTGAAATATTTCAGGTCTTTTATTGTCTTAATACAGATGATTTTGGCATACAGCTCATGAAAACCCAAAATTCCTATCTCACAAAATTAGCATATCATTAAAAGGGTCTCTAAACGAGCTATGAACCTAATCATCTGAATCAACGAGTTAACTCTAAACACCTGCAAAAGATTCCTGAGGCCTTTAAAACTCCCAGCCTGGTTCATCACTCAAAACCCCAATCATGGGTAAGACTGCCGACCTGACTGCTGTCCAGAAGGCCACTATTGACACCCTCAAGCAAGAGGGTAAGACACAGAAAGAAATTTCTGAACGAATAGGCTGTTCCCAGAGTGCTGTATCAAGGCACCTCAGTGGGAAGTCTGTGGGAAGGAAAAAGTGTGGCAGAAAACGCTGCACAACGAGAAGAGGTGAACGGACCCTGAGGAAGATTGTGGAGAAGGGCCGATTCCAGACCTTGGGGGACCTGCGGAAGCAGTGGACTGAGTCTGGAGTAGAAACATCCAGAGCCACTGTGCAAAACCACTGGTAAATGGTTTACTGACCATGGTATCACTGTGCTCAATTGGCCTGCCAACTCTCCTGACCTGAACCCCATAGAGAATCTGTGGGATATTGTGAAGAGAACGTTGAGAGACTCAAGACCCAACACTCTGGATGAGCACCGGTTCCCCCCAAGGCTGTGTTCTCTCTCCTCTGCTCTTCTCCCTGTACACCAACAGCTGCACCTCCAGTCACCAGTCTGTCAAGCTTCTGAAGTTTGCGGACGACACCACCCTGATCGGACTCATCTCTGATGGTGACGAGTCCGCGTACAGATGGGAGGTGGACCATCTGTTGGACTGGTGCAGCCAGAACAACCTTGAGCTCAACGCTCTAAAGACAGTGGAGATGGTTGTGGACTTCAGGCAGAACCCAGCCCCACCTGCCCCCATCACCCTCTGTGACTCCACAATTGACACTGTGGAATCTTTCCGCTTCCTGGGAACCATCATCTCCCAGGATCTCAAGTGGGAGCCAAACATCAGCTCCCTCATCAAGAAAGCC
This sequence comes from Girardinichthys multiradiatus, assembly GCF_021462225.1. Classification (NCBI taxonomy): domain Eukaryota; kingdom Metazoa; phylum Chordata; class Actinopteri; order Cyprinodontiformes; family Goodeidae; genus Girardinichthys; species Girardinichthys multiradiatus. Next base: position 24,600,348 of record NC_061796.1, on the reverse strand, counting down.
CAGCAGAGGATGTTCTTCCTGCGGCAGCTGAAGAAATTCAACCTGCCAAAGACTATGATGGTGCACTTCTACACAGCCATCATTGAGTCCATCCTCACCTCCTCCATCACCATCTGGTACGCCGCTGCTACAGCCAAGGATAAGGGCAGGCTGCAGCGTGTCATTCGGTCTGCTGAGAAGGTGATTGGCTGCAGTCTACTGTCGCTCCAGGAACTGTACACCTCCAGGACCCTGAAGCGGGCAGGGAAGATTCTGGCTGATCCCTCCCACCCCGGTCACAGACTCTTTGAGACTCTCCCCTCTGGCAGGAGGCTGCGGTCCATCCGGACCAAAACCTCACGCCACAAGAACAGTTTTTTCCCATCTGCCACCAGCCTGGTTAACAAAGCCCGGAAACCACACTGACATTCTCCCTTTCCCCCACACCCCCCCTTTTTTTGCTGACAGGACACCTGTAACCTGTAACTCTATGCGTTACATTAACGCTCAGCTTGGACTCCTGCTTACTTGCACTGCTTTACTTGCACAATGATCACCTGCACTGTTGTATTGCTCTTGCATCTTATACTGCTCTATATTTACTCTCACTCACTTAAAACTGTGCACTTATATTTATATTATATTGTAGATATGTTTGTACTGTTTAATTTGTATTGTATTGCACCGACTACGCCAAAACAAATTCCTTGTATGTCCAAAAACGTACTTGGCAATAAAGCTTTTCTGATTCTGATTCTGATTCTGATTCTAAAGGCCGCTATCCAAGCATCCTGGGCCTCCATAAGACCTCAGCAGTGCCACAGGCTGATTGCCTCCATGCCACGCCGCATTGAAGCATTAATTTCTGCCAAAGGATTCCCGACCAAGTATTGAGTGCATAACTGTACATGATTATTTGAAGGTTGACGTTTTTTGTTTTAAAAACACTTTTCTTTTATTGGTCGGATGAAATATGCTAATTTTGTGAGATAGGAATTTTGGGTTTTCATGAGCTGTATGCCAAAATCATCCATATTAAGACAATAAAGGACCTGAAATATTTCAGTTAGTGTGCAATGAATCTAAAATATATGAATGTTAAATTTTTGTCATGACATTATGGAAAATAATGAACTTTATCACAATATGCTAATATTTTGAGAAGGACCTATATATGATTTCTTGTGAAACAGAATAAGTGATAAGGGACTGAGTGGAGTGGGGACTTGTGTTTTAGCTTGAAAAGGTTCACAGTTTAATCAGATGCTGGGGTCTGTTGTTGAATGAAAAAATAAAACAATGCTCTGAATACATAAAAAAACACTCCTTCCAGATAATTTTCTGATTTCATTCTTTCAGTCACCTTCAGTCATTAAACATTTCCCATGATCATGGGGAGGGTTAGAACTCTTCAGTTTTGACATGGAGAAGTGGAAAAACACCAGTGTAGAGCAGGAACAAATAAATAGTGTTCTGGAGAAAATAACTTTTAATAGATGATGTTCTTATTTAAAAACACTTCGAATAACTTTACTCACATGCTATGTTTTTTAAAGCAAGCCTCCAGGGGAAAGTTAAGGGTGCATCTTAAAAAACACTCCAGTGTGGAATGGCTAACTTTGTGCCAGCATAGTAATCATGCTGCAGTCAATTTCCAAACACAAAATCTCTTTTTTCCATTCAGATAAGAGAGTGTTCTACTTAACTGTTTTTAGAATGGCAAACACATTACCTTTGAGGAGAATGAAAAGGCCTTTCCTGCAATACAAATTGTATAATGACATCAAATTCTATATCTGACATCTCTACACTTCCATTGTGTAAGTTGTGTTATTATGCTTCAGTATTAGCAATAATACAAAGCCCTCGGTATTGTTATAGATTTTGGGGTTTTTTTTCTGCCAGAGCCACAATGCTAAAAATATTAGAAGCTGACAAATTTATTTATTAGACTCACTTGAGATATTACTGTAGGTATACGGATACGTGAAACAAAACCCTGTGGTAACATAATGGCTACTGTTTCCAAAAAAGGTCAGCTGAAAGGAGGCCATAATAAGTCTCTTGCATGCTTGAATGTCCTTTAAAGAAATGCCAGAGCCAGCTTTGAAATGAGGTTGGGGGGGGGGGGGGGGGGGGATGGGGGGTTGAGAGATGAGGGAAAAGAGAGCCAAACCCTCCTTAAACACAGAATAAAGAAAGGAATTTGTGGAACAATGAACAATTTCCTCACAGGACCATCACCTGCTCGCTGCGACATTTGTATTCAGATGAGGCAGCAATGTCACCTGCCATTGATGGTCCAATAAAATAAGTGCAGAGAGGACAACCTCTCTGGTCCTTTCAAACAAATGAAAGCAGAATAGTGTTTCAGCCCTCTGATCCAAAGTCACCTTGAGCTCAAGTATTCCAGTTGCATTGTGACTCTTGGTAGTGTGACTGATGCTCATCAAGCTAAAAGGTGTGTTTTGACACCTGCCTCATCCATAAAGACAGCTGTTGCCTTTCAGACACCAAACAGTCTTGTACAGCTGCAAATATCTGTTCTAGCTAACATGAAAAGTTTAGTTTCAGGGAAATTAGACACTGAACAAACTGCATGAAAGTGTGTCTTTCCAACTGAAAAAAGGACCAAAATGTTACTGAAAATAAGCAGAATGAAGCATTCAGAACATTAGCTAGTTTTTGGTCACAATGCTTTGGAGCCAGCAGGCATCAAGTGATCAAAGTGAGAGGTACTAATAGTGAAAATGGTGCACCTCCTAGCAGGGCTCCAAGCGTATAAAAGGTTATACGGGCTGTTTGTGGTAATCAGTCATCTCTAAAAGGCTCCAAATGATCTGCAGATTGCAAAATATATGGTTTCTTGTTTTAAACAACTGTACCTTAAAACAAGTTATCCAGATGTGTCACCACTTTTGCCAAGCTCCAGAAGAAGAAAATTGGTTTGGATGTTCTGAAAAAACCCAGGAACCACAGAGGCTTGAGCGTGGCATGAATTGGAAGCTGTGTGTCTATAGCCAGGAACTGAGAGGTAACGGAATAAGAAAAAAGCTTCAAGCACAAAGGGTAAGGCAAGCTAAGGCTTTCAAACCTAAAAACACTGCATCAGCTGTCCAGCTTGGTTGTGGTAATAGGTCACAGTGTAACTGTTTCACTGCCAAGGGTATTGGTGCATGGTGCAAAATGGACAGAATAGAGAAGAATGTGGACTACCTCAACAATCTTTAGCATCTCCTTCATGGCCAATTTTTTCAGAAACCAACAAATATAAATAAATCGATTCTTCCAAGATGAGTGGTCTAACATCGTTCCAGAATTATTGCAAAAGCTTGTTGATGGCTACAAAGAGTGTTAGAATGATGTGCAACAGGGAATTTTTAACTATTATTAGTATCCATGGATGTATAAATTTAACTCTGTATGGGTCAAACATTATTCAATTCAATTCAGTTTATTTATATAGCGCCAATTCACACACATCGTCTCAAGGCACTTCACAAAAGTCAGGTAGATACATTCCAATTAATCCTAATCATTGAACAGTGCAGTCAGATTCAGTTATTTATTCAAATTGGATAAAAAGTTTTTCTGTCCAAAGAAACCCAGCAGATTGCATCCAGTCAGTGACTTGCAGCATTCCCTCCTCCCGGATGAGCATGTAGAGACAGTGGACAGTCACTGGCGTTGACTTTGCAGCAATCCCTCATACTGAGCATGCATGTAGCGACAGTGGAGAGGCAAAACTCCCTTTTAACAGGAAGAAACCTCCAGCAGAACCAGGCTCAGTGTGAGCAGCCATCTGCCACGACCGACTGGGGGTTTGAGAGAACAGAGCAGAGACACAAAGAGAACAAAGAAGCACTGATCCAGGAGTCCTTTCTATGGGAAGGAAAATTAAATGTTAATGGATGTAGCTCCTTTAGTCGTTTCATCTAGAAGGAAAGAACAGATAAACTCTGAGCCAGATATTAAAGTTTAGAAAGGGAAGCACATAGAGTTAGTTACAGTAAAGCTCAGTCAATTGTCACATCTAGGAGAGAGAAAGGGTTAAACACTGAAAGACAGGGCCATGTGGATCATCAGTAGAGGGTGAGGAAGACACAGAGTAAGGCCAGGTGTAGCTTCTAGGAAGAGAAGAGAGAGAGAGCACAGTTAAAAGCTGAAATAACAGCAAATAATACAAAATTGGAGAGTAGTGTGAGAATGTAGTGAAGAGGGTGAAAGTGGTTATGTCCTCCAGCAGCCTAAGTCTATAGAAGCATAACTACAGAGATAGCTCAGGATAACCTAAGCCACTCTAACTATCAGCTTTATCCAAAAGGAAAGTTTTAAGCCTAGCCTTAAAAGTAGATAGTTCGTCCATCCAGAGCCCACTGATGGCCATTGTTATACTAAAAACTACAACGATTGGGATACCTCTCTCTGTCAGATTGATTATAACCATTGGAAAAGAGAGGGGGTCATACAGGTAGCAGAAATGGAGGGTATGTTTGCACCTCAACCATAACTGAGCTAGTTTAGGCTTATCCTGACTCCCCCTTACAATATAAAGCCAATTGTCAGATCAGGAACCTTCAAGCAGGTAACAAACACTTTCTATTAAGCCCACATTTCTGTGTAAGAAATTTTTTATTAGTCTGAAGTAATATTAGAATCTTAAATGTCATGTTTTCATTGGCTGGAAGCAGAAAATCTTAATGATTAACATACATAAAGGCTTGAGAAAATCAGTCTGTGTGGAATTCATCGATATAATGGGTTTCACTCCGAGATAACGTTACTGCAAAAAATTTATTTTTCAATAATATTTCTTCATTTATTGAATATGGCTGCACATTCAATGCTGTGCACGCAATTACTGTTTTAATATCCAATGAAGTTGTGTTATGCAAAACAATTAAAAACATTAAAATCTCAAAACTGACATGACATTCGTGTCCTTGATGTGTGTTTGTACACCTCTGAATACAAGTGTAACAACACAGTTCAGCTTCATTAGGAAGTCAGAATCACTGGGGGGGGGGGGGGGGGGGGGGGGGGGGGGTTACAAACGTGGAAGAGTTTGGAGGAGAGGGTTTACTGTCAAACAGAAGGCAAAACTAATAAGGAGTTATTGAGTCATCAGTTGTGCTCATGTACACGTGATGCACAACTTCTTTCATTAGCATTTTTGTTGGTCATCTAATGTTAATGGTGTGGTTTTCAGTCTAGTCCATTATGGTTGCAGTTTTTCAGGACTCTGGGATCAGCAGTCGTGCTTACAACACTTCAGTGGTTTTTAAATGGATCCACAGTAATTTGGCTTCTTCACATTCTTTACCTCCAACTCTGCTTAATGATCAGTTAATGATAAAAAAAAATTACTTAAATAAAACAGGGTTTTATATTCTGCTGAACTCTGAACAAATAATATTTCAATGATTAGACTAAAAGATGGCACATTGTCAATGTGAAAAAAGGAATAAGACAGTTTCTATTCAGGTGACTTTATCAGCATGTCAGAGAAAAACGAAATTCCAAACCAACTCCTCTTCAATGGGATCAGATTGACATCGGAGACATTCTGTTGACCTGGCTTGTATAACACTGTGTGGTAAAATTAAGATATTGAGGACTGACATGACCACTTAATGTTCCTTTACCAATAGTGTTGGGTTGCAACTCAGACTCATACTTTTAGAGGGCTTTAACATTTCTTTTCAAGTGAATATTCACACACATTTCAAGCGGACTTCCTATACTTATTTCTCTTATTTTGGAAACGTGACCTGCTTAACTGTTCCTTCGAAGCTGAATGCAGTACATAGGTTCACATATAAGGTTTTTGTTCTCTCACTGGCCACTATATGTTCCTTCCCTTTTCTTTTCTTTTATTTTCTTTCCTTTTCTGCGGAATGGAAAGCCCAGAATTCATCTTCCATATGCAAAGGAAAAAATGCCTCCTTATATAGATGATAGAAATTGATAAAAAAAAAGATGAATTTCTGAATTTATTAAGATGGCACTACTTTCATCTTTGGCTGTTCCAACTATTTCTGTGCCCTCGGGGACTAAGAGCAATCATAGGAGAGCCAGACTAAATGAATGCTGTATTTTTCATTGTATTGAAAATGTGAAAAAACTGTTGATGAGAAAATATACTAAGAGTTTAGGATTTGTTATTATTTCACAGCTGGTGAGAGGTGGTTTAGACTGGTGACTGGTTTGGTCATGTAAGAGTTGGGAGGCTGAGATGCCTGAAATGCATCTTTTACAGTGGAAATTGATTTATTTATAAGCAATTTAATCATTTGTAGATAATTTTTCAAGGAATACTGGTTTGTTGAGTTTTTTTTTTTATTTAATCTATATTCAGAACACAATTTCTCATGGTTATTGCTTCAAAAGCTAAAGGCTGCAGGAGGAACATTAACAAAACCCTCAGCTACACTTCAGAGGGTCAGGGTTAGGCTATCTGCATGAAGATTTCAGCCAATCCAGGGTTTTTGGTTTCCTTGTAGGAAAATCCTTACTATTACACTGAATGACAGGGTTGGAAGCCAATGAGACATACTCAGGTTATTCTTCCTGAGAGAAGTGATGACTGCAGTAGACCTACACAGGTCAGGGATCGTTGTGAAATGCCAGTAAGTGTTTATTATGTCATTGTCATTTTTACCCATGACAAAGAACTGAATCATAAAAAAGGAATTTTTTTAATGTGGTATCCTCACATTTGGAGCTCTTGAGATTTGGAGCACAAACCTTGATTTGAAAGCTAGTGTCAGGTTAGCGGCTGGAAACACGCACAGCTCTGTTCAGTTTTGGTCGTGGGAGTGATCACTGTTTTAAAGGTGCTGTAGGGAGTTGTGAGAACACCATGGACTGAAGCTGACTGAAGATTTGAACAAGCACACCTTCCCTCCTCAGCTCCCCCCCACAGTTGAGCCTGCTGTGAGCGCGCAGGCTAGTAATCAAGTCCACTGATGACAGTGGATAAATAGCTATAGCTATGGCACATTCACTAGTAGGGACAAAACATAAATAATAAGCTTTACATTGACTATGACCTCCACATACTTTGACTACTTGGTGTAAGCAGCGCGTGTGTGATTGACACTGGTGAGACATTCCTCCTGGCTCTGAATGGTTGTTTTTAAATGGGAGCGGTGTATTTCTGGAAATGGCATTATGACCACTGGGAGGAGCAAGAAGAGCTTGATTTTTTTTTTTCTTCACAGATGATCTGTCTCATATTCTACTGTCAAGACATAGTGATAGATTTAACAAATATGTAAATATGTTCTTTACAAAAGTAACCTACTGAACCTTTAAGTGGGGAGGCTACATGGAAACTGAAAGGCTTTAAAAATTTTAGCTGTTTCACTAAAGCTGCCCAAAGACACTAAAACACAGGGAGGCTGTCTTAGGTTAACAATCACAATGAGAATATTGGGGAAATTAGGTAAGCCTATTGATGCATTTATCAGAATTGACAGATGATTGGATTTCTGAAACTAGATATATACATATACTGCACAAAAAGATAATACTTTTTCTCACTTTCTGACATAAGATTGGACTGAACTTTTCACTTTTTAGATTATTTGTGATTACCAAATATATTTCTAAACAAAGGTCACAGAGGTTGTTCCTAGGATATACTGAACTCCGACGTCAATCTGTAACACAATGGCTACCCAAGATAAAAGTAGTAACAGCCTCCAGCCTCCAAGTAAGCTCCTACATTAAAGGGGAGAATATCATGTAAAATTCATTTTTTTAGCACTTAAGATGCAGAAAAGTTCAATTTAGTCTCTCCAGGTGCTGTTTAGGTCATATTTTTCAGTCCGTTGAGTTTTTTTCTGTTCTCTATTACGGTTTTTGAATTATTACATCACAGTATTTGCTGCAGAACAGCTAAACAAGGTCATGGACTTCTGGCTGATCAACTTCTCACTGCAATTTTGTAGTTCAAGCTCAAGTATGCTGAAGCTGCAAGTCTTAAGATAAGTCTAAATGTTTGGTTGTTGGGTGTATTAACCCATACAATTCATTACACTGTCCTCCAACATCAGAACCGCTCCGAAGTGTTAACTATGCTCCTTTGTGCAGTTACTTGATATTGATGGAGAGGAAGTAAATACAGTAATAGCACACAATTGCGATGCATTCATTAGAACGCGTGGTTCTGCAGGTTCGTCGTATTCATTCTGTTCTCTCTCTGAGTCACACTCTGGCTCAAACATGTAAGGCTGGATGGACATGCCTTCTTGACACCTTTTAATTAATTTGGGAGTAAAAATGTTCTGCGCCGCTAGATAATGGTGTCTCTGTTATCAAACTACAAAAATGGCCAAAGAAGTTGGAGTGGAATGCTTATTGGCCTGGAGAGGGGCGGGGTGAGAAGTGTCTTAATAGTATTTAAAGAGACGGCACCAAAACAGTTGCTTTCAGAGTCACCTCAGAACAGGGGTAAAAGAAAGACCTGTGGAACTACAATAACAAGGAGTTCAGACCAAAGCATTACAGTTCCACTCTATTTAGACCACAACTGAATAATCCAAGTGTGAAAAGGAAATATTTAAAAGCATGATCTGTCCCCTTTGAATAGTTACATGGTAATTTTTAATAAACAGGAGGAAGTCAGGGAAAGCCTTGTGGCTGAGAGAAGTAACGTGGAACCATAACTGACTAACACGCTAAGCAGGGATATAAAAGAGCTCCGCTCGGCAGGGAGCCCAGTCTGACTTTGCCGTGGCTGCAATGACTGCTTGTGGCAAAATGCATAATTCAAAAACCAAAAATTCTGTACATTCCAGGTTGACATTGTAATTTCTGTTCTGACCAGGCCTGTAACTGATCTGCACAGGCATCAGGATGTCAGCAGTCATCAGTATTATAGAATTATATCATAAAACATATAGTATTATTACACAATATATAATATTGATCACACTGTCACTCCACAGAAAGTCTATAAGCTCATTTTCATTTAGTTAATTCTTGACATGTCGTTTGACTCTAAACAGAATTGAGCTAATTCTGCTCATGTTGTAATTGAAAGGGAGGTTCAAATTATACAGCCGCTGACATCAAACATGCAAACATTCCCTCATTCAGACAGAAAAAACAAATACAAGTTCCTGCTGTAGCTAATTAGTGTTGTTAAATGATAACATTTTCTCTCTTGTAGGGCCATCTATGGGGTCTTTTTTCACTAACTTGCAGTATGGTTTTCTTAGGCACTTGTTTCTCTACATCTCAGGGATGTTTATATATACAGATACAGCTAGACATAACTGTGACACATGTAGAGGCATCAAAAATATTTTAGTCCAATGTAACAACCGCTTGGGGTCCAGATAAAGTAATGGTTATGCTGCAACACTAGACAATTTTGGCAATGGCATTAACAGTGTTGCCTTTTTTACTTTGACTTCAGAAGCAAGACACACTGCTTTTGTATTCATTCAAGTGTCCATATAACATCACATTTAGCTTAACAGATATTGAATGTCACATGTTATTTAGTTTTATCTTGTTTCCTAAATGATCTAAAGTCATTTAATACAATCATTTGGCGAGACATTAATGTGGTCATTATTATGAAGCTAACATGAACAGATTGTTATGAGCTACCACGTAGTACAGAGGATTGTTATTAGTCAGTAGTTGGATGGGGGGGCCCCTTTCTGGGGTACTTTTATCATCACAATTATGCGTCTTTGGGTCACCCCTCTGGGAGGCTCCTATAAATTAATCTGATACACTGACATGTGCTGCGTCTTGCTCTGGAAGATTTCAATGGCCTTGTTACAGGCTCCTAGCCAAGTTATGTTCAGACTCAACTCTGGATGGCTCTTGCCTTGTGTTATTACCCTGCCGCTGAGAGTAGAACTTCAATGGTTTGGTGGAGAGCATCCAGTTTGTTTTCCTGGTTTCTGCTTCTGGCTTCTCTTGTGTACCTCGAGTCCGGTAGCCAGAATATAAACAAGAATACCAGTTACTCCTTTTGTGTAATTTAACAGTCAGTAAGTTTAAAAAGGTGGACATTTGAGGTCCAACTATTCTGAACTAAGCTCCACAATCACTATTCAAATATGACAAGATTGGGTATAGAATAAATGTGACATACATATTATAGCAATGTATGGAATTGTTATCATTATTGCAAAATACCAAATAGACAAATGCATCTCCCTCTTGGGGTAAATTTTGCCCTTTTTGTAGAAACATGATTTTTGATGTCCTTCTGATCTTTTCTGCAAACCTTATAATTAGTTGTAATAACTGGAAGTTGCTTTCTTTAGGTTAAACTGGGAGATGACTGTGTCAGAACCCTGGAAATATACAACCTTCAATAAACGTTTAGCACCTTCTCACCACTAAATTCAATTTATAGTTCAGTCTCCATCCAAACCGTTCTTCTGGAAAACATTCTTGCAGTGAAATGGCACCTTTATTGTATTTGTGTACTCTTCAATTTCATTTAAACATGTCCCAGTGAAAAACTACTGCACATGAATATTTTCTATCATTGGCTTCTGGCCTGTGGAGCTGCCATTTGGCAATGCCATGCCCACCTTTCTCAGCATCATACCCCCTCTCCTCAATGTGTCTATTTCTGCTTATTAGTTCTAAGACAGATTACCAGTCTCTATGCTTTGCACACCCATTAAACGTTTTTTCCTATTACAGACACAGATCTTGGAGTTAGGTACAGAGTATGGTTTCACCCAGTAAGCCAGCAGCACCATCAGTGTATCCCTATCAGAAAACTGCACTTTGTCTCATTGTGTTCAGTGAGTCATGTAAAGAACCCATGTCAGATGCTGGTTGTTGTTTATAGTTTTATTATTGAATTTTTCTCCTACTGACAATGGAGCTTAAATCAGTGCAAAAAGTGCATAAATATGGCATCAGTAAAATATCCTGAGAGAGTCCCATCCTCACGTCTCTCTCCTTACAAACTGTTTATGTAGTGAGCCAGACTGCTGCTGGTGTTTGCCTTCCTAAGGCCAAGGCTGCGACAGAGAACAAACACAGATAACTGATCTTTTATGTTCCATCGAAATATCCCCTCTAACTGTTTACTTTTAACTTGCAAATCCACACATATTATTGAAGAGGAAGAGAAAGCGCTGCTGTAGATAAGCAGATCTTGTTTGTGCGATGACATGAGGCTTTCTGCGGGGTGAGGAAGATAAGACAGTGTCAGAGTGCTAACTGCTCTGCTTTATTACTGTTTATTACCGTTAGCCAGTTTTCTTTGTGCAGCTGTAGTTTCAAATTTATGTTTAGAGGGAAACATGCTGATATGCTGTAGCACCAGAGGCACAAGCACTATCAGGCCATTGTTTACACATTGTAAAAACAAAAACAAAAAACTACATGAGATAACAGCCATGTGTGACAACAGGATTAATGGCCTTTCCTATGTGTGTTTTAAAAGGGATAGCAATATGGGTTCTCAAAATGACATTTGACTTTACTCGGCAGTGCACGGTAGACTTGTCCATCTCTGACCATGGCATCCAGACAGTGAAAAAAAACGTGATGGCTGCATCATGATGTGGAGATATTTTTCTTCAGCAGGACAAGGAGGCTGGTCAGAGTTAATGTTATGATGTATGGAGCTAAATACAGGACAATACTGGAAGAAAACCTGTTGGAGGCTACAAAAGACTGGCGACAGGAGCGCAGGTTCACAATTTTAGGGTTGCCAAGTCTCTGGCCTATTTCTCTCTTGCTGTTTTTTTATTTATTTTTTTACTCTGCCATGACTCTTTAGTCTCTAAATAAGGAAAATGGTCAGGCGAGACACAAACGAATCACAGACAATCCTGTGGAAATCCTGCCCATCAAAGAAGAAACACAGTGACTTTGTTGGCTGGGGATTTCTCTCACAGTGTCTTAGCTGAGTAGCCAAACAGATGTTACTACCCACAAACCTTTAACCCCGTAATAAGTTAGTTTTGAGCATACGCAAAACCTGCATGGTGAGATTGTATGGGGTAAGAACGCTGTCAAAAACAATGTGTATGTAAAGACGGAAATGTGTGCATATTAGTCAATGGTTGTGCATAAGTAAAATCCAAAAGAGGTATTGTATATTTTCTCTATAAGAATACAGACTAAAATGTTACAGCTTCAAAAAATTACAAACACAAAGTTCATGTTTACAGTTGTGGTTTATTCTTGATGAATACAATATGCTATAACAGTTTGTATGGCGGTATGCAACAAATTCTGAGGTGCATACCGCCATCTACTGTACATCATTGTATAACTCCACCGACTATATTCTATGTTTTAGTTTTGTATTTCATAAAAATAAGAACAATGCTTTATTTATAATACTCTTGATTTCCCCCCTATCTCGACTCTGTTCCTAATATTCCTTTTAGACTGAATTATCACCCATTCCGGCACTACGTTTACAGGCGGTGAGGAGTGTGACAGCGCATGCGCAACGCGAATCGACTAACTCTGTGCTCCACTAACCAGCCTGAAATCACGTGATGCCAAGTCGCTGATGTAAATTCGTATTCTCATAGAAAATAAATCGTATTCACAAACTGTTATAGCATATTGTATTCATAAAGAATAAACCACAACTGTAAACTTGAACTTTGTGTTTGTAATTTCTTGAAGCTGTAACATTTTAGTCTGTATCCTTATAGAGAAAATATACAATACCTCTTGTGGATTTTAGTTATGCACAACTATTGACTAATATGCACATATTTCTATCTTTACATACACATTGTTTTTGACAGCGTTCTTACCCCATAAGATTTTAGCTTGTCATTATGGCGGTGCTGCATCCTGGTAGCAGCAGTGATAACTTACTGTATGTGTGGCTGACGCATACCTGTGTAGCTTGAAAATGACTGTGAACATTGCTTGATCGTGACTGTCCACGCTGGCCTAAAGTCAATCTACCCATGCCCAAACTGTGCTGCTAGCACTCTACCTAATTTATTGTCCTGTCTCTGCTCTGGCTGCAATGGAAAGTATCTAAACTTTCTGCTGTTATGAACAAGCAACACTCTCCATGCAACGAAAAGAAACTTCATTGTGCCACGGCGTTTTGCACGGAGATTAGTCTAAAGTGTGCTCTTGCAGGCTTCCAGCATCCAGGGGCAGTGTACTTTTGAAAATATAGACAGGTTGCTGGGACAACAAGAGACGTTGAGAGTGCTATAGATTGCAGTTGAAATGTAAAATGTTTGCTGACATCGTAGTTATAGCTTTGGATAGGGGGACAGTGGCTCATAGGGTTTCTAACATAATTTAAATTGCATGATTTCAATATGATTCCTAAACACATGAAGGTCTGCAACAGATAACGAGCAGTGGACAAAAAAAGGGTGTGCAAAAAAAAAAAAAAATTATCACTTCCTCTGCTTCCCCTAACCTGATGAAATTACTGATGAAGTTTTCTTCTCCAGCAGATTAATTGTAAAACCTTTTTGTATTGGTTAGGAAATTGCTGATTGTGAAGAAACAGAGTTCATATGTGGCATTATGGGATCATTGTGATTGGACAATCAAGAAAACAACAAGAAAAACTTAAAGTATGAATCAAGTACTCAGCAAGGTCATGCTTTACTTCACACTGAAGCAACAACATGAGAAAATTAAAAACGTTTAGGAAACAGTGATAAAACTGGACAAAACAACAGAACAACATGTAGAGATGCTATTAAAGATTTTTAAAGAAAGAACCAAAAACCTACAGTTAAATGATCAACAGTACAAGTGTGTAGTTTCTGATCTGGATGTTTGAAGGAGATAATCATCTAACTTTCTTTAGGATAGAAGCTGTTCCACAGACTTGATGTTTTACACTTCTTAAATTCTACTTGAGGGTGGGGAGAACTGGGAGAACAACACAGCCCTGGATTTTCTCTGGAAAGGGCACACTTTTTGGACCTGTACTAACAGCCACCAACAAGGTTGTCCTGGTATCCATGTCTCTAACAACATTTTGCATTTTGATGGATGTAAATAAAAAGTATGCTGCTTTTTAAACTTCTCCACTCATACACTCTTGCTATAGAGCCCTCATTCTGGTATTTCCGGTCTCCCTCTCTATCATATTTTGTGCTCCAATCATCTACTACAGTACCCTGGTTCTTAAACCTTTTCATATTTTGTCATAATGAAAGTACAAACTTCAATGTACTTCAATAGACTTTTTATGTTATAGAACAATACAAAGTAGTGAATAATTTTAAGTAAAAGCAGAAAAGCAAAAACAAAACAAAAATTCACTAATAAAATCTGGTGGACATTTTATTCATTCCCCTTTACTCAGGCGACCCTAAACAAATCCAGGGCAAGGAGAGCATTAATCAGAGAAGAAGCCAAGAAGTCCATGGTAACTTTGGAGGAGCTGCTGCTCAGTTGAATTTGTTGAAAGTGCAACTATTAGTCATGCAAATCCACAAATTGTATCTTTATGGAAGGGTGGTGAAGAGTAAGCAATTGTTGAAAGAAAGCCACAAGAAGTTCTGTTTCAAGTTTGTAGAGGACACAGCAATCATTTTAATTGTCTGTTCTTTTCCACATAGTGAAAATGCTATGGGTGAAAAAAAACTGACCGAAGGGGCATGGCATACCCACAGAAAAACATGGTGTTATTAACATCATGCTGTGAGAATACAGAATCTTAGATCAAAGCATATTCAAGGCCCAGTCAAAGTCCAGACCCAAATCAATCAAAAAGCTTTGCATTGAAACTTTCGCCCAAATTGGGTGCATATAATGTATGCCATTAAAAGAAACATGCATCATTTTCCTTCCCCTTAACAATGATACATAACTTGGTGATGGTCTGTCACATAAAATCCCAGAAAATACGCTGAAGTTTGTGGTTGGAATTTGGAAATGTGAAAAAGTTCAAGTTGTTTTAATACTTTTGAAAAGTTCTATACCTGCTGCTTGGATTTTACTGCTTGGATTAGACTAGTTTAATAAAATTAATAGTTTGACATAAAGTTTAACTTTTTATTAATGTTAAGATAAATAACAACAAACACATTCACATTAAAATCCAGCTGTGAATTAGTACCCCTATTTCTGCTTCTATAATTGTGGACCTTTAAACAACCCTAAGCCTGTGTACATGACTTCCAAGATACCATAGATACAGGAAAAAGAATCAGGACAGAGAAACAAAAAGAGTCAGATTAAAAAGAGGTTTTGTAACAGATTGTTTCTCTTTGAAGTTTTGTAACAGATTGTTTCTCTCTGAAGATTTGTAACAGATTGTTTATCTCCGAAGTTTTAGTTAAAGATGGAGTTACATTTGTCCGCTGCCACTCGTGCTACTGGTGCCACTGCTTCAGCTGCATGCACAGACTCCTTAAAGGGAGTCTCCTGTTGTTTGCTCCTGAACCAGGCCAATGGCCCTGAAATGGGCTACCTGTCTAGTCTTCTCCAGCTTAGAATGGAGAGATTTCCGGGCCAGATAAGGTCAATAGTTCAACATGTGTTCTTCATGCATAGATGCCCTGCAGATATATTAGAGATGCTTTATCAAGCTGCTCAGTGCTCCACACTAATCTCTGCTGATGCTACGGTGGTGCTGCATCTATACCACAAAGTGGTGAAGTGGGTCCGGATGCTTTGGATGATGCAGCCAGAGAAGTAGATGTTTTTATACATTTCTAACATCCTCAATCTCTTCTGAAAGATTCGATTCTGCTGAGGTTTCAAACAGTAGCTTAAAGCTATCTGTGGTTAAAGAACAAATACAGATAATTATCTCTGCAATGGGTCGGTCTTTTATAATCAACCATCAACTAAGCAGCTTGTAGTGTTTTTTTCAAAAAATGTTGGTTAAAATAGACCTATATTACTGAATATTAATATTAGCCCACCACTTGCACCTCCCCTAATCCCCAGCCACACCACAACCCACCCCAATCTCACTCAAAGGATAGCAACCCTAAACATACAGCCAGAGCTAGAGTGGATCGGTTTAGATAAAAATTTATTTATCTGTTTGAATGGCCAGAACCATGAGGCATTTTCCTTCCACTTCACATAAAATCCCAGTAAAATACTCTGAGGCTTGTGGCTGTAATGTGAAATCTGAACATTTCTAAAGAAAGTTTGATGGGTGGCTGTGGCTACTGCCTGCTCACACACCTGTGTTTTTGCCGAACTAACATCAGACGTTCATAGAGAACCTATGAAATAGTTTTACTTGGCAGATTTGGGTTGGATGTGGTGAAAGCTGACAGCTTTCATGAGGGAAAGAGAACATAAAAGCCTCATGAGATTATTTTCAAATGAATCAAATTATCAAAGATTTTGATTTTCTACCTAGTGTCTCCTCTTCATTAAAGATTAATTTCCACATGTTTTAAAAAGGTCATTGTTGTACAGGTATCTAAGATGAGATCAATTCACCCTCTGCTCTAAAAATAAAACAGCTGGATTCAGAATTCTTTAAATGAAACAAGTCTGCGCTGGTCCGCCCTGCACCACAAAGTAAGGAAATCTCTAAACGAAATTTATCAATTTACCAATCATGGTTGGCCATACCATGGCCATAACAAAATATTTTTCTGTTTTAAAAATATTTTCTCACTTTGATGGGAGTGGTTTCTTCCAAAGGAGAAACAGAGTTAAACTGCCAATTTTGTATGAGGGGAAAAAAATAAAGAGATAATTCATAGGTAATGGCTGCTGTTCTTTTGTAATTGTACATAATTTAACTTTTTTTATTTCAATATATGTATACATATGTTACACTGGGTACTAGATCATTTATATATAGATTTTTAATACATTGATGACCAGAATGCTATGTTTCTAGTTTTTGATCATTCATTCTCACCTTTAAAAAATATGTTTATCACAATGTTCAGTATTTAACTGATGCTGATACAGCGTTTAAAACATAATACAATGGTTATTCTTGTTTCAGTCAAAAGTCAAACAAAGAAATGTTAATCTGTTATTGGCAAGGCCAGCTAACTGTCAGTCAGTCATTTTCTACTGTTTATTCCATTGTGGGTCACAGGGTAGCTGGTGCCTATCTCCAGCAGTCTATGGGCGAGAGGCAGGGTACACCCTGGACAGGTCGCCAGTCCATCACAGGGCAACACACAAACAACCTTGCACACACTCATTCATACACCTAAGGGCAATTTAGAGCGACCAATTAACCTGACAGGCATGTCTTTGGACTGTGGGAGGAAGCCAGAGTACCCAGTGAGAACCCACGCATGCACGGGGAGAACATGCAAACTCCATGCAGAAAGACCCCCGGTCAGGAATCGAACCCAGGATCTTCTTGCTGCAAGGCAACAGTGCTACCAACTGCGCCACTGTTATAATCTGACATTGGCAAGGCCAGCTAACGGGTCCCTCCATTTAGGAACATCTGTGGTAGGTGGTGTTATGCTTTCTCAAAAACATACAGCTGTATTCAGCTCCAAATGCCTGTGGAATTAAAAAAACAACAAAAACATAAGTCTGTAAAGATGTACATGTACTGTTTGCATCCTGCCAGCTGTTCTCCATATTAAATGTAACTCTCTTTACACTACGTGATGATGAAGCACTGCTGCAATTAAGTTTTGTTCAAAATGCATTGCTCTTAGTGATAACAAAGAAAGACAGTGAATAAGTGGACAACTCATACAAAGCCGGTTGACATATCCTGCGTGAGCAGTTCTTGCACTGTTTTCTCATTGAAGTTACCCTTCTTGCTTTATTAGAGGCAAAAACCTTGTAGAAAGCCATTATAAGGGGCTGAGCCCACAAACACTTTATGTGCAAAAACATTTTTATTAGATTTTGCTTTGAAAGGTTCAGCATTTCAGAGTCCTTGAGAAAAATTTCACAACATTTTTCAATGTTATTTTTTTCCTGTAAAGACAATTTTTCTCTATCAATTTGTTCAAATTGATCATGAAACACAGGGAGACACAGTGAGCAGTTTACTGGTAGACAATAGAGAAAATTACCAGACAGTGGATTGCAGTGTTGGTATAATTTACTTTTTTCTTGTTCTTTTAAACAATTTCTGTTGCATTACCTGTGCATTACCTTAAATAATCAGGAAAAAAAATATTAAAAGTTTTTTTCAGCATAAACTGGTTTTAAGTTGGCACCACGGATCTGAGTTAGTGAGTTAGCAGGATAGTTATGTGGTTTCTGTTTATTCATATAGCACCATTTCAAAACAAATATTGTTTCAAAGGTCCTAACAAAAAAAATCTATTCAGTCTAATCTTACAGATTCAATTCCAGTTTGACCCTATTCATCAAACATTGGACATACCTTCTCATTCAAAGAGTTTTCTTTATTGTCATGACTATGTATATTGTAGCTTTACACTCAAGGCATCAAAACTATGAATTAACACATGTGGAAATTTATACTGAACAAAAAAGTGTGAAACAACTGAAAATATGTCTTATATTCTAGGTTCTTCAAAGTAGCCACCTTTTGCTTTAATTACTGCTCCGCACACTCTTGGCATTCTGTTGATGAGCTTCAAGAGGTAGTCACCTGAAACGGTTTTCACTTCACAGGTGTGCCCTGTCAGGTTTAGTAAGGGGGATTTCAAGCCTTATAAATGGGGTTGGGACTATCAGTTGTGTTGTGCAGGAGGTGGATACAGTACACAGCTGATAGTCCTACTGAATAGACTGTTAGAATTTGTATTATGGCAAGAAACAAGTAGCTAAGTAAAGAAAAATGAGTGGCCATCATTACTTTAAGAAATTAAGGTCAGTCAATTGGGAAATATTTTAAAGTGTCCCCAAGTGCAGTTACAAGAACCATCAAGTGCTACAAAGAAACTGGCTCACATGAGGACCGCCCCAGGAAAGGAAGACCAAGAATCACCTCTGCTGTGAACGATAAGTTCATCAGAGTCACCAGCCTCAGAAATCGCAGGTTAACAGCAGCTCAGATTAGAGAACAGGTCAATGCCACACAGAGTTCTAGCAGCAGACACATCTCTAGAGCAACTGTTAAGAGGAGACTGTGTGAATCAGTCCTTCATGGTAAAATAGCTGCTAGGAAACCACTGCTGAGGACAGGCAACAAGCACAAGAGACTTGTTTGGGCTAAAGAACACAAGGAATGGACATTAGACCAGTGGAAATCTGTGCTTTGGTGTGATGAGTCCAAGTTTGAGATCTTTGGTTCCAACCACCGTGTCTTTCTGCGGCACAGAAGAGGTGAACGGATGGACTCTACATGCCTGGTTCCCACCGTGAAGCATGGAGGAGGAGGTGTGATGGTGCTTTGCTGGTGACACTGTTGGGGATTTATTCAAAACTGAAGGCATACTGAACCAGCATGGCTACCACAGCATCTTGCAGCAGCATGCTATTCCATCCGGTATGCATTTAGTTGAACCATCATTTATTTTCAACAGGACAATGACCCCAAACACACCTCCAGGCTGTGTAAGGGCTATTTGACCAAGAAGGAGAGTGATGGGGTGCTGCGCCAGATGACCTGGCATCCACAGTCACCGGACCTGAACCCAATCGAGATGGTTTGGGTTGAGCTGGACCGCAGAGTGAAGGCAAAAGGGCCAACAAGTGCTAAGCATCTCTGGGAACTCCTTCAAGACTGTTGGAAAACCATTTCTGGTGACTACCTCTTGAAGCTCATCAACAGAATGCCAAGAGTGTGTAGTAATCAAAGCAAAATGTGGCTACTTTGAAGAACCTAGAATATAAGACATATTTTCAGTTGTTTCACACGTTTTTGTTCAGTATATAATTCCACATGTGTTAATTCATAGTTTTGATGACTTCTGTGTGAAGCTACAATATTCATAGTGATGAAAATAAAGACAACTCCTTGAATGAGAAGGTGTGTCCAAACTTTTTGGTGTATATATATACAGTACAGAAGCAGACCAAAAGCAGACCACTGCTCAAAAAAAATAAAGGGAACACTCAAACAACACAATATAACTACAAGTGAATCAAACTTCTGTAAAATCAAACTGTCCACTTAGGAAGCAACACTGATTGACAATCAATTTCACATGCTGTTGTGCAAATGGAATAGACAACAGGGGGAAATCTTTGGCGATTAGCAAGACACACTCAATAAAGGAGTGGTTCTGCAGGTGGGGACCACAGACCACGTCTCACTACCTATGCTTTCTGGCTGATGTTTTGGTCACTTTTGAATGTTGGTGGTGCTTTCACACTCGTGGTAGCATGAGACAGACTCTACAACCCACACAAGTGGCTCAGGTAGTGCAGCTCATCCAGGATGGCACATCAATGCGAGCTGTGGTAAGAAGGTTTGCTGTGTCTGTCAGCATAGTGTCCAGAGCCTGGAGGCGCTACCAGGATATGTGGAGGAGGCCGTATGAGTGCAACAACCCAGCAGCAGGAGCTCTACCTCCGCCTTTGTGCAAAGAGGAACAGGAGTAGCACTGCCAGAGCCCTGCAAAATGACCTCAAGCAGGCCACAAATGTGCATGTGTCTGCACAAACGGTTAGAAACTGACTCCATGAGGATGGTATGAGCCCGTTCTCCAGACCTGAATCTGATTGAGCACATCTGGGACATCATGTCTCGCTCCATCCACCAATGTCACCTTGCACCTTGATTATTAGGGGCTTTATGTGTGAGGATGATTTTAAATTCTATTCTGGATTTAACAAGGAGCCAACTAAAGGAAGCTAAATAGGAGAAATATGATCTTTCTTTTTAATTTTCATCAGAATTCTGCAGCGTTTTAGATCAGCTGAAAGCTTTCATCTGGATTTTGTGGACTTGCTGATAGTAAAGAATTACAATAGTCCAGCGTCGTACTCCTGCCAGAGGGGAGAGTCTCAAAGAGTCTGTGACCGGGGTGGGAGGGATCAGCCAGAATCTTCCCTGCCCGCTTCAGGGTCCTGGAGGTGTACAGTTCCTGGAGCGACAGTAGACTGCAGCCAATCACCTTCTCAGCAGACCGAATGACACGCTGCAGCCTGCCCTTATCCTTGGCTGTAGCAGCGGCGTACCAGATGGTGATGGAGGAGGTGAGGATGGACTCAATGATGGCTGTGTAGAAGTGCACCATCATAGTCTTTGGCAGGTTGAATTTCTTCAGCTGCCGCAGGAAGAACATCCTCTGCTGGGCTTTCTTGTTGAGGGAGCTGATGTTTGGCTCCCACTTGAGATCCTGGGAGATGATGGTTCCCAGGAAGCGGAAAGATTCCACAGTGTCAATTGTGGAGTCACAGAGAGTGATGGGGGCAGTTGGGGCTGGGTTCTGGCTGAAGTCCACAACCATCTCTACTATCTTTAGAGCGTTGAGCTCAAGGTTGTTCTGGCTGCACCAGTCCAACAGATGGTCCACCTCCCATCTGTACGCAGACTCGTCACCATCAGAGATGAGTCCGATCAGGGTGGTGTCGTCCGCAAACTTCAGAAGCTTGACAGACTGGTGACTGGAGGTGCAGCTGTTGATGTACAGGGAGAAGAGCAGAGGAGAGAGAACACAGCCTTGGGGGGAACCGGTGCTGATGGTCAGGGAGTCAGAGACATGCTTCCCCAGCCTCACGCGCTGCTTCCTGTCAGACAGGAAGTCAGTGATCCACCTGCAGGTGGAGTCGGGCACACTCAGCTGGGAGAGCTTCTCCTGTAGCAGAACTGGGACGATGGTGTTGAAGGCAGAGCTGAAATCCACAAACAGGATCCTGGCATAGGTTCCTGTGGAGTCCAGGTGCCGGAGGATGAAGTGAAGGGCTAGGTTGACTGCATCATCTACAGACCTGTTGGCTCTGTAGGCAAACTGCAGGGGGTCCAGGAGGGGGTCGGTGATGTCTTTTAGGTGTGAGAGCACAAGGCGCTCAAAGGACTTCATCACCACAGAGGTCAGGGCGACGGGTCTGAAGTCATTAAGCCCTGTGGTCCTTGGCTTCTTGGGAACAGGGACGATGGTGGAGGACTTGAAGCAGGCTGGCACATGACATGTCTCCAGTGAGGTGTTAAAAATGTCTGAGAAGACTGGAGACAGCTTATCAGCGCAGTGCTTCAGGCTGGCTGGTGAGACAGAATCTGGACCAGCAGCTTTCCGGGGGTTCTGTCTCCTGAAGAGTTTGTTGACGTCCCTCTCCTGGATAGAAAGAGCCGTCCTCGGCGTGGGTAGGGGGCTGGTGGGGGGGAACTTCAGGGTGGGGGTTGGAGGTGCCAAGGCCCCTCTTGAGGTTGGGGAGGTGGGGGTGGTGGATTGTGGCTGCAGCTGTTGGGGGGCGTCGTGGGGGATGGTTGCAGGACTGTCCCTTTGTCTTTCAAAGCGGCAGTAGAACTGGTTCAGGTCGTTGGCGAGGCGTCGGTCGTTGATGGAGTGGGGGGCTTTCGGCTTGTAGTTGGTGATTTGCTTGAGCCCTTTCCAGACAGACGCAGAGTCGTTGGCTGAGAACTGGATTTGGAGCTTCTCAGAGTACAGTCGTTTGGCCTCTTTCACTGCCTTGCCAAACTTGTACTTAGCCTCTCTGTATATGTCTTTGTCCCCACTCCTGAAGGCCTCTTCCTTATCCAGTCTTAACCTTCTGAGTTTAGCTGTGAACCAGGGTTTGTCGTTGTTGTAACTCACCCTGGTGCATGATGTTACACAGCTGTCCTCACAGAAGCAATGTAGGAAGTCACAGCCTCTGTGTACTCGTCCAGACTGTTGGTAGTAGTCCTGAACACACATCCCAGTCTGTACAGCCTAAACACGCCTGGAGATTCCCCACAGCCTCACTGCTCCACTTCCTTGTCGTCCTCACAATAGGTTTGCAAAGCTTTAGTTTCTGCCTGTATGCAGGAATCAAGTGGACCATGATGTGGTCGGATTGGCCCAGTGCAGCACGTGGGACGGCGTGATAAGCGTCTCTGATGGTGGTGTAACAGTGATCCAGAATGTTGTCCTCTCTGGTCGGACATTTTATAAACTGTCTATATTTGGGGAGTTTGTGGGTCAGATTACCTTTGTTAAAGTCGCCAACGACGATTACTAAGGAGTCCGGGTTGGTCCGCTCCACACTCAGTATCTGGTCGGCGAGCATGCGCTGTGCGACCTGCACGTTAGCTTGCGGCGGGATGTAAACACCGACCAGGATGAACGAAGCGAACTCACGGGGGGAATAGAAAGGCTTACAGTTTATGATGAAGGCTTCCAGGTCTGGAGAACAGTGCTGCTGAATCACTGTCACGTCGTTCCACCAACCACTGTTGAGGTAAAAACAGATTCCTCCACCTTTCGCTTTGCCGGAGAGTTCCGTGTCTCTGTCCGCTCTGTAGAGCTGGAATTCTGCCAGCTGCAGCGCAGAGTCCGGTATTAATCCACACAGCCACGTCTCCGTGAAGCACAAAACTGCCGATGAATAAAAGTCCCCGTTTTTCCCCAACAGCAGTTGTAGTTCCTCCATTTTGTTGGGAAGTGAGCGCACGTTAGAGAGAAATATTCCAGGTAACGGTGTCCGTAGTCCACGCTGGTGAAGACGTACCAGCACCCCAGCCCGTTTCCCTCTCTTCCGGCGTTTCACCGCGTGAACAAAGGTGAGCGCACCTTTGACCAGAATGTCCAAAAATTCCAGAGCAGTAGGCAGAAAAGTTGGAAATAAACAAAACAATGTGCACCAACACGCCGAGGCGACCATCTGCGTCGCCATCTTGGATCATAATCCCAAATGACATGTTCTGGTAAAGATAATGCCGTAGTTGTGGTGTTGCTGTTCAAAGATGACAACTTCTTACTTTTAAAAGCATAAGATTTATGGTCACCTAGGTTTATATGTCTTTAAGACTTCCAAATAGTCTGCCTAAGTGGTTCGTCTGGATTTAAGGATAAATATAGCTAAACATCATCAGCCTAACTGTGGGAATTTATCCCATGCTGTCTGATAATTTTGAAGTGGAAGCATATTTATATAAAGTAAAAAGAATTGGCCCAATGGTTGTTCTTATTAGGTGCTGTAGTCTCTTTTATTCTGTAGATTCCATACATGTGAGGACTCAGGATGTCTGGTGCCACTGGAAGGTAAACTAAGGCAGAGTGTAGTTATGGAATACAGTGGGGTGATTTATCTCAATAATGACTTATTTTTGTGTGACAAGGCAATTTCACCGTCCAAAGGTGTTTTTGTTTTCCTGCCTTCCTCTTGAGAGGGAATGTTGTTTTCAGAGGAAGGCAGTACAAACAGAATGGCCTGAGATCAGACCGGGAACATGTGAAGAAGCTTTATTAACCCCAAACGAGCCCCAGTTTAGTTAGGCAGTGTCAGCTGGAGAGGTGACAGTGAACAGAGGAGTTGAAGCAGAGCCAATTGTTCCTCTATACAGACTCTGATTTTAGTGTTCCTCATTCCTTTCTTTGCTGAAGAGATTGCTGTAGAGTGTTGAGCTGTAAAACACACTGCCTTTTGATTTTCTTCTCCCCTTTGATCCTTTCATACAAATCTGTCATGTGGCTGTCTATATCGCCAAATATGCACATCAAAAAGCTTGAAATCAGCCTTGTAAAACTTGGTTCTCTTTATGGCTTTTGCAAAACCTCCCTTGCTTTAATCAACAATTATAAACACGCTTAAATTCATACTGTAGTGGTTTGTACATACAGTAGTTGTACACAGACCAGGATTTAGGCTCTTAGACAGCCTAATCTGCATTTCTACAACAATGGGATTTTGGGTTGATTGCATTGCAGATGCATATTTTGTAATATATTTTGCCATTTTGCATTTTTTGATGCAAAAAAAAGATAAAGAAAGGATGTGGACTATCAGACATAATAGACAATGAAATGGCTGTTATTCATTGCCTCAACACGACAGGGTAAATAAGCATTTTAAAGGGCTGTGATAAGTTCTGGTTCCAGGGTAACTCATTTAGCAAATTACATCTCCATTTAGGGGTTTCAAAATAAAAACCCAACTTTAAAGTTAAGAGAGTTTATTTTGTATGGAATTAGGGCTACTTTACACAACCACGTTTTCTGAAGAAAAGTTTAGTTGTGTTTATTTACATGACAACAGTAGTAGATGTCAGTTGTGTAGATGGGAAAAATATAATCTTTCTTATGGGGAAGTCCTGGCTCATGCGCAGTATGATTAAAATCAGTATAAATCAATGCGCATGCGCACAACATAATGGCTGTTGACCAGTTTAAAACCCACAGAAGAAGACAATATCAACATAACATTGGCGAATTGGAAAGTACTTGTGCTGTTGACTTTTTTGAATCTGACAATGGTTCTCCAACAAAGTGCTAATTTTCTCCCGTTTTGTAAGCAGGAAGTGTTTGTGCGTGTTGTTGAGTTTCAAAAACATACTGCCTCCATGTGGCCTGGAGGGGGAATTACACAAATTTTACCATCCTTATCAAAAGCTGAATTTGTTTTGACATCTCATTCTGATTCTTTTTCATGATGGCAGCCAGTAGTTGGTGATCTGTCTCTACTGTAAAAGATGAAGTCCATACATATAGCTATGAAACTGCTTTAATCCATAAATCAGTCCCAAGTATTCCTTTTTCATTTAGGCATATCTACATTCAGATTTATTCAGTAATCGGATTCCCTGTCATAATTCTCTGGTGTCTTTGTGGTGTATGAAATGACATCTTTTGACCATGTGCTTTTTCTTGTTCTGATAGCCTTATTCAGGTTGACTCTTGCAGATCTGAGGGTGGATTTGTGACCCGATTTAAAAGTTGACTCTGATGGTAAATTTCCTTGGCAGACAAAATGGAAGCCATTTGTGTAGATGATCTGTGGTTTTTGAGTTCAGGTCTATTTGTCCATGGGTTGTGTGCAGAGATAACAAACCTCGATGGTTGTATCTCAGTCTGTCCACAGCAGTCTGTCCATTACTACTAATGACAGTAGTAATGGTGGTAGAAGTTGAATCCCTGCATAGTCTAAACTATTAATTGTTTTTCTTTGTGATCACCATGGAGTGAACCCAATCTGTGGGCTCATCCTCTTTTCTAATTACTCCTAATATAGTCATCCTGTCCAGCTCTTTCTTAAGACCGTCTCTTAATGGTGCTGGAACCTAATTTGCAGCATGCACAACTGGTTGTGCCTCATCTCTCAGCTGAGTCGTGTATGTGAATGGTAATGCACAAAATCTTTTAAAAACATCTTCATAACTTGGAGCACTGAAATCCACAGCGTTATTAGGTGTGTTCAAAGCCATGCTGATGTGATAAACGTTCTTTGCCAGTCCCAGCTCTTCACAGGATGTTTCTCCTGGAAGTCATTCAGGACCCTTATTTACTACTGAGAGGAACAAATTATGTATTTTCCTTTTAACTGTAACACTCAGCTTACATGTGATGCACTCAACTGGTCGTCCATTTTTGTCTTTCATGTAAAACTTAGTTCCCCTCATTTGAGGCTTTTTCTGTGTTTCGTTTATGTCAGATGCTAAGATTTGCTTTGGCACCAGTGTCCAATCTTGTGCTTACTATAATCCTATTTGTCAGTAGAGGAGCTATCCATTTATCTTCTCTGGCAATATATTTTACTTTACCTCTATTACTTAGCTCATTTTTACAATGCCAACAAAAAGGTCAGTGTTTTTAGCTAAGTTTACACAATTCCTCTTTCTGTTCTCCTTTTTCCTGATGAAGCATTGCTTTGCAAAATGATAAGCAATTTTAACATTGCTTACCATAGGCTGGACACTGCTGTGGCTAAAGATGTGAACCACACCAGTTACAGCTAATCACCCAATCAAACTTGGTTGCTTTACTGGCTGTGTCTGTGCATGTCGTGTCCTCTGGCAGGACAATGCTCTGACAACCGCTGCTCCGTCTCTGAAATGTGAAATACTGTAGCTCCTGCAGAAGGTTTGCAGAACATCCTCACCTTTTTCAGGGACAGCTCACTTGCCTGACCAGTCTTAATAGCTGTATCTTGAGTCATTTCCGGTTCTCTCAAAAGCCTTTCCCTGAGCTATCCATCATGCACGCCAAAAACAATCTGATCTCTGATCATGCAGTCCTTCAACAATGCAAAGGTGCATGACTGGGCTTTTAATCTCAAGTCTGTCAGAAAACCGTCAAACAGTTCATGCTGCATATGGGAACAAAAAACGTATCCCTTATAACAATGATTCTTCTTAAGTCCATCTAATCAAAACCATCAAATTTACTGAGCAAAGCGTCTAACATCTCACTGTTATTAAGACCAAAAACACAAAAGGGCTTAAAACTACTAAGGTTTGGGGTCCTGCTATTATTAGCAACATATACCTTTCTAGCTTTCGACTCGGTCTCAGGTTCCATGGCTTTGACTTGTTAAAAGAGTAGCTTAAAGGCACACCAATTCTCATCAACAATCTCTCATTTTCTAACTCTCTGGTGGTTTTCGATCAGAGTTTTAGTTCACTTCTGACACCATGTTATGTTTGCGTTTGAAAGTCCTCTTCTGTTGCTCAGGCATAAAATAGCTCTGCTCACGTGTCTGCACATATAGGTTATCTGCTCTGTTTTTCTTTTCATCACCTTTAAACACACACAAGTCCATTGTTGCCACCTAGTATACAAAGCACTTTACATTCAATCATTACAGTGTGGTCTTCTGCTGCTGTAGCCCATCTGCTTCAAGATTCAATGTGTTGTGTATTCATAGATGATATTCTGCTTACCCTGGTTCTAACAAGTAGTTATTTGATGTGCTAAAGACTTTCTATCATCTCAAACCAGTCTGCCCATTTTCTTTTGATATGAACAAGGCATGTCCATCCACAAAACTGCTAATCGCTACCTATAGTTTCTTTCTTTGTAAACCCAGGGGAGAGATGGTTTTGAATGAAAGTCTCCGTAGATAGGCAGTTTGTCAAACACTCAGACCAGCCTATCTGACACCAACAACCATGTTTAAAGTCACTTTTCTTCCCCTTTCTTCTCCATTCTGGTGCTCAGTTTAAACCTCATCAAGTAATTTTCACCAGATCTCGACCCAAAGGTATTAAGTTGCATCCATGTTATTGGCTGACATGTGTATAAACCTGAAGAGATAAGCACGACTGTGTAGGGAAGCTCATTTACATTTTTTCCATTTTGTCTTTCTTTCAGACACCTGTCATTTTTTATAGTGTTCAGATCAAACTTGCAAAAACTTAGGAAATCCTAATACCCAGTTTTATTGACTCTGATAGATTTTTCATTTTAGTCAAAAATATTACTAAAAATAAATATAAAAATATAAAGAAATATTAAAGACCTTTAGACCTACTTCCTTGTCTTGATTTTTATGGGATGGAATATTGTTGTAGCATCAATGGCAAGACTTTGAAGTGTAATAGAATACAACATGAGACATTTATCAATTCTGCCCTGTTTTATTGCAATTATTTTAAAGTGAGATTGAGGTAATCTATCCTTACTGGGATAACTTTGCAGTAATTTATGCTTCCTCGCCGGATGATCAGAGAGCTTACAGAGTCCATGTAAGCAGTCTGTATTGCTTTGAATATTTAGGCCTCCGCATTAAAGTGTCTGTATGCCTGCGGCTAAAGTCCCACATTAATGCAGTGTTGGGGATGTGTTGTTTATACCTCTACATTTAGTTTGTGTGCTTTAGACAATGACATGCTCTAGTGCTTTGCAAAGTATTTATGCCTCTTGAACCTTTTCACATTTTCTCTCATTAAAACTACAAACTTCTATCTATTTAATTGGAATTTAAGAAATTTTATGTAAAGCAACACAAGGTAGTCTCTAACTTCAAAGACATAGGAAGATAATACATGGTTTTCGATTTATTTTTATTTTTTCAAATCAAAATCTGAAAAGTTTAAACTAATGTGAATTTGTATTTCATCCTCCTCAAGTCAATACTCTGTTTACCCACTTTTCACTTTTGCAAAATATCTCAAGCTCATTCAGATTGGACTTATAAATGGACTTTGACTAGGCCATTCTAACACATGGCTATGCTTTCCAGTGAAGCTCTGGCTGTATATTTAAGCTTGTGACTGGAAGATGAACCATCACACCACGAAAGTCTTTTGTAGTCTCGAACAGGTTTTCTTCACGATGGGGATGGTGTGATCTGGGTGAAGGTTTTTTGCCATTCACAGCATTTTGCATGTGAGCCAAAATAGTCAATTTTAGTTTTGGGCAAGAACACTGCCTTCCACAGGTTTGGTGCAATCCCCTATGTAACTTGTGGAAAACTGCATATAAAACTTTTCTAACTTTTTTTCAACAATGCCTTTCTTCTATAAAAGGTCAGATTTGTGCATGACTAATAGTTGTCCTGTGGACACATTCTTCCACCTGAATTATGGCTCTCTGCAGCTGTTTGTTCTCTAATGTTCTTTTACCAACCTGTGAGGACGTAATAAAACTGTTGCCTTTTTACTGAGATAAAATTACACACTGTTTAAAAATAAGCCAACTTTGGAAGGCAACTATATTGAATTTGGAGGTATGAAAGTACAGGGTGGTACATATGTTACACTGCTCAGAATTGTTTTTATAAAAAAAATAAAAGTGTTTATCGATTGTTGTTTTTTTTATATCACTCTTTGTCATGTTTAGCACTTAAAGGTGTCTTACACTCCAGGTCACATTCATCTGTTAAGATCAGCAGATCAGACACATTGTTAAATTATTATTATTATTAACATCATTAAATATTTGCCCAGGAATAAAAACGTTTAGCCGTCATTAAAACTGCTAAACTTCTGTTTATCAGAATATTGTTTAACTGTTTTCTCTTATCTGGATATTAGATAAATTGATAAAAGAGTTTATCTCCACACTCATCTCACTGAGTTCTTGAACTTGCCTGAGGCCACACATAAACACCAGGGTCAAAAGGGAACCACTGCTGTACGCTGTGCAGTGTGAAATAATTCCACCAGACATTTCTGGGTTGGTAAATTAATCTTATCTAACACATTTATATATTCATTGACCTGAGCGACTTAGTTGTACTGTGTAAGAGAGATAATTAGATAGGGAGCTTTAATCTGAGATGGGAATCAGGATATTTCAGATGACAAAATGAGCAGATTGGCTAAAATGAGCTTGCCTCATTAGAGTCCATCTTTTCTTTCAGAGACAGCACTGCTCTTTTAATGGTCATCATGTCCTATTGCCTTGGTTTCCAGACCAATGACAGTAATGCGCTTACAGTGAAAAAAAGCCTTGAGTCATTCTTATGTTTCACTGCCTTTGGAGGTGGGTTTGAAGTTCTTTGAGGTCGTGATCACATTTGTTGTAAATAGAAATACATTTGTACAGCAAAGCAACTGAATTAGAACAAGAACAGAAAATAGAAGCTTTGGAAGCCGTTTATGTTCTACCCCAAAAGACAATATGTTCAATGAAATAAGAAAATGTCATCATCCTGCAGTGTTGGGTGTTTGAGTGTGAACTTTTTTCATGTTTCTGTTTCTTGATTTCTCTGTTGTTAATTTTGTTCCAAATTCTTACCATATCAGTTGTTCCTTTGTGTGTAGTGTCTTAGGTCATTCTGCTTTAATTTTTAATTATTATTCTGTGAGATTCCCTGTGTCTTTGTTAAGATTCTGCTCCCTTTTCTCTCTCTCACTCCTTCAGCTCTCTGCCTTAATTCTCCACAGCTGTTTCTCATTCCCACCTGATTGCTCTCACCTACTTTCCATGCCTTTTCTCCACACTTTTCGCAGTATATATGCTCTCTGGTTCTTTTTATTCCTGGCTGGTTTCTTCTGTTTGCCTGCCTGCTCCATGTCTGTTGTTCTGCTTTATGGTCTTTGAGTTTCGTCCCTGTGTCTCTGTTGCTCTGCTCAGTTCTCTACCTGTGTTTTCAAGTTCCTGTTAACACATTTTTGTACGTTTTCGTATTTCCTTTATTAAGATCTTTATTTTTTGCCACTACTATGCTCTGCAGTTCGCTCCTCTTTTAGCCACATCCTGACAGAAAACTAAAATTAGAGGTAAGCTGAATACTGAAACAAGAGCACAATTCCAGATACAAAAATTATGCTTGGAAAACTTTGATCAAAGTAATAATGCAAGCAAATGTCTTGCAAATCAACTGAAAAAGAATAAAGAAAAAAACAATTTCAACAATCACTGCAGAACAAGGCAGTCAAATTTTGTTTATTATTGAAATTAGGAGAAAAGGTTTCTGTCAAAGGAAAACTAGCCATTTTGCATTAAGTCAGTGACTTGCAGCATTCACTCCTCCTGGATTAGCATGTAGCAACAGTGGAAAGTAAAATTCCCTTTAACAGGAACAAATCTCCAGCAAAACCAGAACCTTTCTCAGTGTGTGTGGCCATCTACCACAACTGTTTGAGGAGACAGAGCATACACACAACTTAAGAAACACAAAATCCCACTGATCCAGGAGTACTTTTTATGTTGCTGAAAAGGAATCAATGGCAGTAGTAGCTCCTTTGGTGGCCTTATCTAGGAGAGAAACACAGCTAAGCAGATAAGCTTGGAGCCACTTTGCAATTCTATAGGAACGAAAGAGAGCACATATAGTTAGTTGCAGTAAAGGTTCAGCCAATAGTTATATCTAGGAGAGAGAAAGGGTTTAAGACAGAAAGACAGGGTCAAGTGCATTATCTGTAGAAGGAGAACACCTCAGTCAGTGCCCCCCTCCAGAAAGGTTTCACAGCTAAACAGAATACCAGGCCTGATGTAGCTTCAATTAAGAGAAAACAACTGAGAGAGAACATATAGCTAAAAGCTGAAATAACAGCAAATTGTGCAAATTTGGAGAGTAGTAGGAGAATGTAACAGAGTGAGGAAAAGTGGTCATTATCTCCTCCAGCAGTTTAATCCTATTGCAGCATAACTACAGAGATAGCTCAGGATAACCTAAGCCACTCTAATTATGAGCTTTATCAAAAAGGAAAGTTTTAATCCTAATCTTAAAGGTGGAAAGTGTGTCTGCCTCACGGAATAAAATTGGGAGCTGGTTCCACAGGAGAGAAGCCTGATAACTAAAAGATCTGTGTCCCATTCATTTTTTAGAAACTCTGGGAGCCACCAAGAAACCTGCAGTCTGAGAGTGAAGTAATAACCAGCTTAAACTTCAGCTCTCAAAGTTACTTTCTTAAATGTGTATAAATGTTTAGACAATCTCACTTCCTATCATTAAATGGGACATTGATCTACCTTTCAGTACAGCTTTCAGCCACTGGAGTAAAACATTTTCAGAATAAAATACCAACAAACCAATCTTTAGCAATTACAATATAAAATACTCAATAGAACACACTGCACAGGACAAGGGATGTTTCAAGTGGGGTTTTCTTACAATAATACATGTCCGAACTGCATGACAGATATACCTGAAGACTATCTACAAATGTATCCCACAGGGCACTTGTCACTTGCTCTGGCTCTTTGTGGGTAAGGCTGCCTTTGCTTAGGTTAGGGGTTACCTCTCGTTGTTTATTGTTGTTGAGCTTTTTTATGGGAGCTTTGGCTACATTGCAGTGTGGTGGGTTCCTAGCTGGCAGCCTAAGGATCTATATTTCCTGCTACTGCAGCAAACTGAAGCCTATGTAGCGTGTTGGGGGCTCTGGATGGGTGCCCACAAGGGGGTGCCTGCCACAAGGTTCATGGTCCCCTCTTATTCATTATCTATAGAAATGATCTTGGTCTGAACATGTCAGATGCCAATTTGCATCTTTATGAAAATAGTTGCTAATCAAATGTGTGAGAATTTACACAGCAATGACCTGTTTGAAGAGTTTCAGTCAGGCTTCAGAGCTCATCATAGCACTGAAACAGCGCTGCTGAAAGCCATTAATAATATTCTTATGGCCTCAGATAATGGACTTGTGTCTTAGATCTCAGTGCTGCATTTCATACAGTCGATCACAATATTCTCTTAGAAAGGCTGGAATATGCTGTAGGGATCGGGGGAACAGCACTAGGCAGGTTTAAATCTTATTTGTCTGACAGATTCCAGTTTGTTCGTGTTAATGATAAATCATCTTTAAACTCCAGGGTTAATTGTGGCGTACCACAGGGTTCAGTACTTGGGCCAATTCTCTTTACTATATATATGCTTCCAATAGATAAAATTATCAGGCAGCATAGAATACATTTTCACTGTTACGCTGATGACACTCAGCTTTTCTTATCGATGAATCCTGAAGAACCCAAACAGTTAGATAGACTACAAGCATGTCTTGAAGACATAAAAACTTGGATGACTTTAAATTTTCTGCTTCTAAATTCAGACAAGACAGAAGTTGTCGTCTTTGGGCCGGAGTCTTTAAAAAAGAAACTGCTTAGTCAATCACTTAACCTGGATGGCATTAAATTGACCTCCGATAATAAAGTGAAAAACCTTAGTGTTATTTTTGACCAGGACATGTCATTTAAATCCTATATTAAACTGGTTTCTAGGATTTCCTTCTTTCATCTCCGGAACATTGCCAAAATTAGAAATATCATGTCCAGGAGTGATGCTGAAAAACTAGTCCATGCATTTGTTACTTCAAGGCTGGACTATTGTAATTCTTCACTATCAGGATGTCCACAAAATGCAGTTAAAAGCTTTCAGCTGATTCAAAATGCTGCAGCAAGAGTTCTGATGAAAATTTAAAAAAGAGATCATATTTCCCCTACTTTAGCTTCCCTTCATTGGCTCCATGTTAAATCCAGAATATAATTTAAAATTCTCCTCCTCACATATAAAGCCCTTAATGATTTAGCTCCATCATACATCAGAGATCTGATTGTTCCATACGTTCCTAACAGAGCACTTCGTTCTCAGACTGCAGGTTTACTGGTGGTTCCTAGAGACTCTAGAAGTAGAATAGGAGGCAGATCCTTTAGTTATCAGGCTCCTTTCCAGTGCAACCAGCTCCCAGTTTTAGTCCGTGAGACAGACACCCTGTCGACTTTTAAGGCTAGGCTTAAAACTTTCCTTTTTGATAAAGTTTATAGTTAGAGTGCCTTAGGTTATCCAGAGCTATCTCTGTAGTTATGCTGCTACAGGCTTAGGCTGCTGGAGGACCTAATGACCAATTTCACCCTCTTCGCTACATTCTCACACTACTCTCTAATTCTGCATTATTTGCTGTTATTTCAGTTTTTGACTTTATGTTCTCCCTCTATTCTCTTCCTAGAAGGTAGACCTGGCCTGACTCTGTGTCTACCTGTGACACCTTTCTGGAGAGGGGCATCGTCCAAGCTTCTGCTGGCAACAACTTAATGCTCACCCTCTACCGATGACCCACATGGCCCTGTCTTTCAGTGTTTAACCCTTTCTCTCTCCTAGACATGGCAATTGACTGAGCTTTTACGGTGACTAATTATATGTGCTCTCTTTCAGACTCTAATCTTGAAAACTGGCTCATAGTTTATCTGTTCTTTCTTTCTAGGTGAAACGACTAAAGGAGCTACATCCACTAACGTTTACTTTTCCTTCCCATAGAAAGGACTCCTGGATCAGTGCTTCTTTGTTCTCTTTGTGTCTCTGCTCTGTTCTCTCTAACCCCCAGTCAGTCGTGGCAGATGGCCGCTCACACTGAGCCTGGTTCTGCTGGAGGTTTCTTCCTGTTAAAAGGGAGTTTTTCCTCTCCACTGTCGCTACATGCATGCTCAGTATGAGGGATTGCTGCAAAGTCAATGCCAGTGACTGTCCATTTTTGCTACATGCTCATCCAAGAGGGTTGACTGCTACAAGTCACTGACTGGATGCAATCTGCTGGGTTTCCTTAGACAGAAAAACGTTTTATCCAATTTGAATAAATAACTGAATCTAACTGCACTGTTCAATGATTAGGATTAATTAGAATGTATGTACCTGTCTTTTGTGAAGTGCCTTGAGACAACATGTGTTGTGAATTGGTGCTATATAAATAAACTGAATTGAATCTTTATGCTGATGACATTGTTTACTGTTCTGCATCAAGTCTTGTTCAGGGTATTGATTCACTGCAGAAAGTCTATGGAGTTACCCAGAGCTCTTTTAAAGTAATGTAACATTTTAGGTTTGGTTACTTTTTAGTTACTTACCAGATAATTCAGATTTGTCATAGCAGCTGTAGTTCTAATAGCTTGCAGATTAATAGTGTAATGATTATGATTATTGATCAATTAATATTCATCAATAATTATAATTTAAAATCATAATTCGAATAAAAATTAATTTCTTAACCAAAAATCATTACTTACGAACAGAAATCAGAGATGTCCTCTGGTGTTGTGATTATGGGCTCTTTAATAATACAAATTATTAACTAAAACCACAAACTGTCACTGTTTATTCAACCAGTTCACCGAAAGTGGGGGAACTTCGACCTTGTTTTGACAGATAAATCCCTCTTGCAAGAAATAAACACAAACACTTCTCTTAATTATATATATGAATATTTATTGAAGCCGAATAATCCTGATATACCATTATTCTGGTCCAAAACCATCACCTCACTAACAAGCATCATTCTACACAAAGGGAATAAAAATGACTACCTAACAATAATAATAAAACAAAAACATATATGCGCATTTAGTGTCTATGACGATCAAACCAGTAGTTTTATGGACAAAATGTGTAATTTGGGTTAAATGAAAAGAGAAGTCCTCATGTTGCTGATGTTTCGAATGCAGCGATCAGCTGATAAAACGGTGGGGCCACGCCCCTTTGGACACAACCAGCTGATCGCTCCAAATCTTAACAACAAGTAATAAACTCTGAGGTGGGAACTCAGTGGAAAATCTCCAGCAATAAAACTGGAACAAAGAGTGGTCGGGCGAGGCCCAGACCGCAGTTGCTTTGAATGACAAACTTTTAAATCTCCAACTTCTAACTCCTGTCTGATTTGAGATCAGCCGGACAAAACATTAACCACACATAATTCAGCAGCGCTTGCGCAGCAAATAAAAATACAGCTCAGCATAACATAATTCAATCGGTATTGCATGCAACAAGTTAATACCTTAGATTAACTACTGGTGATCCTAACTGCCTCATCCCGCCCAGACCTCTAAATGCACCTATCCAGTTTAATATGAAAAGAAGAAGTCTGGGGTCCTTTTTATCTGGGAAATAAGCACTGAGAGGATCCAAACAATGTTTTACTAATTTTACACTTTGCTTTAAAGTTTACGTAATCAGAAAATTGCTTCCAGAAATTCGTGCAATTTTTTTTTTTTGGTTTCAAACTTTTCATCTCGTTTTTTTATCTTTTTAAATCAGCAAGTTTATATCTCAAGTAGTTCTAATTTTTGCAAAACCCTCCATATTTTAAAGAAAAGCTTTCTGTCATGTACTTGTATACTCAAGGGTAATAATCATCTGTCAATATGACTTACATTTTTTCTCCAATATTTCAACACATGTTGGACTCCAGAACTCTTTCTGGACGGTAATGTTTTTTCCTCTTCAACCGGAAAATAATTGCTTCTGGCTCTATTTTAATCTTCTTCCCAATAAAGGAATCCTTGATGTTTTATGTCTTTTAACTGTTGTTGCCTCAGTTGTCCCCCCGTTCCCAACTCTGCTGGTTGGTCCCGAGAAAAGAAACATTCTCGAGTCAGTGGGAGTCTTATGGAACTGTTCTACTGTACCTGTAGAAGTTTGCTGTTTTCAGTGTTTAAGGTAAATGTGTTTACCTTGTCAACACAGTCTAGTTGGCAACAAAAAACTTAACGATATAAAAACAGCCCAAAATGCTACTAAACATAGCCTTGCTTTTTCGCAAACGTCACAAATAATTAGATGTAATACAAAGTGTAAACATGAATATTTCCATAAGTAATATTACTTGAATTTAAATTACTTATGCTCTAACTATTTATTCCCAAACCTGCTGACAGGTCTGACAGTAATTAAGTCTGGGTGTGGTGAGTAAAAGAGTGGTGAGTAAAAAAGATAATGAGTATGTTTAGTCTTATTTTGAAAGTCCAGTATCCCTTTCAGGTCTGGGTTAGTTCCATTAGTTATATAGAGCCTGCTTCCTATGTTAAATTTCCGGTATTTTACTTAATCAGCTTTAAATAAAAAAAGTAGAGCTAATTTAGCTTTTATTTTGAAAGTCCTCATGACTGAAACTCTGCAGCTCTGTTGTAGGCCAACTTGGAACACCTAATATATGCATTATCTGACAACTATACGACGATGGCTCTGTTTTTAAACAGCAGCTGGTACACTTAAATGAAAGCATGAATCATAAATCTTGTTTTCCACTGCTGGTTTGAGCTGCTTAGGTATTTAAGATCAGTATGAATTCTTCTTTTGTTGTAATGTGGCCTAAAACTGTAATTTTTGTGTTATTTTGTACAATATCTGTCACTTTGTACAGCGCCGATTTGTTCGTGCCCCTTTTTGAGACTCTAAGGTACGCAGACTCGGGCAGAGAATAGAGTGTACCTGTTATTACACACAGACACATGCGTGTGCTGCCAGCTGGGGAGCCGTTACCATAGCAACAGAACTCTACCTTTTCTTGCAGAGGAGAAAGCTGCAGTCAAAGACCAGGCAAGACATGGTAGTTGAAAAATGTTTGAACCGTGGCCGACTGCCATCCCTCGTCACCGATCATGGCGGTTTTCATAGTTCTACTTCATTTACAGTTGGAGACTGAATGAGAGAAAGAAACTGTTACTGAAAATACATGTGAAAGGGGTTCCGAAATCATTGACACCTGGCGATCGGGAGAGGATTGACGGAAAACCGTGAGACCTAGAGGAATCACGAAGAGTTTGTTTAAAAGAAGAGGTCCATTCCTACAAACTGACCGGAAATGGTGACTGTAGAGCGAAATTTGTGGCTGTGAGAGAGAAGTCAAAATTAGTCTAAGTTTAGAGAAACCGTAGTAGGTATCAATATACCGTTCTCACTTCTGAAAAGATGACTGATTTCTCTTCAAACTCAAAGTTATACTCTGTTCCTAGGTGAAAGCATGTCCACACAGCAGAGCCTCAAAGCAGTGAATTTTCCCCTGCCTCCGTTCATTTCTATTGGGATTTTGCGGCATGGTTTTTTGTTGATTACATCACCATGGTAACTCAAAAAGCCAATTAAAGTAATAGCACACAACTCAAGACCGAGCCGGACGTTTTGATATATATATATTGTAGGAGTGCGTGCCATGGTTCATGCCGCATTAACATAGATGGGGTGGTAGGAGTTCGTCTTGTGGCTTGCCGCTTCAAATCCCTGCTCTGTCCATCTCAGTCATTATTTTCTTGGGCAAGAAACTTGCCCAAGGACTTACCTGACTTGCCTGCTGATGGTGGTCAGAGGGCTCGGTGGTGCCTGTGTATGGCAGCCTCACTTCTGTCAGTCTGTGCCATGGCAGCTGTGGCGACATTGTTGCTCACCACTGCAAGTGTGTGAATGTGTGTATGAATTGGTGGATGGCTGATTGTAGTGTAAAGGCCTTTGGGGTCTCTGGGGACTTGATAAAGCGCTATACAAGTTCAGGCCATTTCCCATTTACTTTAGAATAATAAATAACGAGTCCTGTTTAGAGGTGGATAGTAATAGGTGCCTCCTTGCATTGCTATGGCAGGACCCAGCAATACAGAATTATGTTATTTACACAGATTGACAAAGCAGAGTGTTTCCTGAAAATGACTGAGCCTTCAGTGGCTGCTGTTTAGTGTTGAGAAGGTATTGCTGAGCTTTTTAAAGTATACCATGTGGTTTAAACTCAACTACTGTACAATGTTCAGGGCAAATTAAAACCTAGGTTCAAGTTGAAGGCCACCTTTTATCTTGTGAATATTTACTGAAAAACTTTTAAAAATCATTTTTAGATGTATTATGTCCAATTATCCACATACAAAGGATAATTGTCCTCAATTCACAAAATACATATATAAAATAAGAGCGTATTTTTTTTTATTTTGATAAAAGAGTCATTTTGTGTGCTTGCTTTCTTTAAACAGTTTTGTCTCACTTTTAATTGCAAACGTTTTCTATCACAAGCTGTCAAAGCAGCTTACAACACTTACAGTGAAAATCTTAAGTTTTAATTTTAGGGTTTAACATTGCAGTAGAAAAAATTAGCTCTAATAGCTGAGTCCCACTCTCTGTCATACCATCTGATGCAAGACCAACCCGTAACTTCATCAGAGCTGAGTGAAAAACCCTCACTGCATGTCTGTGCCTCTGATTTCTCCACCCAGTGAGGCTGCAGTGTAATTACATTCAAATTGCATATTTCTCAGTGAAATCAAAACTCACACATCATCTTGGAGATCTGTGGTGGTTCTTTTCTTACATTCCATCTGACAAACTTCTTCAAAACAACTTCAAACATCCGATAAACACTTTAACTGAGCTGCGTCCATTTCCGGTTCCTCAGGGTTGTCCTGAATGTTTTAGATTCATCTCTGCTGCAACACAGCAGATCCAAATTGTTTAATTACCTCCTCACCATATCATGAAGTCCTGCAGGGACCAGTGAATGACCCATTGATTCATATGAGGTGTGGTGGACAGGCTCACATCCACAGTGGGCACAGTGGACCAGTATGACATTCACACTGTATGAAAACCTTTTTATTGTATCATATTTACAATTTTTTTTAGTAAGCATAACTTGATCTACTGGCTTCATATTTAAAACAGAAAAGCAACAGTAACCCATACTGCTACTAAAGTAACCTTTAATAAAAAATAACATTTATTTATTATTTTTATGCTAATAAATTTTAGTCTGCAGTCTGCAGCTTAACAGATATAGGGGCTCAACAGATTCAAACCTTCCCAACTCCAGCTATTTTTAAAAATTACAAAGAGTGATGAGTGGCCCTTATTTAGTGTTTACACAATGAGTGGATATCTTTTTTAGTGACCAGAAATTATTTACAAACAGCTGACTTTATGTGATAGGATGTGTAGCAGCCTTCTTTCAGCCAGCTGAACAGCGGAGAAAAGTAACAAATTGGGAGGACAAACACTACATTTACTTTATGCTTTAAATCTTCTGTTCAGTTTACTCCGGTACTTCCTCTGGCAGCTCTTTAAACGGATTTTAAACAGCTGAAAAACCTTACAATTTTAAAGCCTTTGCACTGGTGACTGACCTTGGTGTAGTCACAAATAAGATATGTAGGACACTATCTGCGAAGAACCAGAATGAACACCACTGCTTTAGCATGACTTGGTCATAGTTTTTTTTTTTTTACACATAATGCCACACATTAACACTGTTTCTACTTTGAACAGTCCTGATACTGAATGAAGTGGTTGTTTGTATTCATATTTAAAATCTATTTTTGTGAGCCACATAAAAATATACATGGGTCACATGTGTCCTGGAGGCCATTACTTTAACTTATGCTATTTAGAAGATAAATAGCATAAGTTTTGGGAGTTATTTACTCACTCCAAAAAAGAATCCCTTCATTTGGAACCTTATAAAAGACCAAATAGATGGTCATGAGAATACCCTCATGACATTGTGATCTGCCTTTCATGTCACTTAATATTACACCACCATCACCCTACTATGCATTTAACACTGTAGCATACATAGTTTGATCACCAGACTAAAGCTTAGTTGACCATTTAATATAAAATAAAACAAGCCAATGACATCATGGAAAAAACAACGTGCCCCATAACGACACAGCAGAACACTGTGAATTCACCAACATGTACCACAATATAGGCACCACCTGTTTTAGGAAACCAATGCAAAAGCCTTACAGCAATTACATTTTTTTAATCATTTTTTTTACAATGAAACAACTAAGTTTACAGTCATAAAATCAGTTTTACATTAATATTTCCATTTAGGCACAGCAGCAATTGGGTGCTTCTTCATTTTAACCATTTACAAGGTTTTAGAGTAATTGATAAACTTGCTGTTGTGGTGGTTAAAAGTTGCCCACAGCCTAGTGTTAAGGTTTGTTTAAAGGGATTTTCTCCTGAGTATTAAATAATTTGCTTGGCAAAAAAAAAAAAACAACAGTTAAAAATAATCAAATGTTTACAAAAAAGCCCAAATTACTCTGTGTAAAATAATGCAATCTGTCTCAGAACATCCTCCTGTTAACCTTTTACACACACTTTGGCTTGTTTGTGATGAATGCAGCATTTGTGGCCAGGGTGTTGGCTTATTTCTGCTCAGTTGCCTGCACAGGCTAAGCCTAAGACTTGTGGTGCTGATAATGACAGCTGAGAAAGGAGTGGAGGACTAAATGAAAAGCAGTGGGGGTGGTAAGAAGCTGCGGATCTAGTCACTCTGTCCTGCCATGCCTGTATTTACCATCTTTCTGTGTCCTGCGGTGTCACATGAGGGAGCAAGCTGCTCTGTCTCACTTCTGCTCTGTTTACAAGTGTTAGGGCTTATTTTCCTCTACAAACTAAGGCTGTCCCCATACAAAAGTGGCATTTGATGCGCTGGAGTAAGCTTTTTGTGGGTTGTAAAATTGCCTTAAAAGCCACACGTTTGCTGTTAGAAAATGTATTCTTTACTGTAAAAACGGGGAATACATCAGAATTAAAAAAAAATGTCTAGATGCAGCACCAGTACTGTAGTATATCACACATTTAAATGGTTACTGACCATACGTTATCCAGAACCATATGGAATGCATTTAGTATTCCAAAGTAGTGAAATATTCCACCTGCTAAAGTCTCAATTTAGTACGTTGTTTTTGTTCTGAGCAATGTTCTGCCATCTTTGGGCAGAAATGGATGGTGATGTTTCAGAATTGAGAGCAGGGCTGGTAAAGCCATCAGAGAAATGCCAAACTGCACAGTCACCAGATCTAAATATTATTGAGCCACTGTGGGGTGTTTTGGAGGAGCGAGTCAGGAAACATTTTCCTCCACCAGTATCACGTAGTGACCTGGCCACTATCCTGCAAGAAGAATGGCTTAAAATCCCTCTGACCACTGACTTGTATATGTCATTCCCAAGATGAACTGACGCTGTATTGGCCGCAAAAGGAGGCCCTACACCATACTAATAAATTATTGTGGTCTAAAACCAGGTGTTTCAGCTTCATTGTCCAACCCCTGTATTTAGCTAGTTCATCAAAGAATGCTGGATGTTAGCTTGACAAATGTGGAAGAAAGTTAATGGAAGGTTTATTTTGATTTGTCTATTTTGTATGTGAATGTTTAATATCTTCTTTATTGAAAATATGGAAGTTATCTTATGTAGGATTTATTTTCCTACTTATTTGATTTGAACTATTTTTAAATTGATGAGAGCAGTTGAATAAAAACTTTGCACAGATATGTGACCAATATACTTTCTAGAACCATGCACAAAGGAATTGTAATGAGGACAAAACTGAGCAAAACCTAATTAAACTTAATAAAACTACAAAGGGAGAAGTGAGCCTCATCCTTAACCTGGATGCCTGCAGCTTTCCACTAAGAGTAACCGACACTTTAGTTAAGTCCTTCTCATCATCCTCTGTCAGTTTTTAATTCAGATATTTGGTTTTACTCCTTCAGTGAAGTTATTTTAAGATGGATGGTAGCTTTTAGTTGGATATTTAACAGGCATTTTTTCTCCGTGGTTCACTGCAGATATTGATTGATATTGCTGTGTACTTTTTAAAATAAAACCTTTGTGTTATACTCTGTTCCCATTTATTTTGGGTACTAATCCTTGGTGTTCCAATTGACTCTAATGAAATATGAATGTGATAGTGTCCTTCCTTCCTTCCTTCCTTCCTTCCTTCCCTACCTTCCGTTGATAAAAAAATCTCGAGTATAGAAAGAAAATGTTGAAATTAGGTCCCTATACCTGCCACCTGGGAAACATACACATGTTTATTTTATATATTTTCACAAACTTTTTGACACCTTCACATGCTGTGACATGGACGATATAACTACAGGTCCTTCTCAAAATATTAGCATATTGTGATAAAGTTCATTATTTTCCATAATGTAATGATGAAAATTTAACATTCATATATTTTAGATTCATTGCAAACTAACTGAAATATTTCAGGTCTTTTATTGTCTTAATACAGATGATTTTGGCATACAGCTCATGAAAACCCAAAATTCCTATCTCACAAAATTAGCATATTTCATCCGACCAATAAAAGAAAAGTGTTTTTAATACAAAAAACGTCAACCTTCAAATAATCATGTACAGTTATGCACTCAATACTTGGTCGGGAATCCTTTTGCAGAAATGACTGCTTCAATGCGGCGTGGCATGGAGGCAATCAGCATGTGGCACTGCTGAGGTCTTATGAAGGCCCAGGATGCTTCGATAGCGGCCTTTAGCTCATCCAGAGTGTTGGGTCTTGAGTCTCTCAACGTTCTCTTCACAATATCCCACAGATTCTCTATGTGGTTCAGGTCAGGAGAGTTGGCAGGCCAATTGAGCACAGTGATACCATGGTCAGTAAACCATTTACCAGTGGTTTTGGCACTGTGAGCAGGTGCAAGGTCGTGCTGAAAAATGAAATCTTCATCTCCATAAAGCTTTTCAGCAGATGGAAGCATGAAGTGCTCCAAAATCTCCTGATAGCTAGCTGCATTGACCCTGCCCTTGATAAAACACAGTGGACCAACACCAGCAGCTGACACGGCACCCCAGACCATCACTGACTGTGGGTACTTGACACTGGACTTCTTGCATTTTGGCATTTCCTTCTCCCCAGTCTTCCTCCAGACTCTGGCACCTTGATTACCGAATGAGATGCAGAATTTGCTTTCATCTGAAAAAAGTACTTTGGACCACTGAGCAACAGTCCAGTGCTGCTTCTCTGTAGCCCAGGTCAGGCGCTTCTGCCGCTGTTTCTGGTTCAAAAGTGGCTTGACCTGGGGAATGCGGCACCTGTAGCCCATTTCCTGCACACGCCTGTGCATCGTGGCTCTGAATGTTTCTACTCCAGACTCAGTCCACTG
Organism: Girardinichthys multiradiatus; assembly: GCF_021462225.1. NCBI lineage: Eukaryota > Metazoa > Chordata > Actinopteri > Cyprinodontiformes > Goodeidae > Girardinichthys > Girardinichthys multiradiatus. Next base: position 24,556,581 of record NC_061796.1, on the reverse strand, counting down.
CTTCCGCAGGTCCCCCATGGTCTGGAATCGGCCCTTCTCCACAATCTTCCTCAGGGTCCGGTCACCTCTTCTCGTTATGCAGCGTTTTCTGCCACACTTTTTCCTTCCCACAGACTTCCCATTGAGGTGCCTTGATACAGCACTCTGGGAACAGCCTATTCGTTCAGAAATTTATTTCTGTGTCTTACCCTCTTGCTTGAGGGGGTCAATAGTGGCCTTCTGGACTGCAGTCAGGTCGGCAGTCTTACCCATGATTGGGGTTTTGAGTGATGAACCAGGCTGGGAGTTTTAAAGGCCTCAGGAATCTTTTGCAGGTGTTTAGAGTTAACTCGTTGATTCAGATGATTAGGTTCATAGCTTGTTTAGAGACCCTTTTAATGCTATGCTAATTTTGTGAGATAGGAATTTTGGGTTTTCATGAGCTGTATGCCAAAATCATCCGTATTAAGACAATAAAAGACCTGAAATATTTCAGTTAGTGTGCAATGAATCTAAAATATATGAATGTTACATTTTCATCGTGACATTATGGAAATTAATGAACTTTATAACAATATGCTAATTCTTTGAGAAGGACCTGTATTTCCACAACTGGCCCATATTTGGCATGGACAGATATGGGTCACAGCAAGCTAAGCCAGCACTGGTCCACCTGTGGCATGCATCATGTGAACCGTACCATCATTGCCAGACCAGGCCAACATCTGGTTGATGTCGCATTTGCCATGTCAGACGCTTGCTGGATGTGCCAGCTTGATGCCACATCTGGGCCAGGTTGGTCTGCAAAACCGCAAAGGCCAAAAATTATCAGTGAAGAAAATACAGATGACACAAACCAAAATGTTAAATTTTTTAACATTTAGTATAGGAATTGAAAGTGTTTCATGAAAACTAGATATTGGAGGGGTTTAAAGGATATTTATTCACATTAAAGATGATTCCTGAATGCATCATAAATGCAAAATTGTGTCAGTCTGAGAAATGAATTTACTATAAATTTGAAAATATCCTCATATTATAATTATTTCTTGCAAACCCTAAGTGGTAAAAAAAAATTTGTACGACATATGACAGCTTCATTGATCCAAACAAACTTGTTAAAATAGTCTAAATAAATGTTTTTTTATCACTTAAGAATAACGTTAACGGGTGTTTACACTTAAGACTTTTAAATATTATTTCAGTTTCAGATGCTGTAAGTAAATGCTTTAAAAAGAAAAATTACTAAACACTAAGCCAATTCTTTAAATGACACATTTAAAATTACAATAATCATTGAAATATATTTGGCAACTTGATGCAAAATCACATTTATTTATTTTTTTTTTTTACTTCTTTCATGCATGACATTGCAAAACCTGATTACATTTAAGGTGTTTAAAAAATGTGAAAACAAATTTAGCTCATCAGTCAAAAATGAAAACTGTAAACCGAAACAGAAGCTCAGGCTGCAGGAGGAAAGTTTTCTAACCAGAGCAGCACAGAGATGCATGCCAATGCATGGCCGTATATAGGCTACACTGTGGCTGCAATGTGTGACTGCCTGCAAATACCCATGTGACCCTGTGAAAACACACACTACAGCAGGAACGTGTGCTGCAAAATAGGGCAGAAAATAGGAAAATACAGATTTCTTAAAAGGCATTTAAATAAATACAGTTTTATATTAAACTGTAAGCTATAAATGTGGTAAAATACAATTTTAAAACAAGTATAAGATGTCAAATGATTATTTTACACCCCATGCTGCGCAGGATTTGCTTCAGAATTGGATCGGAACACGATTAAAAGTTCAGGAAAAATGAATACAAACACTTGTTGCCCTTTGAATCCAAATACCGTATTTTCCGCACTATAAGGCGCACTTAAAAACCTTTAATTTTTTCAAAAAATGACGGAGCGCATTATATATGGATCAATTGGTTAATTGGTTGATCCATACTGGTTGTACACGGCGCTCTGTCAAAATGTTTCAGTACGACTGGTAAACTACAAAGCCGCACCGCTTGCAGCATTACGGCTAACGTAGTCAGGGGCGTCGCCGAAGTAATAGCGGTAAACACCTGTACTGTGCTTACTCCTAGTCCAACACCACTTGTGTGTGTATAACGTTTGAATGTACTGTTGCAGGAATTGCCTGAACTATATGTGATTAGAAGCTCAGTGTGTGGGGTGTATGTTTCGTGTGTGTGTATGGAAGATGTTGACATTACTCCTCCGGACAGAGGTGGCGCTGTGTGCTGCCGTAGCTGAGAATCAAGAGTGAAGGAGTGACGTCGGTATTATTGTGTGTGTGGGGTGGGTAGAGACGGCGACCGGAGCAGCGGTGTATGAGTCTGTAAGCCCTGTGTTTCTACGTGCTGCAAAGTCATTAAAAAGAACCCCGAATCTCGTCAACAACTCAGTGTTTTGATGCTGTTTCTTCATGCTCAACTCAGCAACGTATGAGTGAGGGAGTTAACCCCGAGGAAACTAGTAACTTCGGCCCTGGAGAAAGCGTCTCCCCTGTGTCATCAGACTACGGTCAGGGGACAGAAACAGGAAAGGTTAACAGTACTAACGTTTGATTTAGTGCATCAAACTGTTTCTTTTACGTGTTTACTGAATCAGGGAAAAGTTCCCTTTCACGTTTTAACTAACGTTTGATTTCAACTTCAACTTCATAGACTCCAATGCATTGCTAACGTGCGGTTGGCTTTATTCAATAGAATTCTATGTAGAGGAGACCTTACCATGAGAGTGAATGGAGTTATCAGAACGCTGGTTTGTAGTGTATTAATAAAGTTTGACTGACTGACTTATCTGACATTTTTGTTGACATTCTCTTTAGCACAGCTCCATCTAGTGGGTGCATAACGCAACCCCAGTCAAACGTTTGACTGCAGTAGCTTCTATTCTATGCGCCTTATAATCCGGTGCGCCCTATATTTGAAAAAAGTTCTAAAATAGGCCATTCATTGAAGGTGCGCCTTATAATCCGGTGCGCCTTATCGTGCGGAAAATACGGTAATACTATAACGGTGTGTTTGTAGCTCCTATGAGTCGTTTTAAAGCAAACTAAAACATTGTTTTTATCATAATAAAATAGGATCACGTGTAAATAATCGTTTGACTTGCTATAGATCAATTAAGTCACTCTTCTCCAGCCTTTTGGATTTGTTAGGAAGTGGTGCAAACAACAAAACATACAGATTATTGGCTGAAGCTTTTTTCTTTTTTTTTTTAAACAATGCAAAAAGAGAAAAGCAGAAATATAAAAACAATTCGAGCAATCTCTTGCAAGATATCAATTTTTGCTGCCATGGAGGTTTATGCCCTTGCATATTTTTATTTTTTTTGAATGAATGGAGGGGAGGGGAAGGGTGCAACACCCGCCATTTTCTAATAAGATGAAGGGTATCATCCCACGGCAGACTGAGCAGAAACTATCCTCTTTTTTTTATTTTTCTCCCTCCTTGTAGTATTGTGAAACACCTCCGTGCCATAGAAAACATCTGTTTGCACCTATACTGGAGCTGCATTAACGCAAAGATTGTTTGTATCAATGCTGTTACTGGAAGGCTCTCCCTCAACATGGCATTCACAGCCAGTATTCCCCCACTCTCTGGCTGTCCGAAGCGGTCAATATGGGTTTAAATGGTGTTACAGCAAAAAACAAATTGCAAAGATAATGATTTTTTTTTATAAGGATCTGAAAAATGTACAATAAAATTAAATCAGTCTCACCGGAAAACCGAAGCTCTGGACTCACTGGTGCTTAATGGGGGGGTTGCGATTTGGAGATGCAGACTATCTTGGGGAGAGGCCAATAACGGCTCAAAGTTGGGCTATAAGCTGCGCTTTACTTAAACAATCCACCTCCCCCTCTTTTCCCTCCTTCCTCAGCCATTCCCTTTTAGAAATATCCCCAAAAAACAAGCATAAGCGGCTCGATTTTAGTGTGAAATTTACACATAGGGTGCAGATTTGCTCTGAAACTTTATGTTAGTTTGCACCCCCTATGGAATTTACCATGAAACCTGAAGAAGGAGACATGGGGAAGGGTGTTGAAGACTTTTTCTGTACATTCCTCAGCGATACATTCACTACTCCTCCTGCAGAGTTTGCAACAAATTATGCATGATCTGCAAAAATTCTTTGAATAGTCAGAAAAATTTATAGTGTAGGATTAATGCTTTACCAGATGTAACATATTCCCCCTTTGACACGTGGGTCTTCCCAATGTGTCACTGTAGCCGCTGTGTTGTACACATTTTTTCGGGAGGATTGGTTTATCTTCTATCTGATAGATGTCATTCTGTTTAACAAGTCCACAGTTCAGCCAAGTTTTAACTTCTGTTGCTGCTGTCAGTGTGAGTCTTTCAGGATGTCCGCATCTATAAATAACAGATCTGACATGTTCAGTGTTATGGGAAGTTTAAATGCAGCCTTTTGCGGAAACATATGCAAAGTTATTTCCTCTACGTTCGACAGTGTCAGTGCTGTTCCTGCAGAGGTTTTAAAGCCTCTGTTTCTCCAAATTCATATTATTCTTTTTTTATCATATTTTATTTTATTGGGGACTTTATTAAATTTTTTTTAATAAAGGAAGTCCTTATTACATTTAAAAATGAGATCACTGTTTTTGGTAGTGGCTATTGATTTATATAGTGCTTGGTTTAGTTCTTATTAAAAATAAAAAATAAAAACTCACTCACTGATGAACACAAAAAATGAAGGGCATATTATATCTTATAATCTTAGTTTATCTTACCCAGTTTTATAGATACACCGTACAGTTTCAGTCAGCTTTGTATTTAGTTCAAGTAACTAAAGTTTGTTTCAATTAACTCAAGTTTTCTCTATTTCAGCCCATCCAGTCCAGTAATTCTGTTAAGGTTAATTTCATCTTGTGTTAAGTTTGAGTCTAATTCGATCGTTTTGAACCTGACTGGAAAAAGCCTAAACATCTGTTAAAATCTTTTGTTTTACCATAAAGAACTGACCTAATATTATTATGGTACTGTTGAGGACTCTAATTTTTACATAACATGAAAGACATTTATTTCACAAAAACAGAAAGTCAAACACAGACATTTGGCCACATGAAAGTTTAAATATCCTGTTTGTAAAAGAATTGTGAAAAATTGAAGACTATGAACTTTCTTATGGTTATCAGTATTTTCAATACAGGTAGGACCTTTGCTATCTTTATATGATTTTTCGGAAAAGATTCTGGAAACCCTATTAAGATATAAGTTTGGCAATGATCATCAGAACATCAGACCTTTATTAGCGCTTTTAAGGTCCCTCAAAGATGCATTACAATGCTGTATGTATGCTGACAGCGAACCTTTTCAAGGCTAATGGGAGGAAGGGAGGATGCAACTATATTACCGGCATCTCCAAGGCTGGAAAACAGAATCAGTAGGTCACGATGACCATGACTAAGTATTGAGCAATAATCAAGAAGCTGAGCTGAATAGGTTGCGCAATAACTGAGAAGCCTAACAAGGGGCTGACTGGTGAAAGCACCAAGCACCATAAAAGCAATGCTGAAGGAGGGAACGGGGTTGTTTCCTCGCAGAAGACCAGCGAACAAGATCGAACGGAGAAAAGAAGCTTAGATGGAAAAGGAACAGAGACAACTTATCGACTGCATTAAAAAGAGGATCAACCCGTGTGCCCAGAACGGACTGTGCCTCAAAATTAAGAATCTGATTTCATCTAAAGCCTTTTTATCCAAACAACAGAAGTGAACTTGATCGGTGAACAGCTGATTGTTCTACGTTTCAGGCTTCTGGAAGTCCTGAATCAAAGTTATTTATGTATCCGGGTCTCCTTCAACCCTTCAGCCTCTAGAAACTACTGTCTTCGGAGACAAATAACAACAAAGATCCTGTTTAACCACCGAAGCCTGGAGTATCAGTGCCTGCCACTTAAAGGAAGAAAACTGAAGATTAAGTCGTATTCCCTTCAAGAACCCACTCGATGTTACTAGAAGAAACTTCTCCATCAGGTGCATGGATGAGCCTCCGTCTTCAAAGCCTCTCCAAACTCACTAGTTTCAGCATTAGGGAAAGACAGGTTGAGTTGATTGATTCATTTCTATTATTGAAATTATTTTATGTTGCCGAATTTAAGCTGTTACTGACCCCTGCAAAAGCATTACTAATTAAAGAAAGCATATAAAATTCTAGTTAAATCGTGGACATTCAATTATTTGAGTCACCTTATTTTTGGTTTTTCATTGGTGGTAAAAAGTCTTGTTGCCTGGTTCTAAGATATTTTAGGAGGTTTTTATAGGTTGCCTTAGCCAAGTTTGTTAAAACAGCACCCTTGGGGCTCGTGCCGAGCCACTAAAATTAATCTAGCCCATATACCAAGAGCCAATTATAAAATTAGGGAATGAGCAGCCGTGAACAAAAGTGACTGTCGAAGGTGTGGATGGCTGCGATAGGCTACTCAGTTGTCCAGACCTCCAGTTGAAGAAGAGCGAGACTTTTGTATGAAGGCTGTCAGAGGCTAGGCGAGTCATTTCCAGACACCAGCTTAAACATAACTTTCAGTAAATCTGCTTAGTAAGACCTTTCAGGTTTAGGGAAGTCCAGACCTGTTGGATGGAGAGCTGGATTGAGCAAACCCTTTAGACATAGGGAAGTAGGAGGGAGGGGTTAGCTCATCGGACAACGAAAGCGGCGTGGAGCTTGTTTATGGACTGCCAAAAGTAATTAATCTCTTTTCTCAATGAAATTTAATCGGATTAAAGCTTCTCCTGTTCAACTGAATCTGTCTCTTTGTAATGTGCGGACACTGTATCTCTTGCTGCTTCTCCATCCTGCTTCTGCTCCCAATGTGCCAGTGTTATAAGCTGGAATCACTGGCTTGACTGGAACAATGGGCAGCACAGGGACTTCGGAGTGTAATCACATTCTCCTGCTTGTCTGAATGCTTGTCTTTCACGGTTGGGGAAAGAGTTTTGGCCACTTGACCAATGTTGTACTCTGACCTTTGCTAGGCATGCTGAAGGGCCGAGAGATTTGTTGATTAGCGTTTCATCTGTGTGTCTTTGGCCGCAGGTCAAACACATGTTCGCATGATGTTCTGACCTTTTCTGCAGTGTTCTGATTAGCATTCTGTGCCCTGTGCCTCTCTATTCATGTAAGTGGGTTATGTGGTAACATCCTGAAGAGGCTGACTGTGAAATATTCACTTGTTCCTTGGCTCCAAATGTTCCAGTTGCTGTCCTCAACTGATCCACATCCACGTTTAATTGTGACCTTGCAGGAATGCAAATCTGTTGTAAAGTTGCCTCTGACTAATGTATTCATTCAGGCATGGTCTGACCTACTTCAAGCATTTTATGTTTTCTGCAGTCTGTAATTTTCATACAGCACATTGTATTTTCTCTCTTTATCAAATAAAACAAAGAATGTTGAAAATGTTCTCATACTTTTTTACAGATGTGGATTGAATCCACAGGTTTTATATGTATTTGGCTTGTAAACACTGCTGTCCATCAGGTGCTGTAAAAAAGGGGCAACATCTTTCTTAAATGAACATCTTTCTTTCATGTGTATCATATGATTCTGAACCCTAAACAACCGCAACAGAGACAAACATATTAAATCTCTATCCCTAATGTTACGGAATACAACTCCATCCAGTTCACTCCAAAGACAACTCAGTTCAGTCAGGTTCATGTACTTCATATAAGTTTGACTCAGTCCAGTTAAAATATAACACAGAACAATTCAGCAGATGAAAACAGCAGAAAAGAGGGAGAAACTACAAAGCACTAGATCAGAATTACTTCGTATGGGGAATCAAAAGGAGAAAAGGAGCAAAGAAGAGTTAGGAGAAAAGAAAAGTTAATGGCACCAGTCAATGAAGAAAATGTAATGGGAAACGACAGGAGAATGAGGAAAACTGGTCAGTGTGTCCTCCAGTAGGCTATAAGCCTTTAGCAGCACAACTACACAGTACACCTGCATGCCACATTACTGGTTTTTGTCTCATGTGTCCTTTTTATACAGATAATCCATTGAGACTTGGAAACTGATTCGCTGTTAAATAATGTTTCTAACCTGCTTGATTTCTCCTGTGCAACAAAAGTGTGATCTGAAAAAAAAGGAATGTTGGCAAAAAATAAATGTATTTCAGTAGTGAGTGTCCTCTTACATAGATGCTTTACAAAAGTTGAATTCTATAAAGAAAATCCCGAAATTCTGTTTGTCTGATAATATCAATATTACCAAACCTATTAAAAAAATTGATACAGAACTGATGTGTTATAGCCATATTTCGGCTGACACAATCATGGGAAGAACGTTGACTAGACTGTTGTCCAGCAGTTACTACGACCCTCCACAGGTAGGGTGTACCACAGAGTCATTGCTAAAGAAGCTGGTTGTCCACAGGATGCTGTATGCAAGCATATTCCTAGGAAAATCTAGAGGAAGGAAAAAATGTGATAGAAAAGGGTCCACAAGCAACAGCAATAACGAGAGCTGAGGGAGGAAAAATTAACAGAGGTGCTGAATAGAGATAAATAATATTCTTTGAAAATCTACCAGAAATTATAAATGTACAAGGAACAGCATTGGCCAAAATTATAATGTACCTGTACTTTTGAGTTTGTTCTTCTTTGTGCACAGGTCATGGTTGGGGCTGCATTTTGTCACTGACGCACCCCTGTGGCTTTTAGCATAGCTTTAGTCATCAAAGAGCCATGTTTAGCTCGTCATCATCTCATTATCATCATGAAAAAAGGCATCAACAAAATTTCTTCATCATCATCGTTGATGGATACAACTCTGACAACAACCCCAATTCTAAAAAAGTTGGGACATTGTGTAAAATGTAAATAAAAACAGAATACAGTGATTTGCAAATCCTGTTTAACCTATATATGATTGAATATACTACAAATATATTTAATATTCAAACTGATGAATGTGTTTTTTTATGCAAGTATTCTCTCATTTTGAAATTGATGTTTTCAACACTTTCCAAAAAAGCTCAGACAGGGGCAACAAAAGACTGGGAAAGTTATGGAATGCTCAAAAAACGTGTTTTCTCATTTACATATAGATTGTCAATGCAACGTCATTCAATTTTATTGTCCTTCAGAGGGGAAATGTATTTTACAGTGTAGGGCACCAAACAACAATCTGAACAATAATAACCATTAATAAAAACAAAAAAAGACAGTTTTGAAAATTGGTAATAGTCAGAGAGGAGCACTTTTTAAACTTCCATCACCAGCTTTCTTCAGCAGTTCCATCTGCTATGGGTTTAAAACCTTAAGGCATAATACAACCCCTATTTACTTTATTCATTTACTGTCAGTGTTGTGAGTGCATTAATTTCAAGGCTAGCAGACTGAACTGGAAATGAATTGTTTTATCTTGTTTGATTCTTGTCAATTGTGTTTTACTTACCAGTTACCTGCAGCTGACACACCATCAAACCACAGAATGTCATACGGGTCCATAGATGGAGGCTCCTTTGGCAGTCGTAACCCATTTGGGGGTCCCACAAGGCAGGGCTATCAGCCAGTAGGTAAGGGCAAATTATGATTCTTTTGATGAATGTTCCTCTTCATGCTGCACACTAAAAGGTCCTTCACCCAGGATTTTAGCATTCAGGATGCATTTCACTAAACCAATCAGATACAGTCATCATTATGATTTAGTTTCATGTGTGAGCCAAGTTGCTTGTGGTGACCTGTTACAACATAAATAGCAGGATTGAACAAGAGCAGTAATTAAAGTGAGTTTTTTGTGGTTAAGGAAAAAAGTATGAGTATAGTGTCATCCAAAAATATTTACACCCCTTGAAATGTTCTACCTTCTGTCACTTTTCAGCCACAAGTTTCTCCAAAGTATTCTCAATGGACTTAATGTCATTAACCAATACAAAGTAGAGAAGAATTGTGATGTGGGATAAAATAATGTAATAATAATTTTCTAAATATTTTATAACCAACAATTGGAAAACTGCTGTCTTCATTTGTATTATCCCAGTTATTCTGATTCCTCTAAATACAATCCAGCCCAACCAATTGCCTTCAGAAGTCACCTAATTAGGAAACAGAGTGCAGCTATGTGTCATTTATTCCCAGTCTAACTGCAGCTGTTTCTGGTCTCAAAGCTTTGTTAGAGAACATTAGAGAATAATCAGCCCCATGAAGACCAAGGAACACAGCAGACAGGTCAGGGAGAATGTTGTGGAGAGGTTTAAAGCAGGGTTAGCTTCTAAAACAATATCCCAAGTTTTGAACATTTCCCAGAGCTCTGTTCAATCCATCATCTGAAGATGGAATGAAGATGAACCAACCAAGACATGGACATCCACCTAAACTGACAAACTGGACAAGAGGAGCATTCATCATAGAAGGAGCCAAGAGGCTCATTGTAACTCTAGAGGAGCTGTAAAGACACAGGGCTCAGATGGGAGAACAGGACAACTATTAGTCACTAAACAAATCTGTACTTTATGGAGGAGTGGAGTAATCCAATACGTGTTTTAAATAGAACACAACTGGACTTCTCTTGTTCCTTAAAAACGTTTAGCTTCTTATCTGAAAGCCTTCTTCCTTTCTGAAAATGATCGAAAGGAATCAATAAAGAAAAAATGTGTAACTACCTGTATTCATCTATAGAACATCTTATTTTAACATTATAGTCAGTAAGGATAGTTATTACAGTGGAAGTTAATATAAAATCTTCTTAAACGAACTTCTCATTTCACTTTCAGAAATCAAACTTTTTCTAAACATGTAAAATACAAGAATACACTCTAAACTTTATTTTTATCATCACATTTTACTCCTTTATTTGCAGCACTAGTGGCCTGTATTTTTGTTAATTTTCAGACGTAGGCAGACAGGAAGCGGTGTGGAGAGAGGGGGAAGACATACAGAACAGGCCTCCAGTTTTGGGAATCGAACCCAGGATGGCTGCTCAAGGACTGAGGTCTCCGTATATGGGTCGCACAAACTACTGCTACTCCACTCACTGCCCCCCCCCCACATTTGACTCTTAATGTTGTGGTTTCATCAGAGTCCACCTGAAGTCACCATCGTTCCAACCTTCTAAAGCAAAACACATTTGTCATTAATACAATTCAATTCAATTCAGTTTATTTATATAGCGCCAATTCACAACACATGTCGTCTCAAGGCACTTCACAAAGGTCAGGTACATACATTCCAATTAATCCTAATCATTGAACAGTGCAGTCAGATTCAGTTATTTATTCAAATTGGATAAAATGTTTTTCTGTCTAAGGAAACCCAGCAGATTGCATTCAGTCAGTGACTTGCAGCATTCCTTCCTCCCGGATGAGCATGTAGAGACAGTGGACAGTCACTGGCGTTGACTTTGCAGCAATCCCTCATACTGAGCATGCATGTAGCGACAGTGGAGAGGAAAAACTCCCTTTTAACAGGAAGAAACCTCCAGCAGAACCAGGCTCAGTGTGAGCGGCCATCTGCCACAACCGACTGGGGGTTTGAGAGAACAGAGCAGAGACACAAAGAGAACAAAGAAGCTCTGATCTAGGAGTCATTTCTATGGGAAGGAAAAGTAAATGTTAATGGATGTAGCTCCTTTAGTCATTTCATCTAGAAGGAAAGAACAGATAAACTTTGAGCCAGTTTTCAAGGTTAGAGTCTGAAAAAGAGCACATATAATTAGTCACCGTAAAAGCTCAGTCAATTGCCATGTCTAGGAGAGAGAAAGGGTTAAACACTGAAAGACAGGGCCATGTGGATCATCTGTAGAAGGTGAGCATTAAGTTGTTGCCAACTGAAGCTTGGACGATGCCCCTCTCCAGAAAGGTGTCACAGGTAGACACAGAGTCAGGCCGGGTGTAGCTTCTAGGAAGAGAAAAGAGAGAGAACATAGAGTTAGAAGCTGAAATAACAGGAAATAATGCAGAACTAAAGAGTAGTGTGAGAATGTAGCGAAGAGGGTGAAAGTGGTCATTATGTCCTCCAGCAGCCTAAGCCTATAGCAGCATAACTACAGAGATAGCACAGGATAACCTAAGCCACTCTAACTATAAACTTTATCAAAAAGAAAAGTTTTAAACCTAGCCTTAAAAGTAGACAGGGTGTCTGCCTCACGGACTAAAGATGGGAGCTGGTTCCACAGGAGAGCAGCCTGATAACTAAAGGATCTGCCTCCCATTCTACTTGTAGAGACTCTAGGAACCACCAGTAAACCTGCAGTCTGAGAACGAAGTGCTCTGTTAGAAACATATAGAACAATCAGATCTCTGATGTATGATGGAGCTAAATCATTAAGGGCTTTATATGTGAGGAGGAGAATTTTAAATTCTATTCTGGATTTAACAGGGAGCCAATGAAGGGAAGCTAAAGTAGGGGAAATATGATTTATCTTTTTAATTTTCATTGGAACTCTTGCTGCAGCATTTTGAATCAGCTGAAGGCTTTTAACTGCATTTTGTGGACATCCTGATAGTAAGGAATTATAATAGTCCAGCCCTGAAGTAACAAATGCATGGCCAATATTTCAAATTTTGGCAATGTTCCGGAGATGAAAGAAGGAAATCCTAGTTTAATATAGGATTTAAATGACATGTCGTGGTCAAAAATAACACCAAGGTTTTTTGCTTTATTATCGGAGGTGAATTTAATGCCATCCAGGTTAAGTGATTGACTAAGCAGTTTCTTTTTTAAAGACTCCGGTCCAAAGACAACAACTTCTGTCTTGTCTGAATATAGAAGCAAAACATTTAAAGTCATCCAAGTTTTTATGTCTTCAAGTCATGCTTGTAGTCTGTCTAACTGGTTGGGCTCATCAGGATTCATGGATAAGTAAAGCTGAGTGTCATCAGCGTAACAGTGAAAATGTATTCTATGCTGCCTGATAATTTTACCTATTGGAAGCATATATGTAGTAAAGAGAATTGGCCTAAGTACTGAACCCTATGGTACTCCACAATTAACCCTGGAGTTTAAAATGATTGATCATTTACATGAACAAACTGGAGTATTTCAGAAAAATAAGATTTAAACCAGCCTAGCGCTGGTGAATGAGAAAAAAATAAATAATTCAGGCATCTGTACCACATACATATGAGCTGAAGTATAAAAAGTACATAAATCACATAAACCGGAAGTAGAAATAAAAAGCATTCGCTGAGCATAACATTAAAGGAATATGTTCAATAGGTGTGTTTCTATGTAGGCCCTTATGTGAAAACCAGTTTCATCAGCACATTCTAAAGTTATGTGGGCAAAGTAGTAAAAGGTGACAAATTGTAATTTGGCCTGATTTATAATTGAAAATGAAAGACACAATTGAAAAACTTTGATTCAATGATTCTAAGCAAGTGTGACAACCTTGATAAAAGCAACTGTTTAGCAGTTTGCTAGTATGGTCTATGTGTGTGAAAATCAACCCCAAGGCGGAAGAACATAAGCAATGACCTTAAAGAAGCAACTGCTCAGCATTCTAGGAAGGGTTAAACAAAGAAGCCAAACCTTATTTAGTATGAAAGTTAAAAACTTCAAAGACCATTCAATCCCACAAGAAGTGGATGTCTCTGCAAATTAACTCCTAGATCATATGGGGAAATGTTCAGAGGAAGAGCTACAACTCAGACCACAACAGAGATAACGTGATGAATGCAAAAGTTCATAGCAGTTTAATTAGAACAAAGCATAGCCTGCTAATATATTTTATTTCATAAACAAGGTATTTTAGTGTTGTAAAGCTGGATCTAAATAAAACAAAAAAAATCTTAAATCAGCAAATTGACACAAACACCTCCTAACAACTGCCAAGCATGGCGATTGCGGTTTGATGATTTGGACTTCATCTAAAGTTACAGGGCATGGGCAGACTCCAGTCCTTGGATGAACCGTGAACTCATCTATATACCAGTTTCATGGAGGCAGAAGTGTGGCCATCTGTGATTGGCTAATATCTGACCATGTGACTGCAAAATGATTCCAAACACAGCAGCAAATGCACTACATTGACTCAGACAGCCAGGTTCTCAACAGTTGTAAATCTGTAGAGAAACAAATGCTCAAACCTGAATGAACTAAAGCAAGAATGTAATGAAAAAACAGACCATATTTCTCAATGATGGGGACTGATAAGGACATATGAGACAGTGACTTGTAAGAATTCCTGCTAAAATAGGTTTTACAGGCTACTACTGAATCATTGAGTATACCTACTTTTTCCATAGTTCAGACATATACAGTACAGCATTCCTAAAATGACATGATAACTTTATATTAAGCAATTTTGGCATAATAAGTCAACTTGGTCTTGTCTGATTTCATGTAAAGTGCCCTGAAGGGATCCTTTTTGTAATTTATAACTAAGGTGCATTAAACTATATTGGTAGACGATTGAAATGGTTTAAGTATTTCAGAAGTATAACCAGACTGATCATAGGTACATGCTTTGAAATGGTCGTAATGATGTCCAAATTAAAGACGACTAAAATACAATCACAAGTGTGATACTGGACAGATGGGCTGGAAGCTTCTAATGGACAGGGCTATACTTTAATCCTGGTGTGAGAAGGTGAGGATAAGGGCTAGGGTTTCAACTGAAAGTCATCCTGTCTGGAAACAAGACAATGTTGTATTTTCAATGATGTACTAAAGAGATAGGTCAGGATAACATATATTTATGTTCAGCATCATATTTCCAAATTTCTTTCTATACATAGAAAGCAAGGTTCATTTTTTGTCATAATTACGGATTGTTGTAGGACCAACGTGCGGAGAAGACTCCAGGAGCAAGGTAAGTGAAAGTAACTTGAGTTTTAATTAGTCTCTTTTTCCGACAAGGCAGCGAACCTTGAGCATGATAAGCCAGAACCAGGCCAGGACACAGAGTACCAAAAACCAGATGTAACAGTGTGCTACACAGGATATCACAATACATAACACAGTTAACACAAAATTCAGTCACTAGCTGGGTATGACATTTTTCCCTTTGTCAGATATTCAGCTTTGAGGTTCAATAAGATGCTGAATGGCTGAGAGCATTTAATCTGTTCAATAATAAAATGTCTGTTGAAGCAGGAGATATAAGTGTCTGCTAGTGTGTGTGCGTCCTGATGCTCATGCTCTCATACAGAGGTCACAGGTTTTCTAAAGGGTTAAATGGTGTGAAAAGCAGCTTCATTGGATTTGATCCTCTTGGTGCTTTCATTAGCCTTGTAATGGGGTAAGAGTGAGACAGAAGCCCAGAGGCAAAACATGTTCAGCCAAGCTAGAGGTGTATGTGTGTAAAACAGATTTTCCGTGACCGATGGAGAGAAACTCAGCACATGTAGGGCTGGAAACTGAACTGTCACAAACTGTGGAAAATAGAAAGAAAGACTAATGATGTTGGTTTCTTGTTGGCCAGACCTTGCAATAATTGGGTGGTTGGTCATCTTCTGTATAGAGAAATACGCTGATTACCTTTGGAATAACTAAAGTTTTTATTTTTTTTCTTATGAAGATTTCACAAGCGAAAGCAAATGTCTTAATTTTCCTTTGTCACCACAGGGAAACCGTAGCATAGACACCAGTGCTTGAGCCTTTTCAGAACAGTTTGTGTAGGTGTTAAGGAACTACTAGATATGTGGTATTTGTAAGGCCACACACTCCAAGGAAACTGGGAAACAAGGATTTACATTTAGATTCCTTCAGCAGGGAAATTCTCAGTGTACAGCAACAAGAGGAAAATAGAAGCACGCAGATAGACACATCATTAAAAATAAAAAATAAATCACTACAAACAAAAAGCAAACAAGAATACAAAAAAGATACCTCTAGGACATGGGGAGGCATCACAACTACAGTGGAGCACATACAGCTGATTCTTGGTGTAAACAATAGGTCATTTTTTCACTGCAGGGACTTTCAACCATTACCCGAGATTTTAAAAGCCCTCCATACATTGCGTCAAAATTTTAGAAGAGTAATTTCAGATTCCCAGGTCCATACTTTCTGGTCTGGGGTAGGACTTTCCAGATTACCCTTGGATTGTTAAAGGGGTTTTGTGCAGAAACACACTGTGCCACCAGCAGAGGTGAATGGAGAAGGTGAGTATACAAATTTGGTTTTGGTTTTGTAGTAGATTGTTTTTAAGCAAAAAGTGGACTCAAAACTTCCTCTGAGCAGTCTGTGCATACGTTTTAAAAAAAACTATCCCTAACCCTGCACAAATTGGAACCATGAGTGAGTTTAGTTTGGTGTAAGCCCCGCCCCCAACCGTTTTTCCCCATGAAAAACCCTTCTGTCCTTCCTGGTCTCCGTCCAGTCAACATGCAGAAGACTAAACATGCGCCTCAAGCTCGTGCACAATCCTCTGGAGGAAACAAGGCTTCTTTAAAAGACTTCTGTTCATTTTCTTTGACATAAAAATGGTTACATGTCTCTTAAATGGTATTTTTTAATGTAAATGGTTAACAGTTAAATGCAAATAATAGCATAGGAAGCCATTTTTTTCATAAACACGGAATGTAAGTGTACTGAAATAGCCTACTACACAGTGTAGTTATACAGTTATCATGATAGTCATAGGCTACAAAATGACATCCTAACCCAACATGCCCCTTTTCCACTGGCTCAATGTGGTCCGACTTTGCGCCACTCGGCTCGCTTCGCGAGAATTTCCATTACCGTTATTTCAGTACCGTTACCTACTTTTTTGGTAGCAACGAAGAGGTGCAAGCTTTTCTGATGATCATAGGAGATATTTATATATATTTATTCAGCTGGCAACAACTATTAGACATAAAAGGGGACCTAATTCAAATAAAGTTAAATCTTTAATAATAATAATAAAATGGATGTCAAAATCCTACTCATCAAATCTGATTGTCAATGCAGTCAGCAGATTTAATCCCCTGGCAATAGACATGTTACTTCTTGTTTTTTAATGTGTTTCGGTCTTCTTCTTCTTTACATTGGCAGTTGGCGAAGAATGGTAGTGCTCCAACACCACCACCACGTGTTTCATTCCCGGTTATGCAGCACGACACATGATGCTTTAAAGCCGCACCTCCAGGAGGTGTTCCCTTCAGCGGAGCAAATGCAGGTCTCTGGAAATGCAACACACAACATGCAGAGCCGTGCCCAGCTGTTCTAATTGGCTACTGCAAGTATAGGTGATTTTGCGAGTTGCAACGGTTTGTAGTTATATGTTGCTGTGGTCAAATGCACAGATAGACTTTTGTTTTTGGAAACAACTTCATTTGGAGTTCCAAAACCCAGATCTTATGCTCATAATAAGGGGATTATTGTAAAAAACTAAACTTAAAAACCTCTTCATTAAATTAGAAAATGTGAAAGCAGATAACCATCTGAAACTTCAAGGCAGCATTTGTCTTCATTTTAACAACTAAAATTAGCATTGTCCATCAGAACATTTTTACCTAAATGTTAAATGTATATATTACATCTTAAAACATTATTAATGCACAGTAGTACTGATAAAATGTAAAAATATCCCACCTTTTCACACAACAGAAGTTAGATCTGACTGAATATTTTCCCATTGTTTTCAATATTTTTTATCAGTTGCTGTCATTTGAATTTACTTCCTATTTAGTTTTAGTCTTGCTGTCATGAGCTGAAAAATTGCCATTGACTGTTGATAGGTATTATTTAGTCAACTCAGAGGTAAGAAAACGACACAGTCAGTTATACTTGCGGCAAGGGTAGCTCACACTTTGCAGTGCAAAACTACAAAGTATTAACACTCCTCCCTCTTCTATTTATACATGCTTGGTCACACACAGTTCAAACAACATTCAAGGTGTGTGTGTGTGTGTGGGGTCAGAAAGGTTAGGGTTCATGTGTCTTGATTTCAGAGAAAGGAGTGGGGATTGGTACCAGTCCCTAGATGTTGCTGATAATAGCATAACTCACCCTTCTCTCCTATCTCTTTGTCTATGACATGTGGGGGAAGAAAGCACTTAGAGCAGACACAAGTGATAAACAATATAAAAAGTCATAAAACCCTAACAGTTCCCCCCTGTTTTATCACAAATAAGTCATGAGTAAATACATGTAAAATGAAACACTCTGTGTAAGCACAGGACGGAAAACAGATTATTTTGTGGGAAACACTTACACGGTTCCTCCGCCCTAGGCAACCACCAATCATGGCAGAGTGAAACAATATAATAAAGCAAAGAAACAAAATGTAATAATAATAAAAAATAAAAGAATTAAAACAAGCCTTGTTCATATCATCATTGCACTTTTTCTCAATCACTTAAACAGCAACTTCTTTCGATTTTCTGCTATAAGGTCATTTTATGAAGTACAAGTATGAATACACTCAGGCATTGAAGATACATTCATTTACAACATGTCATCATAATCATCTGCTTTTTGGGTCCAGTGTTCATCTTGTCCATCTCTTCTCGTGTGATGTTGCATCCTGTGGATCCTGTCTTAAACAGAGAAAGAGCCCTGCTACCAGGTTTATGCTCAGGCTTATCAGTCCTGTCCACACGTCACAGAAAGCCATGCTAAATTGGGCACAGGTCAGTTGTTTTCTTCGCCGGTTTGAGATGTTAGACCATATGGATCAAACCCCTTTGTACCAGGTCATTCCCCTGTTACCCCGTCGATTGGTTTGGCTCCTGTAATGGTGATATTAGCTTACAGTGGCTCTTGTGGATCCAGGATGGTCTCTCTGCGATTTTCAGAGCTGTTGGTGTGGTCAGAAGAACTCTCCAGCAGGGGGTGCTCCAGTCCTTTCTGTGGAGTGTCTTAATCAGGACCAGATCCCCAGGCCTCAGGTTCTCCTGTGAAATCAGAGCAGAATTTACTGGCAGACTACTGGACAACTGTACTTCTTTTGTTTGTAACATCTTATTCATCCATTCAGCTAATGATGTTTCCTGCTGTGCTTTTCCTATGTCATCCATTTCTGATGGCAATGGAAAAGGTCTGCCATGTACTATTTCAAATGGTGTGAGACCAGTTTGATTTGGAGTTATTCTCATCCATAATTTAACCAGAGATAGACATTCAGGCCATGGCCTCCCTGTTTCTTCCATTGTTTTCCTTAATCTATTTTTTATTGTTCCATTTGTTCGTTCAACCAGCCCAGCAGATTGTGGGTGGTAAGAACAATGTTTTTTTAACTGAAACCCTAATGCTTTAGAGCACAGTTCTATTACATTATTTACAAATTGAGTCCCATTATCTGATCTTATGATTTGTGGGATACCATATGTAGGGAAGTAATGTGTCACTAAACTCTTCGCCACTGTGAGCGCATCACAGTGCTTTGCAGGGTACATTCTACCCACTTTGAAAATGCATCTATGACCACTAAACAATATTTCTTTCCCCCTGACCATGATAACTCTATGAAATCCATGTGTATCGTGTGAAAGGGATGGATAGCTGCTGGGAACTGGCCTCTTTTGGGTCTCATGTTCCCCTGTGGATTATGTTTGCAGCAAATAATACATGATCTACAAAAGTTTCTTGCATAGTCAGAAAAATTTATGGTGTGGAAATGTAGATTTACTAAGTGCATCATTCCCCCTCTCGACACATGGGAAACCCCTTGTGTCGCATGGGCCGCTGTCTTGTATAAATTCTTTGGTAATATTGGCTTATTTCCCAAATGATAAATGTCATCTTTCTTTATGGCCCCTCTATTCAGCCAAGATTTAACTTCTGCAGCTGGTGCAGATTGTTGTGAATCTTTCAGCACATCTGTATCTATAAACAAGAGATCTGACATTTTCAAAGTGAGGGGAAGTCTCGAAGCTATTTTAGCAGAAATATCAGCAAAGGTGTTTCCCTTCGTTTCCATGACTTCATCAGATTGATGCGCTTTACATTTACAAAGTGCTATCTTTGCAGGTAGCTGGATAGCTAACAGCAGTCGTTTTAACAGATTAAAATGTGTCAATTCTGTTCCAGCTGATGTTTTAAACCCTCTATTTTCCCATATTTTAGCAAAATGGTGAACAGAACCGAATACATATTGGCTGTCTGTATAAATGGTTAGGAATTTTCCTTCATATAATTCACACGCTCTGATAACAGCATACAGCTCTGCAGTCTGTGCTGAGCATGTATGGGGCAGGGCCTGTGATTCTATAATTTTAGTTTCAGTGGTTACTGCATAACCAACTCTGTTTTTTCCATATTCATCTTTTGATGCTGATCCATCTACAAAAATTATTTGTGAGTTTTCCAGAGGTGTCTGAGAGATATCTTGCCTAGGTTTTGTGTCTTCCTCAACCTTTGTTTTGCAAGAATGTGGTTTTCCATCTTCTGCTGTTGGAATTAATGTGCTAGGGTTCAGTGGACCACATCTTTGCAGAGTTATATTTGGTTGTGAGAGTAACAATGAGGTCAACGTAATATGCCTTGCATGAGTCAAAAAAGGAAGTGAAGTTTGTAGCAATATAAGTGACACTGAATGAGGAACTTTCAGTGTGAGCGGGTGGCACAACACAATTTCAGCTGTCTGCTTCACGGCTTCTACTGCGGCGATGCAGCTCTGCAGACAATTTGGAAATCCAGATGCCACAGAGTCCAATTTTTTAGAATAAAATGCTAAAGGTCTGTTTTTGGAGCCAAATGGTTGGGTTAATACAGCTTTCATATAACCCTTACATGCATCTACACAAAGTGTGAAAGGCTGGCTATAATCCAGCAGAGCTAAGGTGACTGTTGTTTGAAGCAGATTTTTTAGCTCTGTGAATGCTACTTCTCCTTCCTTAGTCCATGTGATTTTGTCTTTTAATGTCATGTCTTTGCCATAGATCATAGATTGCAAGGGTTGTACAATGGCTGCATAGTCTGGTAGCCATTCTTTGCAAAAATTACACAGTCCCAGAAAGGACATCATTTGTTGTTTAGTTCGTGGTTTTGGGGCTTCTTGTATGGCTGTTTTTCTACTACTTAGGAGGGAACGACCATGTTGTGATAACATATGTCCCAAATAAATCACTTTCTCCTTGCAAAACTGCAGTTTATCCCTAGAGGCTTTGTGCCCCGTCTGGTAGAGATGTTTCAAAACTGTTATAGTAGCTTCCTCACAGTGTTGTTGAGTGTCTGAAGCTATAAGAATATCATCTACATACAACAGGACTTGACTATGTTCAGGCACCTCACAGGTGCTCATAGAGTATCTTAAGGCTTGTGTATATACATGTGGACTTTCACTGAAGCCTTGTGGTAGTCTGGTGTAAGTGTATTTTTTCCCTTTAAACTGAAAGCCAAATAAATGCTGTGACTCTTCATGCAGTGGTACTGTAAAGAAAGCATTGCTAAGATCTACCACTGAGAAATATTTTTTATCTGGAGTTAATGAATGCAGTAATGTATGTGGATTTGGGACATCTGGACTCGCATGTCACACTATTTTATTTATCGGTCTAAGATCCTGAACCATCCTCCACTTTCCTGTGCTGGCTTTCTGCACTGGAAAGATAGGTGTGTTGCATGTAGCATCAGGTGCTTCCCTTAATATTCCTGATTTCAACATATCCTGTATTACTGGCTTAATACCCTCTTCAGCTTTTGGCTTCAAGGGGTACTGGCGAACTACTGGCCGTTCTTCAGATATTAATTTAACCTTATATGGTGGAAACCCCTTTATAAATCCTACATCAGTCGATGATTGGAACCACAGTTCAGGTGGGACAGCAGCTAAGGCAGGGTGCCTGTTGCTCTCTTTGCTTTCAGCTAGACCCTGTATCTGTCACTTTGCCTCATCCAAATGTGTCTTTGGATGAACTTTGACTATCCACCCTAAAGTGAGTTTCCAGATTCCTGTGTTAGGATCTACTTTCCAGTCAGAGCTTGTTAAAGCCTCATATCTCCCTCTTTCAGCACGCTGTATAACGTTTTCTAATTTTTTCCACTGACCCCCCACAGGTTTAGTTAATGACAGATGAGGTGTACTGCCTTTAAACTGTTGAAGCTGTCTTCCTGACAGTATGATTGAGGTGGAAGATTTCCCTGTTTTGGGGTCAACATACAGATGCTGTATGGTAACAGTCTGATTATTTTCTCTGTGAAAAACAGTATCATACTGATAATCTGGCCCTGCAGTATTTTTATATCTCATGGTTACATGGAGCTCAGTATCTGGCATGTACTGTGCCTCCTGGGAAGTTTGTTTTTCTCTGGTTCTCCTCAGCAGTTCTCGAGCTGTTGGTGTGGGGCCTAGATCGAGGGACCAGTAATAATGCGGCTGTGAGAGTTCATTTAGGACTAGGGCCCCTTCTTCTACTACAGCTTTCATACCTGTTTCTGTTGATACTATATTTATATGCAACTTTTGCATAAGATCTCTTCCCAACAGGTTTACTGGACATTTTTGACTTATCAGAACGGGAGCCTGACAAGTAAGTTTTGTCTCAAGTTCTGTTATTGTTACTGGTGCACTTAGGTAATGTACCTCTGATGTGCCAGCTGCTGATCTAACATGCATTGCGGTGTTAGAATATTTTACTCCGGGTGGAGGTTCAGTTAGCACAGTTCTACATGCCCCTGTATCACACAAACAGCTATATACTTTGCCATTTATTATTATGTTTTTATATGGCAAATCTTGTGTCCTACTTAGTGCTATAAGTTCCCGTGCTGCTTGTATATCAACTTCCTCCATTTCACTACTGTTTTTCTCTGCTAGTGGGGGAGGAGGTGGGGGCTGTGGCTGTAATTGTCAATTCTGGGTAGAATTGGGGTTATACACCCGCTTTTCATTACATTCTCTTGCAAAATGTCCTGGCTCATTGCAGATCCAGCAGTTTTCATCTCTTATGCCAGGGTTTTGTAAAATTGTCCTACATTCTCTAGCATAATGCCCTATCTTTCCACACCTCAGGCACACATTGCTCTGTGTGTAACTGTGTCGTGGCCCTCCTCCTCCTCCTCTGTGACCTCTAAATCCCCTCCGTCCTCTTTGCCCGCTTGCCCCTGAGCGATGCAAAGCCATTAAACTGTCTTGCATTCCAAACGTATCTGTCTTCCTCTCTCGTTGTGTTTTATGAGCGTGCTCCGCGTATTCCAAAGCTTGTGTAACAGTTCCTGTATTTTGATGAACCCAGTGTTTATCTATATACCGTCTGAGTTCAATTTTAAGGCCTTGCAAAAAGGCTCTCTTCAACTGTTGCTGATAGGCTCCTGCCTCTGCTTCATCATATGGTATAGCAGAGTTTGCTCTAAAAACACGTCTCATCCTATCCAAGAAATCTTGTGGGTCTTCTTCGTCCTTCTGTTTGCATTGTGAGATTTTACCATAATCTGTTGTCTGTATATAAACTCTTCGAATTCTTTCAAAGAGTAAGCATAAGGCGTCCCTTAAATCCAGTGAATTATGTGCTAGTATGTCACCATAATCATCGCATCCAGTGAAACCTCCTGCAAATCTGCACCAGCGGTGGCCAAACAACTGGGTAAAACACTGGAGCATCTCTCTGCCATTAAGATGAAAACTTCCTCTGAGTTCTGTAATAGCGTCTAGAAATTCTTCCACGCCTTCTTGTATCGATGGGATACCTTTTAAAGCAGCAGTTCTGTCTTCCTGTGTCCATGGTCTATATACTAGAATAGTTGGCGGCTGTCGGTGATTAGCGTCACCTACAGGTCCTTCTCAAAATATTAGCATATTGTGATAAAGTTCATTATTTTCCATAATGTCATGATGAAAATGTAACATTCATATATTTTAGATTCATTGCACACTAACTGAAATATTTCAGGTCTTTTATTGTCTTAATACGGATGATTTTGGCATACAGCTCATGAAAACCCAAAATTCCTATCTCACAAAATTAGCATATCATTAAAAGGGTCTCTAAACGAGCTATGAACCTAATCATCTGAATCAACGAGTTAACTCTAAACACCTGCAAAAGATTCCTGAGGCCTTTAAAACTCCCAGCCTGGTTCATCACTCAAAACCCCGATCATGGGTAAGACTGCTGACCTGACTGCAGTCCAGAAGGCCACTATTGACACCCTCAAGCAAGAGGGTAAGACACAGAAAGAAATTTCTGAACGAATAGGCAGTTCCCAGACTGCTGTATCAAGGCACCTCAGTGGGAAGTCTGTGGGAAGGACAACGTGTGGCAGAAAACGCTGCACAACAAGAAGAGGTGACCGGACCCTGAGAAAGATTGTGGAAAATGGCCGATTCCAGACCTTGGGGGACCTGCGGAAGCAGTGGACTGAGTCTGGAGTAGAAACATCCAGAGCCACCGTGCACAGGCGTGTGCAGGAAATGGGCTACAGGTGCCGCATTCCCCAGACCTGGGCTACAGAGAAGCAGCACTGGACTGTTGCTCAGTGGTCCAAAGTACTTTTTTCGGATGAAAGCAAATTCTGCATGTCATTCGGAAATCAAGGTGCCAGAGTCTGGAGGAAGACTGGGGAGAAGGAAATGCCAAAATGCCAGAAGTCCAGTGTCAAGTACCCACAGTCAGTGATGGTCTGGGGTGCCGTGTCAGCTGCTGGTGTTGGTCCACTGTGTTTTATCAAGGGCAGGGTCAATGCAGCTAGCTATCAGGAGATTTTGGAGCACTTCATGCTTCCATCTGCTGAAAAGCTTTATGGAGATGAAGATTTCATTTTTCAGCACGGCCTGGCGCCTGCTCACAGTGCCAAAACCACTGGTAAATGGTTTACTGACCATGGTATCACTGTGCTCAATTGGCCTGCCAACTCTCCTGACCTGAACCCCATAGAGAATCTGTGGGATATTGTGAAGAGAACGTTGAGAGACTCAAGACCCAACACTCTGGATGAGCTAAAGGCCGCTATCGAATCATCCTGGGCCTCCATAAGACCTCAGCAGTGCCACAGGCTGATTGCCTCCATGCCACGCCGCATTGAAGCAGTCATTTCTGCAAAAGGATTCCCGACCAAGTATTGAGTGCATAACTGTACATGATTATTTGAAGGTTGACGTTTTTTGTATTAAAAACACTTTTCTTTTATTGGTCGGATGAAATATGCTAATTTTGTGAGATAGGAATTTTGGGTTTTCATGAGCTGTATGCCAAAATCATCCATATTAAGACAATAAAGGACCTGAAATATTTCAGTTACTGTGCAATGAATCTAAAATATATGAATATTACATTTTCATCATTACATTATAGAAAATAATGAACTTTATCACAATATGCTAATTTTTTGAGAAGGACTTGTATGTATGGATTTGCTACCTCAACTAGAGGGAATGTGTCTCCTTCTAAATGTATTTCAGATGGATGAAATGTCTGTTCGTGAGCCATTAACGCTTCACCTGGGTATATGCTGGGGGTAGTTTTCTTATTTTGACTCCTAGTTCGCACTCCTGTACCCCCCCAGGAATTAGAAGACCAGGGCTCACTAGAAGAGCTCTGTTCTTCTGTTTTAGAAGGATTACTTAATTTTTCTTGCTTATTTATAGGAATTTTAGGAACAGCTCCTTCTATTTCTCCTCCAATTTGCTGTGCTCCAGCTGCCTGCCCTGCAACTGTCTGCACGGCAGGGGGCTGAACACCTCGCTGTCTGGATGCGACCACTGTTTCCTCATGTGGGCGCACCAAGACTGCAGCTGTCAGCTTCTCCTGTCGCTTCTCCTCCTTATCTTGCCTCTGAATGTTTCTTAATTTACTTTGTTCCAGCCATTTGTCTGAAAATGTATACTCAACCTTTCTCTTTTCCTTTTTAATTGGTTTCTTGGTATACATTATTTCTAAGTTTAAATCCCTTTGCAATTTTAAGATATCGTTAATATTTAGTTTACCCAAGAAACCATGTTTTTTATTCCATCTATGACAGATCATACCTGCTCCTTTTACATAATTCTCCATAAACTTTACATCCCCTTCTAAGTTAGTTAGTTTACTTTGTTTCTTCCCCATGATGTTTAATTTTAGTTCACAATACTATAAATGTCCCAGATAGAAGTTCACTGGCATGAGATTCAAGGAGAGGACATTAACACGCCCTTCTACTGCGACTAACCCGCAGCGGTGTTAATTTTCTGGGATTAAACCCGACCTTTATCTCCAAGAATCACCAATACGTCTTTCTATTCTGGGCAAAAGAAAACACAAGAACAGCAGAATCCTACTAAGATTCTTCCAAAATGCTTAGTCTTCCAAACACCCAAAACAACACAGTCACACAATTAGTATTTTAACATATTTATGTCCCTTCAGCAATATGTATGGTCGACCTAGCTTAGTTTATGAGCTCTCTTTATTATTCAACACTTAATTTCATTCCCTTCCGGCGGAATGTTACCAACCAAATTATCCAGTTCACTTTACGGCGCCTAGTCGTCTCTGATCTCCTTGCGGCGAGATCCTACCTAAATTTATCACTATTTCCTTGCGGCGAAATAAAACCTTTCCAATGCAGTCTCCTTTTGGCGAGACACTACCAAACAACTTTTAAGTACTTTTCTTCTTTTATTTATATAGCGCTTACTCTTATATCATGTACTGTATTTTAAAACTGTCTCAACTCGGAGTTGACTTCTAGGTGACTCTGTCGGACCTCCAGAGTCACCCGGCGCCGAGTAAGACAATAATCCACCGGCCAGATGCGAACGTCACACACCGGGACTTTCAGCCACCGGGCCTAGATGCGGCTGTACGGCAGAGCTTAACTCGACGTCAGGCTGCTCCCGGAGATCCGCCAGTCACTGCAAAGAAGGATAAAATCAGTTTAGTTCTTATAATCTCCGGTTCGAAGGACCAAATTAATGATAGGTATTATTTAGTCAACTCAGAGGTAAGGAAACGACACAGTCAGTTATACTTGCGGCAAGGGTAGCTCACACTTTGCAGTGCAAAACTACAAAGTATTAACACTTCTCCCTCTTTATTTATACATGCTTGGTCACACACAGTTCAAACAACATTCAAGGTGTGTGTGTGTGTGTGTGTGTGTGTGTGTGTGTGTGGGGTCAGAAAGGTTAGGGTTCATGTGTCTTGATATCAGAGAAAGGAGTGGGGATTGGTACCAGTCCCTAGATGTTGCTGATAATAGCATAACTCACCCTTCTCTCCTATCTCTTTGTCTATGACATGTGGGGGAAGAAAGCACTTAGAGCAGACACAAGTGATAAACAATATAAAAAGTCATAAAACCCTAACAACTGTTTTTGTTTTTTGTTGATGGCAACACACTGGGGGGTCTTTGAAGATGTTTTAGTTTTGTCTATTAGGATGCAATTAGATTCTTTCATTTTAGGGTGACAAAAGTATGATTTACTGCGATTCAATTTGTTTCCAAGCAATACCACCAAAAAATGATACTATTCACTATAATATACCCAATTAATTAAATAAAACAACAACCTTTCACTAACAGGTCTCTTCCACTAATAATGGTGCCCTTTTGTAAAAGACTTGGAGCAAAACTAAAACTTTTCAGCCTGCAGATGTAATTAATACTAATCCATAAACTCTGCACTGAGCAGAATATTTTTTTCCATATCATGGACAATAAAATGCGAAGTTAGTTTAGGTTCTTTCATGAAGTCATACTTTATAATTTATTAAACATTCAGAGCTGTTTTAAACTAGACCCAGTATCACTTATGAAATTAGTCAGTGAGGCAGCTTAGCTGTGTTGAGAATTCTGTTCCTAGTCACCTCTGAGACATGGAGAAGGTAATAAGAAATAAAAAGCAATAAAAAAACATGGAAGAGAAATTGAAAGCCCCATAGTTTGGACCAGGCTGTCTGGATGATGGATATATGCTGCAGCAGGTCCAAAATGCCCAGACACATTTTACACTACGAATCCTATGCCTCACACTGTTCAACCACAGGACTGTAATTTTGTTAATATCTGAACAATTTCCCAAGTAGGAACATTGAAAACGACTCATTGATCGTAGCAGCAGTCTCAGTCATATGTGCCTTTTCCACTAGTGTCAACTCAGAGCGGTTTGCTATAGGTCGACTCACTTTTTAGCCTTTATTAGTAATGGTTCCGTGGACTACAGGTCCTTCTCAAAATATTAGCATATTGTGATAAAGTTCATTATTTTCCATAATGTCATGATGAAAATTTAACATTCATATATTTTAGATTCATTGCACACTAACTGAAATATTTCCGGTCTTTTATTGTCTTAATACGGATGATTTTGGCATACAGCTCATGAAAACCCAAAATTCCTACCTCACAAAATTAGCATATCATTAAAAGGGTCTCTAAACGAGCTATGAACCTAATCATCTGAATCAACGAGTTAACTCTAAACACCTGCAAAAGATTCCTGGGGCCTTTAAAACTCCCAGCCTGGTTCATCACTCAAAACCCCAATCATGGGTAAGACTGCCGACCTGACTGCTGTCCAGAAGGCCACTATTGACACCCTCAAGCAAGAGGGTAAGACACAGAAAGAAATTTCTGTACGAATAGGCTGTTCCCAGAGTGCTGTATCAAGGCACCTCAGTGGGAAGTCTGTGGGAAGGAAAAAGTGTGGCAGAAAACGCTGCACAACGAGAAGAGGTGACCGGACCCTGAGGAAGATTGTGGAGAAGGGCCGATTCCAGACCTTGGGGGACCTGCGGAAGCAGTGGACTGAGTGTGGAGTAGAAACATCCAGAGCCACTGTGCACAGGTGTGTGCAGGAAATGGGCTACAGGTGCCGCATTCCCCAGACCTGGGCTACAGAGAAGCAGCACTGGACTGTTGCTCAGTGGTCCAAAGTACTTTTTTCGGATGGAAGCAAATTCTGCATGTCATTCAGAAATCAAGGTGCCAGAGTCTGGAGGAAGACTGGGGAGAAGGAAATGCCAAAATGCCAGAAGTCCAGTGTCAAGTACCCACAGTCAGTGATGGTATGGGGTGCCGTGTCAGCTGCTGGTGTTGGTCCACTGTGTTTTATCAAGGGCAGGGTCAATGCAGCTAGCTATCAGGAGATTTTGGAGCACTTCATGCTTCCATCTGCTGAAAAGCTTTATGGAGATGAAGATTTCATTTTTCAGCACGACCTGGCACCTGCTCACAGTGCCAAAACCACTGGTAAATGGTTTACTGACCATGGTATCACTGTGCTCAATTGGCCTGCCAACTCTCCTGACCTGAACCCCATAGAGAATCTGTGGGATATTGTGAAGAGAACGTTGAGAGACTCAAGACCCAACACTCTGGATGAGCTAAAGGCCGCTATCGAAGCATCCTGGGCCTCCATAAGACCTCAGCAGTGCCACAGGCTGATTGCCTCCATGCCACGCCGCATTGAAGCAGTAATTTCTGCCAAAGAATTCCCGACCAAGTATTGAGTGCATAACTGTACATGATTATTTGAAGGTTGACGTTTTTTGTATTAAAAACACTTTTCTTTTATTGGTCGGATGAAATATGCTAATTTTGTGAGATAGGAATTTTGGGTTTTCAAGAGCTGTATGCCAAAATCATCCGTATTAAGACAATAAAAGACCTGAAATATTTCAGTTAGTGTGCAATGAATCTAAAATATATAAATGTTAAATTTTCATCATGACATTATGGAAAATAATGAACTTTATCACAATATGCTAATATGTTGAGAAGGACCTGTAGTCACAGCATATTAAAATAACTAATATTTTCAGCCGCTAAATCGTATGCTGAGCTTACAGTGCGTGACCACTATGGCAAGCTAACATTGCGTTAGCTTACCCTCACATGTCCTTTAGCTTGTACGCTTCATTTTGATACCCCTCCATGGCTTCCTCTCCTGTGCTTTGGATCTCACTGCCCAGAATCTTCTCTGGCTCTCTTCTTTCACTCTATGTCTGACCACAGCCAAAAGCTAGGCTGTTCTTGTTGTTTGTTTTGTGTCTCTATCACATCACTTCGGACCGTGAGGCTGCCTTGCTATCAACTATCCGACCCTTATTGAAATGGTAGTCAACTGTAATGGAAAGATAACCAAACTGTGTTAAACTGACCTGATCCAAACTGACCCGAACAAATTAAGTACTAAAGGAAAAGAGGCAATGCAGCACAGGCCACACCCATCACTGCCCTCAGCAACAAACCAGGAAACAAGCTACAGTTTGAAAACAGCTAATTTCTTCCATTCCTGCTGTTTAAATCCCTTTAAATGAGATGCTAGCAAAGGAGCCGGAGGGATCCGAGTTTTTCCTGACTTTATCAAAAAAAAAGTTAAAGTTCCCCACAGGTTTTGTTTTACACTACATCAGCTGACTAAAAGATGGCTGATGTACTTTACCCTCACAATAAAAACGAATCTGTCTGACACATCAAAACAGGGATGTTATAAAACTACCGCTGACAAGCTACTTAAATCTTTGTATTAAAATAGCAACATATAATAGATCATTTTAGTATTATATGATGTTATCATTTGAGGACTAATTGATGCTTTTCTGTATTAAATAAAATCAGTGAAATCATGGAATACGTTTAAATGGTGTTGATACCAAGATGTAGTAAAGTATAGTAATTATTGTACTTTTACTAAAGGTAATCATATAGAGACAATTTCTTATGTGACTATGAATAAAATATGTGCAAATATTACATGATCTATTCCAGTTATTTTTTTCTATTTTCCATTAGTTTTTATAACAGACAACAGAGGCCATTTTACAATAAGCAGAGCAACTAACTTGGGTACATTTAAATATTTTCTGTATATGTTTATCAGTGAAGGCCTTTTTAAAACAAGAAATCTGAGAGACAGCAAAGATTATTATTTATTTCATTATCATTGCATCTGATCATTGTTTAATTTTTTAAACTACATGCACTCGTTGTGGATATAATGTTTGTTTAATCAAAGGTTTGTTTATTGGTTTTGATTTTATTTACAATTCTGAGAGAAAACATGCGAGAGAAATTTATAGATCATGTTTTAGACTAATTTACTCTGTTCCTCACTGAGTTATTATGGTCTAGTTTAGCAGCACATTGAGGAAGGAAGGGAGGTTTTGTCACAGGGAAAAAAAACTCACAGTGGCTTTTTGTCTGTAGACTCCAGAGACTTTAAGCATACAGTACATCTGCCTTTGATTTAATAGGACAGTCAGCTTCTCTCTCAAAATCATTTCTGTTGTGGCCAAGCAGATGGACGCCTAAGTCTCCAGAAAGGCTTTCTTTCATCGTAGTGGAGCCTGAGTACATTATGAGGGATATCAGTGGTGGTGGTGGTGGTGATGTGAGAGTGTAGGTGTAATGGTGGGTAGAGCAGGAGCCTGTCAGATTTGCCGGCTGTTACTCAGGCTGATCTGAGGGGGAGCTCAGGAAATGATCAAAGCACAGGTTAAGTCTCTAATAGAGCTGTCGATTAGGCTAATCTCTCCATCCTCTCCCGGTGAAAGCTCCCAGCCCTCCACATCGTCTCGCTCTGAGAGGCAATGTGTCAGCGCCGACACAGCTCAGTGTCTTATTCATGATAGCATAAAAAAACAGTTTTCAGTGTCAACACATACTGACTTGCCATATGTTGTTCTAATTAATACTACAGTTTATTGAATATAACAGTAGATAAGATACACTACAGATTTTGTAATCAGTAGCTCAGCAACCTGACATTACTGTTATGCTGTAGTACATGTTGAGATCATTTGTTTTTAACTACTTCCCAAACTCAACAGTGATGTGCCATGAGGTCTGGGGTTAGGTAGGCAATGGCAGACAGAGTCGTGTAACTGACTATTTATACAGACCTGAACACATATGAGGCACACTGCATATTAACATGCACCCATACATTCATGTCACCTATTGTCATGTCAATTTACACCA
Organism: Girardinichthys multiradiatus; assembly: GCF_021462225.1. Classification (NCBI taxonomy): domain Eukaryota; kingdom Metazoa; phylum Chordata; class Actinopteri; order Cyprinodontiformes; family Goodeidae; genus Girardinichthys; species Girardinichthys multiradiatus. Next base: position 24,524,846 of record NC_061796.1, on the reverse strand, counting down.
TGTAAGAATTGTGTTACATGGTGTAAATTTATAAACAGCAATATCAAAATAAATGTGTTTCCTACTCAACAACCACAGGCACATAGGAAATGATGGAAAAAGCATAGAGGGATGGAGGATATACATAGCTGATAAAATGATAGTCTGCAAAGTTCCATTTGCAACAACTCTCCCTCTTAACTGATGCCATCTCCATATTTCTCCTCTTTATGCTATCAGTCCTATCAGTTTAGGCCAGTAATTTTAAATGTGTACACAAAGCCACCTGTGGACATCCAGACATTTCATCACAGTTGTCTGCTTGGATAAACATAAACATATTAAACCACATTTATCAACCTGGTTGTTTGGTTAGAAATACCCTGATATAAAGATACATCTGTCTGCCCATTTTTCTTTAAAGAGAAATGGAGACTATAGAAGTCCTCTTGCCTGAATTTTCTCATGCATATGCACAATGAAAAGATAACTAATGGGTTCTCTGTGTATATATACAGGGGTTGGACAATAAAACTGAAACACCTGGTTTTAGACCACAATAATTTATTAGTATGGTGTAGGGCCTCCTTTGCGGCCAATACAGCATAAATTCGTCTTGGGATTGACATTGTTGGTTTGCGACAAAAAAAAATCAGACAGAATCCAGGAATTGTAGAGCTCTGACTTTTTTTTTTATGCCATTCTTCAAACATTTCATTCCAGTTCACAGCATCACATACATTCCAACCACAGGAGGGAGAGCACCCCCACTGATCTAACACACCTGGTGTTTAAAGCATTGGCTCCTACCTGGACTAATTAAGGGGTGGAGTCAACCTTTACATTTCCAGACAGAAAAAAATTTGTACTAAACTATATTCCTAGAAAAATATTTACTTAATTACAAATAACAACTTCAAAACTAAAACAAAAACAATCTGGGCCCAATCAAAATCCAGAAAACATCTCCCCTCTCTCTCAAACAATGGATTTTCCCATTGAGGCTGATTGAAAACACCAGGTCCTTGTCAGCACTGCTCATGGGCACAAGACCAGGTGACCTCAAAGAGAAGAGAGAATGATTAAAACAAAAGATTAAATAAAGCAAATAACTTCCTCCCAACAAAGCAATACATTTACCAACTAAATAAGAATGTTGAAAGTACAAAAAACAGCACCTGTTAGGGAGGGGGTAAATCCCTCACAGACATATACAAGTCCTGCACAGTAGTCAGAGGGATTTTAAGCCATTCTTCTTGCAGGATAGTGGCCAGGTCACTACGTGATACTGGTGGAGGAAAACGTTTCCTGACTCGCTCCTCCAAAACACCCCAAAGTGGCTTAATAATATTTAGATCTGGTGACTGTGCAGGCCATGGGAGATGTCCAACTTCACTTTCATGTTCATCAAACCAATCTTTCACCAGTCTTGCTTTGTGTATTGGTGCATTGTCATCCTGATACATGGCACCGCCTTCAGGATACAATGTTTGAACTATTGGATGCACATGGTCCTCAAGAATGGTTCGGTAGTCCTTGGCAGTGACGCGCCCATCTAGCACAAGTATTGGGCCAAGGGAATGCCATGATATGGCAGCCCAAACCATCACTGATCCACCCCCATGCTTCACTCTGGGCATGCAACAGTCTGGGTGGTATGCTTCTTTGGGACTTCTCCACACCGTAACTCTCCCGGATGTGGGGAAAACAGTAAAGGTGGACTCATCAGAGAACAATACATGTTTCACATTGTCCACAGCCCAAGATTTGCGCTCCTTGCACCATTGAAACCGACATTTGGCATTGGCACGAGTGACCAAAGGTTTGGCTATAGCAGCCCGGCCATGTATATTGACCCTGTGGAGCTCCCGACGGACAGTTCTGGTGGAAACAGGAGAGTTTAGGTGCACATTTAATTCTGCCGTGATTTGGGCAGCCGTGGTTTTATGTTTTTTTTGGATACAATCCGGGTTAGCACCCGAACATCCCTTTCAGACAGCTTCCTCTTGCGTCCACAGTTAATCCTGTTGGATGTGGTTCGTCCTTCTTGGTGGTATGCTGACATTTGATACATCACAAAGACTTGCTGTCTTGGTCAAAGATGCGCCAGCAAGACATACACCAACAATTTGTCCTCTTTTGAACTCTTGTATGTCACCCATAATGTTGTGTGCATTTCAATATTTTTAGCAAAACTGTGCTCTTACCCTGCTAATTGAACCTTCAAACTATGCTCTTACTGGTGCAATGTGCCATCAATGAAGACTGGCTACCAGGCTGGTCCAATTTAGCCATGAAACCTCCCACACTAAAATGACAGGTGTTTCAGTTTCATTGTCCAACCCCTGTATATACACTGCTCAAAAAGTAAAGGGAACACTCAAATAACACATCCTAGATCTGAATGAATGAAATATTCTCATTGAATACTTTGTTCTGTACAAAGTTAAATGTGCTGACAACAACATCACACAAAAATCATCAGTGGAAATCAAACTTATCAAGCAATGGAGGCCTGGATTTGGAGTCACACACAAAATTAAAGTGAAAAAACACACTACAGGCTGATCCAACTTTGATGTAATGTCCTTAAAACAAGTCAAAATGAGGCTCAGTGTTGTGTGTGGCCTCCACGTGCCTGTATGACCTCCCTACAATGCCTGGGCATGCTCATGATGAGTCGGCTGATGAGGAATCTCCTCCCAGACCTGGACTAAAGCATCCGCCAACTCACGGACAGTCTGTGGTGCAACTTGACGTTGGTGGATGAGACATAATGTCCCAGATGTGCTCAATCGGATTCAGGTCTGGGGAAATTGATTGTCAATAAATGTTGCTTCCTAAGTGGACAGTCTGATTTCACAGAAGGTTGATTTACTTGGAGTTATATTGTGTTGTTTAAGTGTTCCCTTTATTTTTTTGAGCAGTGTATCTCATATATAATGTATAAAAGGTTGCTATTGTGGACTTTTGAAATTGATACATACAATTTTAGTTTATATGAAAAAGTTAACTAAAACATAAAAAAAAAGGTGTTGAAAAGGTGACTAAATTTCAGGAACATTTAGATAAGAGCATATATTTATTCTGCCATTTGACTTAGAAAACAGATGAAATTCAGCACAGAAAATAGGTTTACCTCAGTGGGTGGAGTGATAAAATCTAATTATCGCAGAATCCCAACTTTCTTGCATCCTTGTAGTTAAAAGGAATCCCACCTGAATTTCTGCAGCAGGAAAAACAGCCCACTGTTGGACCTGACCCATCGACACAGTTAGCTGCCTTTGATGAGCACCCAGGAAATGCAGGCCTGCTTTATTAAGCTCAAATGAGGCACGATGCTGGACTGAATGTGACAAAGCTATGATGAATGCTCGCTTCTTCAGCCCCATGCTTTGCTGATGGGCAGTAAGTGGCCAAAGTGGGCCACGTGTCAGACACCCACGTGCAGATTAATGGACCACCTGAGATACCATTGTTCCAAGCTTCTCTGGTCCTGCATCATAATACACATCTGTGTTGACCTTAGCTTGGGTTTGCATTGAAGATAACAACGTTACAACCTGGGTGGATTACTGCTGTCTTTGTGACTTCTTAATTACTTTAACTATTCAAAAACAGTTGCTGCTTAAACTGTTGATGCTATTTTGTGAACTCAGCTTTGAGGCTTCAGGTTTTTTAGACAATATTGTTAGTTTATTGTGCAGTGATCAGATGAAGGATAATTTATTGTAAAGTTTGCTTTCCAAGAAAATTTCATTTATACTGCATGGTTGCTGTAATGATCATCAAACTTTATTTCAGTGTAGTCATATCATCAACACAGGGGAAACAGGATTCCAGTCTGATTGTCTTCTTGCAATAGGAGTGGTTACCTCCAAATAAAAGCATGCAGCATGCAGATCCACTTTGTATTAAAACGGCTTCAGAGGGAAGGAAGCTGCTGCTGACAATACAGCGCCTGCAAGCAGCTTTGCATGTTTTTAAGGACGTCAAGGAAAGAGGTTCAGTTGCAATGAAAATGCTTCAGGAGTTTTAAGATTATCCAGCAAATGAAAAGATCACTGAAAAATTTTCCAGAATTTTCCAGAATGTGCACAACATTGGCGTGAGGTTTATGTGAGTCTGTCTGTATGAACCATGAGATAAAGAAAACACCTTGTGACAAGAATGGCAGCAAAGGAGTGAGGTGTCTTTCTTCAGATTGTTGAGAAGAACTAAAACATGAACCATGTGTTGTGGGCTTTCTCTCAATTCTGCCCAAGAACACTGTCATGAATGAGGATCTAAACATCCTTCAAGAGGAATTTCTTCCAACAGTCCAGGAATAATTTGGTGATGATCTCCAGGTTTTCCAGCTTGATGGAGCTTTGCTTTACGTCAATAAGTTTTTCATCTTTATTTAACCAGGAAGTCCCTTGAGAAAATATTTATTTTGCTCGGAAGAACCTGGCCAAGATGCACACCAATATAGTACACTTAATATTAATACAATAATAAAGAACAGACAAACAGTTTACTTGTAATAAAAATAATCTGAAGGATTCAAATAAAAACATTCTTCAGTTAAAAAGGTTTTCAAAAGTGTTTAGAATGGACACAGGGGAATAAAATGCTAGATCTGAAAACGAGCCTTGCAGTTTGTTTCATGACCACAATGCTACATGTGAAAAAGCAGCTCTTAAATTCAATGTGGATTTTGGGGACCCATGTGATCAATAGGAGCTAATTCTAATAGTTATTTGAGATAGGTGGTGACAGAGTTAAAGAGGAAGATTCTCATTTATGCTTCATAAATGCATGCTAGCCACAGTTTTTTCCTCCTTTTGTTGTCCGATGAGCTAACCCCTCCCTCCTACTTCCCCATGTCTAAAGGGATTGCTCAATCCAGCTCTCCATCCAACGGGTCCGGACTTCCCTAAACCTGAAAGGTCTTACTAAGCAGGTTTACTGAAAGTTCTGTTTAAGCTGGTGTCGGGAAATGACTCGCCTAGGCTCTGACAGCCTTCATCCAAAAGTCTCGCCCTTCTTCAACTGGAGGTCCGGGCGACCGAGTAGCCTATTGCAGTCATCCACACCTTCGACAGTCACTTTTGTTCACGGCTGCTCATTCCCTAATTTACAACTGGCTCTTGGTATATGGGCTAGGTTAATTTTAGTAGCTCAGCACGAGCCCCAAGGGCTCTGTTTTAACAAACTTGACTAAGGCCACCTATAAAACCCTCCTACAATATCTTAGAACCAGGCAACAAGACTTTTTACCACCAATGAAAAACCAACAATACGGTGACTCAAATAATTGAATGTCCATGATTTAACTAGAATTTTATATGCTTTCTTTAATTAGTAATTCTTTTGCAGGGGTCAGTAACAGCTTAAATTCGGCAACACAAAATAATTTCAATAATAGAAATGAATCAATCAACTCAACTTGTCTTTCCCTGATGCTGAAACTAATGGGTTTGAAGAGGCTTTGAAGACGGAGGCTCATCCATGCACCTGATGGAGAAAAATTCTTCTGGTAACAACGAGTAGTTTCTTGAAGGGAATACGACTTAATCTTCAGTCTTCTTCCTTTAAGTTGCAGGCACTGATGCTCCAGACTTTGATGGTTAAACAGGATCTTTGTTGTTATTTCTCTCAGAAGACAGTAGTTTCCAGAGGCTGAAGATTTGAAGGAAACCCGGGGACATAACTGAAGTTGATTCAGGACTTCCAGAAGCCTGAAACTTAGAGCAATCAGCTGTTCACCGGTCAAGTTCACTTCTGTTTTCTGGATAAAAAGGCTTTAGATTAAATCAGATTCTTAATTTTGAGGCACAGTCCTTTCTGGGCTCACGGGTTGATCCTCTTTTTTAATGCAGTCGATCAGTGGGGCTGTGTCTCTGTTCCTTTTCCATCCAAGCTTATTTTCTCCGTCCGAACTTGTTCGCTGGTCTTCTGTGAGGAAAACCACCCCGTTTCTGCTCTCAGCATTGTTTTTATAGCGCTTGATGCTTTCACTGGTCAGGCCCTTATTAGGCTTCGTAGTTATTGTGCAACCTATTCAGCTCAGCTTCTTGGTTATTGCTCAATACTTAGTCATGGTCATTGTGACCTACTGATTCTGCTTCTCAGCCTTGGAGATGCCAATAATAGCCATGCTGGTCTGTAGTCGCATCCGCCCTTCCTCCCGTTAGCATGCAGCTGGCTCTCGTCACTCCCAGTCATCCTCCAATTTTTCCCTAATCTGCTCAGTTTTAAACTTTACACAGTATTACACATTTCTTTCTTCAGCTTTCAGCATTCACTTTAAAACACCATTGCAAAACCATAACTTCATTCTTTTTATTCATGCTGTACAAATGATTAATGTTATATTTCTTTCATATATAGCTGATTGAGAATGTCAGACCATAATGTTTTTCCTCTAATTCTCAGTTCTTAACCACATTTCAATCATACATCTTTTAACTTGTTAATCAAAGACTACTAATTTTATTCAATACATGTGAAAGGGTGTAAAATCATCATACATCATTTCTTTGGATATACTTGTTTATATTTTTGCAAAAGATAAGACAGATAACATGTGGCAGATAATATGTGGCTCCACACAGGCCTCTCCAGTCTCTCAGCTCCAGTATATGAGAACATGCTTGTTTCACTCCCCACTGCTTCAACTGTGTGTTTTAATAATTATTGCATGGATTACACATAATGATATAAGGATATTTATTGTAACTTTTATGGAGTTAACTGTGAGCAGTTACTAAATGTTGCATGGATTACATGGAAAGATCTCACCTTATTTTGACACTCCTTACCCTCACAGTAGGCCAGGGTGGCAAGGAAATGATCACAGTGATGAGTTCTAAAAGCAGAGTGTTATATGTCACAGCAGTGAAGAGCTGAGGAAGGTGCATTTCTGTAAATAATGGCCCACCGTTGCCCGACACACTGAGAATCATTGTCTCTGCTAATTTTGTTCACTGAAGCAGTCATATAGGATTTTTGTCTGTAAAAGAACCCAAATAACATTAAAGTTTTTTTAAGTTTTTCATGAATTGCCAGTCTTACCAGAACCACCCTTGTAGTCCCAGTTACAAAGAACATCTAGGGGATCCTGGGAATTTAGTTTTGGACGTCACCATCTGACCTCTAGAGCCCTCTATGACTTCGGGGAGTGGTGTCTGTGGGCTTATTTGCTTCTGTCAGATGTCAATCGATCTCATTGGTTTGTATTTAGAGCGTGTGGATGCCATTCAAATATTATAGGGTGCATTTTGACTGTGGGTTCTTCAGTGTTTGTTCTCAAGAATTGAACATCCCTGAGTGGCTCCCTTTCTCCTGGGTGCGGCTTCAATCAGGGAGCAAAGATCCTCAGCCACCAAAGTCAGACCCAAACAGCATTGATGTCATACATTTTCTCCAATCAGGATTACAATCGACTGTCTAAACACATAATTGATGACAATTTCATAGAGGTTGATTTCTGAAACAAAATTTTAATCGCTTTAACTCAGAAGGAGTTCTTTAATGATCCATAGATCTTTAATAATTAAAGCCTGCGAGATGTCTCATAGGAACTGTAACCATACACACTTTCTGCAGCTGCTGCCAGTTAGAATTTCTTAAAAAAGGCTCTGATAAGAGTGTTTCTCTCTCTCTCTCCATATCCGTTGAGATGCTGAAAGCAGAACTCTTGACCTCCTTTAATTAAATATTTCCACTAAGGTTGGTGGATTTTATCAATGTATTTTAATGCAAAATAGTGTGATATCATGCATGAATGGCTGGGTTTAAATTTTGTTTTTGGGAACACAAATACTGAACCCCTGTTGTGTAATTTCAAGTAAATATGAACTACAGATTAGTGTAAACTGGGAGATGGCGGAAATAAAATGTTGGGGATATGTTTAACATCCTGCCTCTACAAAGCTCTACGTATAGTTCAGGGTCCATCCAAAAAGTCCTACACATCACAACGTGTAGATTAGACCATCACTGCTACAGGACAGGCCTACTATCCACTTTACCTGTCAGCGTTATGGTCGATCAAAGCATATTTGTCAGTTAGCTCCACCTACAGTGTTAGCAGTTGGGGCCTGACTAGGTCTTCATTTTTCCAGCTGCTCAGGGACTTGATTGCACTTTTGAGGACAATAAAAAAGGAGACAACCAGTGACCTCAAGTGTGATGAGATGGGAACTCCTGATTAGGCTTCTCTTTGATTTGAGAGTATAATTGTACAGGTTGCAGATTGTCTGAAACATTGCATTGATGATAATTTATCCCCAGCATGTTGGGACAGTTCAGAACTAGACATCATTGCACTTTGTTTTGATTATTCTGTTCTTTTAAAAAGAGAGAGAGAAGCTAACTTTACTGATGATCATCAGCTATAATCAGTTCACTGCAGTTTCTCATTAGGACTTGGAGACATGCTAAGTAAGAATATACTTAACAGCTTTCTGTTATCATTTATTCCCTTTTCCTCTACAGACACTTGCTCTGATTAATTTTTCTATAAATATCAAATGTCCTTTTATTTTAATTTTATTTTAGTAAAACATGAATAGGATTTAATGCTTTATTATGCACAGTGATTAGACAGTCAGTTATTTGTTTTTGAATTATTTGTACAATATGTTTGTTACAATTTTCTGACCAAACAAACTAATAACACAGGATCAGTCAGTAGTTCAATATAAAGCAGAATAATATATTTTCATGAGCAGCAAAGCATGTCTATGACAGCTGGGCCTTTTCTACTCAATGAAAGCAGTTCCTCCTCCTATCTCCAGCCCATTCCCTCACATAAATGTGTAGAGGACAACGTGGGAACAAGTCAGTAATGAAAATACTGCAAGACTGGCCAAAAACACATTGTTACACTCATCACTGATGTTTACTCCAAAACATTTTTTCAGCCATTTTACTGAATCTGTTTTATGTCCTCACAAGTTTTTGTTGAAATTGGTGCCTTAAGATGACCTCCTGTGTAATTGTTTTGTACAGAACCTCTTTAGTCGATAAAACTGAGCATGATTCCAGGTGCTGACCTGAAAATTATTAATAAATCCAGGTTTGAGAGAGCTCCAGATATTGGTTAACTTTTTAAAAATACTTTTTAATCTTTTATTCATAATTTGTCTTAAAAATTGTGAATATTATTAAAATGCACAACAATTCTCTACAACAATAATATGTCCATCTGACACTCAAACAACCTCCTCCAGTGCATCCCATATTGTAGTATTTGATCAACAACAAAGCCAAGCTCCCACTGATTATTTTGGATATGCCGAAATATTCTGAGGCATGAGCTGACCACTGATAACATTACTTAATATCAAGCTACATCATGTATGCACTCTGTCTGCATTAGTGAAGGTTTACACATATTGATTCCAACTGAAGGCAATTTTCTTAATCAGCTTGTAATTATTTGACCACATGAGGGCATTCATCAAGCATTTATTAAGCAATGAGCTTTCATCTCCAAATGGTCAGGCAGTTGTTAAGCATGGAAAAATAAATTAGAGAAATAAGATGGTGATGTCACCACAACCCTAACTTTCCCTGTCCTAGTGCAATTGTATACTGTAAGCTTTACACTCTTCATCACAATACACTGGTATATAAAATCCAGAATATTGAGGTGTAAGGATTATGATTATTGGTTAATGAATATTTATCAGAATTTATCATTAGAAATCATAAATCAGGCAATTAATTGTTCTTAACCAAAATCAATGCTTACAAATAGAAGTCAGAGATGCACTATGGCTATGCACTCTTACAGCTATTAATAATTACAATTAGTTAATTAACATTAATAATTGATAATTATCAATCAAAATCACACTGAATATCACTGCTTATGAACTGTTCCACCAATTGGCAGGGAACACTAACCTTATTTGGACAGACAAATCACTCTTGCACTAAATAAACACAAACGCTTTTTCTTTATCTAAGTGAACATTTATTAAATCAACAGCCCTGATACACTTTGCTATTCTGATTCAATAATCTTTACCTAGTCAAGCATGCACAATTCTACAAAAAGGGGTATAATAACTAACCAAACAAAAATAAAAACAACATTGAGTGTCTATGGAGATCAAACCAGCAGTTTATGGGCAAAAAGGGTAATGGAACAAAGCTTTGTATTGACTTGGAATGTGGAACATGTAATCGGTACAGCAATACGTTTCACATAGACAGCCCCTTTGGGAGCGGCCTCCACCAGCCTGCAGCCATAAATGGTAAGTGGCCTGTACTTGTATAGTGCTTTATCAAGTCCCCAGAGACCCCAAAGCGCTTCACACTACATTCAGTCATCCACCTATTCATACACACATTCACACATTCCTGACACACATCCCCCCCCCAATAAAAAAAAAAAGTGGGAGCTCAGTGAAATAAACTTTTAGGCGACAACCTGTGGAAAGACACTAAGAGTGAAGACAATGGAACAGTGAGTGTTCCACTATGAGGTTCTAGCGGCAACTTCTGGGCTTCTGAGAACCTCTAATAGTCCAACTTTTAAGTTCACCTGACTCCGCACTCAGGAGTTCAACACACAGTGAGACATGCACAGCTTCAAATCACAGCAGCTTTCAGAGTCCAACAGCAGTCAAAGGATCAATTAGACATTTCATGCACATACAACTTAGAACACATTGGCCTACAATAAGTGGTGATTCTAAATCGCCCTAAAATCCTACTCTATCCTGCCCAAGCTATTTCTATCGCACTAACAGAAATAAAAGAAAAACGAAATGACTTGGTGTCGTCTTCTCTGGAGCAGCGAGTAGAGAGAAGAGAGAAAGAAAAACAGGGGAAAAGAGTTGTTATGCGTTTGTAACAAACTCAAGGATGGTCGGCTTCTTCTTTGGCAAAAGGGGAAAAATATGACGGACCGTCAGCAGTCGACTGGAGCAAAAACAAAGAGGAAATGTCATCTCCTTGGAAAACCTCCATGGGTTTTTCTTGAGTTGTGTGTCAGGTCCACGCCTTTTGATCTCTAAGGCAAAACCTACTGGTCTTCTTATCACAGTAAGCTCTAAGTTCATCGAGCTTCTTATGAGTTAGGCCAGAGAGGAGACTGAATGAAACCCACGTGTGAGTTTCTACTCTCCAATGATGTGCGCTTCCATTGCATGGTTACCGAGTCCCGGTTTCTCGCAGGAGAAAAAGCAATGTTGGAGTGTCTCACGTGCTCTTATATAGCTTGCTGTGACATCACATCAGAGCTGTGACGCCCACTACCTGTAAACTGCCATGCATGCCTTGCTGGCAGGTGTAGTAGCAGACAATGGTCCAGCTGTGTTCACACAGCAGCACACTGTTTACGAACGGACGTCTGTGTATCATTTTTTAAATTGGTGTGCAATGGGAGCTGACAATATAATTACCATTATCATAAAACAACAAATAAAAAAAAGAGCACAAATCTTAAGGCTCCCACACAGTCGGATGTACTTTGCGCAAACTGTCACCCGCGCCGTGTTCTCGCACATTGTCTGTGGTTGTTTGAGGTTTCGTATTAGAGCTCACCAATTTCCTAATTTTTTTGTGACAAATTCCTACACTTTCTGTCAGTGGGGCGAAGAAGGGGAATGGATAGTAGCAAGTTTGATGCACTAGTTGGGAGGCTAGCGCCATTTCTTTTCCACCAGGCATGCACTGCACACCTGTCAGTGTGGTGCATGGTGGCTATGGCCACTCGGTCTATCAGTTCGGTGTCACATATAAAACAGTTTGATGTGACACCGCATACAAATGGGGCCGTTTAAACTGCCATGAAAAAGTTGGATTACGGGTCGCATATGAGTAAAAATCTGATTTGTGCCGCATTTGCCTGCTGTTTGAATGTAGCCAATATCCACAGACCTCTAAGCTTCACGTGTCCTTTAGATTAGCTAGAGAACAGTGTGCAGAGAGCTTCATGGAATAGGTTTCCATAGCTGAGAAACTGCAGCCAAGTCTTGCATCCCCAAGTCCAATTCAAAGCATTGAATGCAATAGTGAGAAGCAGGCTGGCACTGGACTCTAGAGCAGTGCCAGCAGTGTGTTCTCTGGAGTGATTAAAATATGACCTTTTCTGCCAAGAGTCTGGGTTTTGGCAGCTGCCAGGAGAGCAGCACTTACCTGACTGCAGTATGTCAAGTGTAAAGTTCGATGTTTGGTGTTCCAGGAGTTTGGTTTTCTCCTCCAGAGAAATGAGTTCTTAATGCTTCTGCATGCAAAGACATTTTGGACAAGTTTAATTCCCAACTTTTAAGGAAAGGTATGGGGATGTTCCCTTCCTAGTTCAACATGACTGTGTAGTAGTGCACAAAGTAAGGTCCATAAAGACATCTCACAGCAGTGTCTGGCCTTACTTACTGTATGTGCTTCTAGAAAAGTGGTCAAAAATTCCTATGAGAGCTGCAGCTGTTATAGCTGCAAATAGTGGTTTAACATAATATTAAACATAATGGATTGAAAATGAGAACTTAAGTTCCAAAGTGTGTAAAAGTATGTGACCCAACGCATTTGTCAGTATAGTTGTTTGTGGCAAGGTAAAAAACAGTGTGACAGCAATTTTATAAGCATGAATTTATGTCTGGAGACCACATATATGAACTTTTCATTGGCTTAGTTTCCAGGGTTTGTAAATGTTTCTATGTTTTGATTTGCTCCTTAGGATTATTTTTATTTTTTATAATTTTTGCATGTGAATCAGACTTTTCACAAAAAACATTCTACTATTTATGAATAAAATAAGACTTTTGATAGTATATAAGTGTTGTATACCAATCATGATTTTGTTGGGGTTATTAGAGCATTCATTATAAATCCTTTGCAAATACAAGTTAAAACACTCATCTGCCTTCGAGATATTTTTTCAGCGGTTCGTCATCTCTGTTAGAGCAGCTTGGTCACACATGTGCTGATGCTGTATGACAGTGTGGTTGGAAATTACGATTCCCTCTGAACTAACGACATTTTTTTTTCAAAACAAACCAAACTTAATCTGTGGTGATATCCACACAGCATCTTGCTGCCAGTGCACAGCCTCTACAGCTTGAATATTTCATTACACTTTAGATTAAATGTGTGGTGTTTCTGTCCACCTGTCTAGTAAAAAGATGTCAACATATCTTCATATTTACCACTAATTTTTTGCACTTAAATAAAAATTGTCCATTCATATTAAATCCAAAGAAGCCTTCTGTAATTTCTGATTCTTGCTTCACAGTATTTCAGCATGATTTACGAACTGTTGAAGGACCTTACACATTTTTAATTCTAACAAAAGATGAGTAACCGTGTCATGTTGAGCCCAAGTCTTTTGAACACCTAATCTGCCTGGCTATTCAGGGAGATCATTGGTCGATCATCTACTAAACTAGATCTCCACAATGCCCCCCATCTGATCAGAATTCAGGAAGTTAAGAAATGGACAACCACTTTAAAGACCCCACTTGGTCACTTCAGGTAACTTGTGATGCCATTCAGCCTCACAATGATCCATCCGTTTTTTTAAGAGAATAATGTCCTTCATGAGTTCCTCAATGACAATGTGTTTGTTTACCTCCATGGCATAGTCACTTCTTTCTTTATCTCAGTATCAAAAAATTATCTGACTGGTCTTCCAACACCTCCTTGAGAAAGGATGCCACATAAAAGCAGAGAAGTAAAAGACCTTCCTGGAGTATATCCTTGAAAGCAGGCAGGTGAACACAGATTCGAAAAAAATTCAAGCTGTCATAAGACTCTACTTCGAAGGGTCTTTGGATCCAAAGTTGGATACTCTCTGATGTTAGCGTATCTGTCGATCGAAGAACAGCCAAAAGTTAAGTTATGATCTGCTGTTTGTTTATCCAGCAAATCATGAGGGTAATTAAGACAAGCTAGATTATAATACAGATTATAATAAAATATTATTAATTTCTAATTTGGGAAATAATATGAACTGTGATAAAATTGCATACATTTTATTGGTCCCCCTTTCCCTTTTTATTTGTATATAGTTTATTACCTCATTTAACATGTAGTTCGATTGTTGTGTTGTTAAAATTAAATTTTTTGGATAGAGGTTGTGGGAATTTTATTCCATGTGTGTGCAGTGTTTGCTGTTTTGAGAATTGCAGTGCTCGAATCACTCTTTCATCTATTGTTCTAAAACCACGGCCATATTGTGCTGGTTTTAATTGGACAATACTCGAAATAATGAAGGTTATCTAATTGAATTTAAAATGAAGTAGGAGATATGTAATGTAAATCTGCTGGAAGAAAGAAGTAACACCGTAACTTTCTCATGAACTCACCCCCTACTCCAAAGCACATCTTCTTAACACTCCTCCTAATTGACTCAGCTGTTCGAAGAATATGCCATTACAATGTCACTGGTCTGCTAAATGTCTTAAAACTGGTAATTTTCCTCTTCCGTGAGCAGAACACAAGGTAGCAGCCAGCAGACTAATTTGACGTACACAGAGCGCATGAGCTATGCATACAAATTACATCACGAGAGAAGGTGCTGGAAACACGAGATATGCCTTGTTAGAAAGATGAGTGTCTCTAGTTTGTAATGATATCAGACATGGGGTGTTGCTGCAAAAAAAAGGTGCTTTCTGTACCTTTTGGCTCACAGTCAGCCATTTTATTTGGAATGTATGTACCTGACTTTTGTGAAGTGCCTTGAGACGACATGTGTTGTGAATTGGTGCTATATAAATAAACTGAATTGAACTGAATTGAATGTCTTAGGGGCCTTTAAATGTCATTACGTGTTTAAATTGCTGTAAAACTAAACATATTTGTGCAAAACTCATTTGGGGAATTGTTTTGTGAACATTAAAGCCTCCTCTTGTGAGGGATTTAAGAAAAAAAAACTGGCAGCATATGACTTTTTTATAAACGGCGAATATTGGGTGTTGCTCCTCCGGGCAGGTTGGCAGGCCCCTCGGAGGTTCATAGGGTTGACATTGGAGTTCATTGGCAGTTGTTACTGTTTCTTCCGGAGGCAGCTCTGGTTGGCTGGCTTATTTGGACCAGGTGGACCCCTCCTTTATTTTTTTTCTTTGTATGTATTGTTTGTTTTTGCGGATTACAGTTTGTGGCCTGTCTCTAGATGGGGCTGGTGGTCGTTGGGGGCCAGCATCGGGCGGGGGGTCGGTTTCTGGGCCGGTGCCATTCAAGTTCGAGCGGCCCTGTAGTTAGGGCAACAGCTGAAATTTTGAAGTCATAGACAACTGCAGCTTGTACTTACTTATATAAGGCTAGTATCATTTGGCTAAAATGCAGACCACTTCATCACACGTCTCTATAACTTGTCAATTAACTTGATTTTACACAAGAGCAGTGCTTTTGATAGCAGACTACAGTCACATGTTTGATGTTATGAAGACTACTGTGCTGCTTTTTATGGTTTAGGCTCGGTTTGAATTTATACCAGTTAAGTTCATATTCTGGTTTGTTTTCTGGTTTGTCTGTATTGTTTTGAGTAAGATGTACAGAAGTACACCCCTCACAAGTTGAGAAATATTATATTATATATTTTCATGGGACAACACTGAAGATATGATACTTTGATACAGTGTAAAGTAGTGTACAGGTTTTGTGCCCAGAATCTCAGTATTTTGTGTGGCCACCGTTATTTTTCAGCACAGCCTGAATTGTTTTGGGCATGGAGTTTACTAGAGCATCACAGTTTTCCACTTGAATCCTCTTCCATGATGACATCACAGAGCAGGTGGATAATAGAGACCTTGCAGTCCTCCACCTTCCGTTTCAGGAAGATGCTCAATAGGGTTTAGGTCTGGAGACTTCCTTTGCCAGTCCAGCACCTTTATCCTCAGTTTCTTTAATAGGGCGACCCAGTTTCCAAAGGGATTGGATTTTGCTCTGCTTCAGCATGTCACAGTATATGTTGGCATTCATAGTTTCCTCAGTGAACTATACAGGTCCTTCTCAAAAAATTAGCATATTGTGATAAAGTTCATTATTTTCCATAATGTAATGATGAAAATATAACATTCATATATTTTAGATTCATTGCACACTAACTGAAATATTTCAGGTCTTTTATTGTCTTAATACGGATGATTTTGGCATACAGCTCATGAAAACCCAAAATTCCTATCTCACAAAATTAGCATATTTCATCCGACCAATAAAAGAAAAGTGTTTTTAATACAAAAAACGTCAACCTTCAAATAATCATGTACAGTTATGCACTCAATACTTGGTCGGGAATCCTTTTGCAGAAATGACTGCTTCAATGCGGCGTGGCATGGAGGCAATCAGCCTGTGGCACTGCTGAGGTCTTATGGAGGCCCAGGATGCTTCGATAGCGGCCTTTAGCTCATCCAGAGTGTTGGGTCTTGAGTCTCTCAACGTTCTCTTCACAATATCCCACAGATTCTCTATGGGGTTCAGGTCAGGAGAGTTGGCAGGCCAATTGAGCACAGTGATACCATGGTCAGTAAACCATTTACCAGTGGTTTTGGCACTGAGGTGCCTTGATACAGCACTCTGGGAACAGCCTATTCGTTCAGAAATTTCTTTCTGTGTCTTACCCTCTTGCTTGAGGGTGTCAATAGTGGCCTTCTGGACAGCAGTCGGGTCGGCAGTCTTACCCATGATTGGGGTTTTGAGTGATGAACCAGTCTGGGAGTTTTAAAGGCCTCAGGAATCTTTTGCAGGTGTTTAGAGTTAACTTGTTGATTCAAATGATTAGGTTCATAGCTTGTTTAGAGACCCTTTTAATGATATGCTAATTTTGTGAGATAGGAATTTTGGGTTTTCATGAGCTGTATGCCAAAATCATCTGTATTAAGACAATAAAAGACCTGAAATATTTCAGTTAGTGTGCAATGAATCTAAAATATATGAAGGTTAAATTTTCATCATGACATTATGGAAAATAATTAACTTTATCACAATATGCTAATCTTTTGAGAAGGGCCTGTATATATTATATATATTTCCAAGAATCCCTCATGAGGACAAAACTATCGAGGCACGTGACGTCGCCCGGTACGTTGGAGCCGGGGTCCCACCCTGGAGCCAGGCCTGGGGTCGGGACTCACTGGAGAGCGCCTGGCCGGCCAAGCCCAAACAAGAGACGCGAGGCCATCCCCCAGTGGGCCCACCACCTGCAGGGGGAACCGTGAGGGACCGGTGCAAAGAGGATTGGGTGGCGGACGAAAGTGGAGACCTCAGCAGCCTGATCCCCGGATGCTTAGGCTGGCTCTAGGGACGTGGAATGTCACCTCGCTGTGGGGGAAGGAGCCTGAGCTTGTGTGGGAGGTCGAGAGATATCGACTAGAAATATTCGGGCTTGCCTCCACGCACAGCGTGGGCTCTGGAACCCATCTCATTGAGAGGGGTTGGACTCTCTTCTACTGTGGAGTGGCCCACGGGGAGAGGCGGCGGGCTGGTGTGGGTTTGATTGTTGCCCCCCAGCTCAGCCGTCTCGTGTTGGGGTTTACCCCAGTGGATGAGAGGGTCGTATCCCTGCGCCTTCGGGTTGGGGATAGGTCTCTGACTGTCGTCTCGGCCTATGGGCCGAGCGGTAGTGCGGAGTACCCGGCCTTCTTGGTGTCCCTGTTGGGAGTGCTGGATAGTGCCCCTCCCGGGGACTCCATTATTCTGCTGGGGGACTTCAACGCCCACGTGGGAAACGACAGTGACACCTGGAGAGGCATGATTGGGAGGAATGGCCTCCCCGATCTAAATCTGAGCGGTGTTTTGTTATTGGACTTCTGTGCTAGTCACAGATTGTCCATAATGAACAACATGTTCAAACATAAGGGTGTCCACTTGGCACCAGGACACCCTATGCAGGAGGTCGATGATCGACTTTGTTGTCGTATCATAAGACCTTCGGCCGCATGTTATGGACACTCTGATGAAGAGAGGGGCTGAGCTGTCCACTGATCACCACCTGGTGGTGAGTAGGATCCGCTGGAGGAGGAGAAAGCCCGACAGACTTGGCAGGCTCAAGCGCATAGTGAGGGTCTGCTGGGAATGCCTGGCAGAGCCCTCGGCCAGGGATGTATTCAACTCCCACCTCCGGGAGAGCTTTGAGCAGAGCCTGGGGGATGTTGGACACATAGAGTCCGAGTGGACCATGTTCTCCGCATCTATTGTCGATGCTGCTGCCCGTAGCTGCGGCCATAAGGTCTGCGGT
Source organism: Girardinichthys multiradiatus (assembly GCF_021462225.1). Classification (NCBI taxonomy): domain Eukaryota; kingdom Metazoa; phylum Chordata; class Actinopteri; order Cyprinodontiformes; family Goodeidae; genus Girardinichthys; species Girardinichthys multiradiatus. Next base: position 24,506,692 of record NC_061796.1, on the reverse strand, counting down.
GCCTGTCGCGGCGGCAATCCCAGAACCCGGTGGTGGACACCGGCAGTGAAGGGGTCTTGTCAAGCTGAAGAAGGAGTCCTATTGGCTGTGGTTGGCTTGTGGGACTCCTCAGGTGGCTGACGGGTACCGTGAGGCCAAGCGTGCTGCGGCCCGGGCTGTGGCAGAAGCAAAAACTCGGGCCTGGGAGGAGTTCGGTGAGGCCATGCAGAAGGACTACCGGTTGGCCTCGAAGCGATTCTGGCAAAACGTCCGGCGCCTCAGGAGGGGGAAGCAGTGTTTCGACAACACTTTTTATAGTCGGGTTGGGAGGCTGCTGACCTCGACTGAGGACATTATCGGGCGGTGGCAGGAGTACTTCGAGGATCTCCTCAATCATGCCATCACGCATTCTGTGGTGGAAACAGAGACTGGGAACTCGGGGTTGGACTCTTTCATCACCCAGGCTGAAGTCACCGAGGTGGTTATAAAGTAGGCAAGGCTTCGGGGGTGGATGAGATCCGCCCTGAGTACCTCAGATCTCTGGATGTTGTTGGGCTGTCATGGTTGACACGCCTCTTCAACATTGCGTGGCGGTCGGGGACAGTGCCTCTGGACTGGCAGACAGGGGTGGTGGTCCCCCTTCATAAGAAGGGGGACCGGAGGCTGTGTTCCAACTACAGGGGATCACACTCCTCAGCCTCCCTGGTAAGGCCTATGGCAGGGTATTGGAGAGGAGAGTCCGGCCGATAGTCAAACCTCGGCTTCAGGAGGAGCAGTGTGGTTTTCGTCCCGGCCGTGGAACACTGCTGGACCAGCTCTATAACCTCTACAGGGTGCTCGAGGGTTCATGGGAGTTTGCCCAACCGGTTCACATGTGTTTTGTGAACCTGGAGAAGGCATTCGGCTGTGTCCCTCGTGATGCCCTGTGGGGGTTGCTCCAGGAGTATGGAATCGGGGGCCCTTTATTAGGGGCCATCCGGTCCCTGTACGAGCGGAGCAGGAGTTTGGTCCACATTGCCGGCACTAAGTTGGACCTGTTCCCGGTGCATGTTAGACTCCGGCAGGGCTGCCCTTTGTCACCGGTCCTGTTCATAACTTTTATGGACAGGATTTCTAGATGCAGCCAAGGGCCAGAGGGGGTCTGGTTTGGGGACCAGTGGATTTTGTCTCTTCTTTTGCGGATGACGTGGTCCTGCTGGCTCCCTCTAGCCAAGACCTACAGCATGCGCTGTGGCGGTTCGCAGCTGAGTGTGAAGCGGCTGGGATGAAGATCAGCTCCTCCAAGTCCGAGGCCATGGTACTCGACCAGAAAAGGGTGGCCTGTCCTCTTCAGGTTTGAGGGAGTTCCTGCCTCAAGTGGAGGAGTTTAAGTATCTCGGGGTCTTGTTCACGAGTGGGGCAAAAAGGGAGCGGGAGATTGACAGACGGATCGGTGCGGCTGCTGCAGTAATGGGTGCACTGTGCTGGTCCGTTGTGGTGAAGAGAGAGCTGAGTCGAAAAGCAAAGCTCTCAATTTACCGGTCGGTCTACGTTCCTACCCTCACCTATGGCCATGAACTTTGGGTCATGACCGAAAGAACGAGATCCCGGATACAAGCGGCTGAAATGAGCTTCTCCGTAGGGTGGCCGGGCACTCCCTTAGAGATAGGGTGAGGAGTAGAGCCGCTGCTCCTCCACATCGAGAGGAGCCAGTTGAGGTGGCTCGGGCATCTATACCGGATGCCTCCTGGACGCCTTCCTTGGAAGGTGTTCCAGGCACGTCCCACCGGGAGGAGGCCCAGGGGACTGCCCAGGACCCACTGGAGGGACTATGTCTCTCGGCTGGCCTGGGAATGCCTTGGGCTCCACCCGGAGGAGCTGGAGGAGGTGTCTGGGGAGAGGGACGTCTCTGCTGAGTCTTCTGCCCCCGCGACTCGGTCCCGGATAAGCGGAAGACGATGAGTACAACGATATATATTTCCCTACCCTTTGATCCGCAGTGAGCAAACAGCTACACCGCTGACATTGATTCTCAGCATCAGTTAAACACCCCACAATCTTGTGCTACATAATTGTCACTGTCACATGACCAAATAAATACCACGTGACCAACCTCCTCCCCTCCTCCTTCCAAAATGCACGTAAAACCAACAAAAAGATGATAATGAACATACAAATGTCCCATCTCTGTAAAATGCTCTGTTGGATGTTTGCTGGGAGTCAAAAGTCAAAAAAAGTAGTTAAACTGAACAGATAAGACTAATATAGGAGGAAATTGACGGGTTTTTTGATAGCAGCAAGGTTTGGGTAAGATCTATTTTTTTGTTTAGACTGAAATGTACGTAATAATTTATGCTGTTCTGTTGCTGTTTCCACAGAAAGCAAAGTGTGGAATCAGTGAATATTAAATAGTGTATGTTGCTGCCAGAAAACCCAACAAAAATCTTCATGTCTTTCTTGTGTTATTTGACACTGGTTAATAATGTTATCATATAACCTGCAGGTTGTATGAAGTTTGGTCACATTAAAGAAAAATCCAGATCTCTCCAAACTTTCATTATGTATAGTGATTTGTTGCAATGCTGTACATGTTTGAACTGTGTTGTTTTTTTATGGCTTAGTATGGTGTACTATATGTGACTATAGTGTAGTTTTTGCTCACACCATGTTTTCTTCAAAGCCACACAGGTCAGCCCTTCAGAACTACAAGATGTGTTTCAAGAAGCCTCCACCAGTATCTTCCAGATCAACGCCAACGGTAAAGTTATGACTCAAGTTCAGTGTGTACTGTATGTGTGTGGGTAAAATGAAGGCACACCCCTCTTCAAATTCTAGGTTTCTATGTACTTTGTATCTCCTTTTTTGATGTACGTTTGGTTGTAGTTTTTACTGAGAGATTTACTTAATATTCTGTTTGAGTTAAAACAAAAAACAAACAAAAAAAAAACTCCAAACCTTGACTGGTTCCGTTCGGTCCCCAGGAACTAGCTGGTGGTATTGATCTTCATCGACAAACCGCTAAACATTTGTGTATTTTTGAATTTAAAAAAACTCATCTGAAGTTAGTCATTAAGCTTTAATTTTAACACAACTTTAATTCTGATGGAACTCTTCCCTTAGTGAATCATCTAGGTTTACTTTAGGTTAGACCAAGGCCTCATCCCCCCATCATAGCTCTACCCATACGTTGTGCACTACCACCCTAGAATGTTTTCTGTGATGTTGATTGATAGCTAAGGGGCACAACTGTCTAGCCCTTAACTAAGATCTTACAAGGACACAGTTAAAATTAAGGTGTAACAGCTGTGATCACAAATGTAAATGTATTTCCTTCATTTTTTATTTTTATTCACATTACACCATCTAACATCCACATTAAGTCTCTGTGCAATCAATTACACTATCATTGTCAGTAGCTGTTTAGTTCTCAAGAATAGATGTGTCATTGTCACTACAGTCAATATTCTCTTCACCGCAACATGAAAGTAACATTGTATCATCATTCAAAATGTGTTATCCCCACAGCTAGAACAAAACAAACACAGCAGTGTTTGTTTTGATGCATTTCAAGACGTTACATTTGGTATTAACTTGTTCCACCTTAAAAAGCCCCTTAAGACTGCATCTGTTTTTTGCTTGTAAATAATTATTTCATTTTTAGGCAAAGAAAACTATCTAAACAAATCTGGCCCTGTCTAAATGTGTAATGCCCTTTAAACTTAATGAGTGGCTTAGCCAGCCTTGGAAGCAACAACTGCCATCAAGTGCTTTTAATTACTGGGAAGTTCTTTCACATTTTAGCCCTATCTGGTTTGCAAAAATGTTTAAATTCAGCCACACTGATAGTATGTTGACCATGAACAGCATGTTTTTGGTGCACCACAGCATCTCACAATTTTGACTAGGCCATTTCAAAACCTTTTTTTGGAACCATTCAGAGGTAGACTTCCTAGATTGCCTTGGATCATTGACTCACTGCAACTGTGGTTGAGCTTAAGGTCACAGTGATCACTGGAGATTCTCCTTCAAGGGTTTTTGCATTAATAATTGAACAAATTAATGAGTGAAATCCCAAACTATTATTTAAGATAAATACGATCAAACTTTATTGTCCCCAAGGGGCAGTTAGCAAAGAGCAATTCAAAGAAAAGTAGGTACAAATGCAACTAACAGAAACACAATTAAACCAAAACATTCAGAATTCAGAATCAGCTTCATTGCACAGTTTGTACAGACAAACAAGGAATTTTACTCCAGTACACTTTGCTCTCAGTGAGGATTTATTTATGTATATATGGCAGTGGAAATAAAGAATATCTTTTCAAATGCAAATATATACACAATTGGTTCTTGATACAACCAGGATACTAACATTGGCTTCTATAGTCTCTATATGGAACTATGAAGTCAAATTATTAATGAGGCTAACACAGCAGGAACAAATTAAAATTTCTACCTTTTGTATTTCACTTGTTTTCCAGAATTAGCTGCTCAGTGTGGCAGCATGTTGGAGTAGCTCTGTTACCTTCATTCTGATATATTCTTTTTTTAAGGACTCTAATTACTCAGGTGGTGGATACATTTTTTTTTGTTTGGACGATTATCCTCTCCAGTATTGGAAGTGTGCAGCTAAAATGATTTTTGCAGCTACATTGTTTTTACATTTGTTATGATCAGGGGTGAAAGTAGTTTTAAAAAGTAGTTCTTGCCAGTACGTAGGGGCGGAGCTAGAGGGGGGGCTGGGGAGGCATACATATATATATATATATATATATATATATATATATATAATGTGTGTGTGTTAATTGTTACTCTCATCTGTAGCCCCCTCGAGATCTCTCTCTAATTTGCAGCAAAGTCCAAACTCAAACTAATTAAAATGTATCAATACTTTACTGTACTGTTGGCAATGCAAGACAAGGAACATTTATTTAAATAGCACTTTTCAGTAGGAAGACAATTCAAGGTGCTGTACATGAAAAAAAAAAACAGAAAGAGACATAATAGGAAAAGTACATTACACTGGCATAAAGGTAATTAAATAATTAATGAACACAAATAATTAAAGAGAGTAAAAATTAATAATTAAAATGATAAGATGATAATAAAAAAGATAACAAATAATATTAAATATTACTTTAGTTTTGTTTTGATTCAGCTGAAGAATATTTTGGCACATCCATGCATTGATTTCTTCTAAGCATGTACCCAGTGCTTGAATGGGTTCATAGTCACCTGGTGACATCATAACGTATAGCTTTGTGTCGTCTGCATAGTTATAATAACTTACGTTGTTGTTTATTATAATCTGAGTTAGGGGGAGCATGTAGATATTGAATAGCAGGGGCCCCAAGATTGACCCTTGGGGAATGCCACATGTGATTTTTGTGGTCTCTGATGTAAAGTTTCCTACTGACACAAAAAAGTACCTGTACTTTAAACAGGATTCAAACCAAACAAGTGCTTCTCCAAAAAGGCCGAGGCCAGTTTTTCAGGAGCTTTAATAAAATGGAGTTATCAACTGTGTCGAATGCTGCACTAAGGTCCAATAATACCAGCACTGTGGTTCTTCCACAGTTTTAATTTATACGGATGTCACTGAATACCTTGACAAGGGCAGTCTATGTACCGTGGTGAGAACGGAAGCCTAACTGGAAGACATCGAAGCGGCTGGTCATTGTTAGGAAGTTGTTTAACTGCTGAAACACAGCTTTTTCAATAATCTTACTGATGAAGGGGAGGTTTGAGATAGGCCCGTAGTTCTGCAGTAGCAGCTTGTTTAAGTAGTCTTTTTCAATAGCGTTGTGTTAATTTTTGTTTTTAGGGCCTGGGGGAAAACACTTGAAAAAGGGATGTGTTTATTATTTGAGTTAAATAAAATGTGATGACAGGCAAAGCTTTCTTAAGGAAGGCTGTGGGTATAACATCAAGACAGCAGGAATTAGAGCTTAGTTGCTGTACGATTTCTTCAAAGTTTTTGTAGTTTATTTGGTGAAATTGAGATTTTTCTCAAAGTCAGTTCTAGTTGGAAACAACTTTGGTACTGGACTTGATATGGATGTGTTGATTGCCCCTCTGATCTTTAAGGTTTTTTCATTTAAGAAGTTAGCAAATTTGTTGCAGGCCCTGGTAGAGTGGAGTTCAGATGCTATAGTTACATGAGGGTTTGTTTACCTGTTAACCGTGTCAAATAATTATTCGTGTTTTTTGCTGATGAGAAAAACAATGCGAGATAGTTGGAAAACAGGTTTGATGAACCCAGGTATCTGAAATGCAGTATTATGTGTTTCACTGAGACATGGCTGCAGGATCATATCACCATCTCCAGTGTCTCTCTGTCAGGCTTTCTAACCATACAAGCTGACAGAGGCTTAAAGAGGAGCGTCAAACGCAAAGGAGGTGGACTAGTAGTACTTGTGAACAACAGATGGTGTAATCCAGAACACGTTACTGTGATTAGTTATTTCTGCAGCCCAGATATTGAACTGTTAGCGGTAAAATTTCGGCCATATTTTTTTACCAAGGATGTTCATCAGTGTTATGATTTGGGGTTGTTTGGTTATTGTTTTCGGTTTTTTCTTTTTATCTTTTTCACAGTTGAAGTTTTGAATCGTTCTTCTGTTTGTTTTCCTGGTCATGCTTTAGTTTTTGTATTCATGTTTTGCTAAGTTGTTTTCTTGGATTGGGCTTCTGGTTATGCTTTGATTTCATGTTTTTCTAGTTTGATTTCTTTTAGTTTGTATTCTTGAATTCCTGTTTTTTTCCGCAGCCACGTTTTGTTCTGTATGTCAATTAAGTTTATTCAGTTCACCTGCTCAAAGTTAATCTGTCTCCATGCTCCACCTGGTTTTCACTCCATATATACACACCTGTTCAGTTAGTCATCGCGGAAACAATTCTCATATCATGTCTTGTTTTCAATGTTTTCAATTCATGCTCATGTCCTGCTGTTCACGCCAAGCCTGTCTTGCCAGCCTGCCCATGTCTGTTTTTGCCGTCACATCCTGTGAGTGAGTTTTTCTTTTGTTATTAAATATTTTTCCACTTATCATCATGCTGCCTGCTAGTCTGCATTCTGGGTTTGTCCGTTGCTCAAGCCCCAACACATCAGTATTATTTTGGCAACAGTTTACATTCCACCATCAGCTGTTGCCGACACTGTATGTTATGTCTTCAGCTTAGTTGTTGCTAAGCTACAGATGCAATACCCCAATGTGTTTGTGGCAATATCTGGTAATTTTAACTTCTTTCTCTGCTACACTTCCAACGTTTCAACAGTTTGTCAGCTGTTCTACCAGAGAAAATAAAACATTGGATTTGTTATATGCAAATGTCCATGACTCATACATCTCTAAAGACATCCTATAGGCAAATAAGGTCTCAATATTGTTTCTCTCTGCTCGGAATATAAGCCTCTTGTTCAGAAGCAACCTGTCATAAAAAGAACGGTGAGAAGATGGTCACAGGAAGCTGAGTAAGCCTACATGGAGAGGACATCAATGCCATTACTGAGTGTGTGACCAACTATATGAACGTCTGTGTGGACAACACCATCTCCACCAGAACAGTGAGATGCTTCTGCAATAACAAACCCTGGGTCACCAGTGACTTGAAGGACCTGCTTAATTAGAAACAAAGCCTTCAGAGAAGGAGACAGGAAGTCAAGATAAGAGACAGGAAGGAGGTGTGCAAGAAGCAGCTGGAGAGCAAGCTGAACCAGAATAAGGCTGCAGGTCCAGATAGTGTCAGCCCTACAGCCCTGAAGGCCTGTGCAGAGCGGCTCTGTGGGATTCTGCAGCACCTCTTCAACATTAGCCTGGCACAGAGGAATGTTCCAGTGTTGTAGAAGACATTTTGATCATGTTCTTTTATTTCTCCAGTTCATTTAACACAATTCAACCTGATGTGCATTGTCAGAAACTCAAGAAGACTCAGGTGCAGGCCTCAACAATCTCATGGATCAAAGACTACCTGACAAACAGACCACAGTTTGTGAGACTGAAGGGTTGTGTGTCTAACCAGGTAGTCAGCAGCATAGGAGCTCCTCAGGGGATTGTACTCTCACCATTCCTTTTTACTCTGTACAACTCAGACTTCAGGTACATCTGCAGAAATACTCAGATGATTCTGCAATTGTAGGTTGGATAAGAGATGGACAGGAAGCTGAGTACAGGGAGCTGGTGGACCGCTTTGTGGCATGATGTGGAAACAATCATCTCATCTTGAATGCGAATAAAACAAATTATATTATTGTAGTTTTTAAGAGAAACAGGAATAGGTCAAACACTATTTCCATCATGGGAGAAGAGGTAGAGGTGGTGAAGGAGTATAAATACCTCGGTGTTAACCTGGACTACAGACTGGAGTGGAGATGCAACTGTGAAGCCATCTACAAGAAGGGACAGAGCAGACTGTACTTCCTAAGGAAGCTTAGAACCTTCAGTGTTTGCAGCAAGATGCTGCATATCTTCTATAAGTCGGTTGTGGAGAGTGTGATCTTGTCTGCCATCATCTGTTGGGGAAGAAGCATCAGAGCCAGGGACTTAAAAAAGCTCAAAAAACTGATAAAGAAGGCTGGCTTTGTTCTGGGGCTCCTCTAGAACCTCTGAAGATCATTGTGCAAAGAAGGATTCTTTATAAAATGAAGAACATTATGGAGAACCCTGAGCATCCTCTTCATGAGACTGTTGTACAACAACAGAGTGTCTTCAGTCAGAGGCTTCTTCAGATCTGCTGTAAGACAGAGCGCTAGGAGATCCTTCCTGCCCACAGCCATCAGTATCTACAACAGCTCTTTGAAGAAACCTGCATAAAATGAGCTACCACAACATTTAAATTCCCTTTGGGATTAATAACATATTTTTGAATTTGAATTGAATTAGAATTTATCACCATGTATCTGCAGCCCGATGTCAGCAGCTTATATTTATAGTATAGTGGTGGCTTGGGTTAGCATGGATAGCTTCAGCCTTCCTTGTGACTCTTGTTCTGCAGATCTGTTGGAGCTCGAAAGGAATAGTCCCCTTAGTTTTGCTGCACATCTATTCAATGCTGTTTAGTCTTTTTCAGGGACTCAAACTAACAATTAGAAGAAAATGTAGAAATAACTCAATATAACCTTAGTAAATATTCTTTGTATTTACTCTATTTCTCTAATGGAATGTTTTTGATGATCTGAAACATTATAGCATAAACAGAAGAAATCTGTAAGGTGGACATATTTTAGGGGCACACTGTTGTCTCTGTTAATGTACAAACACTCAGCAACGCTTCATAATATATTGATTACTTGAATGAGAACCTTGTTTTGCAGAGGGTTATCTTCACCACTGCTTGGCTAGGACTAGGTCCAAGTTTTGGACTATTTTACACCATTACTGAAAAATGCTGATTCAGATTAACTTTGATGTGTTTTAGTTATGTTATAAACTTCTGTTTAGATCAAATAAGGGCTTGAACTTTGGGTTAGATAAGCTCATCACTGGGCTTGATTATAACAGAATACTGATTTAAGGTTTGTTCTTCAGAGTTTTTGATTTGGTTTTATTGAGATGATGATTCTATGATTCCTAAAATGTATTAAAATTATGTGGTCTGAATTGCAATTAGGCATTTCGATTCTAGTTTATTTATTTAAAATATTTTATGCTTGTTGTTTGGATTCTGGAAGTGTCTGGAGGTGTGTGTGATTCCAGGATATTCTCTCAAGTTGATTTCATTCATTTGTTCCTTCAGTTGTCACCTTGGAGAAAAGTCTTCAGTCACTGGGCACATCCAGAGACACAGCAGAGCTGCGTCAGAGCCTGTGAGTAACACACAGCCACAAGCTAAGTAGTCTTATTTTCTTTTTGTTTTTACATCCTCCTCCATATTGATTTCTGTTTTCAACTGAGCTCCTACAAATGTCCAGATTCAACATTGTTGACAAAGTGTCCAATCTGAGATGATTGCACCCGTCTAAAATGCATCACATCCTGCTGTTTTAGCTGGCATGTCATCAATCCCATCGAACAATTCTATGATGGCCTTGGAAGCTTTCAGTGGTTGGCTGCATTTACTTTTACCTGTCTGTATTTGTTTTGTTGCATTGATGCTGTTTGTTAACTAAAGAAAAGAAAGAAAGAAACCACGGATCTGGTTCTTCCAAAAGATTTCCACAGAAGGATGCTTTTGCTCATTCAGTCGGAATCCAGATTTCCGTACAAGTAAAGCTCCCACTTTAGTCCTAACCATTTACAGTACTTTGCCAAAATATTCCCACCCTTTGAACCTTTCCACATTTTGTCAAATTTTGTTTCACTAGGATTTCTTTTGAAGGGCCAGCAAAGAGTAGTGCATAATTGTGGAGTGTTTTTATGATTTTTATATGGTTTTGTGGCATGATTGTCTTTTAGAGAGATCCACAGCAGAGGTAGGAGCACCTGTTCATAGTACAGTTATTCACTGTACACTCAATGAATCTGGTCTTCATTGAAGAGTGGCAAGAAGGAAGCAAATTCTGAAAGAAAGTCATAAGAACTCATGTTTGCAGTTTACCATGAGCAAAGCAAACAAGGTCCATGGAGACTATGGGGCCAAATGGAATCAATATTTAGTCAGGCCTGGAGGTGCCACTTTCACATGCTCAGAGAATTTGTTACAAGTATATTCATCATATCTTTCAGGAAGGTGAAGAGCTCTGTGTCCCAGAGGTCAATGGGTTTTTGTGCTAAGTCTGTATTTTAGTCCCACAAATAAGGTAAAAGACTATGTGAAGATATAGGCTAAGGCTGGTTCATTCAAACATTCAAACTAATTCTGTACCACATTGGGCTGAAATGCCACTCAGAGAGGAAGAAGCCATTAATCCAAAAATGACATAAAAAGCCAGATTACTGTTTAGAAACATGTTCTTTGGTTTAATAAATCTAGAATCCAAGTGTCTGGCCATTATTTCCATTGTTACATGAAAAGGAAAAAGGACAAGCTTGCCAGCCTGAGAACTTCCTGTAAAGCTCAGGGATGGAAGCATGTTCTGTTCTGATACAGGGATGACTGGTGTACTTCTCAAATTAGATAGCATCATAAGTAAAGAGCATTATGAGGAAATATAGAGACACAAGTTAGATCTTGTTGACATTTTAGCATCAACATTGTTACAAGTTTGTGTTAATATTCATAAAGATGAGATACAATAATGCCTATATTACCACCAAATATAGAGACATTCTATAAATTACAATATTATTGAGAAGTTCATTTATTTCAGTAACTTAATTCACTAAGTAAAACACATCATATTATTTATATGCTATTTACACACAGACTGAAGTTTTAAACCCTATATTTCTGTTTATTATGAGGATTGTTTGCTTACAGTTAATGAAAACAAGACATTTAAGAGTAGATTACATCAGACTAATAAAATAACATTGTTAATGGAGAATTATTAGCTTAATTAAAAGTATGTTTAAGATCTGCTAAAAGATTATTTTAGAAAGGTACTTAATCTGACAAATGAGCCTCATAGGAACACATATTCTATTTTATTGAAAATGACTGTAGTAGCCGAAGCCCTTCCTTGAAGGCACTGGCGGATGGTGGAAGAGGCTGGGGAGTGAGGCTGAGTGTCGGCGGAGCGCGAAACTTCGGTTTGAAAACGCTGGTCTACTTAGAACCCCACAGTGGTAGAAATTATTTACTTTTGGAAGTGGCAGTAAAAGGCATAAACTGGTATGTGAATGGTTCAGAATGGATACACAGGAGGACAATATGGACTTTGATGAATGGACGCCAGTAAGTAGAGGGAGAGGACGTGGAAGAGGTAAAGCAGAAGAAGGGAAATTGCTAGACAGCCAAAGGAGTAAAAGAGAGCTGGAAGAAAACAGTTCTGAAGAAGAGGGAGTAGTTAGGAGGAAAATCAGAAGGGAAGAATGTAAAATAATATTAAAGATAAAAAATGAAGAAGAAAAAGAGAACCTGAGTGTTATTTCACTATCTAGATAAATAAAAAAAAAGATAGGAGATGTTGAAATGGTGAAGGTCTTGAGAGATGGAAATATACTGGTGGTGTGTAAAACCGAAGAACAAAGAAGAAAGGCCTTACAAGTTGAAAACATTTGCAAGAAAACGGTGACAGAGAGGAAGATTATAGGAGAAGATAAAATCATTCGGGGGGTAATTTATGGCATTCCTCTGGAGGAAGATATAGACAAATTAAAAAAAAGCATTGTTGGTGCAAAGATAAAAAATCTCAAAAGACTGACAAAAAATATAAATGGAGAAAGAGTAGGAAGCCTATCAATTTTAATAGACTTTGAAGAAAAGGTGTTGCCACAAAATGTTAAAATAGGATATCTGAGTTTTCCTGTGAGGCCTTTCATTCCTCCACCACTAAGATGTTTTAAATGTCAGAGATATGGTCATATAGCAGCTGTCTGCAAAGGAAAACAAAGATGTCCAAAATGTGGAGAAGATCACAGAATTGAAGATTGTGGGGAAGAAGTGCAGGAAAAATGTTGCAATTGTGGAGGGCAACATAGAGTTACATTCGGGGGTTGTCAGGTAAGGAAGAAAGCAAAAGAAATTCAACAAATTAAGATGACTAAAAACATAAGCTATGCCGAAGCAGTAAAAAATGTACAGAAAGAAAGATCAAGGGATGAAGGTCACATTAGGATTCCAGTTTATCAACAAAGAAAAGTAGAATCAGAGGCAAATGTTACAATGTCTGTGGAAAAACTGATATTATTCATGGCTTATGTCATTAACTGCACTGAACAGGCTAAACACAAAACAGAAAAGATTAAAATAATAGTCAGAGGAGCAGAAAAGTTCTTAGGGTTTAAAGAAGGATCTTGGGAAAACATTAATAAAAAGTTGGAAACAGATGGGAGGCAAGGAGGAACCCCAGCTGATAGAAATATATGATAATATTACAGTGGAATGCAAGAAGTTTAATCACTAATGGACAGGAATTTAAATGGTATATACAGGTCCTTCTCAAAATATTAGCATATTGTGATAAAGTTCATTATTTTCCATAATGTCATGATTAAAATTTAACATTCATATATTTTAGATTCATTGCACACTAACTGAAATATTTCAAGTCTTTTATTGTCTTAATACGGATGATTTTGGCATACAGCTCATGAAAACCCAAAATTCCTATCTCACAAAATTAGCATATCATTAAAAGGGTCTCTAAACGAGCTATGAACCTAATAATCTGAATCAACGAGTTAACTCTAAACACCTGCAAAAGATTCCTGAGGCCTTTAAAACTCCCAGCCTGGTTCATCACTCAAAACCCCAATCATGGGTAAGACTGCCGACATGACTGCTGTCCAGAAGGCCACTATTGACACCCTCAAGCAAGAGGGTAAGACACAGAAAGAAATTTCTGAACCAATAGGCTGTTCCCAGAGTGCTGTATCAAGGCACCTCAGTGGGAAGTCTGTGGGAAGGAAAAAGTGTGGCAGAAAACGCTGCACAACGAGAAGAGGTGACCGGACCCTGAGGAAGATTGTGGAGAAGGGCCGATTCCAGACCTTGGGGGACCTGCGGAAGCAGTGGACTGAGTGTGGAGTAGAAACATCCAGAGCCACTGTGCACAGGTGTGTGCAGGAAATGGGCTACAGGTGCCGCATTCCCCAGACCTGGGCTACAGAGAAGCAGCACTGGACTGTTGCTCAGTGGTCCAAAGTACTTTTTTCGGATGGAAGCAAATTCTGCATGTCATTCAGAAATCAAGGTGCCAGAGTCTGGAGGAAGACTGGGGAGAAGGAAATGCCAAAATGCCAGAAGTCCAGTGTCAAGTACCCACAGTCAGTGATGGTCCGGGGTGCCGTGTCAGCTGCTGGTGTTGGTCCACTGTGTTTTATCAAGGGCAGGGTCAATGCAGCTAGCTATCAGGAGATTTTGGAGCACTTCATGCTTCCATCTGCTGAAAAGCTTTTTGGAGATGAAGATTTCATTTTTCAGCACGACCTGGCACCTGCTCACAGTGCCAAAACCACTGGTAAATGGTTTACTGACCATGGTATCACTGTGCTCAATTGGCCAGCCAACTCTCCTGACCTGAACCCCATAGAGAATCTGTGGGATATTGTGAAGAGAACGTTGAGAGACTCAAGACCCAAACACTCTGGATGAGCTAAAGGCCGCTATCGAAGCATCCTGGGCCTCCATAAGACCTCAGCAGTGCCACAGGCTGATTGCCTCCATGCCACGCCGCATTGAAGCAGTCATTTCTGCAAAAGGATTCCCGACCAAGTATTGAGTGCATAACTGTACATGATTATTTGAAGGTTGACGTTTTTTGTATTAAAAACACTTTTCTTTTATTGGTCGGATGAAATATGCTAATTTTGTGAGATAGGAATTTTGGGTTTTCATGAGCTGTATGCCAAAATCATCCATATTAAGACAATAAAAGACCTGAAATATTTGAGTTAGTGTGCAATGAATCTAAAATATATGAATGTTAAATTTTCATCATGACATTATGGAAAATAACGAACTTTATCACAATATGCTAATATTTTGAGAAGGACCTGTAGATGGAATTGAAGAAAAACCAGAAATTATATGTATACAGGAGACGTGGTTAAAGCCAAACCTAGATTTTCTGTTTAAAGGGTACAATAGTATCAGAAGGGATAGACAAGAAGGAAGTGGAGGAGGATGTGGAATATTTATAAAAGAAGGGATACAATATCAGATATTAGGAAAAGGTAAAAATTTAGAATACATAGTAGTTGAAATTTACAATAAAAAAGAAAAATGTCAGATAATAAATGTTTATAATCCATGTAAAATATTATCATTTGAGTTGATGGATGAATTAATGGGATACTTAGAAGGAAAAGTAGTCTGGTGTGGAGATTTTAATGCTAACAGCACATTATGGGGAAAATGTAATGATAAAAATGGACAAGTTATTGAAGAAATAATGGAAATAAAAAAGTTGGTATGTATAAATGATGGAAGAGGAACAAGAATTAATGTAAAAACAGGTACAGATTCTGTGATTGATTTAACAATAGTATCAAATTGTTTAGCCAATAACTGTGAGTGGGACATTGACAAAGATACAACAGTAGGCAGTGATCATTACCCCATTAAAATCAGGAATATTAATAAATAACAGGAATACAGGATTATATAAAAGATGGAACTTTAATAAGGCTGATTGGGAAAAATTTAAATATTTAAGTCAAAAGAAATTGGAAGAAATAGATGAGTCAATTGATATAAATAGTTTAAATATAAATATCTGTAAAAAAATCTTACAGGCTGCAGAAGAATCAATAAAAAAAGGAGGAAGAAAGAACGATAAAAAAATTGTGCCATGGTGGACAAAAGATTGTAGTGAAGTAATAAAATTAAGAAATAAAGCATTTAAAATGCTAAAAAGTAACCCAATTTATCAGAATCTAATTGAGTACAAAAGAAAGCAGGCAAAGGTAAGAAAGATCATTAAACATGCAAAAAGAGAATATTGGAGAAACTTTTGTAATACCGTAGGGAGAGAAACAAAAATTGATCAAATTTGGAAAACGATTAAAAGAATGAAGGGTATTGGAAAAGAATATGGATATCCTATATTAAAAATAGATAATACAACTATAACGGAAGATAAAGAAAAAGCAGAAATATTAGCTAAAACATTTAGTAAAATTCATAGTTCAAATAATATTAGTGAAGAGGGGAAGAAAGGTAGGGAAATCACAAAGATGAAATATAAAGAATTAATGCAAAATAATGTAGATACAAATAAATTAATAAATGAACCATTTACACAAGGAGAATTGAACTTTGTAACCAGGAAAACAAAAAATACATCACCTGGAAAAGATCAAATGTACTATACGATGATAGAACATCTTAATGACAAAGCAAAAGACAAAATATTAGAATTATACAATAAGGTCTGGGAGGAGGGAGAGCTGCCACAGAGCTGGAAGGAAGCAATAATTATTCCAATAGCTAAACCAGGAAAAGATAACACAAAACCAGAAAATTATAGACCGATCGCATTAACATCAAATATTTGTAAAATAATGGAGAAAATGATTAATAATAGATTAACATATTATTTAAATATTAATGGATATATATCTAGAAATCAAAATAGGTTTAGAAAAGGGAGAAGCACAAATGACTCTGCATTATGTTTAGAATATGAAATTAGGAGAGCACAAATAAACAAAGAAAATGTAGTAGCTGTATTTTTCGACATAGAAAAAGCTTATGACATGATGTGGGTTGAAGGATTATTAATTAAATTAAATAAACTGGGTATTACTGGAAAAATGTTTAACTGGATTAAAGATTTTTTATCAAATAGAACAATACAAGTAAGAATTGGTCAAGAATTGTCAGGTAAATATATAATAGATAATGGTACT
The DNA here is from genome assembly GCF_021462225.1 of Girardinichthys multiradiatus. Lineage (NCBI taxonomy): Eukaryota > Metazoa > Chordata > Actinopteri > Cyprinodontiformes > Goodeidae > Girardinichthys > Girardinichthys multiradiatus. The sequence goes on along the minus strand of NC_061796.1, from coordinate 24,490,340 downwards.
CCTCAAAGAAGTATTATAAGTCCGTTATTGTTTTCTATAATGATAAATTATGTATTTAAAAATATTGGTAAGGAAGTCGGTTGCTCACTATTTGCAGATGATGGAGCTATATGGAAAAGGGGTCGTAATATCAAACTTATTGAAAAGAAAATACAGGATGAGATTATTAGAATAGAACAATGGGCAAATCAATGGGGATTTAAGTTCTCAGTGGATAAAACAAAAGTAATGGTGTTTACACAGAAAAGGAAAAGAGAAAATATAAAACTAAAATTATACAATCAAGTTTTAGAACAAGTAAAAAATATAAAATGTTTAGGTATATGGTTTGATGAAAAAATTATATGGAAAGTACATATAGAAAGAATCATAGATAAATGCAAAAGAATATTAAACATTATGAGATGTATGGCTGGTATTGATTGGGGAGCAGATCGAACATCATTAAAAAGAATTTATACAGGATTAATTAGATCAAATATTGATTATGGAAGTATAATTTATGGATCAGCAGCAAACACTCACCTTATAAAATTAGACAATATACAAAATCAAGCTTTAAGAATTTGTACAGGAACAATCAGAACCAGTCCAATAGCAGCACTTCAGGTAGAGATGGGAGAGATGCCATTAGATCTAAGAAGGAAACAGTTAGCAATAAATTACTGGATAAACTTACAAAGCAATAATCCGGATCATCCCACATGTGATATTTTAAAACCATGCTGGGAAAAAGAAAAAAAACAAGTTAAGAGTTTTGGTTGGATTATCAATAATATAGCAGAAGAATTTCAAATATATGAAAAAGAAATAAGTTCAATGTTGCCTTTGCCAGTAGTGCCACCGTGGCTGTTACCAGAAGCAGTGGTGGATATGGCATTGATGGAAAAGAAAAAGGATCCAAAATGTAGATTAGATTCAAGTATAATACAAGAATATGTAAACAATTACTATCATTATGTTCAGATTTACACAGACGCATCAAAAACAGATGAAAAAATAGGAGTAGCATTTGTAATACCAGAATTTAAAATAAAAGTAGGAAAAATAATTACAGATGGATTATCAGTATATTCAGGAGAATTATTAGCCATATTGTTAGCAGTGCAGTGGGTGGAGGATATAAAACCATTAAAAACAATCATTTGTTCAGACTCAAGTTCAGCATTATTAAGTTTAAAACATAATCATTCAGAGGGTAGACCAGACATTTTGTTGGAAATAAAACATACTTTATTTAGAATACAAAGAATGGGATTAATATTAGTGTTTTTATGGGTACCAGCACATGTAGGAGTTGGAGGGAATGAGAAGGCGGACAGGATAGCAAAGAAGGCAATACAAAACAACATTAGCTTTAAAATAAATATTAGTAGGTCAGAGGCAATAAATATAATTAAATAGAGAATCAGGAAAGAGTGGCAAAAAAGGTGGGATGAAGAAAAGAAAGGAAGATGGTTTTACAGAATCAACAAGATAGTAGGAGAAGTAAGAACAGGAAGGAGTAGAAAAGAGGAAAGATTAATTACAAGATTAAGAACAGGACATACAGGACTTAATTCTACATTGTTCAAGATAAAGAAACATAATACAGGAAAATGTGATCATTGTGGAGAGGAGGAAACAATAGAACATGTAATATTGAAGTGTCAGAAATATGAACAAGAAAGAACAATTTTAAGGAGAGAATTTGTAGGTATTAAAGAACATTTTATTTTGAGAGATACTTTGCAAAGAAGTTTAGGTAGCAAGCATATTCAAATTATACTTAGATTTTTCAAAAGCACTAAATTAATAAATAGAATTTGATTGTTGTAACGGTAAATAAGATTTAAAACCATGAAGAACCACACTCCATACCAGTCGGTGGCGGTAATGCACATCATAACGTTATTTGCCAACTGCCAAAAAATAACACAGAAGAAGAAGACTGTACTAGCCATTCTTGTACTCCTCTACAGTACAGTTAATCTGCACCAAACTAATACCACTAAAAGTATACATAGACACTATGATATGAATATTTATTTCACTGCATTAGCAGGAGAAAGTAGAAAAGCCACAGATATCTTATCACACAGATTCTGTGTTGATGTGGTTCTTCACCTCATCCTCCCCCACTCTTATACAACAAGCCGGCATCACATCGCCTCTGAAACCCACATTAGTGTGGGGACCTCTTGCTTTTCGGCCGTGTATGAATAACTGTAGGTGTATATTCCATCTGAGAGGCATATTTACATGTCACATAGATTTCATAGCTGTAGCTCTGTGAATGATAGCAGTGGAGTGTTTTTTTCTACTTACTCTTAATGATATGGAAAAAGTTATGTACATTCTAGATGCCCTCATTCAAAAGTTAAATACATATGATGTAAATCTTTAAAATATATGAAAGAACATTAACAAAAATAGAACTCAATGTGGAATTATTGTACATGTACTGAAAGTTCACTGAAAGATTTTTACCCCTGATTCTTATTCAGTCAACAGTGGAAATGATTCTGCAATAAAAACTGCGTTTTGCTGCTAACTTTGACCTGATCACATTGTTCTCTTAGTTGTTTTCCAGAAAAGCACCCAGATCTTTGTTTAGATAGTTCAGCTGCCATCAGATAAACTGAAAGCATAATGTTTCTGATAGCTGCTATCGATGACGTTTTTAGCTAAGATGTTGAGTGGGCTGCTGTGATGAATTGACTCTACTTTTATGTTGGCAAGGTGTCATTGTAACGCACTTGTTTTTACAAATGTTCTGATTTGTCAGGTGAATCAATGAAAGGTCAACAAGCTGTGTGAAGCAAGTCCAGCATGATGGTTTAAAGATTGTCAGGTCTCAGTGGTTAGAACACTCCATCAGTTAGAATCCTGAAATTATGATTGAAGGCTAAGAACCGCACCCCGTCACCACAGGTTCCAGAATGCAGATCCCACTCAGTGCCTCCCCTGTGCCTTACACCTCCCCCTGCAGCCAGCTGCTCACAGTTTGCCTTTACCAGAACCAGTCCAATCCCTAAGGAAAAGCAAATGGCAGCCACGCAGGTGAAACATACAACAGAAGTGGCTGATTGAAATTTGCAGCATGAGCAGCTCCATTTTCATCAGGTTGTTTCTAACTGGAAGCTTGCTCAGAGGAAGGACTCTGACCAGCAGATTTACCGCTGTGCACTGATACTGCACAGGTCCTTCTGTGGTCCTTAGAAGTGGGCAAAATCTGATTGTTTGCTGTGGGCGGGACTCCCACTGACTCATGGATGAATCATCAGAGATCGTCAGCACCAATGCACAGATCAGGCAGTATTTTTAGAAAATAGATGAAGTGCTTAAAGAGCTCTCCTTTTTCCCTCTGCCCTCCTCTGAAACTATCAAATGGTTGTTGACTAAGAAGAACAGACTGATTCCATTAAAATAGGAAGGATATGTTTTTGTGTTGATGGAATGTAAATAACATAAATAGGGTTAATCAAGCCCAACGACCACTGGAGAGAGGCACCAACCCCCTGAGACCCTACAAGGATAAGCGAATATATGGATAAATGAAAGAATAGGGTTAATGACTGTAAAACCTATATAACATTTTTTTAAAGAAACAAATTTTGACAACAATGGTTAAAAAACAGGATTTGCAAAATGCAGAAAAACAAAAGGACCAACCAGGGTCTCGTTTCCAGTCAAATCAGTTTATTTTGATTTCACTGTAAATTGGAAACTGTTCCTCTAGATAATCAACAAATTAAAATATAATGATTAAACAGAATAAAATATATTGTGCATGATTGTTTATTGTGCATCATTGTTTGGCAGCATGTACACACCATTCTACAGGGCTACAGTAGAGATTATATTGATATACTGAATGCTAGCAAGGTATTCCTGCTGCAATGCCTGCAGGGGAGAGTAAGGGGGAGCTGCTGTAATGCCAATAAATACTTTTCCATTCATTGTTGAGAAAAAGAGAAAATAAACTTCAACATACATTTTTTGAAACAAATTACATAAATTTTGTAGACATACATTCGAACTTCTAACAGAGGCAATGTTAAATTACAATTTGCCCCAATCCACTGAGGTCTGCACATCCGTTCTCTGCCATCAGTTTCATAGAGATCAATATTTGACTACCCATGACTAAAACGCTTTTGTGTAGCAGCCCATCTCTGCAGACCTGACCAATATGGTGTCAAGTCAGGAAAATTGCAGGGAGGAGTGATGTGTGTCTTGTAACCTGAGGATGACCTGACAGCATAGATATTTAATAACAGCCTTAACCTGGCTTTCTAGTGGTCATGCCGCAGAGTAATAAAAAATTGTTGTACTTTCTACCTTTCACCTCAGTGGGTCTTGTCACAAACAAAAACAAACATGGAACAATAGAGAATATGGCTGTCAAAATGTTCATGACTATGTGAGTCAAGTTAATCTTCACGATGCTGGTTAAATGAAATATAAGCCCAGGCCACCTTTAAAAAGGCTGCCTCAAAGTGCGAACATGCTGATTAAATGAATGAATCAGGATATATCTGTTTGCCTCTTGTCATTCACAACAGTACATATTTCATAAATAGTATTTATACTATTTATAGCAGGAAACATGAGAGAAGACTCAGCTGTTATCAACATATATAGCCAAATAAAACCACCCGTCAGTGAATAAATCCTGCTTTGTTTTGTAGTATGTAAGATCTGATATCCAGACCAACTTGAAAAATTCCCCATCAGGACACTCTATTATTGGCGTAGGGAAAATAAATCACAGCACATGTAATCTTTTTTATTAAGAAAAATAGATGATAATTATTACATAATCTTTCAAACTGAGCCCCCAGCTGAGCTCCAGACTTGCTGCCACACTAAAATATTAAAATATCAAACTAGCCACAAAGGACTGTTTAACTAAGCCATAAAAAGTGTATAATTATAAATAAATATTACAATAAAAAATTTTTTTATTTTCTCTGGGTAATATATTGTGCTTTTATCAGTCGTTCTAATGAATATGAATGGTCGTCCTAATCCACATGCTAACTGAGTTTATCATGAGAAAAACTGAAATTTTAGGAAAGGTTTTCCAAAGTTTATTGGATATCAATTTACATAATTTATATGAACATCGTCATCTGATGCGGTCCAAGTTACATGGGTGACATGGTCATTGTTGATGCCATGGGTGGTCCTACAACTGTAGATGTTTGAATTGCATCCTGCAGTATAACTAGTTATGCACCTGAAATGTTTAAGTCAGAATCTCTCAACAGAACAATGATCCATCAAGTCAAGCATGGAAGCAGGAGGAGGCAAGCGGCCATTCTGTGATAACCTGATGGCATAGGGACCAGAAAGACGAAGCACAGCTCTTGAGTACTGTGGGAGGAGTCTGACATGTGTCGGCCAAACATGCTAAATGTTGAGAGTAAACTATTTGTTGCTTAATGGCTCCTGACAACATGATGTGAACTAGTTTGTTTAGTGTGTATTTATGGCATTTAAATAAGAGTATTTCTTCTTAGTAAACTTTATGTTGTTTCTGTAAAAAAAAGACTGTTATGAAGTTCTTGATAGTTTTTGAAGATAGCCATAATTTCTTTGAAGTTCAGTGCTGTTGATGAAAATGTATTTATCACTGTTTATGGTCTTTTAGTCATCAATATTTAAACTTTTTCAAACTTGAGCATTTCTTACACTATTCCAGATCTGATTCTTTGTTTTCTTTGTATTGATTGATCAAGGTTTTTCACCTGAAAAATGTTTGGGAATTCCTGTCTGTAACATTAGGTACATCACCTGCTAGACAGTGGATGCCTTCAGCTGAATCAGAGGCACCAGACATAGATTTACTCATGTTTGAACTGACTGGATAGATGCACTTGTAGTAGATGTAGAGCTTTGTTTCGATAATTACTCAAAGATTTTATAGTTGGCTGACATGGGAGGAATTCCCTTTTCAGTTCTGACTGAAACAGTCACAAATAAATAATTTTATGAGAACTAGCAGTTTCTGAAGCAGTCAGACCAAACTGTCAAAGTACAGGTCCTTCTCAAAATATTAGCGTATTGTGATAAAGTTCATTATTTTCCTTAATGTCATGATGAAAATTTAACATTCATATATTTTAGATTCATTGCACACTAACTGAAATATTTCAGGTCTTTTATTGTCTTAATACGGATGATTTTGGCATACAGCTCATGAAAACCCAAAATTCCTACCTCACAAAATTAGCATATCATTAAAAGGGTCTCTAAACGAGCTATGAACCTAATCATCTGAATCAACAAGTTAACTCTAAACACCTGCAAAAGATTCCTGAGGCTTTTAAAACTCCCAGCCTGGTTCATCACTCAAAACCCCAATCATGGGTAAGACTGCCAACCTGACTGCTGTCCAGAAGGCCACTATTGACACCCTCAAGCAAGAGGGTAAGACACAGAAAGACATTTCTGAACGAATAGGCTCTTCCCAGAGTGCTGTATCAAGGCACCTCAGTGGGAAGTCTGTGGGAAGGAAAAAGTGTGGCAGAAAACGCTGCACAACGAGAAGAGGTGACCGGACCCTGAGGACGATTGTGGAGAAGGGCCGATTCCAGACCTTGGGGGACCTGCGGAAGCAGTGGACTGAGTCTGGAGTAGAAACATCTAGAGCCACCGTGCACAGGCGTGTGCAGGAAATGGGCTACAGGTGCCGCATTCCCCAGGTCAAGCCACTTTTGAACCAGAAACAGCAGCAGAAGCGCCTGACCTGGGCTACAGAGAAGCAGCACTGGACTGTTGCTCAGTGGTCCAAAGTACTTTTTTCGGATGAAAGCAAATTCTGCATGTCATTCGGAAATCAAGGTGCCAGAGTCTGGAGGAAGACTGGGGAGAAGGAAATGCCAAAATGCCAGAAGTCCAGTGTCAAGTACCCACAGTCAGTGATGGTCTGGGGTGCCGTGTCAGCTGCTGGTGTTGGTCCATTGTGTTTTATCAAGGGCAGCTAGCTATCAGGAGATTTTGGAGCACTTCATGCTTCCATCTGCTGAAAAGCTGTATGGAGATGAAGATTTCATTTTTCAGCACGACCTGGCACCTGCTCACAGTGCCAAAACCACTGGTAAATGGTTTACTGACCATGGTATCACTGTGCTCAATTGGCAAAAGGATTCCCGACCAAGTATTGAGTGCATAACTGTACATGATTATTTGAAGGTTGATGTTTTTTGTATTAAAAACACTTTTCTTTTATTGGTCGGATGAAATATGCTAATTTTGTGAGTTAGGAATTTTGGGTTTTCATGAGCTGTATGCCAAAATCATCCATATTAAGACAATAAAAGACCTGAAATATTTCAGTTAGTGTGCAATGAATCTAAAATATATGAATGTTAAATTTTCATTATTACATTATGGAAAATAATGAACTTTATCACAATATGCTAATATTTTGAGAAGGACCTGTAAATCCCTCGTCTTCCTCATTCTGATTCTAATCTTGATCTTGAAATGTACTAAGCTTCTGAAATGTGAATGGCTGATTTCTTCTTTGTAATAACATAGAATTGGACTGGTGTACCTAATAAAGTGGCCAGTGGATTTATATTCATTACCATATGCTGGTGATAAGCTTTATGTAATTTAATGCCTGACTATAATCCAGTACTTTCTGTCTCTGTGTCTCTACCCCAGACACTCCACTCAGCAGCAAACCAACAAAGTCATCACCAGCACAAGTCATCTCATCAAACAGCTCTCTGACATAATCAGCAGCTCTTCACGGGTATTTTATGCTGCCACTCCTCCGTCATGGGCTGTCATTCTGAAGAATATACAGCAGATTACACAATATTTGTGCTAATTAATGCAAGTGTGGTTTTGTTGCACAGCAAGAACGTCTTCGTATGACCAGACTGAAGACTGAACTCTCAGATTCAGTGCAGCGCTATGGGGATCTTCAGAAGGTATTTGAAATTCAAGGCCATGTTTCATAAATGCTGACCATTAAGAGATAAATCAACAGTTTGCTGGCAGATAACCATACACATCTGTTATGCTGCTTCATGCATGTGGAGGCAGGAATAAAAAAAAAATCTTTTAATATTGAGGAGTACAGTCCTCCTGACCCTGTCTATGCATTTGGTTCTCTTACAGAAAATTGCAGAGCGCTCAAGGGCCTTGCTCCCTCCAGTACCGAAAGACAAGAAGAAGGTGAGCTGATGCTGTGGGTGAAAATCCTCCCTTTGTTTCGCCATTATTCATGTGAGTGTGGCATGATGAGATGAGATGCCATTTGTATCCACACACGAGCTACGTTGAAGCCCTGTCTAATGTGTTCCATTCTGATATAGCAGTGACGCATAAGTTGTTGTAACTTTCCCTTTCATGGCTGAATGGAAAGACTTTTTCATTTTGTGGACAGGTCAGAGCAGAGTCAAAGGCTGGAATTTAAAAATCCCCCTCATTAATTGATGTGAAACAAAGCTGTAAAAATGGTTAAGTGAGCTGCAGTTGTCAGCTTTTATCCCTCTGTCTGCAATCAGATGTGAACATTTTATTGCTTTTATTAAATAACATCAGTACATTGTAGCATTACTTCATACCTGAGCATGCTCCTTGCAGGTGTCCATGTTAGAGTCTGGGTGACTCTACGTTACCCAAAGAAACTCATCTGTATCAATAAGGATCACTTCACACTGGATTAAAACCACCCTTCAGCTACCATTACGTCAGTGACCGAAATGTGGCTCAACTATAGAAAAATTGAAAAGCACATAAAACAGATCGCTACAGGAGATCCATCCTGCCCACAGGCATCAGCATCTACAACGGCTCTTTGAAGAAACCTGCATAATATGAGCTACAACAACATTTAATTTCCCTTTGGGATTAATAAAGTATTTTTTGACTTGAATCTCATAGTAAAGGCAATCATGATGCTGCTGCTCTCTCTCTCTCTCTCTATCTATCTATGCCAGTGGGGAGAACAAGTATTGGTTACACTGCCGATTTTGCAGGTTTTCCCACTTGCAAATCATGTGGAAGTCTTTAATATTTATCATAGATACTCTTCAACTCCGAGTGATGGAATCTAAAACAAAAATCCAGAAAATCCCATTATGTGATTTTTAAGAAATTATTTGCATTTTATTGCATGACATAAGTATTTGATACATCAGAAATACAAAACTTAATATTTGGTACAGAAACCTTTGTTTGCGATTACACACCTCAGACGTTTCCTGGAGTTCTTGACAAGGTTTGCAAACACTGTAGCAGGGATTTTGCACCACTCCTTACAGATCTTCTCCAGATCCTCATCTTTCAGGGCTGTCACTGGGCAATATGGATTTTCAGCTTCCTCCGAGGATTTTCAATTGGGTTCAGGTCTGGAGACTGGCTAGGCACTCCAGGACCTTATGGAACCACTTCTTAATTGCTCTGGCTGTGTGCTTCGGGTCGTTGTCATGCTGGAAGACCCAGCCACAACACATCTTCAGTGCCCTTACTGAGGGAAGAAGGTTGTTGGCTAAGATCTCCTGATACATGGCCCCATCCATCCTCCCCTCAATACGGTGCAGACGTCCTGTCCCCTTTGCAGTAAAGCATCACCAAAGAATGATGTTTCCACCTCCAGGCTTCATGGTAGGGATAGTGTTCTTGGGGTTGTACTCATCCTTCTTCTTCCTCCAAACACAGCGAGTGGAGTTTAGACCAAAAAGCTCTATTTTTGTCTCATCAGACCACATGACCTTCTCCCATTCCTCCTCTGGATCATCCTGATGGTCATTGACAAACTTCAGACAGGCCTGGACATGCGCTGGCTTGAGCAGGGAGATCTTGCGTGCGCTGCATGATTTTAATCCATGGCAGCATAGTGTTACTAATGGTCTTCTTTTCAGACTGTGGTTCCAGCTCTTTTCAGGTCATTGACTAGGTCCTGCCGTGTAGTTCTGGGCTGATTCCTCACCTTCCTCATGATCAGTGATGCCCCACAAGGAGAGATCTTGCATGGAGACCCAGACTGAGGGAGATTGACCGTCATCTTGAACTTCTTCCATTTTCTTATAATTGCTCCAACAATTGTTGTCTTCTTAGCCAGCTGCTTGGCTATGTTCCTGTAGCCCATCCTTGCCTTGAGCAGGTCTACTATTTTATCCCTGATGTCCTTACACAGTCTCTGCTGTTGGCTATCAAGGAGAGGTCGGAGTTTGTTTGATTGAGTGTGTGGACAAGTGTCTTTTATACAGATAACGAGTTCAAACAGGTGCAGTTATTACAGGTAATGAGTGGAGAACAGGAGAGCTTTTTAAAGAAGAACTAACTAAGAATTCTTATACAGGGGTTGGACAATGAAACTGAAACACCTGTCATTTTAGTGTGGGAGGTTTCAAGGCTAAATTGGACCAGCCTGGTAGCCAGTCCTCATTGATGGCAAATTGCACCAGTAAGAGCGAGCAGAGTGTGAAGGTTCAATTAGCAGGGTAAGAGCACAGTTTTGCTCAAAATATTGAAATGCACACAACATTATGGGTGACATACCAGAGTTCAAAAGAGGACAAATTGTTGGTGCATGTCTTGCTGGTGCATCTGTGACCAAGACAGCAAGTCTTTGTGATGTATCAAGAGCCACAGTATCCAGGGTAATGTCAGCATACCACCAAGAAGGACGAACCACATCCAACAGGATTAACTGTGGATGCAAGAGGAAGCTGTCTGAAAGGGATGTTCGGGTGCTAACCCGGAATGTATCCAAAAGACATAAAACCACGGCTGCCGAAATCACGGCAGAATTAAATGTGCACCTCAACTGTCCTGTTTCCACCAGAACTGTCCGTCGGGAGCTCCACAGGGTCAATATACACGGGCGGGCTGCTACAGCCAAACCTTTGGTCACTCATGCCAATGCCAAACGTCAGTTTCAATGGTGCAAGGAGCGCAAATCTTGGGCATGAGTTTAACACGACGTGAGTTAAACACATAACAGAAGAAAAAACCCTCACAGAGGTTTCAAGGAGATGGATTGCCACCCTTGTTTTGTTCCAGTCGACTGCTAACGGTCAGATCATATTTTCCCCTTTTGCCAAGGAGGCCAGATTGACCGCTCTTCTTGGAGTTTAACTGCGGATGCGCAGTAACCCACTCACTCGCTGCCCCAGAAGGAAAACTTCAACAAGTAAAATCCATTATTTTATTTTATTTTTATTTCTTTATTAGGAATAGCGTGGGCAGGGTAGAGTAGGATCTAGTACGATTTAGAATCGTCAATTATAGTCTAATGTGTTCTACACTGTATGTGCATGCAACATTTTATTGAAACTTTGATTTGCTGTGGACATCTGAAAGCCCCTGTGCTTCCCAGCTGTGTGTGTTTTGCTTTGTTGTAACACCTGAGAGCAAGCGCAGGTGCGCTGTGGAACTGAACTGCTATAATAACTTCATGGTGATAGTCAACCATTTTCTTTGTCTTCAACACTTCATGTTTTATTAGTTGCCGCCAAAAGGTTTACAACCCTTTGTATGGTCGGACATCCCCAACGGTGGGGGATGTTTTATTGCTTACAGTAACTAAGATACACTTTCTGGCAGGCTGCTCCCCAAACTCCGCTTCACGTCACATTATCATTTGTTTGCCATAACTGCTGGTTTATTCCATACACACCCACTGCTGTCTGTTTTATTTGTTTAGTTAGATATTTTATCCTTTGTGTGTAGAATTTTGCATGTTTGATTAGGTGAAGATTAGTGAAGCGGAAGAGCGAGTTGTATCAGGGCTGTTGATTTAATAAATATTCACATAGATAAAGAGAAGGCGTTGATGATTATTTTGTGCAAGACTGATTTGTTTGTCAAAATAAGGTCAAAGTTCCCCACGTTTTGGCAGAAATGGTTGATTAAACAGTGACAACAAGTAATAGTTATCAATTATTACTGAGTATTTAATGGTTGTAATTATCAAGGGCTTTAGGCTACAATTACAACACCAGAGGATATCTTTGTCTTCGATTCATAAATAAGGATTTTTGGTTAAGAAATTAATTTTGTCAAATTATGATTTTCAATTATAATTATTGATAAATATTAATTAATCAATAATCATAATCCAAACAGCAGACAACAGCATCTTCTTTGGCAAAATATATGAATAGAATGTTGCACAATCTGTGTTGAATGAGCTGCTCTTGACCCTCACAATGATATTGCCGCTGTAATCATGGCACAAATATGCAGAACAGAGGTGTTGCATGCAGTACTTCCAAAGTTGTTTTCCTCCATTTCCAGGTCTGTACTCTGTCCCGCCCCCGTCATTTCTTTCCAATGGGAGCCATGATCGTCACCCACATGGCTTTGTCTACAAGTTATAGTTCACTTGAAAAAAGTACATAGGCCAGTGTGCATGACACAGTTTTAGTTTGGCATGGAGGACAGCAGTGACCATCCAGTTTCACATTCCTCACTGAATGGATATGCTGCCAGTATGCCCCTTGATGCCCACCTCTTATATAAACTTACAATAAGCCCACACCATCTCCATGCAGAGGTTATAAGCATTCTCTAACCAATCTGAGAACTTGCTTGCCATTTTGCTTGTATTTGAGAGCCTACTGTGCTGTGCTCCAGAAGACCTCGCCAAGACCCTGGAAAGTCTGTTCACATTCTGACCATTTTTTATGTCTTAGTGAGGCAATACTCTAGTGCGAAAGGGGTGTATAAAGGAAGTGTTTTGTTTTGTCAGCACCTCTGTAGAGTTACTGAAGGACATGTACTTGAACACTTCCTGTACTCCTAACTGAAGGGAGAATCAACTGCAGCTTGAACTTGCAGAAACGGTTTAATGAGGAACATTTGTTTCCACATAGAACCCCTAATAATCCATCTTTTTTATAGAGAGGAAAGTCACATAAATTATCATTTTATTCCCCTCTGAAGGCATATTACCAAGGTCTGCAAGAACCTGACAGAGAGGCCTTCGGGGGTGGAAAGCTGCATGCTAAATTATATTTCTCTGACCGATTTCACTTTGTCCCAGCAAGTTTGCTAATCAGTGGGTGTACTGTGGAAGAACTACTTGGTCAGACAACATTTTATGCGATAGTAAAATGGAGTCTTTTTCAAGTGAAAACATTTGCAGTGGGAGAATATCAAATAATGAAAGGTGACATTTTGAATCTCATACATATGCATTTGGACGCATTTTCACGACCAAAGGTATCGACTATTTCCCACACACTTCTTTAAAATAGCCATCATAATGGACTAGAAATCAATATGAGGAAACCTGAAGTTGTTTGAACTCGTCAGCAGCTTGTGAACTTGTGGAATAAGGTGTCAGCATCATTGCCCTGACAGTCTTTTTTCCTCTCATCTGTTTGCCAAACTAAAACATTCCACAGTGGTATGCATCTTTGAGTAGGAGTGAGCACACTGTTGCAGAATTAGCTGAGTGGTGAGTCACACTGGCCAATGGACACAGCGCTGTGAGTCAGCCCAGGTTGGTCCCTACGCTCTGATACATACTCAACAAAAAAAATTAGCAATCCAAAAAAGTCAGCTAACTTTGGCTCCTGCTCTGTTTTCTTGTCTTTGCACATATTTTAAAGAGAACATGTGTACTGAATGTAGTCTTATTTTCAGTTACTCTTTACATGCCCACTACACAAATTGGCATTTTGTAAATGTCATCATTCCCTGATACGTTTCCTCAGATGATTTAAAACAGAATTAACAAGACAGTACTGCAGCTTTTTATTCATCTTTAACCGCTCATCAACCATTTCAGCAAGAATGCGGCAGCTGCGTTCATGGCTAAAAGATTAGGCAGTGGCCGCCATGTTCAGCCAAGTCAGTTTTTGTGGTGACAGTTGACTTTGCCTTTAGGGATCGGCTCACTAGGAGAAAGAGAGTGGTTACTATCAGGCAGGTGGTTCTTATTGTTAAAGGTAAGAGTCCCAGGCTTACTTGTAGATGAGTGGGTTGGTTCTGAGGAGAAGTGAGCAAGCCACAGTTGACAGGCAGGCGTGCTGTGCGAGCAATTTCCTCCAGATGGTGAATAGTGTTGGAGGGTGGACAGGCAGGGCAGGTGAAGCGAGAGGCGATCTTGCAATCTGATCTTGTGGATCCAGAGCGGTCCTTGGACTGAGGTAAATTCACTGAAGTATTTACCATTCAGCAGGAGGCTAAACCACAGTGGGTTCTCCAGGAAGAGGGTTGCTGACAGCCAGCAGGGTAAAAGCCAGAACCACGGAGGATTTATCCAGAGCAGGGTCTTGTTGACAGCAGCCTTCAGGGAGAAACAGAGCTGGGATTAACAAAGGCGGGTTAGCACAAAGGCAAACACAGAGCAGGGTTTGTTGGTCTGATTACCACTTAGCAGAGTAAACAATGTCCTCCAAGGTCTCAGCTGCTTAAGAAGCTCCTCAGTGATTGCTCTTGATGCTGTGCAGCTACACCTAGCTGTCACACCCTGGTGGAGGAAAGGAGAAACAACACTCACACAGCAAGAGAAACCTGCACACAGCTCTGTGGCCTGACACTTTGGGATGTTATAGAAATATTTTTCAAATAATTAGAATTATATATTATAGAATGACGCTAAAACAAATTTAGCTTAGGTCACTTTTAAACAGATTGTAAATAAATTATAATGGATCTATTTCTTACTAAGAAACATTCATGTACAAAGTCTTATTGCGCCTTCCTAAATGTCACTGAACCCATGAATACCATTTATGATGTAAACAGACACAAATGAAGCAGAATACTAAATAACACCAATCCAATTCCAGATATCTAGGCTGTGATTTCTAAAGGAACGTCAGGCATCTCACCCAGGGTCTTTATTTCTAGAGTTTGTATGTTTACTACAGGCATTAGTTTATTTATATGACAACTTCATAGATGGCACTAACCTTTGTATACTTCTGCATGCGTCCTCAGAGTCCCCAAACTCCATCTAGTGACCAGAACCAGGAGGACCCACTGTTTGGAGAAGCAGCAGTTACTGAGGAGGGAGGTCAAGCTTTCCTGTCTGAGATCAGTGAGGAGGACGTGGAGGTGCTTCGTCAAAGAGAGGAGGCTCTGCTTCAGATTGAAGTAAGATATTATCACAACAAACCTGAAGATTTCAAGTAAAGTCCAATTAGTGAGCTAAAAACTCAGAGACAATGCAGAAATACAAGCTGTTGGATAAGTGACGTTGGGACATTACTGAAAGTGGTAGTAGCAAGACTCTGTTGTTTTGTTGAGCATGTATAATTCTGGTATCACAAGCTTGGGACAGGAAGCCACCAACAATTGTTTTTAATGGAAGTCTTCAACTCCAACTCCACTGCAATGAACAAACTGCAGGAGGTCTTGATATGTGTTTGTTTGGTTACTTAACAGGAGTCTCTCTAGGACCTTTATGATGTGAGACATCAGGGCAACAGGTCTAGAGTCATTGAAAACTGATGGATGAGTTTTTTTTTGGTACCAGAAAGAAGTCTTCCACAGCATTAGACCCTTTTCCTCAGTCAGGTTCTGAGGTGTTGCAGAAACCCACATATCTATTCCGCTCACACAGAAGCCACTGTGTTGGGCTTCACAACACCTTGTGTCTCTGTTTGACACTCTTTTTTTGGACTGAATTATTATTCATTCATTTATTTATCTTCTATGCCGCTTATTCCATAATGGGTCACGTGGGAGCTGGTGCCGATCTCCAGCAGTCTATGGGCGAGAGGCGGAGTACACCCTGGACAGGTCACCAGTCCATCACAGGGCAAAACAGGGACATACAGGACAAACAATCATGCTCACTCTCATTCACACCTAAGGGCAATTTAGAGAGACCAGTTAACCTAGCAGTCATGTTTTTTTTTGGACTGTGCGAGGAAGCCGGTGTACCCAGTGAGAACCCACGCATGCACAGGGAGAACATGCAAACTCCATGCAGAAAGACCCTGTTTGGCAGTCGAACCCAGGGACCATTAGGGATTTAACATGTATGCATACATTTGAAGTAGTTCTGAATGTTCCGTAGGATGATATTTCTTTCATACTCATATTAACACCATGGATGAGTCAGTCAAAAAGTCATAGATAACCTTTTGCTCTAAAGGTTTCATTCTGTGCCCCCATTGCATAGAATAAAGTCACTCAGTTTGTGAATATAATCTGTTTGCTGACATTCACCCAGGACGACCAACTGTTGGAAAACCTGCATTTAAATAGAAATAGAAATCTGTATTTCATGTCTATAAATCTGATTTGAAATCTTAAATATCATGAATGTAAAAAGAAGATTTATTTGATGTAGTAATGGTTGAAATGGAGAAAAAGAAAGACAACTTTCATGTTTTATGTTTCTTCGACTATTTGCAGCCTGGAGGTTAACATAGCCAAGTTAGTAAGTTGAAATTCAGTTAGGCAACCTTCTCTGCTGCTACCCTCAAAATTATAAAAATATTTCGTCATGACAGTTCTCCAAAGCTGCTTCTGGCTATTGAAAGCTTCCCAATTATCAAGGCCTTTACCTGAAAGGTATGTTTGAAATTAAAATGCCACCTAATTTACCTTTTGCAGCAGGCATGTAAAGAAGACATTCTGTACAAGAGCTACCAAGAAACAGAGACATTTCTGATTAGTAACATCACTAATGGATGGATCTTTTAACTTACTATTTGTTGATCTAAAAATTGATAGAAACTATAAAAACTTAATTACTTAGTTTTGACAAATTTCTGACACATTTGGTAGCATTCATTTTTAGTTTAAATAATGAACCTGGTATTTGTGTAAAAGAGTCCACAATAAACATAATAATTAAGCGTCGGTTATGCTTTCCTACATGTAGTTATGCTCAATATTTAATTGCTTTTTGGATGTATTTTTGCTTTACGTCTTTTGGGTGGAAAAATGTCAGGCTCCTCAGCTGCAAAATGTTAAATCTTGCCTTAAACTGTGTGTTCCTGCCTTGAAGTGGTAAGCAGGTAGTGTGCAGTCTGAGATTCTCTATGCTGGGGCTGGAGATGACAATGACATGCAACCCATTTGTCAAACACTGTGCCTTATTGGAGACACACAGTAGCTCTCTGTTGGCATCGTTGCTCTGACACTGCTGCCACCAAACATGAACACACCCAAGATATTTCTATAGGGGTTGGACAATAAAACTGACACACCTGTCATTTTAGTGTGGGAGGTTTTATGGCTAAATTGCATGCCCAGAGTGAAGCATGGGGTTGGATCAGTGATGGTTTGGGCTGCCATATCATGGCATTTCCTTGGCCCAATACTTGTGCTAGATGGGCACGTCACTGCCAAGGACTACTGAACCATTCTTGAGAACCATGTGCATCCAATGGTTCAAACATTGTATCCTGAAGGCAGTGCCGTGTATCAGGATGGCAATGCACCAATACACACAGCAAGACTGGTGAAAGATTGGTTTGATGAACATGAAAGTGAAGTTGAACATCTCCCGTGGCCTGCACAGTCATCAGATCTAAATATTATTGAGCCACTTTGGGGTGTTTTGGAGGAGCGAGTCAGGAAACGTTTTCCTCCACCAGTATCACGTAGTGACCTGGCCACTATCCTGCAAGAAGAATGGCTTAAAATCCCTCTGACCACTGTGCAGGACTTGTATATGTCATTCCCAAGATGAATTGATGCTGTATTGGCCGCAAAAGGAGGCCCTACACCATACTAATAAAGTATTGTGGTCTAAAACCAGATGTTTCCGTTTCATTGTCCATCCTCTGTATTTTAGTGATGCTTACTTGCCTAAAATTAAGAATTATTATACAGTATCAATGCCTAGTGGGCTGAAGGTCCACCTTCCATGACTTGGCCAGTTGTGTTAAATGCTGCAGCCTCACCCTTTCCCTCTGTAAAAAAGATAAAGTACTTCTACATTCATTTACAGTAAAAGCATTTGTGATCCATGTCGGTGGTGCACAACATTAAGTGATGTCTGGATGATTTTGAAAAACAAGTTGCTGAGTCTGTGGTTTTATACGGCCCATTTAGAAACGTCTCATATTCATAAATTTCCATTTTTTCAGGTTTGACCATCTTAATGCATATGTAAAGAGAAGGGTAACAAGGGAAAAGTCAGGTAATCCCACAGTGATTGGTATGTACAAAGGAAAGGTTCCTGAATTCATGCGTACGCACAGGTTCATACATCTGGATGTTTTTGTGCTTACACAGTTTTCTGCATTTAAAGACATGCACAGTTTTAGTAGGAAATCCAAGCAAGTCTTTTTCTTCTGCTTCTCCAGTACATCTAAAATAACTTTCTTTGAATTGATGAGTCTAACATTGAATTATTTGAACTCCAGAACAGAGGACATGTTTGGCACAATTCTAAAACAGCATTCCAGGAAACAAAACTCAGGATTAGACATCCCTTGTTGCAGTAAGGTCTAGCCAGCTCACCATCATAGAATCCACCATGAATTCCACTGTGCATTAGAAAGTGCTTGAGGAAAATGAGAGGCAACCTGTAAAAAAGTTAAAGCTGCGGCCAACCTGGACCCTGCAATGTGACAGTCCAAAACATACCTGTAAATCAAAGCCCAGATCTTGATATTATTAAGATGCTGTGGGGCAAGAAACCCCTGAAACGTCTTATAGTTGCAAGTCCACGATCTTTTCCTTAGCTGATGTCACTGACCCCTGCTGTGTAGGTTTGGAAGAAGTTTCAGTTAAGCTGCTGTGTTGATGCTGTAAAAGATTCACCTGGTTCAAGCTTGCAGTCCGAATGTATTATCTGGGTGATCCTGCTGGGAATAAGCATGACCTCAGTTACATTATGGCAATGAAAACTAACAACCTGTTATTGAGTTAAAGAGACTTGTAACAGGAATTGAGTTAAAGAGACTTGCTACAGACAAGCATGGACAATGTCCATGCTTGTCTGTTGCGAGACTTTATACACCTAGACCCAAGTAAACTTTACATCAGCTGCTAGAAAGCTAGAGGCTGCTTGAGGTAGAGAGCTGCTCGTGTTGTTTCCTTATGCATTTAAGGATGACACAAACATATTCATAAGACCTTTTAACTGTGGCTATAAAATAAAAAATGTAACGGTTGGTACTCTTTGGTGGTTGAGCCCTTTACATTCACTGCTATCTATATTTGGTGACGTGTCTGACATGTAGTGTTAGAAGGAAAATAAAATGACTTTTTAATAGCTAAGGGTTTTAAAATTTGATGCAATTGTTCTTTTTGTCTTGATCTAGGTGTCTGCTAAATTGATGAAAATCAGTCTAAATCTTCTGAGGTACATTAGGCTTTTTTTTTTTTTTTTACTGTGTCCTAGAAAGTGGCAAGAAAAAGCCCAATAGATTTACTTTCACAAGTGGAGCATTACAGCTAATGCTTTAAAGCTCTGCTTGATATTTTTAAAGAAACTTTATTAAAAACTGCTTAGGGATTATTTCAATTGTTATGGACACGGAGAGAGAAACGAAAAGGAAACAAATAAGAAACACGAAAAAGAGAGAGGTGGGGCAAAAAGGAAAAAGAGAGAGACGGAGAAAAGAATGGAGGAGAGAAAGAAGAATTATGAGAATGCAGGATAACACCCTGCTTACTTCTACACCTGCAGAAACATTCATATCAACAGCTTTTTACCAAAAGCACGGTTCCACTAAACACCAAATGTGTTTAGTGGTAAATGCGGTTCAACATAGAACATTTGTGTATATGTTAACACCTAAATCTAAACACAAGGTTTCTCCATAAAAATATGCAATAGGGAGTGTGAGGAGACAAAGACCTGGAGCTGGGACAGATATTGAGGAGATCCGAGCCATAGACATCCAAAGGACCCCCAGAGCACCGGAACCCCTGGAAAGCCCACAGGCCCCGCCGGCAGCTGTCTATGCCTGAGCAGATCCAGCCATGGATCCAGAGACCCGAGACCCCAGGACATATCACTCCTCAAGCAGAGGCCTGACAGAGCCTAGGGGTCCAGGCCCCGGCAAGTTGCCACCGGGAGTGAACCAGGACACACCAAAGCACCTCAAACTAGAGCCGCCACAAGATGAAACAGTCCCAAAACCCCAATGAATTCTGACCCTAATCCCATGAGCTCCCCACCCCAATGAACCCCAACATGAATTTCCCCACAGGGCCACCCCCAACCAGGACACAGATATCGAACACATGTCCTCGAACCCAAACGGTATGAAACGCCCTCCCCACAGGGGCACATCCCCTCAGGTGAGATCCATCCCCGAAAAGCCGACGAAGCCACAGACACACAGCGCAAGCTCAACACGCAGCCCCGCTCCAAGTACCCCCACCGCATCCTGGCCCCCATCACACAGTGCGCCGCGACAGCAAGGCAAGGGCCCCACGCAACGCCACCCCACCCTCCGCTCACAGGCGCAACAGGGCAGACACCACTGAGCACAGCGCCCACAACGGAACACCCGACCCCACACCAAGATGGGACAAACTCCCCCGGCAAGAGGTCCACTGCCAGCAGCAACCACCCAGGGCCGGCGTCCCCCACCACGCCCTCCGTATCCACACAAACACACCACATCACTGCCACTGCAACAATTGCCCAGGGAGAAACATTAACCAGCTTCGATCTACCATCGCCACTCAGCCAATTCAAATGCCGGTGATCCCACATCCAAAAAAAGGACACAATGCCCCACCCACACTCTGCAGCCCCTCCACACCACCCTCTAGCCCACTGCCCCGATCTCTCCCCGGACATGACAGCCAGCAGAGCAGCACACCAAGACATGTTCCACTGGCCCACCCACCCGACCGCATGACTGTAGCCCGGTGCCTAATCAGGGGCCAGCCACAGAAGGAAGCGTCGGAGGAAGGCCACCACAGCACGCCAAGGACCAGGTACCCTGCCAACCCCACACCCAAACCCTGGAGACGGACTGGGCACCGAAGCCAGAGACCGAGATCTAAAGAAATCCAAGCGATCCTGAGGGAGCCAAAAATGCCAGACCCGGCACCAGTCAACCCCCAAGACCCGAACCCCCACCCCAGCCCAGACCCCAACCAGAAGGCCCGCTCCCTCTCCTGGCCTCTGACCCCAAATGTCAAACACCGAACGGGTGTGTGAAAAGACCCCAAGCCTACCTCCGCCGTCTCAAATGTGGATGTGTGTTGTAGAGTGCATTTAAAAAGAAAAACAGGTGGGGAAGAGGGTCTGCCCTCTCCACCAGAGGCACCATAGGTGAGATTATTAAAATACACTCCTTCTTGATGCCTCTTGAGGTACATTAGGCTTTTGATTTTATGTGACAGTGAGCTCTCAAACTGTTTTGGGCATGCATTAAACGTTTGTTTCAAAAGTTAATTTGGTTTATTATTTTGATGGTAGCATATGGTGGTCCATGGTGGGGCATGCGGTCCATCCTATCGGGCTGCCACACACCTGCATGGCTTGGTCATGAGAGAACTACAGGTGGGACAGGTCTTGTTGTTCTAAAGGGATGGCTACAACTTAGTCATGCAGACACTGGGCTAGCAACACTCCAAGGAAGCTGTTGCCATGTTTTTAAAATCATAGTTGCTATGTGTGTCATATTTCACTAATGCTTTGCATGCATGTGCAACAAACTATGAAATACTGCTTTATACAGGCCCTTGTACATAGAAATAGCTATGTATTGGGTGGTTATGTAGGGTTTTTAGCTCCAAATTGTGCCAAGACATGTTTGTGGAGGTTGCTGAAGTTTGGAAGTGTAATGTAACTGTTAGTCTGTGAAAAAAAAAGCTCTGGCATTGTTTTCAGTATTAACCACAAAGGACGAGAAGGAACGCACTAGTGCAAAAACTTCAGAATATAATGTTACAATACACTCATAAAAATGTAAAAACCAACTAGCAGTTTTAGCGTCTTGTTGTAGGAGTCTGACAGCAATCAGTGAAAAATACACACATACCTCAATAAAACATCATAGTGCAGATGTGATTCTCTAGGCACTAGCGTTGTTCTAATATGGTTAGGAAAGCAGCACAGAAAAGCATATTTGGCAAAGACTTAGAGTACAGAAGGTCATGACTGACTTTAAGCTGGAGGACGTTTTCCAAATTTGCTTTCAAATATTTGTGAAGGTCTTGGAGACCTTAGGACGGGCGTAATCTGGTGTAAAAGGGACGTAAAATAAAACTCACTAATCGACAAATAAATGTTATAATGGCAAAAATGGCAAAAATGTCTTCAACTGCATTTTTTATCCACAATAACATTTGTCTGTAAAAAAAACAGTTAGTTACCTGACACAGGCTGCCACATTCTGCTTTTAAAATGACAAGCCTTTACATGGCAGCCCCATTGTGGACCCTGGCTTGCCATCCAGCTCTCTCAAGACTAATGATAATGTTTTAGGAGCACTTTAGAAGCATAATGAAGATGTATCTTTCTGCCCGGTTGAGCTGTCTGAACTTCATCAGTGTTCCAAATACGTTAATCCTACTGCAAGGAGTCAGATTCTGAATAAGAACAAAAAAAGGAAGAGCACCAATCTTTTTTCCAGGGAGTGACACATTGTGAAAGAGCCTCGGTACAAAATTACAGTCTCATTTTAGCACCCTGGCAGAGATGGGCCAGGCAGATGATTGGTGTTCAGACAGGGCAGTCTTTGTTGCTCTTTGGTCATAGCTGTATGGACAAATGTCAGCAGCAGCACACAAGCAGGAGCTAAGGGGCTTGACGTTGCTCCTTTGGGGAGTGATACAATCTAACAATGCTCATTTTCAGCTCCACACCACCATCTTCACATCCTTTCTTTCCATCCAAACAGCCTCCCATTCATATATCTTCCCACCACTAAATCAGTAATGAGTCCCAACACACCATGCTTTCTTCCCAAAGCACCAAGGGAACCTGGTTTCTGTCATCATTATCAGTTTCTCTCCCTCTCTCACAAAAAGTTTGGATCTGAGGTTAATTTTCCACCTTCAGAGACTGGAGCCCTGTGGAGGCTTACAAGCTGCAGCTATCACTGGAAGTTACGTTGCATTATCTGGATATAAGAACATCTGTGCCATTTGCAGAGTTTTGGAAACCTTTTCACTCTCAACTGTTCTGGCTTTTGGTTGTAGATCTCTGGTCAGCTTTTAGGCTTGGCTCATTACTCTTGTGTGTCATTATAATTTTCCATATGTTCTGACAAGAGAGAGGTTGATATATATCACCATCCAGCCTGTGCAGCACTTCAGATTTATTTGTTTTACTGTCACCTTCCATCTGCACTTTATGT
This sequence comes from Girardinichthys multiradiatus, assembly GCF_021462225.1. Lineage (NCBI taxonomy): Eukaryota > Metazoa > Chordata > Actinopteri > Cyprinodontiformes > Goodeidae > Girardinichthys > Girardinichthys multiradiatus. The sequence continues at coordinate 24,467,139 of NC_061796.1, read as the reverse complement.
GCTTTGGCACAGAATGACACTTAATCAAAAATGTTTGTTTTTTTAAAAAGGCATAAGATAGGAAAATGTTCAAGGGGAAACACACCACACATGGGTCGAAAGTTAAAAAAAGTTATCCCACAGCAAATTATGCCTATTCTACCATTGCACCTTGGGGACCATGAGTCCAAAGTTACATCTGAAATCAGCTAAAAGATACAGGGGTTGGACAATGAAACTGAAACACCTGTCATTTTAGTGTGGGAGGTTTCATGGCTGAATTGGACCAGCCTGGTAGCCAGTCTTCATTGATTGCACATTGCACCAGTAAGAGCAGAGTGTGAAGGTTCAATTAGCAGGGTAAGAGCACAGTTTTGCTCAAAATATTGAAATGCACACAACATTATGGGTGATATACCAGAGTTCAAAAGAGGATAAATTGTTGGCGCATGTCTTGCTGGCGCATCTGTGACCAAGACAGGAAGTCTTTGTGATGTATCAAGAGCCATGGTATCCAGGGTAATGTCAGCATACCACCAAGAAGGACGAACCACATCCAACAGGATTAAATGTGGACGCAAGAGGAAGCTGTCTGAAAGGGATGTTCGGGTGCTAACCCGGATTGTATCCAAAAAACATAAAACCACGGCTGCCCAAATCATGGCAGAATTAAATGTGCACATCAACTCTCCTGTTTCCACCAGAACTGTCCGTCGGGAGCTCCACAGGGTCAATATACACAGCCGGGCTGCTATAGCCAAACCTTTGGTCACTCATCCCAATGCCAAACGTCGGTTTCAATGGTGCAAGGAGCACAAATCTTGGGCTGTGGACAATGTGAAACATGTATTGTTCTCTGATGAGTCCACCTTTACTGTTTTCCCCACATCCGGGAGAGTTACGGTGTGGAGAAGCCCCAAAGAAGCGTACCACCCAGACTGTTGCATACCCAGAGTGAAGCACGGGGGTGGATCAGTGATGGTTTGGGCTGCCATATCATGGCATTCCCTTGGCCCAATACTTGTGCTAGATGGGCGCGTCACTGCCAAGGACTACCGAACCATTCTTGAGGACCATACGCATCCAATGGTTCAAACATTGTATCCTGAAGGTGATGCCGTGTATCAGGATGACAATGCACCAATACACACAGCAAGACTGGTGAAAGATTGGTTTGATGAACATGAAAGTGAAGTTGAACATTTTCCATGGCCTGCACAGTCATCAGATCTAAATATTATTGAGCCACGTTGGGGTGTTTTGGAGGAGCGAGTCAGGGAACGTTTTCCGGAACCAGTATCATGTAGTGATCTAGCCACTATCCTGCAAGAAGAATGGCTTAAAATCCGTCTGACCACTGTGCAGCACTTGTATATGTCATTCCCAAGACGAATTGATGCTGTATTGGCTGCAAAAGGAGGCCCTACACCATACTAATAAATTATTGTGGCCTAAAACCAGGTGTTTCAGTTTCATTGTCCAATCCCTGTACATTCTAATAAGCAAAGAATATTCATTTGCCATCTTCTGCAGAATCTTTGAAAATTCTGTTAATTATGAAGCACATTTATTATTAGATTGTATTGTTTTACCTCTCATCACAATCTGATCAGCTAATTTCATGATGGTAGACGGCATACTGGTGGCCTCCCCATCAAAATTAATGAGAATATCACTCTAGTGTGAAATCAAATTACTAATATTCCACTCAAACTTTATTATTCACTCATTCAGGTTGCATGTTCCCCCCTAATAAGTGACACTCCTTTTCTGTCACAGAGTAGGCACTTCATGAAAACTATATTTTAATTTTCTGCTTGCAGGGTGTAAGACTCTGCTAAAACTGAGAGGTAATAAGCATTTTCATAAGACATAATGTGTGTTTTTGTGTAAAATCAAGTCCCTTCATAATTTTTAAGTCTGTATAGTTTATGGTGTGTACTGTTTTCTATGCAATGTTTGCATTGGGAGGAAGGGGTTAATTTACAGTGTGCTACTTCATAAAGACAGATCGTTGCTTTTTGCCATGGTGTCCATACTAAATAAATTACACAAACACTAAACAATCTTGGGATGAAAGTTTAACTCCATTAATGCATATGAGTGCCTCAAGTGATCCAGCTGAATGCACAGGGCCAACTTCCCAAACCTTCAGCATTTAGCATTTATGTACATTTTGTACCATTGAAGCATATGTGCAAAAAACGTGGTGTCTCTGAGTTGTGTAGGTCATGCCACAGAATTTAGACATGTACAAAACATCCATGGTAGCCTGGACTAGCTAGATATCACTTACAGGTTGTATGATATGTAATACCTAAAGTAAAGAAATGCAAAATAAATAAAAAAACAGGAAAGAAATAAATGGTGCACAAAGCAGCCAGGAAGGCAGCAGAAAGTTATCAAAGAGTGAATACATTGTGAATGGGACACTAAATGCACCACTACAAATGTGCCAAAGCTGTGCCAAAAGTGTTTTTCAACTTGTATAAGGGAGTCTGGTCAAATAAAAGTGCTGATTTTCATTGTTGGACATTTTTTTTACATTGACATTTGCCTTGTGTATCATCAAAATGTACCATCGTGCACAACATAAAATCAATATAGTGAAAAAAAATCTAACAAAATTGGTTAATTTTGTCACCAGCTGTAGGAATTTTATTGAAAAAAGAATAATCCACGGCAAACTATGTAAACGATGCGAAAAAGGAATATTCAATATAAACTATGTATACAAATGCGCAAAAAAGAATTACCAATAGAAAAACTCATGAACTGCACGTCTCCTCTGAAGCAAATCTTTATCCTCCTCCTTCGATGCCGACAAATGGGCGTTTCTCTGCTCTTGTACCGGTATGCTCTGGCTTAACAGGTTAATTTCTGTTCAGGTACTGACCAGCTTTGTTACTCTGATGTCTAAAGCCATTCGCATTGCCTTTTCTCCAAACATGAGATGCCTGGTGGGGAAGTCACTATAATGATATGCAAGCTGACTTTCATTTAGCTCACACACTGATTAAAAAAAATTAAAAATGGGTAAACATCTAGTGGATCAGGTCGGTTTAGTTATTGGTTTTATTTAATTACACAATCTGCCAATGTCAGCAGTAATTTTGTAGTGTAAAGAGCACATATGAGGTGAAAACAATGATAACACATTTTCTAATCTGAAGAATGTTATACTAGTCTCACGGGTGATCAAGTCACCATACTGAAGGTTAAAGGCGATTCTATACCAAGTTCCCCTGGTTAAACTGATGGACACATTTTCTGGTCTTTAGGCCGACAGACATTTCAGTAAAGACTACAAAAGCAAAAGCTAAAGAGTTAAATGAATACCTTAATTTTTGTTGTTTTGGAATTTAGATAAGTCAGTGCATGTATTTAACTGTTGCCTCTGTCTTTAACATTTTTCAGCCCTGTCTCCTCTCTGCCCTCCAGTCCCTTCTGTTGGCAACATCTTATACATGGATGTTTGACCTTGGATGTCCACCAGGAAAGGAAAAAATGTATTTACATTTTTAAACCATTTAAAACAAACATGTCTCTCATACAGCTTGTTAGAGAGAAATGTAAATTTTTTTCTTACACGTCCTTCCCGGTTGTCTCAGTAGCAAAAATGTGAGTAAATCTACTTACTTCTTTTTTCACTGCAGTAGTGACACTGTTCTCTTTTCCCCATGCCTTTGGGTTTGGGTGGGAGATGTGAGGAGAATTTCATATCTGCATTAAACACACTTCTAAAAGAGAGCGAGAGCCATGTGAGGGGGTGTGGTGGGTTAGAAGAAATCACAGTGACTAGCAGATGAAAATTACTTGTCTTAGCTACTTGATTATTCATGTCTTTGCAGACTGCATTGTGAAATAGATTGTGACATTGCTGTCACTGTGACTAGACAGACAGGTAAACAGATGTTTAACATCATACAAAATTGTTTAAGCCATTGTGGATGTCTTAATGTTTTTGTCTATATAAGATATCACAGCCAGTTCCAATATTTAATTAATTGATGTACCCATCATAGTTCAAATGCAGTGATTCCAAACACGGAAAGCCCATTTCTGTAAGAGAGCCCTAGAGAGCTTGTTGGAGATGCAAGGCTTTTGTGTCAAGAGACTTTTAATATTTTTTACATATGACAAAAGTAATGACTCTCTATATCAAGCTTCTCAAACTGCAGTCCACAATCGCAGGTGTGGTGAAGCAGTGAAACATCTAGAATTTACAGGACACCTGCCCTAGAGGACTAAGGTTTGAGACCACTGCTAAAAATTATGATTTAAAAACTGCATTTCATAGTTGCTGTAACAAGCTGTTAGTTATAAACAATCACAGTGGCTGTTCCTTTTTTATAGAAAGACAATTATATGGTGTACTAATACACTATACTACCAAATATATTTGTCTTTCTACATTTACATTCATGAGATTTGATGACATCATATTCTTAATCTATAAGCTCCAATTTGTTGATGGACCCATCATTGTCAGCAATAGCAACTTTAAAACTTTTGTAAACATCTTCCTCAAAGTTTAGGAGTGTGTTCATAGTTAGATGAAAAAGCCAGAACTGCAGCTTCCATTCTAATTCTGTCATGGTGTGACATTTTGGACTTTGGTTTTGGTCTCTTGTGATGGTGTATTTTGTCTAGATGTTTCTATTTTTGTTTTTTGTATCATGTTTATTAGTTTGTTTTCCTCTACCACCTCCCAGTATTGTTGGTTTCCTCTCGCCCTTGTTCCTTTAGTGTTGCCTTACTTAGAATAGTTTCATGATTACTGTGTTTTTCATAGTTCTGTATCTTCCTTGGATTCTCTGTGTTTATTTATGTTAGGTCAGCTTTAGTTTTTGTTTACATCTTTGCTTGTCCTCACGTTCCCTACTTGGTTCTAGTTTATTTAGTCAGTGTGGTTTTAGGTTTGTTTACTTTTGTATCAGGATTCCTCCAGTTTTTTCTGTTTCCTTTAGTTCTTGGTTTTTCTTGATTTCTTATGCTTTGATTCTGTTTTATCTTGGTCTATAGTTTTCGTTTAGGTCTTTTTCACTGTTTTGTTAATTAGTCCATTTCCTCATGTCTTAATCTTATTAGGTTCACTTGCTCCCTCTGTCTCCCTGCGTCCATGTAACACCTGTTCGTTCACACTCCGTTCTCTACCCCACGTTTATGTGCCTTGACTGCAGAATCAGCTTGAGTAAATTTTGGATCTGGACTTTGTTGTACCTGCTGTACCTTGCTTCATTTCTTTGTAAACCTCTGGAATAAAGACTGAAGTCTTCTCACAACATGCGGCTGCCCAGCTCTTGTCTGCATTTTGGTCCGACCCAAAATCAGAATGTGACAAATTCATTCCAAAGATGGTCAGGACTGAACAGGCCAGTCAAGCTTTTTGATACCAAAATTGATGCACCTGCAGCCATGGAAGTGATAGTGTATATATTTATATATATATATATAGACTAGATATAGATTTACAGAGAGAGAGAGAGAACTTTAGTGTGCTTAAGGTAAAATGTAAATAATATCAGAACCAGAAGGTCCAGATAATTTTTACCTTAAAACTGTGGAACTGGCAGAGGGTGCTTTGTTTAATAATGACTGTACTCTTATATGTAACATGCTGTACAGGTTACATAATATAGGAGTTGGCATGAATAGAAAACAAAAACATCTAGGAATCTGGGCACTTCTCAGGTCCACATTGCTGTTCCATATGTGATGTGGGTGGAGGTGATAGAGGAGCACATCTCAGCACAATTGTGTGCTGTTGTTAAGGGGATAGCAAGTGTTTATGCATCTTTTCTCTTCAGTTGATATTGCACAATAACATTCACATGTAGGAGTGGGAGAAAAAAAATCTGTTTTTCTATGCATCAAGAAGTAGAGATGCACGATTCTGACTCCATTAACAAACGTCAAAACTTGATTTTCTTAATGTAGATTTAGAACCTAATTTTGAAGAACGCACAAGGCGTAACACAGAAGGCAGGGCTCATGAATGTAAGTGCGATGCCCAGAAAGTTTACTGTGAGAATTACAGGCCGAGAGAAAATTAATTGGATAAGATTTAAGCTATATACAGAATGTCGGTATTTAAAAGAAAACACAGTAAACCAGAAGCCCATAAAGCTAGCAATGCTAACTCAGAAAAGACAAAGTTAATTTAGGTTCATTCCAACTATTAGTGCAAAGGTTCATCAAGAGTCAATGGAAATTAGGACTTTTTGAGCAACGCTCTTTGGATATAACTTTCCAGCTCAAAAATACTTCATTGAACCATCGATCAACACACTACAGCTAGACCAAAACGAACTGGCGAAATTACAAGCATGTAAAGTATGATGCACGGGAAGCCATTCCCACAGCATCTAATGTCAACATAACTGCATTGTCTGATGCGCAGCAGTTAGCGTTTTGTGTGCTCCAAGCATGAGCAGTAAGGGAGAGTTTAGCAGAGAAACAGCAGATCACTATGAAGGAATTTCTTTTGGTTCCAGACTAAGTGAAAAATCTGTATATACAATGGTTTGTCATCAATTTATATATAATTACATTAGCCTTCTGAGTCTTATCGAATTGATTCGCCAAGTGTCTAAAGATTCCCACCCCATTTATCTGCGACATCTTCATTTGGGCTGTTTAAACACTTGCCTGCATAGCTGCCTCAATGGGCAATACAGAACTCCTTATTTTGGTGTCAAATGCTGTGTTGTTTTTATTAAATGTAGTTTCTGAACCTGCTGATTGATTCATTAAAAAAAAAAAAAAAAACACAGACCACATCGAGCCGCCTTCACATTGTAAATAGTTTTCCCTCTTGCAGGCTATAAATTTGCCAGGATGCATCAAGAACAGAATAAATTGAAATGACAAGTGTTGACAGCAAATGATGACTAATGTGTCTGTGGAGACTGGATACATCACAGAATGTTGCCACATCACACCTGACATGACAGAATCTGTTGATGTGCTCCTTGACCCAGAGTACAGCTGATGTACAGCAATACACCCTCCTAAAATCAGACCCACACATGCACAATGGCCTTCGGTTTCCACACAGCCAGTACTGAATAATTGTGACACCAGTTTACATATCTTTTCCCATTTCAACTTTTTTTTGGACAAAACAAAATTAAAAAGTCTGATATAACACCCCCTACTGCTAGATCGTTAGCAAAAGACAATAAAAATGATAAAATAATCTTCAATGCCTTTTCGTACTGACTAGATCAAAGCACTTTTAAACTACAAGTCTCGTTCACCTAGCCACACCCACACACACATTCATACAGTAAAGACAAGTTGGGCTTAAATGGCTTGTTCAAGAACAAGATCCATATGTGAAAAGTGAAGAAAATGTAATTGAACTTTCCATTTGCAAGAAAACTACTCTTTGCTATATAAACTTAAATTTTCCTTTTTGGCTGATGCCCAACACATGCCTGTTGTTTGCCATTACCCTCTTGCAAAACATTTAAACCCTCTGAATGTTTGCGATGTCAGCAGGAATGTTTGTTTCCCAACCACAATATTTTCAAAGGATTGATATGCTAGACATTAAATAAAATCTCAGTCCTAACTGAGAAATCTTTAGCTATGAGACTTTACAGTTCAAAGTCCAATACTATCAATAGCAAAATGTGCTTTTCAGAACCAGAAACTTTGTTTTTAAATCACTGAACAGCAGTCAGATTTTCTCTTTCTCACACTTCCAAAGTATCACTGAGGTCAGGTGAGCAGATGCTCTTCCATAAGCTGAAATGCAGAATAAAGTATTTAACACTAGAACTCCCAGGGCCGTCAATTTGACGGTTTTGAGAATTTGACATGCCATAACTCTGGTTTATTAAAACTCTTATCTTCCTGGCATCCTGACTTTTTCTAAACCTGAGTCTTGTGTATTCCTATGTCTCTATTTAAAAAAAATAACAAAGTAAATAAAATATCTAAGTATTTCTACCTCTAACTACCACAGCCGCTATTTTGACGGCCCTATTATTTACATTGATATTTTTTTTCCCGTGGCTGAGTAAACGTGCGAGCGTTGCCTTGCAACCGCTACTCTAGAACGCAGTCTGAGAAGGAGATTGTTGGCGTCCTACAAATGGCTTCTAGAAGGATATTTTCTGCTCAAGAGGCATTGGAAATGCTTCAAAAATTACATGATTATGATTCTGGGGTCCAGAGGGATTCTGACAGCTATTGGTCAGCATTCAGTTCCAGTGACAGTGGGTCAGAGAGTGAGCCTCCCCCGGCTAAAAAACACGAGTCGTCCCATTAGCAGGAGGTTGTGGCGCATTATTTCAAGGAAGTAAAAGCCTAGCTTATGTAACGATTTTATCATTTTAGGCTATAGTTTATAGATTAGTAAACTAATAATCTATAAACTATAGCAACACTGCCACAATCAGCACATGTTCAGAGACAGGGAGACGAGCCTGGTGCCCAGTGCCCAGCTATAAACCCAGCAAACCAGCTCACTGGCAGGAGAGAAACTAAAAAACAAGGTACTAATAATGGAAATAGAAATAAACAATAAGTTAGGTCATAGATATAGTAGCCCACTAACAACAATCTATTCTGCGGTTTACAGCGTTTTCATCGCAAGACGAGTGCACACCTGGGAAGGAGGAGGAGATAGGAAAGGATTTGACTGTGTGGACAGTGGTAGGGGAGGAAGAAAGTAGAGGGAGGAGTCAGAGCCAGAACGCGTTGACAGAGCCAGATCCAAAATGCCCAGACCGCTTTCCTCTGCTTGGAGGACGCCGAAATGCTCATCCATGTTCAGGGCTGTGCTGTTGCTGAGGCTAACAGAGTTTTGGGAGATGATTCCTCCTCAGACATGAGTGTGGATGAGCTGAAGGCATTTTTAGCACTAGTTTATGTCCGCGGAGTGAAAGGGGGGCGTAACATGGAGCTGTCCAGCTTTTGGTCAGATTAGTAAAGCTTTTTTTTTAAATGTACCCACTACTCTGTATTATTTTTCAGTACTATTTATAAATAATAATAAAACTTAATAGGTTTTGATCAAATACTATTATTGATTCTTGTCAAAACCATAATTTTATAGCGTGCAAGAAAACCTGTAGCATTCTGACCAATGTAATGTGATTACATCATCACCGCCTCGCATCCAGAATGCTCGCCGTCAAATTGATGGGCTTGGGAGTTCTAGTAGTGTTAGAATTCTGGGAGTTCTAGTGTTAACCATCTTCGTGCTGCAGTCAGCATGTCATACTTTAAAAATACTAAACATCAAATTTTTATATCCCGTCAGTTAAACCAAACTAAATTTTTTGCATTTTTCATTTTCATTTACAGAATTTTGCTGGTATTCTTGCATAGTTTCCTTTTTATTTTCATACTTCCGGACCTTTTATGGGTGCAGCACTTTGGTCAACTTCAGTGGGAAAAGGTCTCCACATGGAACTGTTTTATATGTGACACACTGCTCCGAGGAACCAGTTGCGAGGACGCGCAGTGTCCTTGGCCCTCTCTGCGCCGCATTGAGAGGTTGTATTCCTCTTTGTCTCTAGTCTGGGTTAATGGCCTTACATACCACCTTCTTTTCTGTTGTTTTTCCAAAGCTACAGGGGAAATCAGTTCCTCCTCCTCTTCCAATGACCCCATGGCAGAAAGTTTGGGAAATGTAAGAATTTGTCAGAAAGAAATGTAGGAAATTGGTGATTGGCTGGACTATGAAATCTCAAATGTTCAAAAACAGTGAGCTCAGAGTCTGGATTGCTCACAGTACACCCGACTCTGTGGGAGCCTTTAAAACGGAGTCGTCCCTATCCTCTGTCACCACGTTTGCTTGCTGCCATTAGCTGGTGTCAGGTTTAACCAACCTAACAATACTTATAACAACACAAAAAGAAAAGAGAGACAAAGTATTAGTTTCTTTTACTCGCTTTGCGAGGAGAAACGGTCAAGATATGCCCAGTTACAGATCTCGCACCGCTCTGAAGCCTATCCGACCGCTTCCTCTTTTTAATGTCTTTCGGGGGTCCCTAGTTTACAAAAACATTGTTCTCTAAAGGATGGGGGAAAACAACAACTGCATCGTAAACAGGTCATAAACAGCTTTATACATTAACAACACATTCCCACAGTCTCCTCTAACTTGTAGGGTCAGTTGTGCCTTTTGTTCAGTGTAATCAGCCTTCATCTTTATGACCTCCTCAACTGGACTGCTTCCTTCTCTGCTAGTTCAGCACCATTTATGACCTTTGCCTGCAGACAAACTCACACATCCTTTACTCACACAAACATCATGAAAGGTTATGAGATCAAATAGTCAAGTTAAAGAATAGGAGAAAATATAAGATAAATCTATATTCAATTATTCCAACAGCTGGACTCCCTTAGATGGATAACGTCATATCAACTAGGCTTACTGGATCAGCTGAATGCAACTGTATTGTTTATTTTTATGATTAAGATGCATTTTATGGAACTGAATATGGATATTTGATTTTATTGGTATAAATTAGATCAATTTAAAGATACAGATATGAATTGGATCTGTTGTTGTCTTCTAAAGTGTGTTTAGATGACATTTGAGTATATCAAATTATCTAACATCTGAAATTGTTACTGTATAGGTACTGTAATTTAATATAAACATTTTACAAGTAACAAATTAAACAAAAATCATTGATTGTGTAATTCAAACACATGATTAAAAAGAGTAGACAGTTTATTCCTTTAGGAATCACATTAAACACATTGAAAACACAGAGTAAAATGGTGGGACTCCTTCCTCACAAGGTGTTGCTGTGCTTAGGTTTTAGGTAAAAGAAGCCCACCAACTACGCCAGTATACATCAGAGCAGGGAACATATTTAAAATGGGTAAGGCCCATCAGTAGTTAATGCAAGTGTTGTGTAGGACCGGGGTTATCGTCAGACGTATTTCTTTACCACCTGCGCTGCTACAGATTTTTACAGTTATTTTAACTCCTGTAGCATTTAAATAAAATCATACACTCGATTTTCTATATTGAAAGGATTCCAAGATGAATATTTTTTTCATCATCAAATGTCCCCAAAGTCTTATCAGTACTTCCTAAATAACCTTTTAGAGCACTCTGACTTCTGTACATGAGTTTTGGTAAAATAATAAAATTGGACGAAGCTCCAGTCACTAATATACTAGTGACTGTTTGAAGTGTTGCAAAATAATAAAATCAAATTGTTATTAGAAAATGTTATCTTATTTTATGTCTCTATGGAAGCTAATTATAAACCCAGGAATAGCTCTTCGTGCAGTATAGGCAACTATTTTTGTCATATTTTTTGGTTCCACAGTTGGTATTCCTGCTTATATGTTGTACCATATATTTGTCACTGATCAGGCCTACAAACTCTAGAGAAACTACATACGACATTTAAAGGATGACCTGATTTTCTTCCCATGTTGAACAATATATTTTCTCAGTAAAGAGGAGTGGAAGGAACTGTTGAAATGGTCACCAAGACTAAGTTTCCCTCAGTCTTACCGCCCCAGAGAAAATCGGCAGCTTTCCAATCTGATTTAACACTGACCTCTGGATTATGCTGTCCATGGTTACTGGAGAGACATTTTGATTTTGTTATTATGGAAAAAAAAAAATCTTTAAAAATGCTGCTGTAAGAAAGTCTCACAATGAAACCGTGTGTGCTTCATTAGCTCAGACTCTGTTAAGGGGATTTTATATTTTGTAGCATTTTTATAAAAGACCAGTGTAGAAGCGACTAGTGTTTCTTAATATTATTTAATAAACTAATAAGTGTCGGTGATGTTATTTACGAAGTGTTGGATACGACTGTGGTGGTATTTGATCATTTTATAACATTATGGGCCAGATCTTCAAAAATCCCAAATAGCAGATGCTAATTTGCGTGTACTATAAATAAATTGCACGTGCAATAAGGGGGCGTGTTACATGCGATATTCAAAGATTGCACGTGCAATGGATAAAGGTGCAAAACAGGTGCAGACCGCCCTATTTAAATGAGGAAATTGCGTGTGCTACTGGCTGGAACACGAGGAAAAGCAAACAGATCCTCTTCTGTGTTGCTAGAAAGATGAAGGGATTGTTACATTGCATCATAATAAATAATCCAGTTGCTGATTTTTTCCTTCTGTTCTGTTCGGCCCTTGCTTTTCTGGACTGTTAGTTAGTTAACTTTTGTTGTGCTACTCACAGCAGGTTGGTCATCTGCCCTTATGAGATTATTTCTCTTATCTTGCTTGACGCAATTCACATCAAATTGGCCAATCGATATTAACCATATAAGACACAAATATGTTTGTTGATTAAGTTGTCTCCCTGTATCTTTTAATTCTTGTTGGAGACTCATCGGGTTCTGTTGTTTTTTTGACAGTATATGTTTTAAGAGTTCGAACATATACTGTTGTAATATACTGTCGAACGTAATATTAGCAGCACAAAAATAGTTTGTTGTAGATGTTGGCAATCTGTATGTTATAGTTTTGCCAATTTTAAAACATAGCGTCACATACCTCTCCTGCCAAAAAGTTAAATCAAACATTTATATATGTAAAAATTTATTATTTTCCAATGATTTTACTAAATTCAGGACAGCCGCCAACATTGTTGTATTACATCTCACACAAAATCACCTCACACAAAATACCCTACCGATTAATAAACACGTCAACCTCAACACTGCTATTTTTCTGTCATACCCTGTGCTAATTGCAAAACATCCACCATCATCAAGATCTCTGCATCCTGCAAGCACATAAACTTTCAGGCCAATAATCAGCCTCAACCTTTAATGTGACTTTTAAAGGTAAAGGTTTTCCAAAATGTGCAGCAAACAACAACACTGTCAGAGCAGCCAGAATTGGGTGAGAACAAAACAGGAGTAGTAACAATAAAAACACCATCATCTGTAGAGAGGATCGTGTTCGCTGAATCAGAGGCTCCAATCACTCACTGGAAGCAACATTGGTAGACTGGAACAATAAAGGGGCAGTAGAAATGGTTTTATTCATGAGAATCATTTCATCGCTGGCTACAGGGTAGGCAGTCCACTTCTCACCTTTAGCTGAAACTGTTCTGAAATATCTGTACATTTTTCAGTTCTGTTTGTAGGTAAAAGCTACTTATCAAACAAAGTTGTAAACTAGCACTTTGCTCTATAAGGAAGATTGATTGCAGTAAAACCTGGCTTATGTGACATGACTCTGTCAGCCAATACATTTCTTAACTGGCTTGTTGTTTATTTTTTTAGACGCAGCGATGCATTCAATAACAGAATGTGGCTTTGGAATTCTTATTACTTATCATTTGTGTTGCTCTCCCACCTCTTCATATATATATATATATATATATATATATATGCAAACAAGATGGTTCCGGTCCCTACCAGGTTCAAAGGTCCTTGCATGAGAGTAACCACTATGTGAAAACACCCTTAACCTCTCCAACCCTCTGCCAGGTGTTGCAGTCTGTCTGCTTTCTGCCTTCACGTAGCTGACTTGTGTGTTTAGCAGGCTCTTAGTGGTGCTGGTTCCCTTTAAAGACACTGACAGGAGTACTCTGCTGTGCCACACTTCCCTCTGCAGGCACAATAGAAAACATTCACATCGGATTGCAGTGATTTCCATCACTGCTCAGAGATGGAAAACTTCATATTTTACTGTCAATGATGTCCGTCTCTATAAACTTCAATCATTCTAAAGAAAAAAATTGTCACCCTTTGTCTAATGCACTTTCTAGGATACCATTTTTTTCCTGCTGTAATGAATAGTAAAACCCCTGAAATGAAATTGGGCCTCAGAATATATAAACAGGTAAAACTGTACACCTTTTGGTTGCAAAGCGGCCAAATACCAGCAGTCTTGCTGATCTTAAAACTGATCAGCCAGACAAGGTGTTGTGCTGGAACTATTTCACATGGCTTTTCACTCACCGTGTTATCTGCACAGGTTGCAAAGCTTTAAGCTGAGCTGCAGCTTCTTCAGTGTTTATATCAAACTGAATCAGACGAATCCTTACAGCTGGAGCTACATGAGGCATGTTGACTGAGGTGTCAATCAGATGCTCCACCAGGTTTGTTATGATTATTTTCCTTCCTGGCCTCTAGTTTAATTGTTTGTTGTCTCTGGTGCGATGCTGGTGTCAGACAGAAAAGATGTCTGAATTTCAGATTGGCTCTCAAAGAAATATGAAGACACCCAAAGCCCTTCATTTGTTCAGGTTTTCTTCCTAGTCACTCTTAGCAGCAAACAGCAGCACTGTTGACTAGTGCCAGAGGTTCGGAGGTCAGTTTTGGCCCTGAGGAAGTCTTAGACTTAGACCATAATGTTTGGGAGCATCCAACAAAGGCCCCAGGACAGTTTATTGATTCTTGGCGAGTAAGTTCAGGTTTTGCATGTGTGGCGAAGACCCTGGTTATCAGTAAAAAGCTGCCCCCTGGAGCTATTGCAGCTCCAAGTTAAACTTTCTAAAAATAAAGGCCTGGCTTTTTGTTGGATTTTTCAGAAAAAGAAACAAGAAACAAAATTGCTAAAAAAAAAAAAAAAACTTTTCTCACAGTGCTAAAAAAATGTGCCTGAGCTCACTGTAATGATGCACACAAGACGATAATAGACTTTGGTGAGGCATGCGAAAGTGTTCTATGATCTGCTACGGTGGAACATCAAGCATGATAAAATTTTCTGTAAGGTTGTGACATATGCCAAGGTGGACGTTGACTTCACTATTTTAAAATAAAGGGGAGTGCACAGGTAACAGGGGTAACAGGTCCTGAAGGAAAACCCAGAGATCCAGCGCCCTGGTTTGCATATACATACAGGGGTTGGACAATGAAACTGAAACACCTTTCATTTTAGTGTGGGAGGTTTCATGGCTAAATTGGACCAGCCTGGTAGCCAGTCTTCATTGATTGCACATTGAACCAGTAAGAGCAGAGTGTGAAGGTTCAATTAGGAGGGTAAGAGCACAGTTTTGCTCAAAATATTGAAATGCACACAACATTATGGGTGACATACCAGAGTTCAAAAGAGGACAAATTGTTGGTGCATGTCTTGCTGGCACATCTGTGACTAAGAC
Source organism: Girardinichthys multiradiatus (assembly GCF_021462225.1). Lineage (NCBI taxonomy): Eukaryota > Metazoa > Chordata > Actinopteri > Cyprinodontiformes > Goodeidae > Girardinichthys > Girardinichthys multiradiatus. The sequence goes on along the minus strand of NC_061796.1, from coordinate 24,452,093 downwards.
AGCAAGTCTTTGTGATGTATCAAGAGCTACGGTATCCAGGGTAATGTCAGCATACCACCAAGAAGGACGAACCACATCCAACAGGATTAAATGTGGACGCAAGAGGAAGCTGTCTGAAAGGGATGTTCGGGTGCTAACCCAGATTGTATCCAAAAAACATAAAACCACGGCTGCCCAAATCATGGCAGAATTAAATGTGCACCTCAACTCTCCTGTTTCCACCAGAACTGTCCGTCGGGAGCTCCACAGGGTCAATATACACGGCCGGGCTGCTATAGCCAAACCTTTGGTCACTCATGCCAATGCCAAATGTCGGTTTCAATGATGCAAGGAGCGCAAATCTTGGGCTGTGGACAATGTGAAACATGTATTGTTCTCTGATGAGTCCAACTTTACTGTTTTCCCCACATCCGGGAGAGTTACGGTGAGGAGAAGCCCCAAAGAAGCGTACCACCCAGACTGTTGCATGCCCAGAGTGAAGCATGGGGGTGGATCAGTGATGGTTTGGGCTGCCATATCATGGCATTCCCTTGGCCCAATACTTGTGCTAGATGGGCGCGTCACTGCCAAGGACTACCGAACCATTCTTGAGGACCATGTGCATCCAATGGTTCAAACATTGTATCCTGAAGCCGGTGCCATGTATCAGGATGACAATGCACCAATACACACAGCGAGACTGGTGAAAGATTGGTTTGATGAACATTAAAGTGAAGTTGAACATTTTCCATTGCCTGCACAGTCACCAGATCTAAATATTATTGAGCCACTTTGGGGAGTTTTGGAGGAGCGAGTCAGGAAACGTTTTCTTCCACCAGTATCACGTAGTGACCTGGCCACTATCCTGCAAGAAGAATGGCTTAATTCCCTCTGACCACTGTGCAGGACTTGTATATGTCATTCCAAAGACAAATTGATGCTGTATTGTCCGCAAAAGGAGGCCCTACACCATACTAATAAATGATTGTGGTCTAAAACCAGGTTTTTCAGTTTCATTGTCCAACCCCTGTATATATATATATATATATAAGTACTTGGTGCACCCCATGGTTTTCTCCCACTGTAATGGTGGAATGAGCACAGAAAACTTCAAAGGAAAGTGCCCACAAACCTGATCAAATAACTGATTGCTTTGGTATCAGAGGAGCAGCAGCTCCACTCCTGGATGACAGAGTTCTTAATTTCAGTCAAATGAGTTATTGTATTTGGTAAAGGATATCCTTGCAGCGAGGTGGGTTGCCAGCCATTTTTGCCATTCTGCAGTAAACACTTACACCCTGATGAAATATAAAACTCCAAACTAATTGTTCAGTCAGGTGAAACCTCAAGGTGTTCTTGTTTAAGCACCTGACAGAGATCAGGTTTGTCATACAAGAAGCACCAATTTATCTTTCAACAGATTTGAAACAGGATTTAAAAGCGGAACTGCAGTGTATGTTCTGGATTCCTAAAACCCTATCATGTTGCCTAAACCTAAACAGAAAAGAGTGCTGCATAATTCCAAATGATGGTCTAACCTTCCTAAACAAAAAAGAAATCAAAAGTTAAAACTAAGTTAAAACATGAGTCCTACAAAGACTCTAAAAACTAATTTCAGACACTTTTAAATCAAAAAGACAAAGCCATTTGAACAGAAAAACAAATCTATTCATGCGTTCAAAGGAAATGGGTTTCTGTGGCTGCCTGATCAGAAGATAGTCAGTAGAGGCATCTAATCCAAACAGCATCATTTCCAACACTGAATGTATTGACCTTATGGAATACCTAATCACAAGGAATTTGTGCTTTAAAAAACTCTAAAAGGAAACTTTGAAGAAAAATCATCATTATAAGTCCTTTACCTTTGTGCACTCAGGCCTCCTGTGAAGACTTTTAGGTTTAGGCCTGTTACATTGATTGCAAGGCAAAGGTTACATTATACTTCTTTCAAAGGGGCATAAACTTGTCGTCACCACCACTGAATCGATATCTTGTGATATAAATTCATTTCATTAAGCTCAAAATAAAAGGTGTCTGATAAGTTTAAAATAGAATAATTTTAATTACTTATTTATATCTACAGCCTTTATTTTAATACATTTGGATATTTCTTCCTAATCCAGGTTCCCATTCAAGTTCTACATTTTCTGAGATACCTCTGCAGTTTTCTGAGATGCAGCTCTCCATAGCCTCTAAAACTTTGTTGTGTTGCCCAGGGTTCAGTGATTTAGTCCCCTTTTAATTTCAGTAGATATCTGGTTAATAAACAAAACAACAGGCATTCCTCAGGGCTGTGAGATGCTGGTGCCTGAATCCAGGGGCTTGGAACAGGGTGCACCTTGGACAGTCCTTTATTGGGTCAAAACAGAGATATATAGGACAGACAGGCATGCTTATACACTCTCATCTCAGAGCATCTAAATTTGCTATTTATTCCACCATAATTCTGGACTGTGGGAAACCAGAGTATGTACAGAAAATGACCAAAATGGGAGATCATGCAAACAGAACACTGATGGGATTGGGCTGGGACCTTCATGAAGCTACAGTGCTAACTACCCACAAATAGTCATACGAATGTATTATTTATTACTTTGGGCTGACAAAGTCCTGAAGTATTGCTGAGTAAAGATATACAGGTCATTCTCAAAATATTAGCATATTGTGATAAAGTTCATTATTTTCCATAATGTCATGATGAAAATTTAACATTCACATATTTTAGATTCATTGCACACTAACTGAAATATTTCAGGTCTTTTATTGTCTTAATACGGATGATTTTGGCATACAGCTCATGAAAACCCAAAATTCCTATCTCACAAAATTAGCATATCATTAAAAGGGTCTCTAAACGAGCTATGAACCTAATCATCTGAATCAACGAGTTAACTCTAAACACCTGCAAAAGATTCCTGAGGCCTTTAAAACTCCCAGCCTGGTTCATCACTCAAAACCCCAATCATGGGTAAGACTGCCGACCTGACTGCTGTCCAGAAGGCCACTATTGACACCCTCAAGCAAGAGGGTAAGACAGAGAAATAAATTTCTGAACGAATAGGCTGTTCCCAGAGTGCTGTATCAAGGCACCTCAGTGGGAAGTCTGTGGGAAGGAAAAAGTGCGGCAGAAAACGCTGCACAACGAGAAGAGGTGACCGGACCCTGAGGAAGATTGTGGAGAAGGGCCGATTCCAGACCTTGGGGGACCTGCGGAAGCAGTGGACTGAGTCTGGAGTAGAAACATCCAGAGCCACCGTGCACAGGCGTGTGCAGGAAATGGGCTACAGGTGCCGCATTCCCCAGGTCAAGTTACTTTTGAACCAGAAACAGCGGCAGAAGCACCTGACCTGGGCTACAGAGAAGCAGTACTGGACTGTTGCTCAGTGGTCCAAAGTACTTTTTTCAGATGAAAGCAAATTCTGCATGTCATTCGGAAATCAAGGTGCCAGAGTCTGGAGGAAGACTGGGGAGAAGGAAATGCCAAAATGCCAGAAGTCCAGTGTCAAGTACCCACAGTCAGTGATGGTCTGGGGTGCCGTGTCAGCTGCTGGTGTTGGTCCACTGTGTTTTATCAAGGGCAGGGTCAATGCAGGTAGCTATCAGGAGATTTCGGAGCACTTCATGTTTCCATCTGCTGAAAAGCTTTATGGAGATGAAGATTTCATTTTTCAGCACGACCTGGCACCTGCTCACAGTCCCAAAACCACTGGTAAGTGGTTTACTGACCATGGTATCACTGTGCTCAATTGGCCTGCCAACTCTCCTGACCTGAACCCCATAGAGAATCTGTGGGATATTGTGAAGAGAACGTTGAGAGACTCAAGACCCAACACTCTGGATGAGCTAAAGGCCGCTATCGAAGCATCCTGGGCCTCCATAAGACCTCAGCAGTGCCACAGGCTGATTGCCTCCATGCCACGCCGCATTGAAGCAGTCATTTCTGCAAAAGGATTCCCGACCAAGTATTGAGTGCATAACTGTACATGATTATTTGAAGGTTGACGTTTTTTGTATTAAAAACACTTTTCTTTTATTGGTCGGATGAAATATGCTAATTTTGTGAGATAGGAATTTTGGGTTTTCATGAGCTGTATGCCACAATCATCTGTATTAAGACAATAAAAGACTTGAAATATTTCAGTTAGTGTGCAATGAATCTAAAATATATGAATGTTAAATTTTCATCATGACATTATGGAAAATAATGAACTTTATCACAATATGCTAATATTTTGAGAAGGACCTGTACTCAATAAATACATTATAAAATTTCACTTCATAATTTCAGCAGGTAGTAAATAAACAAAATTTGAAACTAGCCCTTTGCTTGGCCTAATTTTCCTGAAGGACTGAAACAAACCACCTCTGAATAGTGCTGATATACTGTGCCCTGGGAAACCGGCTGTAATAAACCTGCTGTTGGAAACATAATGGAAAAACCTACAACCCTAGTTCTAAGCCTATTGCCTGTATCCAGAGGCTGTTAGACTCACTACTATCAGAATTTAAAGCCTATGAAAAATAGAAAAGGGCACATTGTTGGCTCCAAGCCTGGCCACACAGTCAGCCCTTAGGCAGAGGCCCTAACCTATAACATCTTTGCCATTTTCCTCTGGTGTGTATATGTGTGTGTTTCACACACACAGCTCTCCACAGACACTAAATTGGCTCCACACTGTTTTGCCATTGTGATGAAATGAGCCTTGATTGCCCAGTGCTTTGCCAGGTAAAATAAATTTGTTATTCTATTACAGCTTGATAGACCTGCTTGCCTAAAGGTAAATTCAAAAAAGTCTTTAGCAGAGCAAGGTTTGCCAGAGGCCTTTTTGGCTCCATTCAAGCATTTTTTGCCAAGTGACAGGATGACTGCCAGTTTCCACAGCAATCTCCGCCACCTGTGATGGATGGCCCAGTGGGTTAGTCTACACAAACGCAGCTGTGATTGCACAGCACCATAATGGAGGAATAGAGAGTAGGAGGGGGGACCTGTGAGCAGGAGATAGACAGAGGTTTTATAAGCTTTCATTTGCTTTGAGCAGAAATATTGAGAGCAGTTTCAAAGCTCAGAGACTGTGGAGAATTAGTTGCGGTCATCCAGAACTGCTCCTGTTTGCTCTGTGCCCTGACAGAAGAATAAGTGAACAAAAACTGTGAAGTTTTTTTTAAATATTAGTTCTAGTTAAGCAAAGCACAGAGCAGTTAGGATTAAAGACAAACGAACAGAATTTGGTTATTAAAGTTTCATTGAATTTCACTGAGAAACTCTTTGTACAGCCACATGAAACATGAAAATGTTCTGACTGGCCTGGGTTCTGACATCTTTGATCAAATTATGTTTAATGAGACCTCTTTATTAAGTGTATCTTAATCATTAATATTATAGGCTGGTTCCTGTAATGCTGATCCATTAATGTACTCACAGAGTATCAGCCTAAAAAAATGAAAAAATAAAAAGTGTTTTTAATGTGCTGTAAATTTTTAAAAACTATTGCAACACGAACAAAATATCTTCTCAATCTTTATTTTATTTCTCATTGCAATTGAACATTCCAATGAAATTTGTCCTCAGCATTTAACCCATCACATAGGGAGCAGTGGGCAGCTGTGCAGCACCCAGGGAGCAGCACCCAGGGAGCAGCACCCAGGGAGCATTTCAGGGCTAAGAGTCCTACTCAGGGACCCAAGGTGGCAGCTTGTGGGATTCGAACTGAGTACTTGCAGCCTTCTCAGAAAGCAAAAATGACCAAAATATGTTTAAATCACCTGCTGTACTTATTAACCAGCAGATCAGGAATGTTTTGCAGAACTTTAAAAGCTTTTAGTTTTTGATTGACTTCTCGATTTTTTGCTCTGCAACACACTGCTACTCTTTACCAGATTCATAATTAGTCTAATCTAGACAATAGTATTACTTTTTTATTCAAAATACTAGTCATTTTCTTCACAAAACACAGAGAATTTACTAAAGGTCTGACTTACCACTTTAAACCAACAGTTTGGTTCACATTACATTTTGCTAAGCAGCTTAAACACAGCATACATTGTTATTGAACAAGTAGTTAGTATTTCTGGGGTCTTAATGACCAGTGTTGGGCATTTTACTTAAACACACAATTAGTTATAGTTACTAGTTACTCCTCCCAAAAAGCAACTGAGTTAGTAACGGAGTTACTTCACTATAAAAGTAATTTGTTACCAGGGAAAGTAACTATTGTGCTACTTTTTTATATTTAAGTATGTCTACAAATTTAGATTTTTTCCTAAGGTTTCACAAGCCAGTTGCATAAAGTGGAATTACATGGACAAGTAGTCTACTCACATCAAACTTTTAATAGTTACTTCATATGTACGTTCTTGCCTTTTACCACAAGGAGAATAAAGTAGTGTCTGTACTTCTGCTTTGAAAACGCAATCTTTACCTCCAGACCCACCATTGTTGCAGCTTACATCTCTTAGTTTGCCTGGGCAGGGCTGCTGTGTGCGTTTGTGGTTTGTGTGTAAACTAAACACAGCCTCTGATAGGCTTACAATGAAAGCTTATTCTACTTCAGCCAATCATCATCACTTATGCGATTGTCTCGACCCTTCCTACTTCCTTCACCAAAGAAAAAAAGCTCCTGTGGCTGTGAGCCATGACAGATGACAAGAGCTTCAATGAGTAGCTTTAGTTTATAACACGTCCCATTTAATTGTCAGTAACGGTAAAGGCGTAATGCTGAAAAAAGTAATTCGTTTGATTACTCGTTACTGAAAAAAGTAAAGCCGTTAGTAACACTGTTTATTTTAATGTTGTTATTCCCATCACTGTTAATGACTGACTGGAAGTATTCTGTAGTCTTTTGTGTGCCTCTATCTCACTGACATGGAATCCAGGATGCATTGGTAGTCCAGTACGTGACAAATATGCCTTAGATTTGGGACTACAATTTTGATTAGATGATCATGCAAAAATGGTACCTTTTTTGTTCCTAGGAACACAACTATCATTCTCTGATAGATGAGGATAAACAAACACAAAAAGGAAACAGAAGAAAGAAAGAAAGAAACACTAAACAGTCTGATGGTGTTATGGCTTTTTTGTTTGCGTGTTTTCTTAAAAGCAAGTCTGAAACATCAAAAGGATGATTTGAAGTAGTTGCAGCTTAAGGTGGATCTACATGTAGTTCAGAGGCAAGGCAAGTTTATTTGTATAAAAGAAAATCAACAAAAAGACAATTCAAAGTGCTTTACATGATGAAAACTTTAAAAAACGAAAACAGAAAAAGCACATTGTAATGGCATAAAGGCAAGTAAAGAAAAGTTGGACTACAGACTGAAACTAATGAGCTTTTAACCATGATTTAAAAGAGCTCAGGAATTCTACATTTCTGTAGTTTTCTGGACGTTTTTTCGAGATTGGTGGAAAATAACTGAATGCTGCTTTTCCATGTTTGGTTCTGATTCTGGTGATGCAGATTCGATTTGAACCAGAAGACCTGAGTGGTCTGGAAGGTTGACAACACACAATGACAACAAATCTTTATTTTAAAGTCTATTCTCTGAGATACAGGGAGCCAGTGTAATGACTTTAGAACTTGGGTGATGTGCTCTAGCCTGATCCCTGATCCAATCATATTCCTTACATTCCTTTTTGATTTGATTATACAGAGAAAAACAATAAATGTACAATATCTGCTGAACATCAACCACAACAATCAACAGCTTATTTCTCAGTTAGTGGATGCTAAACAAAGTGATGCTGAATTCACCAGCATAATTACCCAATAACTGACTAATTTCTCTTTTTCTGCAGAGAAACATGCTGGATGTTAGTCAAATCATGAAGGATCTAGCCAGCATGGTCCATGAACAAGGAGACACAATAGGTAAGCCATGGTTTTATTGTGTGTTTAAAGCTGGTTCATTTGCCTTGACTGACTAAGTTAGAAAAGATAAAACTTTAAAAAGATGCCTCACTATAATACACTTAAGTAATAACATGAACCCAAAAATTCTTCTGGTCAAAACAAACTTTTTAACCAGAAAATCTGCAAAATGCAGTCAGGATTACAGAGACATTGGCCTGTGAGAGAAAGTCCAGTTAGACACACTGATTTCTGTAAATGCTTCTCCATTTCCTGAAGTGTTGTAGTCTGGGCAAAAAATTAAGCTTAGCACAGAGATACTCATGATCTGCTGCTAGGTCACAAATTGTTCCATCAAGCTCAATCAAGAACACTCAAAAGATATTGGTCTTTACTAAATGTCAAGCAACAGTGAAGCTAAAGAGACAAACCTGAAAAATATCTTGTTGATGGGGTGGTAGATCAATTCTGCCATGAGGTGAAAGGTCTGATAAATAGATCCAAACCGAGATTACTGTCTTTAGCTTTGTTCTTGGTGGACAAACTTTCAGACTGTTCGAGGAGAATTAGCTCATTTGCAGATTAATTTAAAGCTGAATAAGATAAATGTCTAGATAGTAGCCAAAATAGTACTAAAGAGCAGCATTACTTAAATATATATTTTACTCAAGCATAAGTAAAAAGTAGTGAAGAGTGAGAACTTCTGCCTACTTCATGGCCGAGTACAGCATGTGAACTTCTACATGCTGTAAGCTCCAACAGACCTACTAAAAATCGGCATTTTGAGTAAGTTTCTGGATAAATGAATACCAGATTATGTGAAAGACAGAATCTAACAAACATGTCGACCTGAAAAAGGAACAAGAAAGATGGAAAATTAAGTAAAACTGAAGATGAAACCCCCAAAGCAGCTAACAATATCCAAAGGGACTTCACTGAAAACCAAGGGAGAAGCTAACAACATGGTCAACTTTAGTGATAACACGGATAACGACATGCTGGCAGAGTTACAAAACCTCCAACAGCAAAATACAGACTCATTCTGGGACTTAAAGCTCCTTTCACCAGAATAGAGATGAATCTGACTGATATTGCGACATGTACAGACGACTTGGAACAAAAAGGTCTGAGGCCAAATGCAGGGTGAGTGCTATAGAGGATAGGCTAGCTAAACATGAAAGAGTGCTAAGATACTTGCTATGCAGAGAAGCCAATCCTGCGAATAAATGTGATGAAGTTAAGAATCTATGTAAAGATGAACTGGAATGTTTTGGTCTGAATTCCTTGTTATTGTAGCTCCACAGGCCCCTCTTTTACCCTTGTTCTGAGGTGTTTCTCAGAACTTTTGGGTGCCGTCTCTTTAAATGCTGTTGAGGCAATTTACACCCTGGCCCCCTCCAGGTCAAAGAGTGTTAGACTTTAACCCGTTCAGCAATTTTTGTAGTTTGAATACAGAGATACAATTATGGCTAAAACTATGCAAAACTGTTAATGTAATAATAATATTCAAAGCATGCATATGATTATCTACTGAAGGAGCTAAAAGCAGCACACAGCTCTAACATAAGCAGAAGGCACGATGCTACTACTAGCAAAACAATGACCAGGACATCATATCAACTCAAAATAGATTCAAGTCTAAAATAAAGTTTGTTGTCATTTTAGCGTTATTTGCAGCTTACCGCTTTGCTGTGTCTATCGTTTCCATAGACAGACGGAACTGACCCCTTAATCAGATGAAGTCCTTTTTGATACTGGCAGAGGTTGCTGAAAGCACTTTTCATTGAAGTGGGTAAATAGGAATTTCCCCACTGATGTGGGAACATTTCCATGAAAAATAAAATTTAACCAGGCACCTCAAAGAGGTTCTGATACTGGGGGACGATGTAATGAATTATTAGGTTAATACACCCAACAACCGAACATTTAGACTTAATCTACTTGCAGCATCGGCATACTTGAGCTTGGACTACAAAATCACAGCGAGAAATAAAAATGGCAGATATGTAAATTGGTTAGCCAGAAGTTGATGACTTTATTTAGTTGTTTAGCTGCAGCAAATACCGTTCAAAAACGTAATAGAGAATAGAGAAAACTGAACAGACTGAAAAATATGATCCAAAAAGAATATAAGAATATCAATGCCACACCTGGATAGACAAAATTCCACATTTCGGCACTCCTACTGACTCCAAGTACACAACAAAATGTATTTAAGGGTTACAAATGTGGATTTTATATAATATGTCCCCTTTAAAACAGGGGTGGCAAGATATCTCCCTTATTAATAACCTGAATGTTGTACAAAATATTAAACAAGAATGAAAATACTATTTAGAACATAATGATAATGGAGATGTCTACATTATGGGAGCTAGATCAGGATCACGTAATTATAAAAAAAGATGTCATAGTTACGAGATCTTATCTTGTAATTACGAGAAAAGATCTCATGATTACGAAATCCGAATCTCATAATTATGAGAAAAGATCTTGTAATTACGACATTGCAGCTTCCGATTCGGGAAACAGTTAAAGGGCAATTCCACCTAATTTTGCTCAAACTCAAAAACTACATTACTTAGACACTTCAAACCTGGATTACATTGTTCTCCACTATTGGCAGAATCTTATAAACTCAATTGGGCATTTATAAGAGCTTTATTTGATTTGTGAAAGTAGCTTTTTTTGGCATTTGGACCACATAAGAACTGGTCCTGTCCCAAGGCAGTGTAATCTGGCCTTTGATGTAGTGAGCACATTCAGTCTATTTGACCAGCTGGCTGCACAAACAACTACAGAGACAGCTAGAAATATGCAAGTATAAACAGCATGGGAATATCCAGCCATCATACTCTTATGAAAGGAGATGGGTTCTGTGTCCCAGAGAATGAACATGTTTTGGTGTAAACTGTGTGAATAAACCCTTGTGCAAAACTAAAAGTGGTTGTGAAGATGCTGCTAGTAAACTGGTAAGAGAGTGCAAAGTGAAACATGTTCTGTATTGGCATTGGCAACAACCATGCACAAACTTATTCACACCTAAGGGTAACTTAGAGAGACCAATTTACCTACCAGTCATGTTGAAACAGGCCCCCCATCAAATGTGGGGCCCATTTCCTCCCCGCTACACTCCCTGCCGATGGCTGGTGTCTCTGTCCGCTGGTGTACTTGTGGTTCTCGGTGTCCGGGGCTGGTTGCTTTGGTGTTAGACGGCTCACTCCTGGTGGCTGCTTGCCGGGGCCTGGACCCCTGGGCTCTGTCTGGACTCTGCTTGGGGAGTGATATGTCCCGGGGTCTCGGGTCTCTGGGTCCATGGTTGGATCTGCTCTGGCGTAGACGGCTGCCGGAGGGGACTGTGGGCTCGTCGCTGCAGCTCCCTGGAGCTTCTGCATTGTGGCTGCTGGGTGGTTCCCCTGGGACTCTCCCCTGCTCTTCTCTGGGGGGGGGGGCTGCGGTAGTCCCGGCGGTGGTTCTCCTGGTGTTCCTGTGCTCTGGGGGAACTTTGGATGTCTCTGGCTCGGATCTCCTCTGTATCTGTTACAGGTCCAGGGGGGCAGGTCTGTGGCTCCTCACACTCGCTATTGCATATTTTTATGGAGAAACCTTGTATAAACAAGCGTGCTCACACTCAGACCCACAGGTGTTTAGATTGAGGTGTTAACAGATATACAAATGTTCTATACTGAGTTGCATATCCCTTTTTCTGTTTTGCCCCACCTCTCTGTCTTTCATGCATTAAAGCATAAGCTATAATGTTCCACTTGTGAAAGTAAATCTGCTGGGCTTCTTCTTGGCACTCAATCAACAATTCTGAGCGCTACTCTGCCGGACAGGACACGGTTATAAAAAAAAATATATATCTTGTTTTCATTAGCTGTAAGCAGAAAAATCACCATAATTGACATAAACACAGGCTTTAAAACATGAGTCTGTGTGTAAATAGACTATATAATGTTTTACTAAGTGAATTAAGTTACTAACATTAATGAACTTTTCAGCAATATTCTAATTTATTGAATATGACTGTATATGCACATTTTAAAGATGTTTTATACTTCCATTTATATTGGAAAAAAAATCCTTACTGAGAACAAAGTCATTTTCCTTGTTATTGTGCACAAACTTGACAATAAAATGATTCTTCCTGCCACAGGTCAATATGCCCCTGGTCACGGCACTTAAACTCAAATTGCCTACTAATCTGCGTATCGGTGTATGAATGTGTGCACGTAAGTGAGTGCATCTGGGTGAATTTTGCTCTAGTCTAAAGTGCTTTGAGTGGTCAGTATGACTGGTAAGGCATTACATAAGTTCAGTTCATTTACCATTTAGAAAGGGCAGGGAAGTACAGGGTGGGTGCTTGCTGAACAGGTGGGTTCTCAAGAATTTGTTGACGATAGACAGGATTGCCCCTCTTCTGGTAGCATTCGGTAGGTCATTCCACCATCGTAGAACAACACAGAAAAAGAGTCTGGATTGAATGGAGCATGGTGTAGGGAGGGCCGGTTCTTGGGATAGGCCACATAGGCAATTGCCTAGGGTGCTGACTGCTTAAGGGAGCGCTGCTGTGACAATTAAAAAAATAAATAAAAAACATTGAAACAAAATATTAGCAATGATGTACAGCACTGACTAGCAACCTCTTCTCATGCTCACTTGAAAAAATTGATAATATAAATTGATAATATAAAGAACAACCACAGCCCTTGCGGTTTGGGTTAAAATGACTTTTCAGAGTGCCTGAAAGTGAATGCTAACATTTGTAACATCTTCCTGACATTACAGTTGAGTTTACTGTAATGTAATGCTAGCATTACTCTAGCAGCCAGTTTGTTTTGTTGTTCCAAGCTGAAGTTAGCGTATGATCTGTAGCTTCTGACAGATCAGTTTCATTGTTTGTGTTTTCCACCTGAAACTGCTGTTAACTGATGTTAGAAAACCCTTATATGAGTTTAACCTGCTGAATTCTTCAGGGAACATTGACTGCAGCCATCAATATTTATTCAAGTTTTCTACATAACATTAAAGCCGGAATAACTTGTCTGGTTAACTTTAATACATACAACGGTGGGGGGTGGTTGTGCCAAAATAGGTGTAGGCACTACTAGTCGTGACATAACCTTGTAGGCTAACATGAATGATTTGAATTTGATGCAGGCAGCTAAGGATAGCCAGTGGAACTTAACAAACAGAGGGGTGATGTGTGCTCTTTTAACCTGGCTGTAGTCAGGTCAGCTCAGCATCTTAAGACAGCAGTCAGGAAGTTAAAGCTGGGTGTTAGGTATTAATTAGTCAACTCAGAGGAAAGAAGTAATGACAGCGTTTCTGTTCTTTTCTTGCGCAAGAGGTAGCTCACACTTTGCAGCGCAAATCTACAAAGTGTTGGCACCCCTCTCTCTTTATTTATACATGCTGGTTCACACACAGTTCAACAAACATTCAGGGGGTGTGTGTGTGTGCGTGGGGTCTGAAAGGTTAGGGTCCATGTGTCTTGATTTTAAACAGAGAGGGAGTGGGGACATGGTACGAGCAGCACCTAGATGTTGCTAATAAAAGCATAACTCATTTGTCTCCCCCATCTCCCTTTTTGTGGCATGTAGCACTTAGAGCAGACATGAGTGATAAACAATACAAAAGTTTTCAAACCCTAACAGTCCCTCCTTTTTTATCACGAATAAAGTCATGATTAGATACATGTAAAAGAAAACACTCTGTGTAAGCGAAAAACCCATGGACGGTAAGCATATTATATTGTGGGAAAAATACTCACACGCCCCTCCGCCCAAGGCGACCATCAACCATGTTAAAGTACAATAATGATATAATAAATCAAAGAAAACAAAATGTAATAAAAGTAAAATAATTAAAACAAGCCTTGTTCATGTCATCATTGTACTTTTTCTCATTTCACTTAAATAGAAACTTCTTTCAAATTTCTGCTATAAAGTCATTTTATGAAGTACAATTATGAGTACACTCAAGCGTCAAAGATATTTTCATTTACAACATGTCATCATAGGAGTAGTGGTCTTTATTTTGTAGCTCGGTAAAATAAACCTTTTCTGTGTCATCATTGTCTTTGAGTTCAGTGTGGTGTCAACATTTACACACAGTATTTAAAGAGTATGTGGGTGTTCTCTCAACTTAAAAGAGTTTGTGCTTTATGGCCATAGACCCTCCTCGGGTCAGGGGTAACAAAGTTATCTATGAGCAGACCATCTGCTTTCCTTTCGGCGAAATAATACCTATCCAATTGCTGTCTCCTTACGGCGAGACACTACCAACGATTTGTCGCTTGCGATCCCCTTCCGGCAGGATAAAACCTTCCCAATGCAGTGTCCTTAACGACGACACACTACCAACAACTTTTTTTTATCTTAGCGCTTGTTCTATTTTAAAACTGTCTCACCTCGGAGTTGGCTTCTTGGTGACTCTCTGGATCCTCTGGGAGTCACCCCGTGCCGAGGAAGGCAGTAACCCACCGGCCAAGTGTGAATTCACACACCTGGACTTTCAGCTACTCAGGCTAATGGAGGCTGTGCTGCAGTGCTTCACTCGGCGTCAGGCTTCCCCCATGGATCCCAGAGTCACTGTTAAAAAAAACAAGATTAGGTTGGTTTAAAAAATTCTCCGGCGTCGAAGGACCAAGTTAATATTAGGTATTAATTAGTCAACTCAGAGGAAAGAAGTAATGACACAGAGTCTCTGTTCTTTTCTTGCGCAAGAGGTAGCTCACACTTTGCAGCGCAAATCTACAAAGTGTTGGCACCCCTCTCTCTTTATTTATACATGCTGGTTCACACACAGTTCAACAAACATTCAGGGTGTGTGTGTGCGTGGGGTCAGAAAGGTTAGGGTTCATGTGTCTTGATTTTAAACAGAGAAGGAGTGAGGACTTGGTACGAGCAGCCCCTAGATGTTGCTGATAAAAGCATAACTCACTCGTCTCCCCCATCTTCCTTTATGTGGCATGTAGGAGGGAAAGGCACTTAGAGCAGACATGAGTGATAAACAATACAAAGGTTTTCAAACCCTAACACTGGGTCTTCATAATGGACAATGTCCATCAGAATACCACTAAAGAATACCAACAAGGTCTCCCAGAAAACATTTATGAACAGAGCTGAAAAAGTGAATGTGAGCCAGGTGATCCACAATTCTGACCCAGTTCCACCAGCTCTGTCAGAAAAAATGGGCCAAGACACTAACAAACTATTGTGATAAGCTGATGGAACATTTGACCCAAGTTTAAAATCGATTCTACTGAGGAAATATATGTAAACTTCTGAATATGAAGAAAGTTAAATAAAACAAATCTCAATTTCTCTCTTTTCAGGCATTTAGCAAAGAGAAATAAATTTGATCATCCTAACTGAACTAAAACATGAAAAATGTTTAATTGGATTTAATGTCAAACAGTGAAGAAAAGGTTGTGTGTCTTTTTATACAATGAATGTAAATATCTGCTTGAAGCTGAATATGCTGACTTACTAGTTACATGCAAGTAGAGCGTTGTGGATTTGGAAGGTGGGGCAACATGGTGGAACATCCAAATGGGTGAGCAGATAGATTGAGGAGGACCTATAGGAAGACCACAGAGTTCATTATCCCACAGCACAGGTCCAATCTGATCATTACTAAGTCAGACAATAATGGACCTTTTCAATTAAAAAGGGATGCACTGAAATTGCCGTGGGCCTCTTTGTGAACATGGCTTTTTTGGTGTAGTAGCAGATATGAATAATACAAGGCTGTGCTGTGGAGTTGTGTGTAGGGAAAACAGCAGGTACAATAATACAAAGAAATGAATAGATTGTAGAGGAACAGATTAGTGCTTTTATTGCCTATTCATGCTGGCACATCAATATGGTCACACAATATTAAGCCCACGAGTGAAGATACACAGTCAACAAGGTTATTTAGCAGACAGACACTGGGACAGGAAACAAAGGAGATGTTAAAACCCTGTTCATTTGTACAATATATGAACAGACTACATTGGTTTTCAGTCAGCAATGTTGAACATGAATATGTTGAAAGCTTGTTTCATTTGGAAATGTTATAGATCTAACAAGTTTAAAGTTAGAAATGTTCAGATAATTTTATTAATATAAAATTAAGTAGTTTTAATCTGTGAACATCATGATGTGTGTGTTTGCTCTGCTGGGTTGTACAGGTCCTTCTCAAAATATTAGCATATTGTGATAAAGTTCATTATTTTCCATAATGTAATGATGAAAATTTAACATTCATATATTTTAGATTCATTGCACACTAACTGAAATATTTCAGGTCTTTTATTGTCTTAATACGGATGATTTTAGCATACAGCTCATGAAAACCCAAAATTCCTATCTCACAAAATTAGCATATCATTAAAAGGGTCTCTAAACGAGCTATGAACCTAATCATCTGAATCAACGAGTTAACTCTAAACACCTGCAAAAGATTCCTGAGGCCTTTAAAACTCCCAGCCTGGTTCATCACTCAAAACCCCAATCATGGGTAAGACTGCCGACCTGACTGCTGTCCAGAAGGCCACTATTGACACCCTCAAGCAAGAGGGTAAGACACAGAAAGAAATTTCTGAACGAATAGGCTGTTCCCAGAGTGCTGTATCAAGGCACCTCAGTGAAAATATGTGGGAAGGAAAAGTGTGGCAGAAAACGCTGCACAACGAGAAGAGGTGACCGGACCCTGAGGAAGATTGTGGAGAAGAGCCGATTCCAGACCATGGGGGACCTGCGGAAGCAGTGGACTGAGTCTGGAGTAGAAACATCCAGAGCCACTGTGCACAGGCGTGTGCAGGAAATGGGCTACAGGTGCCGCATTCCCCAGGTCAAGCCACTTTTGAACCAGAAACAGCAGCAGAAGCGCCTGACCTGGGCTACAGAGAAGCAGCACTGGACTGTTGCTCAGTGGTCCAAAGTACTTTTTTCGGATGAAAGCAAATTCTGCATGTCATTCGGAAATCAAGGTGCCAGAGTCTGGAGGAAGACTGGGAAGAAGGAAATGCCAAAATGCCAGAAGTCCAGTATCAAGTACCCACAGTCAGTGATGGTCTGGGGTGCCGTGTCAGCTGCTGGTGTTGGTCCACTGTGTTTTATCAAGGGCAGGGTCAATGAAGCTAGCTATCAGGAGATTTTGGAGCACTTCATGCTTCCATCTGCTGAAAAGCTTTATGGAGATGAAGATTTCATTTTTCAGCACGACCTGGCACCTGCTCACAGTGCCAAAACCACTGGTAAATGGTTTACTGACCATGGTATCACTGTGCTCAATTGGCCTGCCAACTCTCCTGACCTGAACCCCATAGAGAATCTGTGGGATATTGTGAAGAGAACGTTGAGAGACTCAAGACCCAACACTCTGGATGAGCTAAAGGCCGTTATCGAAGCATCCTGGGCCTCCATAAGACCTCAGCAGTGCCACAGGCTGATTGCCTCCATGCCACGCCGCATTGAAGCAGTCATTTCTGCCAAAGGATTCCCGACCAAGTATTGAGTGCATAACTGTACATGATTATTTGAAGGTTGACGTTTTTTGTATTAAAAACACTTTTCTTTTAATGGTCGGATGAAATATGCTAATTTTGTGAGATAGGAATTTTGAGTTTTCATGAGCTGTATGCCACAATCATCCGTATTAAGACAATGAAAGACCTGAAATATTTCAGTTAGTGTGCAATGAATCTAAAATATATGAATGTTAAATTTTCATCATGACATTATGGAAAATAATTAACTTTATCACAATATGCTAATATTTTGAGAAGGACCTGTACATTTGGGTTCTTTTAGGGCTGTCTATCTTTGTCACACAGCTAGTCCATTTCTTGTGTTGAATTTCTTAGTTCTTTCTTGTATTGTGTTCTTTGTGTACTTTGGTTTTGGCTCTTATTTCAGTGTTATTTCTTTTTTCTTTGGTTAGTAGATCGTTTTGTGTTTTAATTCAGCTCCCTCTGTGTTCTCTCTGTTATTTTATCTGGCTTTTTTCCAGCTACACCACATTAGTTACACAAGGCTTTCACACCCATTAGTTACCCAATATTTATTAAAGGCAGGTTGTAATAGTGGGAATATGCTTATTTTGTCTCCAGAGGTGGGTAGTAACTATTTACATTAACTTCAGTAGCTTTTTGCCAAAATGGACTCCCATTCATTTTTAACTTTAATCTTACTTGAGAACAGTTTCTGGCTACTCCAACCACCTCTAGTTACTTGAATGAAAAACAAACATGTATAACCATAAATTCTCTGCACAAAAACACTCTTGACGTTTATGTTAAATTAAGACTTGTTGTACACAAGCTTCATTGTTCTTAAATCAGTTTCTATCTATTGAGCCTCCTGTGCAATTTGGAGGTCAAGTGAAGTTACACTAAACAGCAGGGATGTAAGGGTCCTACACACAAATTACAGTTCAGAACATATTCAGGTTTTAGGTTTGTTTTAAGGCTTGTTTTCAGAGCACTTTTTTACATACTTTAATTAGTGGGTAACAGAGAATTTCATTTTCTGAAATTCTTTATATTTTAATTATGTTCTAAAACTTAAAAAAGCTGAACGCTTAGATCTGAGTGGAGATTTGGTTGGATTATTTTCAATGAATAAAGTCTTAGAAGTAGGCTTTGGAGTTGTTTTGATATTTCCACTTCCTAGTGTCCCAGGTGGACTTCAATGCAGCTGTTGGAAAAATCCCTCCCATCAACACAGATTCCTCTGACTTGCATCACATGTATAAAGTTTGGACTAATTTAATGCTACAGGTAGCCATTAGGACATCAACTGATTTTTCTGCAGTACCGGTGATGTTTACAGTCAGCTCGATGTTGTTTCAGGTTAGTAATTCAGTTAAAAACAAAGCACCAATGTACCTAAATGTTGTTGAAAAATCTGAATGATGATATAAAGTTCTGGTTATTAATTTTTTTTCTTTCTTTACATAAGAAACCTTAATGTTTAAAAACTAACTAGTCTTAATCTAGTCACTTTCTAAAGTTGCCCCAGAGATCATGGCATCGAGCAGTTCCCCACATAAACATTCTGCATGGGTCCAGGTAGAAAACAAGCCTGTATTTGTCAATTCACATGCGATCTGAACCAACAGGGCTACATCAGATATTTTTTGTAGGAAACCGTCAACTGTTGCACTCCTAGTAGACAATACAGATACTGTCAGTGAACTTCTTTGCACTGTTCTAACTTATTTATTACCTACAGCAAGTATTGGTTTGAAATCTTTATTTTGAGAGTAAAATTTGATTTGGAAAGGGGTTTCTTCTACCAGAATGCGTTATTATACTGCTGTCATTTATTTTTACAAATTTTTTACTTCATTATATAAAAATACCGGAATTTACACATAACTCAATATTTTTGTCTGTCTGATTTCATCATTCAGACGGTATAATCGGTTACTCAGTTCTTAAGTAGCCTTTTTACCAAATACTTTTACTCTTACTAGAGGAATTTTTGAGTAAAAATATATTAAAATGATGCTGAACCTACTTGAGTACAATTTTAGGCTTCTCCACCCACCTCTATTTGTTTCACAGCAGAGTAGCTGCCTACCAAGGCTATAAGGTGTTCATTGTGTTCAGCAAAAAGACAGCCTGGGGGTGCCTTTTGCAAAAAGGCACTCTGATTGCTGACCTGAACGTAAAAGTCTAAACTAATTGTGATCAGACTGTGAGGTCTTCTTTTTAAAAATAATTTCATTCAAAGCGCATCATAATGGTCACCTTTTAATACAACTGTGGTTAACTGCCTTAATTCAGCCAAAATAATATATGTACATATATAACTGTGAGTGACTGAATATAAAACAAAAATCCAGAAAATCACATTGTGAGATTTTTAAGTAATTAATTTGTCTTTAATTGCATTACATAAGTATTTGATACAATCAGAAAAACAAAACTTAATATTTGGTACAGAAACCTTTGTTTGCAACATTTCCTGTAGTTCTTGATGAGATTTGCACACATTGCAGCAGAGATTCTGGACCACTCCTCCATACAGATCTTCTTCAGATCCTTCAGATTTTGGGGCTGTCGCTGGGCAATACAGTGATTTTCGATTGGGTTCAGGTCTAGAGACTGGCTAGGCCACTCCAGGACCTTAAGATGTTTCTTAAGGGGTCATTCCTTAGGTTCAGGTCGGGCCAGTTGTAGGTCAATCAAACACAGGGCCATTGTCCTGGAATCATCTTTTGATACCTTCGGCAGTATGGGCCGGTGCCAAGTCCTGCTAGAAAATGAAATCAGCATCTCCATAAAGCTTTTCAGCAGAAGAAACAATGAAGTTCTCTAAAACTTCCTTACGAATGGATGAGTTCACTGTGGACTTCAGACAATCAAGTAGACCAACACCAAAAGATGACAGATGGCACCCCAAATCATCACTGACTGTGGAAACTTCCCACTGGACTTCACGCAACAAGGATTCTGTGCTTGTCCGCTCTCCAAGTTCTAGAACCTTGATTTCCAACTGTAAACTGAACTTCCATCTGAAAATAGGACTTTGGACCACTGAGCAACAGTTGAGTTTTTTTAATCCATAGTCCAGGTAAAACACTTGTAGCCCATGTATAGATTAGTCTGTGCGGAGTGGTGCATGATGCACTGACTCCAGCCTTAGTCTACGCCCTGTCAAGTTTCCCCAAATTCTTGAATGGATTTTACTTGACAATCCCCTCAAGGCTGTTGTTAATAGTGTTGCAGGTGCAGCTTCTCCTGGCACAGTTTTTCTTTCCACTCAACTGTCTATAAATAGGCTTGGAATCAGCACTCTGTGAAAAAACAGATTTAACCTATTTAAATTAAATCTAAAGAATCCAGCAAGAATGATGCCAGGAGCTTAATGGACATTTAACAAATATTGGTGGGGGCTTTAATAAACATCTTATACAGTATATGTAATTAAGACCCTGTGCTCTTAACGGACAAATCCAGTGAAACTTTAAACTTTGTACCCAATTCTAGGTTTAATAAATTTAAATCTTATGTTATATAATAGTTCCAATCTGGAAGAAATACCTCAATTAAAAAAATAAAAGGCCAAAAATAATGGCATTCATGCTGATGGTGAGTTAATGGCTGAAACTGTATTATCTTTTTATTTTTTTGCAATATGAGGTATCAGTTTCTGGCTTATGAATGCACCATCTTTTGCTGATTGCAGTGCAGATTTGTTCTTAATTGACTGAAAAAGAATTAGTGAAATTTGTAGCAGACTAGGTTGCAAAGTAGAGACACAGAGTGCAAACAGCCCTTCTAGGATGGCTCAC
This sequence comes from Girardinichthys multiradiatus, assembly GCF_021462225.1. NCBI lineage: Eukaryota > Metazoa > Chordata > Actinopteri > Cyprinodontiformes > Goodeidae > Girardinichthys > Girardinichthys multiradiatus. Next base: position 24,430,977 of record NC_061796.1, on the reverse strand, counting down.
TTATGTGATTCCATTGGTTTTTTAAAGCAAAAGGTCAGTCTGAGGGAAGATTGGTGCAGTCTTTTAAAGTATCCTGAGAAGAACATCTTAGGTTGGTTGAAATGTCATAGGGGCTTTACTCTATATCCAATATGCTGCTAATATGTGTAACTTGAACCATCTTACTTAAGCTCGGAGTAAGAAATGTCAGGTTGGTATATTGTCACAATAAATATACAGCGTTGTCTTATTCTTCTGACTTTATTGATTTTTTTTGTTCTTGTCAGACCTATGAAGATGTGATGGTGGACACATGAAAGAGTCAGGATGTTTCAGCTTTTGCTGCTTTGGCCATTATAAACGTGATTTATTAAAGTATATTGACTTTTTGTGCGTGAAGATTTTTAAACCCATTGAGGTGCAAATTCACACATTTATTACGACATAAAATCAAACACTGTGACGCTGTGTTACTGCTTGCCTTCAGTGATGTGGATTGTTGTATAGAAAGTGACTGAAATTGTCTCTTTTTCTTCAGACAGTATTGAAGACTACATTCAGACCACATCATCTAACGTGGAATCGGCCAACCAGGAGCTTGCCAAGGCCAATCAGTATCAGGTAACCAATTAACTGCACTGTACTCTGGTCTACTGTTTCTCACTTTGCATAGTCTTTTTGTTCTAACTATACTGTGCCTTTGCATTGTAATGCACCCACAGAAAGCTTAGCCTAATCAGCCATGCAAACAGAGACTTAGCTCACTTGATTACACAGCTTTATCACACCCCCTGCTAGCATAACAACACAGATGATGTAATTTCATGTCATCTTCTACTAGCTTCTGCTTTCAGTTCAATGAATTATGTGTAGAGAGAGGAAACGTGAAGTGCTTGCTTTGAGTCTTACAGACAAACAGAACAACATATATAATTTGTACTACATGAGTGCCTTTTACAGAAATAGTAATTATGCATTTCGAGTGTTGGCCCAGACGTGTGTTGAGTTAGAGTAAAATGTATTATTAGGCAACAACTGCTGTTAAAATTAAACAGGAATGTTTTTTGTTCTGTTCTGTGGTTTGGGGTGGTTAAAATTTCCACTTCAGAGTACATTCTGGAGAGACATTTTAAAAGATGCCCCAGGGTCTGGTTCTGCTCTTTCTGTTCAAGGAAATATGTGAATATTCTGCCATTTTTCCAGGGACTGTCACAGTTGGCCTGCTCTCTGTGTGCCTATGCCATGTAAGCCTCTAGCTATGGTATATAATGTATTGATTGAAGTGCCATGGGGTTAATAAAGTATACACCTCTTTTAATGCAGTTCACATCTACAGAACTGCATCAAATCTACCTGTTTGTTCAGATAACTATGGGAAAGGAATTTCTGTGCTTTTCATATTTTGAAATAATAATATTAATATATTCCCCATCCAATATCTCTAAGTTAAAGCAAAGAGCAATCACCTAGTATTTATTTACCAATAAGCTTAAAAATTGAATAAATCAACTGTTGTTACTCAAACAAATTAAATTATTAAAATGTCATGAAAAATTATCTTGTATACATCAAGTCTTAAAGTGACAGTTCCGTTTTATTTTTTTAAGCAAGGTTTTCTTGGCAGGTTAATGGTAGTCAGTATATGAGATTTAGTAGAAACAATTAGCATATTTGGCATCTTCACACCAGTTAAAGAGATATTGTTTTTTCAACTAACAGGTTTTAGTTTATGTGACCCTTGTTTTAAAATCTTTGCCCACCATTATGTTTCCATTAGAAGGTTAATTACAATGAACTCCTTAGTTCTTTACAGAGAAGACGATGGTAGGCTGAGGTATGTAACGAAGACCTTCCTATGTGAACCACTGCATAGCAGAATGTTTTGAGTCCAGAGTAATAATAAGGTATGTGCCAGTTCGCCTAAACACAGTTGGTAGTAATAAGGTAGTATAAAATGAATAAACACCACTCCTTTGAGCCGTTATAATTATATATTTTTACTTCCTATGATTGTTTGATACTCCTAATGTGTCCCGTTTTACAGAATTGAATTAATAATCGTCACATGACCTAGTGACACTTATATCAGTGTTGCTTTGACACGATATTCTCTGACTAGCCGACAGCTTAAAATGATGTTCAAATTTGTTCCTTAAAATATGAAGCAGTCCTGTATTTGACAATAAAATAAGATAAATAAAAGCCACAAATCATTTAGCATTTATTAGAATCAGTGTAAATGTCTTTATAAATGAAATGATTGGGCCACAATTTGATAATTTGACAAATCGTAATACTGCTGTGTTTGTATAACCAGAGCTGAAAAGAGCTAGAAGGAAACACATTTTTTTAACACAACACATAATCTACCGGATCTTAGTAAATTACTAGAGGTGTAACAGTACAAATGACTGCACCTCATCGGACTCGTCCGTGAAACTCCTTAAGTTTGCAGATGACACCACTGTCATTGGACTGATCCAGGACGGTGATGAGTCTGCATACAGACAGCAGGTGGATCGGCTGGTACACTGGTGCGGTCAGAACTACCTTGAACTTAACCCACTCAAGACTGTGGAAATGGTGGTGGACTTTCGGAAAACACCACCCCCAAGCACCCCCCTCACCATCCTCAACAACACTGTATCGGCGGTGGACCACTTCAGGTTCTTAGGAACCACCATCTCTGAGGACCTGAGATGGTCTTCACACATAGACACTGTTCGAAAGAAGGCCCAGCAGAGACTGTACTTCCTGAGGCAACTCAAGAAGTTCAACCTTCCACAGGGGCTGTTGGTTATCTTCTACACTGCCATCATTCAGTCTGTCCTGTCTTCATCCATCTCAGTGTGGTTTGGCTCATCCACAAAACAGGACAGGTCCAGACTGCAACGAATAATCAGGACTGCAGAGAGAATAATCAGAGCTGACCTTCCCTCCATCCAGGACTTATACAGGACTAGGGTCAAGAAAAGAGCTGCCAAAATCTCTGCCGACCCCACACACCCTGCACATAAACTGTTTAGAGTTTTACCTTCAGGCCACCACTACAGAGCACTGTTTACTAAAACCAGCCGCCACAGAGACAGTTTCTTCCCCCAGGCTGTTTCTCTGATGAACATTCAATAGAGTACAGAACAACAGCATACAGATGTTGCAAATGCACCTTTTTTATTAGATATGTGTATATTGTACATTGTAAATTGTCAATTTGTATATTCTGTAATGCAGAATATTGCATTGTACATTGTACATTGTATATTGTACATTGTAAATTGTAAATCTGTATATTCTGTAATGCAAAAACAGAACAAAAGAGCAAAGTGTACCGGAGGCAAATTCCTTGTTTGTATGTACGAACTTGGCAATAAAGCTGATTCTGATTCTGATTTGTACCAAGAATATCCAGTACAGCCCTGTTGGTTCAGTATGCAGATGTAACAAACTAATACAGTGTTTAAATTTAATAAGTGACACCTTCCTGGAGGGGGACATCAGCCAAGCTGCTGCTGCCAACAACTTAATGCTCACCTTCTACCGATGATCCACATGGCCTTGTCTTTCAGTATTTAACCCTGTCTATCTCCTAGATATAGCAATTGACTGAGCTTCTACTGTGACTAACTGTATGTGCTCTCTTTCATACTTTAGACTTGACAACTGGCTCAGAGTTCATCTGCTTAGCTGTCTTTCTCTCCTAGATGAAGCCACTAAAGGAGCTACTACCGCCTTTAACCTTTTAATTTTCTTTCACATAAAAAGTACTCCTCGATCAGTGCTTCTGTGTTCTTTTTGTGTGTCTGCTCTGTCTTGTCAAACCCCAGTCAGTAATGTCCGACAGCTGCTCATACTGAGCCAGGTTCTGGTTCTGCTGGAGGTTTCTTCCTTTTAAAGAGAGTTTTCCTTTCCACTATCACTACATGCATGCTTTGTACAGACAGGGTTTTCAAAAGGATCACAAAAATGCTGTTGTTCTTTTTGACAGTTTAATAAGTAAAACAGCAGGATACACATCCTGAACAGGACACTGTAGTGACTGATTGCATAAAACTGACTTAGGCAGAGAAACCCGCTAACAAAAACGTGTCACAGTTCCTTTTCCTATTTCAAATCAAAAACATTTCCTGCTACGTTCAAGGACTGCATTTCAATAAATTTGTTAATAATGTTTCTAACTAATTTTGTTTTTAATCTTGGTTCACGGTATTTTATATGAACTTATATAAAACCTTTGTCACTGTTTTTTTTTTTTTTTTTTTATCTAAACATTTTACATGTTCATTATGAGGGATTGCTGCAAAGTCAGTAACACAATTCAAGCAATTGCTGCTATATGCTCATCCAGGAGTGAATGCTCCAATCAGTGACTCTGTTGGGTTTCCTTAGATAGAGAAACATTTTAACCAATTTGAATAATATACTGATTTGGTAATATTAAGGTTTCACATGTAGCTACAGTGGAGAAAGGATGGACCAAACAAGATCTTTATGTCAGTGTACAATTTTTCAGCAGCAGTAAAGTATGTCGCTTGCTCTGCACTTAACTGAATTAATCACCTGGAACAACTTCAGCATCACTGGTCCTGTACCTACCTGCAGTATTCAACCAGTCCAAAACACTGCACAGCATATGAGATGCAACAAGTTCATATCTGAGTTTGTGTTTTCCAAAAAGGAGCGTTCCTTTATTGAATGTGAAGCAAGTGTTACCTTTCTTTTACAAGACACACTGGTAAAACCACAAGAAAATGCACTTGTAACACTATAAAAACCAGTTAAATTAATTTTGTTTTGTCTCCGTTTCCATCTGTGTATATTTTATACAATAAACTAATGAATAGATACTTTTTGATGTTTACTTCTAAAACTAAAATTTAGATTTTTAGGGAAAAAAAAACAGATTTCATAGGGGCCTACGAGTTACCTACTGCAGGTAAGATACTGACATCTCCTAACCATTTTAACAGAAACCCTGTTTAATAGACATCAGCCATAGATAGCAAGAATTCAAATATATTTTTAAGTTGACATATTTTCTTCAGAAAAACTTGAGAAGATGGAGACTCAAAAACACAGACAAAGCAAGATATATTACGTTATTAAAATACAAGCCTAAATGGCTAAAAAATGCTGCTAGACAAGGAATGGAAAACCAAAGATGAATCCAAAAGGAGGAAATGTAGCAAGGAACAACAGCTTGTAAAAGTAAACACGATCTTGCAAAAGGAAGAGTAAACACGAAGTGCAGCTGCACTGAGGCATGGTTGTCAGCATGGTTACCTGTAGATTTAGAAGATGCAGGTTAAAATCGTGAGTAGGGCCTAACATTGTGGGTTGAAATATGGCATGCCCACCCCCCCCCCCCCCATGGAGAGTTTCCCCCAGTTACTCCCACAACCCGAAAGAGGAGAGGTTAATTAATCTCTAAATATATATATGTGTGTGTTTAGTTTACCTCTTGCCCGCTGACTCTCAGATGGGCTGGATTTAGATCAGAATGAGAATCATCTTTATTAGCCAAGATTGTGTGCATAGAGAATTTGACTTCAGGTTCCAGTGCTCACATTGTACCAACATTAACTCTAAATGCTGTATATAAACTTTAGAGGAAATAAAAGACAGTATAGTGAATGTGATTGACTGTGTATGTACAGCCAATATTTTTGAAAAAGAAAAAAGAAAAGGCAGGTTGTGAGAGTGCAAATATGCTTATTTTGTTTCACAGCAGAGTAGCTGCCTACCCTAGCTGTCAGGTGTTCATTGTGTTCATCAGAGAGACAGCCCAGGGGAAGAAACTGTCTCTGTGGCAGCTGGGTTTTGTGAATAGTGCTCTGATAGCACTGACCTGAGGGTAAAAGTCTAAACTGTCTGTGTCCAGGATGTGTGGGGTCTGCAGAGATGTTAGTTGTCCTTTTCATGACCCAAGACCTGTACAGGTCCTGGATGGAGAGAAGGTTAACTCTGATGATCCCCGCTGCAGATCTTATTGTTTTTATAGACCTGTCCTGTTTTGTGGATGAGCAAAAACAAACATTGATGGGTGAAGACAGGACAGACTGAATGGCAGTGTAGAAGATGACCAGCAGCTCTTGTGGAAGGCTGTACTTTCTGAGTAGCTGCAGAACTACAGTCTCTGCCGGGACTTGTTGCGAACAGTGTCTATGTGTGAGGACCACCTCAGGTCTCGAGAAATGGTGGTTCCTAGAAACACAAGGTGATCCACAGTAGACACAGTGTTGTTAACCATGGTGAGGGAGGAACAGTGGGTGGTGTTGTGAGGCAGTCCACAATCACCTCCACAGTCTTGAGCAGGTTACGCTCCAAGTGGTCCTGACTGCACCAGTGGACCAGCCGATCCACCTCCTGTCTACAGACTCACTATTGTCCTGGATCTGACCAACAACAGTGGTGTCATCTGCAAACTTCAGGAGTTTCACAGACATGTCCGCTGAGGTGCAGTCATTTGTGTACAGGAAGAAAATTAGTGGGGAGAGAACACAGCTAGGGTCACTGCTGTTGATGGTTGTTGAGCAGAAGAAGATGCTTCCCATTCTCACCTGCTGCTGCTTGTCAGTCAGGAACCTAGTGACCCACTGACAGGTGGAGGCCGGCACTGTGAGCTGGGCGATTTTCTGGTGGAGGATGTCTGGGTTGATGAAAATGAAGGCCAAGGCAAAGTCCTCCAACAGGGTCCTGGCGTCATCCCTGGATGGTTGAGGTGGTGCAGGATGAAGTCTAGTCCCAGGTTGACTGCATCATCTGCTGACCTGTAAATCCACAGACATTCATTGTTTGCCAAGTGGCTATGAACCATTACAAAATGCTTTTTAACCTGTTTTTAATCTGTTTATTCGCTCAGCTCCTGATTTACATAAATTATTGACAGCCAATAAGCTACTATATATGCTATTAAAACAACAATTGAACTCTTTCCAGCTTTCGTCTTGACTGCACTCCTCTCTGTCTTTCCTCCCAAGCTGCTGCTCCACTTCCAACGAACAAACGAGCGAATGGCAACAGCTTTCCCATTAATTGTCATTTCATTATCTCAAGGACAGCTGAGCCGTGACGGAGCTCACACTGAGCAATTTAGCTCTCCACCAATCCAGACATCCGCTATCTTTGCAGAGGCAGAGCAGCTGAATGGAAAAAAAACAACAGAGGTGAAGACAGACGTACAAAGTCAGTGGGACAAACTTCCAAACTGATCTGTAAAGCGGCCAAATGGAACAGCTTTAGCCATACTTGATGACTTAAGAAATGTAATTTTTCCTCAGACACATCAGTGTCTGCTGTTCTGCATCATGCAGTGCAGTGCTCACGTGTCTTTCATGTTTTCAGCGTGTTTCAGAATGAAGTATCTCATTTCTGTACATACTAAGACCTGCTTTTCCTGTTTGTGGTGCATGTGAGTCCTAAACATGACTCACCCATGCCATATAGAACATACTGGCTAAAGTTTACTCAGGCCTGTTAAAACTGAGACCTTGATAAATTATCTCAAAACCTTTCCCGTTTGTAGTATGACATACTGTTTATTCAGTCCAATTCATCTCAAAAGCATACTAATCTGTTAAATGAAAAAATAATGCAAAAAGGAACCAGTTTTCTGGTTGAAGCACCTTTAGATTAGATTTCAGCCTTCAGTCTTCTTTCATTATGTCTTGGCTTGGCAATATTTGACCACTTTGCAAAAGTTCTGCAGATCTCTCAGACTGAAAGAACCCTGGAGATATCCTGTCAAATTTAGTTATAGACTTTGACTAGGCCATTACAGAACTTTAGTTTTACTCTTTTTCATCCATTCTTTGGTTAATTTGGATGCATACTTTGACTCATTATTATTCGGCCCCCTTGCGTTAATACTTTGTAGCGCCACCCTTTGCTGCAATTATAGCTGCAAGTCGCTTGGGCAAAGTCTCTATCAGTTTTGCACATCGAGAGACTGAAATTCTTGCCCATTCTTCATTGCAAAACAGCTCGAGCTCAGTGAGGTTGGATGGAGAGCGTTCGTGAACAGCAGTCTTCAGCTCTTTCCACAGATTCTCGATTGGATTCAGGTCTGGACTTTGACTTGGGCATTCCAACACCTGGATACGTTTATTTGTGAACCATTTCATTATAGATTTGGCTTGTTTTGGATCATTGTCTAGTTGGAAGATAAATCTCCATCCCAGTCTCAAGTCTCTTGCAGACTCCAACAGGTTTTCTTCCAGAATGGTCCTCTATTTGGCCCCATCCATCTTCCCATCAATTTTGACTATCTTCCCTGTCCCTCCTGACGGAAAACAGGCCCAAACCATGTTGCTGCCACCACCATGTTTGACAGTGGGGATGGTGTATTCAGGGTGATGAGCTGTGTTGCTTTTACGCCAAACATATCGTTTTGCATTGTGGCCAAACAGTTCGATTTTGTTTTCATCTGACCAGAGCACCTTCTTCCACATGTTTGGTTTGTCTCCCGGGTGGCTTGTAGCAAACTTTAAACAAGACTTTTTATGGATATCTTTGAGAAATGGCTTTCTTCTTGCCACTCTTCCATAAAGGACAGATTTGTGTAGTGTACGACTGATTGTTGTTCCTAGCCCCACCCTGGACATAATGCTGCCACCACCATATTTGAGTCTTGTGCTGATGATGTGATGTGTTGTTTTTGTGCTACACCAATGGTTTTAGCTAAATGATGACAATCACATTATTTCAGGCTCATCAGATTTTATTTAACTCATGGCAGCTGTAAACTCATGCAGACTAAAAGCTGAAACTGAATGGAAGCTGTTTCAGCAAAGCATCAGTGAAAGGGTGTATAATCAGATTAATGCAGGTTATATTTCTTGTGTTTTCATTAGGATACATGACACATTAAAGTTCTGAAAGTTTGAAACAGATTTATGCGTCTATTCTATGCCATAAAGCTTGTCATTTTAACAGAGAGCTTTTAACACTTTTAAGAACCATGGTATATCTGAAAATAAAGTCATGAGATCAAGACAACTATTTGTAGGCTAACTGGCACATTATGCAAGGCTATGTTTCCAGCATTTTATTTAAAATACATAATTTTGAGAAGTTTTGAATTACATACTCTACCAGCATTCTAGATGTGAAAGGTCCATGGTCCAACAGGTAATTAATACATGGCTGTGAAGAATCTTCAGGACAAGCAGCAATATCCCTTCCTTTCACAGGCCCTGTTCATACTAATGGAGTTATTTTTAATAATTGACATTTTCTGCTGCATTTGCAACTTTTGTCAAAATGCAGATGCAGTCATTGGTGAGAAAGAGATTTTCAAAAACAGTCACGACTGATATTTAAAATCATGTTTTTCATAATTCCATATAGACTTGTGAAATGGATTCTGTACATGACTATTACAGATATATTTGTCCAATTGTTATGGATTTTTTCCAGATCTGTCTCACCTAATTCCTCTCTGTTGTCAATAAACTACCAGCATATTTTCTGAGAACCTGCTTGCAGATCTTCAGGTTCAATACTATTACCACTTTTGACAGAATGGGAAGTTTAAAATTATTGGTGTAACGTCTGAACCCGTATATACCGTAATGTTTTTTACTAGAAGGGGTAAAGGGAAAAAAGTCATTAATGTCTTTGAAATTATCTAGCACAATGTAGAAAGCACCACTGTCAAACATCTCTAGATACACGGTTAATTTAAAATGTGTAGCCTGTGACCCAGACTTAGAAACCACTTAGAGTGTTTGAGTTAATTAGCTGATTGGGGTGTGACACCATGAGTCTCCAAATTTTTACTTTTTCACTATATTCTCATTTTCAGACACTAATTTTTGGCTTTTTATTATCTATAAACCATAATCGGCAAAATTATCAGAAATAAAGGCATGAAATATGTCACTCAAGGTGGAATGAATCTGTATAATGAGTTTCCCTTTCTCAAATAAGGGATAAGAGATATTGATTTTATCGTGATATTCAATCTTTTTAGATGCACCTGTATTGTTGCAATATCACTGTATGCAATATCAATATGACAATAAACATTTAAACGCAATATTTGTTGTCTATTTTATGTTTAGTGTAAGAAATTATTTTGGTCTTTTTCTAATTCACTTGTGAGCTGAATAAAACTGACACTAAACCTAAGGAATTTAAGATTTTTTCACTATGCATTATTTTTTATTTACTCGTACTCGTGTTCTTCTGCTTATCTGGGACTGGGTCGCAGGGGAAGCAGACTCAGCAGAGACACCCAGACATCCCTTTCCCCAGACACCTCCTCCAGCTCCTCCGGGGGGAGCCCAAGGCGTTCCCAGGCCAGCCGAGAGACATAGTCACTCCAATGTGTCCTGGGCCTCCTCCTGGTGGGACGTGCCTGGAACACCTCCCGAGGAAGCCGTCAAGGAGGCATCCGGTATAGATGCCCGAGCCACCTCAACTGGCACCTCTTGATGTGGAGGAGCAGCAGCTCTACTCCGAGCCCCTCCCGGATGGCCAAGCTCCTCACCCTATCTCTAAGGGAGTGCCCGGCCACCCTACGGAGGAAGCTCATTTCAGCCGCTTGTATCCGGGATCTCGTTCTTTCGGTCATGACTCAAAGTTCAATGGCCATAGGTGAGGGTAAGAACGTAGACCGACCGGTAAATCGAGAGCTTCGCGTTTCCGCTCAGCTCTCTCTTCACCACAACGGACTGGCACAGTGCCCCCATTACTGTGGCAGCCGCACCGATCCGTCTGTCGATCTCCCGCTCCATTCTTCCCTCACTCGAGAACAAGACCCCGAGATACTAAAACTCCTACCAATGAAGCAGGAACTCCCCTCCAACCTGAAGAGGACAAGCCACCATTTTCCGGTCGAGAACCATGGCTTCGGACATGGAGGAGCTGATCCTCATCCCAGTTGGTTCACACTCGGCTGCGAACCGCCCGAGCGCATGCTGTAGGTCTTGGCTAGAAGGGGCCAGCAGGACCACGTCATCTGTAACAAGAAGAGACGAAATCCTCTTGTCCCCAAACCAGACCATTTCTGGCCCTTGGCTGCGCCTAGAAATCCTGTCCATAAAAGTTATGAACAGGACCAGTGACAAAGGGCAGCCCTGCCGGAGTCCAACATGCACCGGGAACAGGTCCGACTTAGTGCGGGCAATGCGAACTAAACTCCTGCTCCGCTTGTTCAGAGACCGGATGGCCCCTAATAAAGGGCCCCTGACTCCATACTCCTGGAGCACCCCACACAGGGCATCACGAGGGACACAGTCAAATGCTTTCTCCAGGTCCACAAAACACATGTAGACCGGTTGGGCAAACTCCCATGAAACCTCGAGTACCCTGTAGAGGGTATAGAGCTGGTCCAGTGTTCCACGGCCGGCTCGAAACCCACACTGCTCCTCCTGAAGCCAAGGTTCGACTATCGGCCAGACTCTCCTCTCCAATACCCTGGCGTAGGCCTTACCAGGGAGGCTGAGGAGTGTGATCCCCCTGTAGTTGGCACACACCTTCCTGTCACCCTTCTTATGAAGGGGGACCACCACCTCAGTCTGCCAGTCCAGAGGCACTGTCCCTGATCGCCACGCAATGTTGAAGAGGGCGTGTCAACCATGACAGCCCCACAACATCCAGAGACTTGAGGTACTCAGGGCGGATGTCATCCACCCCTGAAGCCCTGCCACCGCGGAGCTTTCTAACCACCTCGGTGACTTCAGCCTGGGTGATGAGAGAGTCCAACCCCGAGTCCCCAACCTATGTTTCCACCAGGGAATGTGTGATGGCAGGATTGAGGAGATCCTCGAAGTACTCCTTCCACCGCCCGATAATGTCCCCAGTTGAGGTCAGCAGCTTCCCACCCACTGTAAACAGTGTTGGCAAAGCACTGCTTCCCCCTTCTGAGGCGGCGGACAGTTTGCCAGTATCGCTTTGAGGCCAACCGGTAGTCCTTCTCCATGGCCTTACCGAACTCCTCCCAGGCCCGAGTTTTTGCCTCTGCCACCGCCCGTCCTGGTGCCAAGTGCACTGATGAACACCCTTACGTTTGAACATGGTGTTCATTGTGGACAATCCGTGACTAGAACAGAAGTCCAGTAACAAAACACCACTCGGATTCAGATCGGGGAGGCCATCCCCATCACGCCTCTCCAAGTGTCACTGTCGTTTCCCATGTGGGTGTTGAAGTCCCCCTGCAGAATGATGGAGCCCCCGGGACGGGCACTATCCAGCACCCCTGACAGGGACGCCAAGAAGGCCGGGTACTCTGTACTACTGCTCGGCCCGTAGGCCGAAACGACCTGTCCCCAACCCGAAGGTGCAGGGATGCGACCCTCTCATCCACCGGGGTAAACCCCAACATGAGACGGCTGAGCTGGGGAGCAACAAGCAAACCCACCCCAGCCTCTCCCTGTGGGCCCCTCCAGAGTAGAAGAGAGTCCAGCCCCTCTCAAGGAGATGGGTTGCAGAGCCCATGCTGTGCGTGGAGGCGAGCCCGACTATTTCTAGTCGATATCTCTCGACCTCCCGCACAAGCTTAGACTCCTTCCCCCCCAGCGAGGTGACATTCCACATCCCTAGAGCCAGCCTAAGCACCCGGGGATTGGGCCGTCGAGGTCTCCACCTTTGTCCGCCGCCCAATCCTCTTTGCACCGGTCCCTCACGGTTCCCCCTGCAGGTGGTGGGCCCACTGGGGGATGGCCTTGCGTCTCTCGTTCGGTCTTGGCTCGGCCGGGTCCCGCGAGGAGCAACTCAGCCACCAGGCACTCTCCGATGAGTCCCGACCCCAGGCCTGGCTCCAGGGTGGGACCCCGGCTCCGCCGTACTGGGTGACGTCACATGCCTCGATTTAATAGTTGTCATGAGGGTTTCTTGAACCGCTCTTTGTCTGACCCGTCACCTAGAGCCTGTTTGCCATGGGAGACCCTACCAAGGGCATTTAAGCCCCAGAGAACTTAGTCTCTAGGATCATTTGACCATTCAAACCCTTCCACCACGTTAAGGTGGCGGTTCAAGGTTAAGGTGGCAGTTTTATTTATTTCTATTTTTTATTTTGTGGCACTAGTGACCTTTATTTTGTAAGTAGACCGACAGGAAATGCTGCATTAAGTACCGTATCCTGCATCCATGGGTCTTGTGCCTTACCCCTGTGCTTGTGTATTATATATTGTACTCTTAAATATTGTATTATTGTATAACATACTTGTCAATATGCATATTCTGATATTATAATATTTACCATGTTGGCCACATAAACTAATAGATCAACATTTTGCAATAGTAGCTCCTGCTGGAATAAAAACTAAATCAAAATCATAATAATAAACACAACACTTAACTGTAAAAGGTTGAACTATAAACTTTTCTTTAAGATGCAACAGGGCATGACTTTTTTTTTTACAAAAGCCAATCTGCAAAACATCAAATATGCTCATGGTGTTTAGGGTTTTTGCTGCATTGCTTATGATGATTATTGTTGGTTGTTCCCTCATGATGCCGAAATTGGCCATGAAGTCTGTGTTTATTTGCTGTTCCTCTTAAATATCATAATCAGGGTGGCTGCAAGGGAGTCTGAGGTTTATGTAAATTGCATATAAGCCGATTACAAGTCAGGCAGTTCCGCTGTAAATACTATTTATTTTATGGACTTCCAATTTTTCCAAGCAGATGCGATAAAAAGGGAAGAATATTATGGTCATTATCATTGCATTACTGCATTATGAGGATATTTCTCATGTCATACAAGATTTTTTCCTCCTGGAGACACAGCAAGAATTTCAAACATGTAGAGATTACTGTGATAGTTGATTTGTCAAGCAGTGCCTTAGACTTTATTAACAGTGTTATTACAGTATGCTGTTGTTTAGGTGTTAGGTGGTCACAAACCCTAATGACTCTGCTGGACCCACTTTGCTATTGTAGTGGTCACTGCTCCGAAAACTCCTGGTGCTTTGTGTTCACACAGCTTCCCTATAACCTGTTTGAGCCCTTGGTTTTTCTGGAGAGTTGTATCTTCCTTCTGGACAATTCTGTCTATTGGGATTTTCATGACTATCACTATTGCCCTACCTTGTCCACCACCACATTATTTAATTGGCTTGTTATCAAATGTTTGCAAGATTGGATCTAGAAGTCCCTCAGCATTTTTAGCCCGGTTATCCGGTTATCCATAAATCCTGATGAGCCCTACCAGTTAGACAGACTACAAGCATCTCTTGAAGACAAAAACTTGGATGATTTAAAATTTTCTGCTTCTAAATTCAGACAAGACAGAAGTTGTCGTCTTTGGACGGGAGTCTTTGAAAAAGAAAATGCTTAGTCAATCACTTAACCTGGATGGCATTAAATGCTGCTTAGGCTGCTGGAGGACATAATGACCACTGGCCCTCTCTCAGCTACATTCTCATACTACTTTCCAGTTTTTTCATTGTTTGCTGTTATTTCAGCTTTTAACTTTATGTTCTCTTTCTTTTCCCTTCCTTGAAGCTACACCTGGCCTGACTCTGTATCTTCCTCTGACACCTTCATGGTGAGGGGCATTGTCCATGCTTCTGCTGCCAACAACTTAATGCTGACCTTCTACCAATGATACACTTGGCCCTGTATTTCAGTGTTTAACCCTACTTTTCTCCTAGACATAGCTACTGAATGAGCTTTTACTGTGACTAACTGTATGCGCTGTCTTTCATGCTCTAAACTTAAAAACTGGCTCAGAGTTTATCTGTTTTTCTTCCTAGATGAAGCCACTAAAGGAGTTACATCCATTAACATTTACTTTTCCTTCCCGTAGAAAGTACTTCTGGATCAGTGCTTCTGTGTGACAAAAGAACACAGACGTTCTTTTTTTGTCTCTGCTCTGTTCTCTCAAACCTCCAGTCGCTCGTGGCAGATGGCCGCTCACACTGAGCCTAGTTCTGGTTCTGCTGGAGGTTTCTTCCTGTTAAAAGGGAGTTTTTCGTCTTCACTGTCGCTACATGCATGCTCAGTATGAGGGATTGCTGCAAAGTCAACGCCAGTGACTATCCAGTGTCGCTACATGCTCATCCAGGAGGAGTGAATGCTACAAGTCTCTGACTCGATGCAATCTGCTGGGTTTCCTTAGACAGAAAACCTTTCAATCACTTTGAATAAACAACTGAATCTGATTGCACTGTTCAATGGTTAGGATTAATTGGAATGTATGTGCCTGACTTTAAATCTGTATGATTCGATTGAATTGACTTTGTGAAGTGCCTTAAGAGGACATGTTTTGTGAATTGGCGCTATATAAATATATAATACTGAATTGAATCGAATTGAACTGAAATGAATGAGTGAAGCCTGGATTTGCTCATATGTGCTCTGTAGACTAGACTTGGAGAAGGCTTATGGCACATTCTGAGATCTAATATGATGTGTTGATGTTACAATCATGAATCTGATGTGTCAGCATCAGCGTCATTGTTCCTGGAAAATTTCAGTTTGTTGTCAGAGAATGCTTTTGGTGGGTTCCTTTTCCTTATGTTACCAACTGAAGTACGAGTTTTAAAAGATAATTATAATTAAAAGCAGATCCATCTAAATTAAATAAAAATGACCTCCATACAACCTCCATGCTTGGACCTTTCAGTGCTTAATTTCTAATCAAAAAAGACAACGTGCTCTGGTTATCCTAACAATGCCTTACTCAGATATTCCCCTGCCAGCAACAATCTGATCTTAACGCAAAGACTAAATTGAAACGCAGAAGCAATAAGTACAAATCCCCAATGATAAAATAGTTTATGTCATCCTGTAAAAAAAACACATGTATTTATTTTGTTGGGGGTTGATAATATTTACCACTCTTTTATGGTCCCATCACAGCTTTTTAAGTCGAGGTTTGAACATAGTCTAATCCCTCACATCACATAGATTTTTTTCCCAGTTCAGTATCAGCCAAACTGTGACACCATGGGTGGAGCTAGGTGGGTGGCAGGGTAGCATTGGCCAGCTCTGGAACCTGACTGGATGGCAGGATGTCAGGAGGCACCCATGTGATTGACAGGTCACTGCACCATTAGGCTCTTCAAGTCAAGTCAAGTTTATTTATATGGCGTTGTCAAAATAATTATTTCGAAATGAATTATTAAATGCTACTAATTTGGGTCAAATCATAAACTGAGCCATTTTTGTCTCCTCAAGTTATCTGCCGTCTTCAGACAGCAGAGCTGCAATAACACAGCCACTTAGCCCCTTCTTCCCTGCAGCAGCTCACCTGAACCTTGATAACTGAGAAAAGAGTGAGCTGCTGCTGGAACTGCAAAAATTTAGAAATAAGCATTTGTTTGTGGATGGCAGTTTGGAAATCCGTTGGTTAAATGTGACAAGAAAATGTACAAGAAATGGATCTAACAGAACCTAAATTATTATGATTCACCTTTCATAAAACTGATATTTTATGTTATGATAAAAATTTGCTTCATGTATAGAAATTGCCTGGAGAGCATATTGGGTAATTTAATGCGAACATAAGGTAGCCAGATGTTTCCTGAGCTTACATTCAATATATCCCAAAAAACATGAGATCCACTCCAACTGGTCTCCATTTTAGATTTCAAAGTTGATTTTGAAAAGGTGTGAAACAGTGTATTTTTTCTCATGCCTGCGTCACCTATATACCCTGAAGTGCCAGCGCTAAGGAGACATACTTGGAAGATTAAGTTGTTGCTGGTTAGAGCGTCCAATCTCTTTTCTGCTTTGTCTTCCATCTTAGCCTGCAGAGCGCTCTGTAAAATTGCAGTTTAAAAATACTGCAAAACTTCCTTTGTTATGTTAAGCCCTTTCTTGTTCCTCAAATCTACCTTATTTATTTTTGTGTACTCCCCAATAACAGCAGCATTGAGAGGAAAAAGAGAGGGATGAGTGTATGGGAGGAGTGGGTGGGGAGGAAGTAGAAAGGAGAAGAGGAAAAAAAGGAGAGGGAAAGAGAAAGTTTATAAGGAGTAGTTTAGGAGGAAATGTGTGAGAGAAGCAGGGGAATCTGTGGTGGCCAGCTGCATGAGGCGAGATAGTGGAGAAAGGCTTTTAATTCTCAATCCCCACAGAGCCTTTGAAAATTACCAATCTTCTTATCACAGACGCAAGGCTGCTTATGCAAATTGTTGTGGAGTGGAACGTTTAAACGGAAAATTACTCGACAGCATTTTTTTTTCATCCATCTTCACTCTTCCCCTCTCTCCTTCTCTCTTCCACACAGAAAGCCTGTTTTGAGTCTCAGATAAGAAGATGAATTGCTCTCTCCGTGCTTTGAAGCGTGTCAGGATTTGAAGACTCCAGCTTGGGCTCTGGTCTAATGCCGCTGCTCTCGCTGCCTTTGTAGCAGAAAACAGGCTAGAAAAAAAATGGGAGAAAAAGCATTTCAAAACAACATAGATTCTGCGCTCCAACACATCGTCACCGCCTGAGGAGACAAGCAGCTAAGAAAAATATATAAATATCCGCTTAACCCGAGCTCTTTGCTGTGTCCTGCTCTTTTCCTGCACAACACGGCTAACACCTTCTTCTTTTGTACATCAAAGGCTAATTATTGGTCTTTTTAAAATCACAATTATACAGTTGCTGATAAAGCAATTAAACCAAAAATAAAAATTATTTAGTTGGTAAAATTGTTGAAAACTTTTTTTAACAAAAAGGGACACTACATTTTTGTGTATTTTTCTGTAAATGTTTGCATCTGGTATTATTCATAAAACCTTGAAGGAAACATTTCTGTGGATGAGGTTTAAACGTTATGTACAGTCCAAATGTTTTCTCATTTTCACATTAACAAACTTCAATGACGTATTGGCATTTTATGTGATAGACTGTCACAAAGTTTATTTATTAATTGTAAAATGAATGGAAAATGCTACAGTTTCAGAAATACAAACCACAATATTGTTCAGCCCCCTTTCTTCTTTTACCATCACGTAAAATAAATTGAAACTCATCACCTTCTAAAGTCCCCTAAATATGTGTAATTTAATCTGTGAAAGGCTGAGAGGTTTGTTGGAGAACACTAGAAAACAAACAGCATTATTAAGAACAAGGAACGCAGCAGACAGGTGAAGAAGAAAACTGTGGAGAAGTTTAAACCATGGTTAAGTTCTAAAACAATATCCAAAGCTTTGGACATCTCACAGTGCTCTGTTCATTCTATCATCTGAACATGGAATGAGCTGCAGACCTACCAAGACATGGATGTCCACCTAAGGTCAAAGACAGCATTAACCAGAGAAGCATACAAGAGTCCCATTGTGACTGTGGAAGAACTGCAGAAATCCACAGCTTAAATGGGAGAGGCTGTTAATAGGACAGTTATTTGCTGCTCACTCTACAGATCTGACCTTTATGGAAGAGTCGCAGGAAGAAAGCTGTTGTTGAAAAAAGGCATAAAAAGTTCAGTTAGCAGTTTGCTAAAGCCCATGTAAGGGACACAGCAAAGGAAGGTGCTCTGGTCAGATAAGACCAAAATGTAACTTTTTCAGCATACATACAAAACACCATGGGTCCTGGAAAAACTAATACTGAGCAATAATTGCTGCCATTGAATAGCATGGAGAGTAGTAGAAGAAAGTACTAAGTGGGAAAAATTCAGTATGTCCTCCAGCAAGTTTGTCCTCCAGCAAGACAGAAAAATGAGCAACAATTACAGATGGTTTTTTAATCTGACATGTAACAGGGAAGTACTGTGGTAGAAGCATATTAAAACAATAAGAATTCTAATATATGATTGAACTTGATTATTAAGGGCTTTAATATGTCTTCTTATAAATAAGAAGGCTAAGTATAAATTATTTTGTAAATTTAACCGGGAAAAAAAGAAGCTAAAGTTTAGAGAAAATTATTACTCTTACTCATCAAAACTTTGACTACAGCATTTTGGATAACCTGAAGTGTTGTTATAGAATTTTTGGGGCTTTGTAACATAATATTGTGATCTGCTGTATCAAATGCAGTATTGAGATCTAACAGGGCAAGTATCTGAGGTTATGAGAATACAAGTATCATCAGTGATATATTACTTTGATCAAGGTGAATATAATCAATTTTATTCATAAACAATTCCATGAAGTCATCACAACTGGACACTGAGGAAATAGACACCTTGACAGAGTTATGACTTTGTGTAAATCTTGCTACAGTACTAAAAATAAACCATAGGTTGGGCAACTCTTGTTCTCCCCTGTTAATGGAGAGAAAAATGTTGTTCCATCTTGGTGAAGGGTTTTTCTATAAAACAAGAGACTGTTTTTCCAAATTAGGTAGGACTCATCTACATTTATATGGCGCCATTTTCTTTCCATTTACCTTGGGATCTGCTTTAAAGTACGCAGCTTCGAAAAAACCAAAGGCCAGCCTTCTATGATGGATTTTCCTTTCTTTTTAAGAGGACTACATAAACTGAAATAGCTGCACTATTAAGGCTATTTATATAAGCCTTACTTTGTAGTATATCAATTGTAAAGGGTTGCCAAATTAGATCGGTAAATCCAGCTTTTTATGGCGTTTTTTTGTCAAAATTACAAACTCATATTTCTCCGTTGTGGCACCACAACAACAATATTTAGGGGGTGACAGGCTAAATCTTAAATTGTTTGTGCAGTTGAACATACAACCTTTTTAGAGGCCAGTCTTCTATGTGCTCTGTACATATTTAGGAACCTAGTTTTTTGGTCCCTGCTGAGCTGGTCCGATCGGGACCGCATGTGACGTACAGACTTGCTGTTCACTGATTGGCCGTGGGACCAGAAGAAATGAGAACATTTTCATTGAGACAGTGCAGGGAAAAGTTAATTAAACGCAAGATCGACTGCAATAATATTAAGGACCACAATGGCCACAGTGGGTCAAATCAAAATAGAATTTTACTATTTACAAATCACAAACCATGCCTGAAGGCTGAAAGAAAAGAAAAAGGACACATCAGCTTTCTGAATTACAGTACATGCAGGCAGAGCGCTGTATTTAATAACAACCTAAATCAGCTGATCACACATAAAATCAGCTGTTCAGACACACAGACATTTCCCCCAAAACACACAAAACAAAACAACCACCATGAAACAGCGTGTTTGGTTCAGAAATGTATTGACGGTCCTTACGCGAACTACTGCAGGCAGAGAGCAGCTGCCCATAAATAGATTGCCTACATCGACAAAAACTTCCTCATAAAGCCCAAAATAGCTTCGTCAGACAAACTTTGGAGCTTCACCATCCAGACAGCAGCGTCTTTCCTCTCTGCTGGTCTTCCTACCCAGCCACCCTCACATTTAGAACCTCTGAGCCTTATTTTGTAAGTTCTGGCTGGGCTGTGGTCCAGATAATAAACCCAGTGGATACTTTTATACATGAAAAAGCATAAGACATTCTGGCATATACAATAATACAAACATTATTTGTATTTTGTTTGTTTATGTTTTTAGTTTGTGTTTATAAATTTTTATCATTTCACGCAGATTACTTTAATGTGACAATGTCACAGAATAACGTTAATAGCAGCACGGCGCACTACACTGACGGCTGTAGGCGGAGTTTCAGCTGCCATAAATCCAGCTGTCAGTGGGTCAACAGAAACACAACTGGTACCGTACCGAACTGAGTGGAGCGGAGCTGTGCCGCCTAAAACGAGCCAGTGGAAAAAGGGCATATTTCATTTTCACATACTTTTCCTTTTTGTCTTTTTTCTTGTCTCATGAATCATGACACTGCTCTTATAATTTCCTTAACAAGCTGTTAAGGAAACAATAAAACGTTCATGTTTTAACAGGGTGGTAATACTGTCCAACAACCACTCAGATGGCATATTTTTTCTATATTTACAGATCAACCTACCATTTGGGGCTTAAAGTTCAATGCTCTGTGTATGGTCTGAAGTGTTCAAATATGTAATAATTGACTTAATCAGAAATTAGGTCAGTTTTCCTCATTACAAGCATCAAGCATTCGGAAGTAAGTAAATATTTTTCAGTGCAGACAGAGCATCTGTGTAACATAGCATGAGATTAGGTAATGTTATTATCGTTCATTGTAGTGAAATTTAACTGGACATTAAGCAGATTCCTTAGCAATGGTGCATATGTGTCTGAGTTGTGACACCCATGTGGCACAATTATTTGGCCTGTTCCAAAAACTATGTGGTATCCTGACTTAGTTGAAAATCCAACTGCCTATACAACCATAGGAATGTGATGCTGGAACATTTACCTAAACCTACATATCATCTTAAAAAAATATGTTAATTTTTTTAAGATCCTTAAGATCCATTTTTTTATATCCTTTTTTCTTCACAGAGGCAGCTGAGGAAAAGAAAGTGTTACCTTCTGCTTGCCGGTGCCTTTATCCTTGCCATCCTCATTCTCATTATTGCTGTTTCAGCAAGAAAATGAGACCACCCTCTTTGGTAAGAGCCATAACACATCACAACACGTCCATCCCTATATAAGGCATTTGACCTTATCCCTTTCTGTTTTACATTGAAATTTAATGGTAATACAGTTTTGTTGAAGTGTAGAACATGCATTTAATGCTTTGTATTGCTTTTTTTTAAAAAAGTTGGGTGGTGCAATGCACTTGTGGTGTCACTACCTGAAGGTTGTGCCATTTTTTTAAGGTTTGACTTTCATAAAATTGCATTCTGAATAACATATACTCACCAACATTGTTCAGAACCCTCAGAGCCCTATGCATGCCATTAAATAAGATGATAGCTGAAATACTGAACAGGTGCTTAAAATGAATGGATCATGAATTTTGCCTCTATGTGGCTTAGGTAGTATGCAGAGAAAAACTTTACATTAGACAGTTGATGCTTTGCTGTTTTCAGTGACTTTATTATCTGAAAGAAATTATTTAATTGAGTAAAGCAGAAAATATTTAATCATCTGAGGCTGTGGTCAAAGCAGTAAAGCAAGATTTTTGCTTTGTAGAATGCCTTGCAAAAGTATTCACACTCCCAAAACCCTTTCACATTTTCTTACATTACAACTGCAACTTCAATGTATTTTACTCCTTGGTGAGCAAGAGGGTCTCTTCCTTGTGCCTTCCTTGAGTTCTGACTGTTGTCTGGGCTTTTGCACCAAATAGCAGTTTATATTGCTCACTGTTCTTGGAGTCTCTGGGAGTAGCTAATATTTAACAGATAATATCTTGTGTTATCTCAAGATTTGGTACTGTACTGTTACTGATACAGAAGCTTAACTGAGCTTTTTCATGGTTACTCTCAGACAACAACTATTAGTATTAGCACTGCTATCATCTGGAACCCTTCAGCATGTTAGCTGTTTCTGTGTGTCTGCCTCATTCGCCTCATATTTGCTTTATCAGCAGAAAGGAATCACACAAGTTCCTACCCTTTATGTACCTTCCATTTCAGCGAAGTTTCAAACTGCCAGCAGCAGCTGGACTGCTTCCTCTGCCCCAATGAGTCCACCTTTACTGTTTTCCCCACATGCGTCACTGCCAAGGAATACCGAACCATTCTTGAGGACCATGTGCATCCAATGGTTCAAACATTGTATCCTGAAGGCAGTGCCGTGTATCAGGATGACAATGCACCAATACACACAGCAAGACTGGTGAAAGATTGGTTTGATGAACATGAAAGTGAAGTTGAACATCTCCCATGGCCTGCACAGTCACCAGATCTAAATGTTATTGAGCCACTTTGGGGTGTTTTGGAGGAGCGAGTCAGGAAACGTTTTCCTCCACCAGTATCACGTAGTGACCTGGCCACTATGCTGCAAGAAGAATGGCTTAAAATCCCTCTGACCACTGTGCAGGACTTGTATATTTCATTCCCAAGACGAATTGACGCTGTATTGGCCGCAAAAAGAGCCCCTACACCATACTAATAAATTATTGTGGTCTAAAACCAGGTGTTTCAGTTTCATTGTCCAGCCCCTGTATTTAGTAAGTTACAAGGAAGATGGAACATACATAGGCAGAGAGACAGGCATGGAACACGCTGGCAAACAGCAGAATCCAGTAATCAATGAGAACAACCAGAGAGCCTATATACAGGTCCTTCTCAAAATATTAGCATATTGTGATAAAGTTAATTATTTTCCATAATGTAATGATGAAAATTTAACATTCATATATTTTAGATTCATTGCACACTAACTGAAATATTTCAGGTCTTTTATTGTCTTAATATGGGTGATTTAGGCATACAGCTCATGAAAACCCAAAATTCCTATCTCACAAAATTAGCATATCATTAAAAGGGTCTCTAAACGAGCTATGAACCTAATCATCTGAATCAACGAGTTAACTCTAAACACCTGCAAAAGATTCCTGAGACCTTTAAAACTCCCAGCCTGGTTAATCACTCAAAACCCCAATCATGGGTAGACTGCCAACCTGACTGCTGTCCAGAAGGCCACTATTGACACCCTCAAGCAAGAGGGTAAGACACAGAAAGAAATTTCTGAACGAATAGGCTGTTCCCAGAGTGCTGTATCAAGGCACCTCAGTGGGATGTCTGTGGGAAGAAAAAAGTGTGGCAGAAAACGCTGCACAACGAGAAGAGGTGACCGGACCCTGAGGAAGATTGTGGAGAAGGGCCGATTCCAGACCTTGGGGGACCTGCGGAAGCAGTGGACTGAGTCTGGAGTAGAAACATCCAGAGCCACCGTGCACAGGCGTGTGCAGGGAATGGGCTACAGGTGCCGCATTCCCCAGGTCAAGCCACTTTTGAACCAGAAACAGCAGCAGAAGCGCCTGACCTGGGCTACAGAGAAGCAGCACTGGGGAGAAGGAAATGCCAAAATGCCAGAAGTCCAGTGTCAAGTACCCACAGTCAGTGATGGTCTGGGTTGCCGTGTCAGCTGCTGGTGTTGGTCCACTGTGTTTTATCAAGGGAAGGGTCAATGCAGCTAGCTATCAGGAGATTTTGGAGCACTTCATGCTTCCATCTGCTGAAAAGCTTTATGGAGATGAAGATTACATTTTTCAGCACGACCTGGCACCTGCTCACAGTACCAAAACCACTGGTAAATGGTTTACTGACCATGGTATCACTGTGCTCAATTGGCCTGGCAACTCTCCTGACCTGAACCCCATAAAGAATCTAAGGGATATTGTGAAGAGAACGTTGAGAGACTCAAGACCCAACACTCTGGATGAGCTAAAGGCCGCTATCGAAACATCCTGGGCCTCCATAAGACCTCAGCAGTGCCACAGGCTGATTGCCTCCATGCCACACCGCATTGAAGCAGTCATTTCTGCAAAAGGATTCCCGACCAAGTATTGAGTGCATAACTGTACATGATTATTTGAAGGTTGACGTTTTTTGTATTAAAAACACTTTTCTTTTATTGGTCGGATGAAATATGCTAATTTTGTGAGATAGGAATTTTGGGTTTTCATGAGCTATATGCCAAAATCATCCGTATAAAGACAATAAAAGATCTGAAATATTTCAGTTAGTGTGCAATGAATCTAAAATATATGAATGTTAAATTTCCATCATGACATTATGGAAAATAATGAACTTTATCACAATATGCTAATATTTTGAGAAGGACCTGTACAGAGTGAGAAGTGAGGAGAAAGGCATGGCAAGCAGGTGAGAGTAATCAGATGGGAATGAGTAAAAGCTGAGACCAATGAAGAGAGACAGAGCTGAGGGAGGAGAGGAAATGGGTAGGAATAGACACAGAAGAGAGGAACGCAGAAACACTGGAAGAAACCTAACATAAATCTAAATGTAAAGGAATACAAGAATATACTAAGAAATAAGTAACTAGATAACATAAACAACAAGGACAAAACAGATATCAAACTCACACACTTAATACTAATTTGAAATGAAAAATCAAAACTCAAACAGATTGTGACAAGAACTAAACAACAATTGTTAAAGTAACTGGGTTGTGGATCAGTTTCAGCAGACATTTAAATTCAGATATCAGGGTCAGACTGGAACCCACAAAACATGCATTGGAGAACCTCTAGTTCCCTCTGACCAGAATAATTCCTGTTAGGACTTCAGTGATGAACATAATGCCCAATTTGTTTCAGTAAAATGTTTTGTGATGAGTAAAAGCCATGTTTTAGTGAAGAACATTGGTTAAGAAAACAAGTTTCAAGTTTTCTTTTTACTCTTCCAGAGCTCATCCAAGGTAAAGCCATGATATGAATTTAAAATCTGAATCAGAATGAGTCACTACACCTACTTTGTTGAAGGGTCGTGCATTCCTATTGAATAAGCTCATCTTTGAAGAATTAGCCATTATCACCGGAACTATGAAGACTACTTAAGTCAGAGTTATTTGGTTGAGTGAGTAATTTCTAATGTTCCAGAAGTCAACCTTTAGTAAGTGATTTTCCATTTACCCTCAGCATATGTCCATGCTAGCTAAAGTTCTGGGCCTGTACTCACAAAGAACCCTAAGACTAAAAGTAACTCCTAGTGATCTCATTCCAGGAAACGTCTCAGGTTTTCTCAAATTCTAAGATTTTTCTTAGCAGTTTAGTAAGTATTCACAAAGCACCTTAGGCCTCAAGAGAGCTCCCAACGTGAAGGAATGTTAGGAGTAGACCGAGAGAAAGGAGAGATATTCTCCAAACAATGAACATTAATCAATAATAAAACAGTACCAGCTCGATAGTGTTGTGATTATGAATATAAATATATTATTTAATATTTAATGTTAATACTTTAATATTTTATTAAATAATATTTCAGTCTGTTCAGGGTTGTCCGGTTAATACCAGCCCAAAAAAGCTGTGGTATTAGGACAAAATTGAAAGGGATAAGCCAAGCTCTGGCATTATTGAACAGCAAAACTCTGTAGACACACAGATGAATTCACACAATTTCTTAAAATAAAATTCATTAACAATAATAAGTCAACTCAAAGTCAAACATATTTCAATCAACAAACTCTTTACTATGCTAAAACAACCCAACTAAACTACCAAGCAAAATGAAAGAATAAGGAAGACTAATGGACTATGTACAATATAAACAAGTTCATCAAAGATGGTTGAAAACCATGACCGAAACAGTGATGCAATATTATCATGCAATATTTATGTTTGAGAACCAAGGATTATCTTTAAGAATCTGGAATTGAAGTTAAGTTAGTCTTGGAACTAACTTAGGCCATAACTGGTATACCTTCAAACAACCATTCACAATGTAAGATCAGATAAAACATTATTTTAATAAAATTATATTTTACAGAATGATTTGCTGAATAAAACCAACCTTCTGGATGACCAATTCTCAACAGTGTTCAACTAGCTGCCTTTATTTATTAAAATAATATTTAAAGAAATAGTCAGTCAGTCATTTTCTACCGCTTATTCCATAGTGAGCCGCGGGGAAGCTGGTGCCTATCTCCAGCAGTCTACGGGCGAAAGGCGGGGTACACCCTGGACAGGTCGCCAGTCCATCGTAGGGCAACACACAAACAACCATGCACACACTCATTCATACACCTAAGGGCAATTTAGAGTGACCAATTAACCTAACATGCATGTCTTTGGACTGTAGGAGGAAGCCGGAGTACCCGGTGAGAACCCACGCAACGGAAACATGCAAACTCCCTGCAGAAAGACCCTCGGCCAGGAATCGAACCCAGGACCTTCTTGCTGCAAGGCAACAGTGCTTCCAACTTTGCCACCGTGCAATATTTAAATAAATATTATTAAGGAAATAGTAAAATATTTTAGGAAATATTATTTTGAAATCTTTCTGGATAAATGGGTCTTAATGGTGTTTACTTAGCTAACAAGTTTAGTAAAATAATATTTAGGGAAATATTTCCTAGATTTACAACTAACAACCTTTTTGGGTAAATTATCTTTAGCGGACTCACGTGTTCTTAGCTGTTAGCAGTCGGGGCTGACAAAAGAAACTTGTAGCTTATCATCAAAATCAAACACATACCTTTAAAATACCACTAATAAAAGGGTCAAAATGCATTACGCGTTATGGCCGATCTTCTGTGTTTAAAATCACCCTTTAAATAAAGTTTGTCTTAACTTTAAAAACACGAACACAGAACACATAAACTGAGCACATGTTCTGAGCAGCTAATCTACTAGCACTAAGATAGCTGAATTTTCAATACAAACAAAACCAAACGTCCTAAAACGAACAATTTTTAGATTATTTCATTCTAAGCTATGATTCTCCACCCAAACAATACCTCTTACGTGAACCGTGCTGAGGAGGCGACAAAGTTGAAGAAAGCATCCACAGTGAACAAAGGTTTAGTTTGCAGCTAACCTCCATAGCTTGTTCTGCTGGGCCGACTGAACTGCACGTTACTGCTATAGCCACGGTGATGCGGTCCCGTTGTCCTTCCTTCAGACCGGGAAAAACTGCTCCACTCTGCATTACAGAGACAGGGTCTCTGCTGGGAACTTCCTGGAACACAGTTTGCTTCTGTAGACCTCAGAAAGAAAAGTCAAGCCACGCTTGCACCTTAATAACCCCTGTTCAAAAATGAATACCGGATATACAAACAGCAGTTCATTCCTACTTAACTTAGTGCAAATGATCGCGGGATCGCATGTCACGGCACTCTTGGATCCAGTTTGAAGAGTTATGTCTGTTTGCCAGCAAAGAGACATTAGTGCGGAGTGTCTCTCCTTCCAGGGGACCTGCGTGGAAGGTCTGTTTGTTGGCTTGCGGGATTTTTATTCAAACAGTGACGTCTAGGGAAGTCCGTTGTTACTCCCCCTAGTTCTTGTTCCTGGCTGTACTGGGAGTAGGTTAATGCGATTTATTTTGAAAGTTCCAGAAATTTCTTACTGGCCTTTAATGTTGTAACTCATGCCTGGGGTCCCAACATCCCCCCCTTTAGTTGCGAAGAATGAGATGAAGTTCACAGTCTTTGGGGCTAACCATCAGTCCTCAGCCATTCAACAGTTCAATAGTTAATTTTCAGTTCAGAGGTTAGTGTTTGGACAGGAGTGAAGCAGGTTTGGGCAGAGACTAATACTAATAAAATGTGAAGAAAAAAAACAAAAGAAAAATCCTGTAATAATTTTCACACCATCATAATACTGCTTTTAAAACCTTAATAATTTCTCAAGTTCAAAACCATAAGAAAGAAAAAGATTAAAAGATAACATAGGGTGTTGGAAATTATTTACCATCTTCATACCTTGTTTGATAGATTTTACAGGGTTGATACTGGACTGCAACAACTTGCCATATCTTTTATGAACGTTGTTACCTCAGTTATAATACACCTGCAGATCATCTCAAACTCCTTTGTGATGACATCTTTGGAGTGGCTCCACTCTCTACCACCAACCTTACACTTTGATGTGCACTGTGAAAAGATGGTTGTCTTTTAACTACCGGCTTAGGTTTTGGCACCTTTGGGGACTGACTTTGAGCTTTTTCTTAGGCCTGTTCTCAGTTTGAATGTTTTAACACTATAACCTTGCCATTTCCTGCTCTGTCTGAACGGATATGTGTTTCCCACACAAGCTGTGCATGTCTACGAATCTCCTGCATGGAGAGATCCTCTGTTATGCAATGCATGGTCACACCATACTGCACGCTTACATGGAGGTTGTGAAGAAACAAAGACTTAAAAGTGTGGTCCTCTTCAAGACCTGGGGCATAACATCCCTGAAAGCAAGCAGTCTTCAAATGGTGGAAATACTCTCTGGGAAGTACATCCGCTTTTTGCAGGACTGCTAAAGCATCAATAGTGGCAGCGGCTTCATCTCTGTTAACAGAATACTCTTCTCTTAGAGCTTTACAAAGAATTAAGTAATTGTCTCTAATTTCTGGAGGAAGAGTTTTTATGAACACATGAACACTCTCAACTGTTGTTTTCCAAACAAGCCTCAGCTTGTCACGAAAAGAAAGAAAACACAAGTCAAGAAGACAATGTTCAACCTCAAGCAGGTAAGCAACAATATTTAACTCCTGACTACCTGGAATAAAAATGTCTATGTCCTTAGCAAGGGATTCAAGCTGCTTAAAACGGACACCATGTTCCCAAAGTGGATTGTGTCCATCTGAGAAGTCAACCTGGTTAGGTTCATGAAATGGTGGAAGAGTCAGAAGAGAGAGGGTTGCAGATCAGTTTGGAAGATTGCTCCTTCCACCCAATTGGACCACTTGCACATGCGAGTCTGGCACTCGGTCATCTTGGTCGTTGTTCACTGCAATGGGATTTGGCAGGACACCACTGGAGAGCTTCTGACTTCCAACACTTCTGTTAGGGTCTGTGGAAGCTGAACACTGAGCTTAGGAAGGAGGGACTCGATGGATGGTAGGCGATGGATGTCTGTTGTCTGAGTCTGCCTCCTGCTGTGGCTACTGCAGCAGCTGTGAGTGAAAATGCAAATCAGGTACCTGAGAGGGGCATCTTTCCACTCTTTTGGGATGCAGCTTTCCTGAGCTCATCTGCCTTCAGGTCCTCTAACTTTGCTTCAGTTTTCTCCATCCTCTCCTCAGCTTTTGAGAGCTAAAGCTTCACAGCATTCTCTCTTTCAAGGGCCATCTGATACCCAGTTTGTGACTGGAAATATCGTTTAGCTTCCAGTTGTGATTTCTGCTGAGACAACAAGGTAAGCCTACCAACAACATCTGAAATCCAAATCTCTCTAGTTGGATTTGCAATTATATCAAGTAATTCTTGAATCTTTTTATCACATGCAGCAAGGTTAAATTGACGTCTGCCGAATTCATAACGAGTGTGATTCCATCGTTCTGGTAGACACTACAGACAACAGCAAACTTATGAGAATATTGCTAAAAGCAACAACGTCTAACAAATGTATGTCCAGCTATATATGTATCTTTGACCATACATATATTGGAAATATTTGCATGAGTGTAAAATGGGTGCACAAGTTGACCATTCAACCTGTCACTTATAACAACACTATGCTCCGAGTGTAACAATGCTACTCCTTTCTTTAGGGATATTTTGTGAATTTAGCATTAATTCTTCACCTTTCTTTGGGAGGAACTAGTGATTAGACACCATTCTTAACCTTTCTTTAAGGTAATTTTGTGATGTTAGTGATTCTTCACTCCCCTATATGGCAGGGTGGATTATGTTTACAATGGAAAGGAAAAAGAAAGGCAGGAGGTCAATGATCGATTTGTTGTCGTATCATCAGACCTTCGGCTGCATGTTTTGGACACTCGGGTGAAGAGAGTGGCTGAGCTGTCCACTGATCACCACCTGGTGGTGAGTTGGATCCGCTGGGGGAGGAGAAAGCCGGACAGACTTGGCAGGCCCAAGCGCATAGTGAGGGTCTGCTGGGAACGTCTGGCGGACCCCTCGGCCAGGGATGTATTAAACTCTCACCTCCGGGAGAGCTTTGACCATATTCCGAGGGATGTTGGAGACATAGAGTCTGAGTGGACCATGTTCTCCGCATCTATTGTCGATGCTGCCACTCGTAGCTGCGGCCGTAAGGTCTGCGGTGCCTGTCATGGTGGCAATCCCCGAACCCGGTGGTGGACACCGGCAGTAAGGGACGCTGCCAAGCTGAAGAAGGAGTCCCACCAGCTGTGGTTGGCTTGTGGGACTACTGAGGCGGCTGACGGGTACCGTGAGGCCAAGCGTGCTGCGGCCCGGGCTGTGGCAGAGGCAAAAACTCGGACCTGGGAGGAGTTCGGTGAGGCCATGGAGAAGGACTACCGGTTGGCCCCGAAGCGATTCTGGCAAACTGTCCGGCGCCTTAGGAGGGGGAAGTACCGACATTATCAGTTGGTGGAAGGAGTACTTCGAGGATCTCCTCAATCCTGCCATCACGCATTCCCTGGTGGAAACAGAGGCTGGGGACTCAGCGTTGGACTCTTTCATCACCCAGGCTGAAGTCACCGAGGTGGTTAAAAAGCTCTGCGGTGGCAGGGCTTCAGGGTTGGATGAGATCTGCCCTGAGTACCTCAAGTCTTTGGATGTTGTGGGGCTGTCATGGTTGACACGCCTCTTCAACATTGCGTGGCGGATGGGGACAGTGCTTCTGGATTGGCAGATTGGGGTGGTGGTCCACCTACATAAGAAGAGTGACCGGACGGTGTGTTCCAACTACAGGGGGATCACACTCCTCAGCCTCCCTGGTAAGGCCTACACCAGGGTATTGGAGAGGAGAGTCCGGCCGATAGTCGAACCCCAGCTTCAGCAGGAGCAGTGTGGTTTTCATCCCGGCCGTGGAACACTGGACCAGCTCTATACCCTCTACAGGGTACTTGAGGGTTTATGGGAGTTTGCCCAACCGGTCTACATGTGTTTTGTGGACCCGGAGAAAGCATTCGACTGTGTCCCTCGTGATGCCCTGTGGGGGGTGCTCCAGGAGTATGGAATCGGGGGCCCTTTACTAGAGGCCATCCAGTCTCTGTCCAAGCGGAGAAGGAGTTTGGTTCGCATTGCCAGCACTAATTTGGACCTGTTCCCGGTGCATGTTGGACTCCGGCAGGGCTGCCCTTTGTCACCGGTCCTGTTCATAACTTTTATGGACAGGATTTCTAGGCGCAGCCAAGGGCCGGAAGGCATCTGGTTTGGGGACCAGAGGATTTCGTCTCTTCTTTTTGCAGATGACGTGGTCCTGAAGAGGACTGGCCCCCTCTAGCCAGGTCTTGGCTAGAGGGGGCCGGATACAAGCCGGGCACTCCCTTAGAGATAGGGTGAGGAGCTCGGCCATCCACATCGAGAGGAGCCATTTGAGGTGGCTCGGGCATCTATCCCGGATGCCTCCTGGACGCCTTCCTCTGGAGGTGTTCCAGGCGCGTCCTAACCGGGAGGAGGCCCAGGACACGCTGGAGGGACTATGTCTCTCGGTTGGCCTGGGAACATCTTGGGCTCCCCCCGGAGGAGCTGGAGGAGGTGTCTGGGGAGAGGGACGTCTGGGCGTCTCCGCTGAGTCTGCTGCCCCCGGTCCCGGATAAAGCGGATGACGACAAGTACGAGTACGAGGAAAAAGAAAATTGCTACATCTTCCTCAAGGTAATACATGCAATTTGGCTTTTGTTACACCCCCCTTTATGGCAGGGTGGATTAGATTAAATTTGGGATTTAATCTGGCAATAAATCCTGTTATTTCAACAGGAAATAACATGGATACATGCATCAAAAATCTTAGGTCAGATACAAAAATTTACTGCAAAGTTAATTCAGTTTCAAATTATGGTCTTACACAGAACACAACATATGGATACAGATGTGCAGCAACTGTCTGGACAGTGAGGTTAACTGTGAAGTTAAACCAAGTCTCAAGTTATTTCTTACATAGAAGAAACCAGAGTGTCAGAACATCACAAATTTTGCCTATGTAGCAGAGTTGATTGTTACTAGCACAGAAATATTATTGGTGTTATTACCTTTGACAAAAATATAAAATTGTGAACTCCAGGAATGTTACGAGTTGTAAGGTTCTGTTAAATATAATCAGTGACATCTGATGTTAGAACTCTTACGTTTTGAGTCCTATTGTGATCAGTGACAGCTGATTTTAAGATTATCATTTGGTGCATCAATAATGTGCATTTGTGGTTTATTCATTATTGTATATGTACAGTGTGAGCTGTTCATAATAATGCCCACCCAGGGATGCCAAATGTTGTGATTATGAATATGAATATATTTTTTTATATTAATACTTTAATATTTTATTAAATAATATTTTGGTCTGTTAAGGGTTGTACTGTGAATACCTGCCCAATAAGGTGATGGTAGTCGGACAAAATTGAAAGGGATGAGCCAAGCTCTGGCATTGTTGAATAGCAAAACTCTGTACACACATAATGAATTCACACAATTTCTTAACATACAAGAATTTATTAACAAAAATAAGCTTAGGCAATAATTGGTATTCCTCCAATCAACCATTCACAATGCAAGATCAGATAAAACATTATTTCAATAAAATAATATTTTAAAGAATGATTTGCTGATCTTGCATTGTGAATGGTTGTTTGAAGTTATACCTATCATTGCCTAAGTTAGTTCCAAGACTGACTTAACTTCATTTCCAGATTTTCAAGATAATCCTTGGTTTTCAAACATAAATATTGCATTACTCTTTCGGTCATGGATTTCAACGTTCTTTGATCAACTTGTTTATGTTGTACATAGCCCATTAGTCTTCTTTATTCTTTCATTCTGCTGTGTAGTTTAGTTGGGTTGTTTTAGAATAGCAAAGAGTATGTTGATTGAAATATGTTTGACTCTGAGATAACTTATTTTTATTAATAAATTCTTGTATTTTAAGAAATTGTGTGAATTCATTCTCTGTGTCCTTTTCAATTATGTCCTAATACCACCACCTTATTGGGCTGGTATTTACAGGACAACCCTTAACAGACTGGAATATTATTTAATAAAACATTAAAGTATTAATAGAAAATATTAAATAATATATTAATATTCATAATTACAATAATAGGGATCCACCCCTTTAATATGTGAGAAATTAACACATCTTCTGGAACAGTCATACAATTGTTAATATAGAAATAAGATCAACTTTATCATCCCCCTAGGGTGAAATAAAAAAAGTTTCAGCAGCAGGACAGATTAAAGGTACACCTCTAGTAAAGTAATATTGTTATGGATAAATAAATAATAGAAACAATAATAAATAACCATGAATAAAATGTGAACAAAATTACAAACAATATAGTACAGAATTATTTAAATATTTACAGACAGTAAAATGCTTTCAAAAAATAAATGTGAAGAAACTGAAGGAAGATGTAAATAAGGTGAACAAGTATTTGCTGTATTGTACAAGATGATGTCAGCAGCCTAAGCCTAAAGGGTAATCTACAACGCTCCCTATCTGTGGAGAAGTTTTCTGGTGTTCTGCAATCTCCTCTGTAGCTTCTGACTGCATCAGGAACCAGAGCTGATCACATTCCAAGCTGGTGCTGAAAGCAGAGGGAACGACGCATTGATCTGCTCAGGAATGCCTGTTTGTTCCCACCGTGATCCCAGGACCAAATCTACCTTTTAACACTCCTCTCTTCAGGCATTGCTCGGCTGATTAGTTTGGTTTTTCTCCATCTTTTTTTCTACGCTTTTTTTTTTGTGGTCATTTTGCCAAAGTAAACCTCTTTATGCAAGAAGGTGATCACAGTAAAAGGCTGAGTTTTATTTAATTGTGAAATAGATGCAGTATGAAAAAGACCAGCATGCCGAATAAACATATTAATAAGCAAATCAAAATAATGACAATTGATTTACGTACATCAATGATTTACACATTTCAGAATCCAGCCTAAATTCTATCATCGGTTAATTTATCTCCATTGTTTAGTAGGAACCATTTGTTTTTTTGCAACAACCAATCAGCTCTCAGAAGACAGCGTCACACCTAGCAACTGGGTCAACCACACCTCCTCACTAAGATAGGAAGTTCTGTTGTCTCTTTGCTCAGAGTTGTTCTCAGCAGAAAACTGAATCACTCTTAAGATAGAGGTCCTTGGCAGGACTTCTTAGGATAAGTAAGGAGCTCTCTGAGAGGACTCTCAGAATCTTTGTGAATATGGGCCCTGATTTGTTTTGTCTTTTTAAAGAACTGAGAATAAAACATTTTAATCCTGTTATTTATGGCAGCAGGACATAACTAGGTTTCAAATCTGGGATGTTACTTGAAATCATCACATTGGAAAAAAAACAAAAATGTGCATAATTATAGAGAAAAAACCTTGAATATATTGCCCTAATTTTAAAGTTCAATCTTAATTCATTATAAATTCCTGAGTATTATTTTAAGCTGACTTGAACTTCTTTTAATAAACACTGCTACTGTACATGGGTTGTAGATTGAACCAAAGTAATTATACCCTTATTTCGGTCTGAGATGGGAAGCTTTCCTGCTATTGGTTTTTTTTCTGCTCATATTCAACTGAAGATGTCATTGCAAGCATAAAACATTGTCTTTTTTCTTTCTTCTGGGGTAGTAAAATGGTAACACAGTAGATCAAAAAGCTCTATTTAAAAAAAAGCATGACAATTCGGAAAGCTAATAAAGAAAACAATCTTGTTGTGAAGTGGACTGTTCTAGTTTTATTGTCTGATTGTGTTCACCTGAGCACAGCAGGAATCACACAGTAAAGATAAACTAAAGTCTTCAGAAATATAGGCTACAATGTTAAATGCCTAATCAAAATTAAGGAACTGCATTTTTGGTTATATATACTTAAAAAGTGAATTATTTGTTTTAAAGAGGAAATATGATTTTAAATCCTTCATTTTCACGTTTAAATTATTCATTTGTGGTCTATATAAAGTGGAACTGCAATGCTTTGATGTGAATTCCTTGTTATTGTAGCTCCACAGGCTCCTCTTTTATCCTTGTTCCGAGATGCGTCTGAGAGCAACTGGTTTTGGTACGGTCTCTATAAATGATATTGAGGCACTTCACACCCCGCTCACCTTCAGGTCACAGAGCGTTCCATTCGACCTATTTGTTTAGTTTGATAGCAGAGATACAAGTATCTAGAGGTGCAGAAACAAGACAAAAACGGTAAAAACAATGCAAAACTGTTTATGCAATAATACTATTTAAAACATGCAGTACAGTTCTGTCCTCAAGGAGCTAAAAGCAGCACACGGCACAAACATACGCAGAAGGCACAATGCTTCTGCTATCAGAACAATGTCCAGGACGACATATCAACACACAATAAATTCATGTCTAACATAAAGTTTCTCATCATTTTAGCGTTATTTGCGGCTTACTGTTTTGCTGTGTCCATCGGTTCCACAGACAGAAGGAACTGATCCCTTAATCAGATGAAGTCTTTTAGCAATTCCTTCTTGATATTGGAGGTTGCTGAAGAACTTGTCCTTGAAGTGCTTCATGGAAACAGAGGAATTTCCCCACTGATATGGGTAGATTTTTATGAAAAATAAAATTTAACCAGGCACTTTGAAGAGGTTCTGATGCTGGATGATGGTGTAATGAATTGTGCGAGTTAATACACCCAACAACCGAACATTTAGTTATCTACTTGCAACTTAGGCATACTGAAGCTTGAACTATACTGCAATTCCTCAATTGCAGTGAGGAATAAAAAAGGCTGATACGTGAAATTGGTCAGGTGCTGCAGCACATACTGTGACGTAATAGTTTAAAAAAAACATAATAGAAAATAAAACTGAATGGATTGAAAAATATGACCCTGTTGTGATTATGAATCTGAGATTATTTAATATTAATATTTTATCAAATAATATTTCGGTCTGATAAGGGTTGTCCTGTGAATACCAGCCCAGTAAGGCGATGGTATTAGGACAAAATAGAAAGGTGTGAGACGAGCTCTGACATTATTGAACAGCATAAACTCTGCACACATGGAATGAATTCACACAATTTCTTAAAATACAGGAATTTATTAACAAAAATAAGTCAACTCAAAGTCAAACATACTTCAATCAACAAACTCTTTACTATGCTAAAACAATCCAACTGAACTACCAAGCAGAATTAAAGAATAACGAAGACTAATGGGCTATGTACAATATAAACAAGTTTATTAAAGATGGTTGGAAATTATGACCAAAAGAGTGATGCAATGTTTATGTTTGAGAACCAAGGATTATCTTGAAGAATCTGGAAGTGAAGTTAAGTTAGTTTTGGAACTAACTTAGGCAACAATCAGCAACATTTAGACAACCATTTACAATGCAAGATCAGATAAAATATTATTTTAATAAAATAATGTTTTAAATAATGATCTGCTGAATAAAACCAACCTTCTGCATGACCATTTCTCAACAGTGTCTAATTAGCTGCCTTTAGTTATTGAAATAATATTTAAAGAAATATTATTAAGGGAGAATTTTGGAAAAGAGACAAATCGTTCTGGAGAAATGGGGCTTAATGGTGTTTACTTAGTTAACAAATGTAGTAAATGATGTTTAGGAACTATTATTCACTAGCTTGAAATCTAAAAACCTTTCTGTTGAATACTCTTTAGTAGCAAGCACGTGTTCTTGCTGGTTAGCAGTTAAGCTAACAAAGAAGCGGATAGCGTAGCACCAGAATCAACACATACCTTTAAAATACCAGGGTTAATAAAAGGGTTAAAATGCATAAGCGCTGACAGTGCGTTATGAGCAATGGTCTGTTTAAAATCACCCTTTAAATGAAGTTTATCTTAACCTTAAAACAGACAAAGAACACAAACCGGCACGTGTGCTGCAGATAGCCTGCTAGCACTAAGATAGCCGAGTTTCAAACAAACTACATAAAATGAAAAACGTTTAGATCATTTCATTCTAAATCTGTCTCTGTCCAAAACACCTAACCTCATGAACCGTGGTGAGGAATCGTTGTCCAAGGGGCTAAGCTTGAAGAAACGCCCACAGTCAACAAGAGGTTAGCTTTCAGCTAACCTCGGGGGTGGAAGGTGCCTTGGCTCTGTGAACAAAAGGGTTAGCTCCGGAGCTGTAGCTGGGCGGCTATTCCTGAGAGTTTAAGTGTTTTTGCCATCAAAAGACATCAGCGCGCTTTGTTCCCCTCCTATCCCGATGGTCAATGGTGTGGAAGAGGGCGGATGTAGCAACAGCTGTGCTTTTATTTTCACAGGAAGTCCGCAGTTATCCCATTTCCTGGCTGTGCCGGAAGAAAGTTAATGCACTTTATTTTTAAAGTTCCAGAAAGGTCCGTACCGGAGTTTAATGTTGAAATCCATGGCTGTGGGTCCCAACAACCCAAACAGATAATTATATATAAAGATATCTACGCAGCACCTGGAGAGACTAAATTAAACTTTTCTGCACTAGTACAGTCTCAAAGTACACAACAAAAGATATTTAAGTGCTAAAAAAGTGGATTTTGCATGATATGTCATCTTTAAAGGACACATTTTACCCTTGCAATGCCACACAAGTGTAATATCTGGTTAATACTAAAATCAAATCCTATCTATCAATAGAGCAAAATGTTTCCTAAGCTAGAGTGCGAAAATAATGGGAGGCCAACACTATAGAACTAATTTTATTAACTTTAACGTGCTTTTAGTGGGTTATTTAATGCAGTAAAGAAATAAATTAAGAGGTAATCAAATGCTTTTGCCATCACTGTTTGAAAACCAGAAAAATGTTGCACCTATCTGGTCCTGCCGTCTAAATTCCATATATTGAGATGTTTATTTGGTTCTTTGAAGCAATCAGCAGCACTCGGTCTCCACCTCTGCTACGAGCTGTTAGTCATTTGATCTAAGACGGGGACCTCCTCTAAATGAACCAGTCACAAAAAACACAAACTATCATGGCAACCATGTAAACAACACACATAACTCTTTAAAGCTAATGCCATACTAGACAAATGTTTACAGCAAGCTAACTGAGTTACCATGACTGATTAATAAACAGCCTGCTGCAGGCTGGGTAGCTGACTTGCTTTAGCCAACATCAGATTCTAACATTCCAAACAGCAAAGCTACAGAAAAGATTGTGCTATTTACACATTAACTTCAGAACTACTATTATACTTAGGTAATGGTTCATTGATTTTATTCAGCCCCATGTTCCCTAATGTTCAATAGGTTTGAGGTCAGAACTTCAGATAGACCTTGAATTTGAAGGCAAATTGACTTCTTCCCTTATCTAACAACAGAATAAACATTTGTTTCTATTGCTTTTCAGACCTAAATAAAAATACATTTGGGAAAGTATTGTTTTGCACACAATACGTTTTATTTTTTTAAATTATTAATTATTTACTTTTGCTGTCAGAAAAAAAAAACTTCAGACAAAAAAATGTCTTTCTTTGAATCATTGTTACGATCTACTGTTATTTAAATAGATCAAATAATACATATCTATGTAAAAATTATAGAAAAAGATAACTTTTTGCTGATTTGTCAAAGCACTTCCTAACGTTTCTAAAGATAAAAATCTTGATAAGTATGTTTTAACAGCAGACTCAAGGGTAAAGCCTAGATCATATTTTGCTTTGAGTAATTGTGATTTGTCCTACAGTTCAGTCACCATCACACATGCTTAACAACCTTGTACAGACAGAAATTAACTACAGCAATGTGTACATCAATACTGTCTGGATTCTTTAAATGCAACAAGTTTATTTTATTGACTAGTTTTACTCACACTTTGTTACAAAAACACTTTGATGCAAAACCCTCTTAACAAATAAGTCTACAAACATTATAATGGTACTGATTTATGGCAGACATTGTGGTTAAAGCCACACCCTCTACCGTTCTTACAATACATATCAAATCAAAATTAAGACATGACAGTAACATAATGACCTACAGACACATCATTAATGTTTAATTAATATGTCTAATTACATTTTAGGTTCATTTGTTTTTCTTGGACTTCAGTCCTTTGGCTTTCCCTTCACGTTGTCCATTTGTAAGTAAAGCCTAGTGCTTTGTGCCTTTACTAGCAGAATATAGTAGATTTGTTTTTCACTAGATGGTTAGTCTTGTTATTCTGACTTAGTTTTATTATGGTGTGCAATGTCATAAAATTAAAAGGATCCATAACTCATGATCCTGACTCTTAACACTTTTTTTTTCGCTGATTTCTCCAGTTTACCCTCAGGGCCATTTTTACTGCATGTATTTCAGGCAGGATTCGACCGCTTATTTACTCAGATCTCAGATTAGCAGCACTTCATGTTTATGGAAAGAGACCAAAATCTATGTTTTAGCAGATGAGGCAGGATTACAACAAATCTGTGTGTTTGTGTGAGGCGGAGAAACACTTAGTATTATTATTCCTATTTGGGGAAAATGATGTTACTCTCTACTCGAGTTCAGCCCTGCACAGTCTTGTCTCATCATAGTCGTAATAGGCTTGGCAAACTCAGTGAGTTCCATCAAACATTTGGATTTTAGACTCACTTTAATCTCAGTGAAATTACTGCCTCGCTGTGTTTGTTAAGCTGGTCTTATAACCACAAGTTTGATGGTAAGCAACTTTACTCACTGCTATGGAACTTAATGTTGGCTAGAAAATCACACATTTTATGAGTTCAGTTCCAATATAATTGTTGAAACTGAGAAGATGGATATTAGTCTCAGTCTGATTTGATAAATCAAGAGAAAATAGTGGAAAGATTTAGACAATTTTCCTAAATGTGCATTATAACAGGATATATCCATGCTGCATTTCATTTATTGCCAAGTCAAAACTCAGTTCTTAGAATGATTTATATCCAACATGTTCCACCTGGAAGTCAAACAACTCATGGGTTTTGCTAATTATTGTGCTATTTTCACCAAAACAAGTTGATGTTGACAGGTCTTCACATACTTTCAACCAAAAGCCATAGACAGGCGGATAGTGTCAGAAAGCATTAAGATAGCCATCACGTAAATCTCCCATGCAGTTTGGACATGTGTTAGCAAGGGAGAAAAACATTTGGAACATATTTTTTCCTGTGTATGAAGGACTAGGTATTGTATCAGCTGAAGGTTGGCATTTTAGTCATTCTAAAAGTGTTAATGATAATTTTACTCCAATAGTTTAGTTAAAATTTGTACCCACAGATAGATCAACATCCCATTTACTAATAGACAATGAGATTGCTAAATCTACTTATGAAAGTTTTATGTATGTTTTTGAGAGTAACTTTAGGGGTGGAAGTTTACTAAGGCTAGTTATT
This sequence comes from Girardinichthys multiradiatus, assembly GCF_021462225.1. Classification (NCBI taxonomy): domain Eukaryota; kingdom Metazoa; phylum Chordata; class Actinopteri; order Cyprinodontiformes; family Goodeidae; genus Girardinichthys; species Girardinichthys multiradiatus. The sequence goes on along the minus strand of NC_061796.1, from coordinate 24,390,453 downwards.
ACTCTAAGAAGTTCTATGTTTGTTTAATCTTAAATTTGACTGGATGATAGATTTTCCTTTTTTAAACAATGTCATGTGAATGATCAGAAACACTAAAGGGTATTAATTATTTTCCATCAATAATGGCCATATTGATGCCCAGGTACCTGATGTTTATAATTTGGCCAGAGTATTATATTGTGCACGGTGGCGCAGTTGCTAGCACTGTTGCCTTGCAGCAAGAAGGTCCTGGGTTTGATTCCCGGCCTGGGGTCTGTCTGCATGGAGTTTGCATGTTCTCCCCATGCATGTGTGGGTTCTCACCGGGTACTCTGGCTTCCTCCCACAGTCCAAAGACATGCATGTTAGGTTAATTGGTAACTCTAAATTGCCCTTAGGTGTATGAATGAGTGTGTGCATGGTTGTTTGTGTGTTGCCCTGCGATGGACTGGCGACCTGTCCAGGGTGTACCCTGCCTCTCGCCCATAGACTGCTGGAGATAGGCACCAGCTCCCCCGTGACCCACTATGGAATAAGCAGTAGAAAATGACTGACTGATGGAAGGGCCTTTGATTTGTTCCAATTAATAGTGTACATCTGACATTTTTGGAATGTATTTATTATGGTTACTGTCTCTTTAGGAAATTGATTTGTATTTTCCAGAAAGAGCAACACATAATCGATAAAGAAATTGTGTGGATTCTATTAGCTATTTGAATTACATACATATTTTTCCTTTGATATATTGCAGTCACCATTGAGTTAATGAATATAGCAAACAATGAGTGGGAGAGTGGACAGCACTGTCTGATGCCTCTTTCAAAACTAAAGCTCTGAAAAATCTAGTAATTTGTTTTTACCCAAGCATTAGGTGAGCTACATGTTAATCTGAACCATAACAAAAAGTATGTCTAAATCTAAATTTATGTAAGGTAGTAAATAGACATTTCCAGTTAAACTTCTCAAAAGCCTTACTTGCATCTAATGAAACAATTAAACCTTTTTAATTAGTGTGTACCTGACTTCACATTTGTATGATTCAATTGAAGTGACTTTGTAAAGTGCCTTGTGGTGACGTGTTGTGAACTGGCGCTAAAAAGTGTCACTGAATTAAATTGGATTGAATTGAATTGATTGATGAGCTTCTTGTATTATTTATAGCATATTGATTTTTATAAAAAATGAGTGTCTTTGTCTTTGTATCTTTATCCAGCCTGAGGATAGGATTTATGTTAACAAAATTCATGTTTGGAGAGAGTGAAGAGATTTCCAGAATTTCCATTGGAAGGTAGGATTGGAAAGGTTCAGTGGCCAGAACCTTGTGTAGAACTCTGCTGAAAGGTCCTGGAGCTTAGCCATTATGCATACCTTTTCACTGCTTCATGGAGTTCACTTGCTGCCAAATGTAACTCCAGAACATTTCCCCTTTAACTTTAAAGTTATGCAATAATTTGAGTGGACGTAAAGTGAACCAGTTTGAAAAAGATCAAAAGTTATGAATACATTTGCAAGAAATGTACAAACCATCAGAAGTAAAAATAAACGGTTTATTACTGAAACAATAACAATGTTTTTTTATAAACATTATTTATATTTGATTTTGCGCTTTCTCAGAAACCGTCTGAGAAATTATCCAGTCTAATTCAAAGTTTGGGATTATCACTTAAATCTGCATCCAAAAAGTAGTTCCACAAGGCATTATGTGAAAATTTATAAAGTGAAATTAAATAAGTGAAAAGTCAATCATAGTAAAAACATAAATTGTTTTTTTTCTGTGCACTGAACCTCTCCCTATGTGGTACTGAGGCATACCTGAATTAACAATCTTTGGTCAATTGAAGCTAATGTTTCACTCATCCGTTTCACATTCTAGTCCAATAGGTAGTTTTATAGCCCTGACAAGCTAAATGGTCAACTGTCGTTTTACAAAAAAAACACCCGAAATGTTTGAAAATTCTTTCACCAAATTTGCACCTATGCCCAGCATGCGTAGTTACAACCCAAATTCCAATAAAGTTGGAACCTTGAGTAAAGCATAAATAAAAACAGAATGCACTTTGCAATTGCAGAGAAAAAAAGAGCCTTCAGAGAGGGAGACAGGGAATTACTGAGGTGTATACAGAAGCAACTTAAAGTCAAGATAAGAGACAACAAGAAGGTGTAAATGAAGAAACTGGAGAGCAGCTCCAGCAAAACAATATCAGAGATGTGTGGTCAGGGATGAAGAGGATTACAGGCTTCAAGCAGAAGGAAGATTAGACCAATGGATGTCTGGACAGAACCAATAAACTAAACACATTCTTCAAAGGTTCAGTTCAGGAACAAGCTCAGCATCCAAAAAACAAATCACCTATCAGTCCTCAATGACTATAGACCTGATGCCCTGACATCACATCATGAAGGTCCTAGAGAGACTCCTGTTGGCCCACCTGAATAAGCAAACAATAAACTATCAAGACCCTCTTCAGTTTGCTTATCACTGTGGAGTTGGAGTTGAAGATGCCATCATACACCTGCTTCAACAAACCTACTGTCATCTGGACAAAGCCAGCAGAACTCTGTGAGGATCTTGTTCTTTAACTTCTCCAGTGCATTTAATACAATTCAACCTGATTTGCTTTGTGAGAAACTCCAGAAGACTCAGGTGGAGGCCTCAACAATCTCCTGGATCAAAGACTACCTGACAAACAGACCACCATTTGTGAGACTGAAGGGTTGTGTGTCTAACCAGGTAGTCAGCAGCACAGGAGCACCACAGGGGACTGTACTTTCACCATTCCTCTTCACTCTGTACACCTCAGACTTCCAGTACAAGACAGACTCCTGTCATCTGCAGAAATGCTCAAATGACTCTGCAGTTGTGGGGTGGATCAGAGATGGACAAGAAGCTGAGTACAGGGAGTTGGTGGACTGCTTTGTGGCATGGTGTGGAAACAATCATCTCATCTTGAATGTGGATGAAACAAAGGAGATGATTGTAGAGTTTAAGAGAAACAGGTGAAGGTCAAACACAATTTCTGTCATGGGAGAACAAGACTAGAGTGGAGATGCAACTGTGAAGTCATCTACAAGAAGGGACAGAGCAGGCTGTACTTCTTGAGGAAGCTCAGGACCTTTGGGAATTTGTAGCAAGATGCTGCATATCTTCTATAAGTCTGTTTTGGAGAGTGTGATCTCTTCTGCCATCATCTGCTGGGTAGCAGCATCAGAGGATTTAAAAAAGCTCAAAAAGCTATAAAGAAGGGTGCCTCTGTTCTGGGGATTTTTCTGGAACCTCTGGAGATCATTGTGCAAAGATGGATTCTTCATAAAATTAAGAACATTATGGAGAACCCTGAGCATCCTCTTCATGAGACTGTTGTACAACAATAGAGTGTCTTCAGTCAGAGGCTTCTTCAGATCTGCTGTAAGACAGACCGCTACAAGAGGTCCTTCCTGCCCACAGCCATCAGCATCTACAACGGCTCTATGAAGAAACCTGAATAAAATGAGCTACAACATTTAATTTCCCTTTGGGATTAATAAATTATTTTTGAATTTGAATTTTTGAATTTGAATTGAACATGTTGACAAGGACAGTCTCAGTGGTATGGTGAGCATTTGAATTTGAATTGAGTTGAATTCCTGTGTAACCTATATGCAATTAAATACACTACAAAGACAAGACACTGAAGCCTGTGTAGACCAACTCTCAGTGATCCTGACGAGGATAATGAACATCTCCTTGAAGCAGGCAACGGTTCCACACTGCCTGAAAGCAGCCACCATCATACCTGTCCCTAAAAAAAAAAGTTTAATTAATAGTCTAAATGACTACAGATGGGTGGCATTAACATCTGTAGTCATGAAGTGTTTTGAGAGGCCAGTTTTTCCCCACCTCAGGTCCTATCTACCCAGGGACTTTGACCGAGACCAATTTGCCTACAAAGCAAATAGGTCAACAGCCGATGCTGTTGCAACTGTCCTTCCTGCTGCTGTGAGCAACACAGAGAATCAGGGGAGCTATGTCAGGATGCTTTTTTTATAGATTTTAGCTCAGCTTTTAATACCATCCTGCCAAACATCCTTGCCAAAAAGCTAACTAACCTGGGCTTCCCATCCATCGCCTGTGCCTGGATTACTAGCTTCCTGACAGACCACCCACAGACAGTGAGGGTTGGACCACACACATCCTCAACCCAAACACACAGCACAGGTTTGCCTCAGGGCTGTGTGCTGAGTCCTTTCCTGTTCACACTTTACACTCATGACTATGTCCCCCACCACCACTCAAATATCATTTTCAAGTTCGCTGATGACACCACAGTGGTGGAACCTATTTCCGGTGGCAATGAGTCAGCATACAAGTAAGAAGTTTGGGAACTGGTCTCGTGGTGTTCAGCCAATAATCTTTGGCTGAACACCAGTTAAACCAAGGAGATGGTGATGGACTGGAGGAGGAAGAGAGCAGATCATGCCCCACTGCAAATAAACGTCTTTGTGGAGAGAGTCTCCTCATTCAAGTTCTGGGTGTCAATGTAGCTGATGACCTCACATGGAACATCAACACAACAGCGGTGGTCTGCAAAGCCCAGCAGAGGTTGCACTTTCTGAGAATATTCTGGAAGTGTCACCTGGAGACAAACCTGTTGCCGACTTTCTACTGTACCACTGTGGACAGTGTGCTGGCATATGGCATCTTAACATGGTACGCCAGCTGCACAGGAAAGCCCTGCAGAGTATCAGCACAGGACAACATCGGCTGCCCCCTGTTCTCCCTAAAGGATGTTGCAGAGTCTCGGGGGCTATGCAGAGCGAAGAAGATTCTTGCTGATCCATCTCATCCTGGCCACACTGACATTACCCCACTGCTCTGCAGCAGGAGGTATAGAAGGTACAGGGAACTGAAGCATTGCACAAACAGAACCAGAAACACCTTCTACCAACACTAATTTCATTTAAACACAGGATACAATGACAATAAAGTAATCAATCGATGCTTATTTCACCAAAGCAATGCCAAGCCACATTCTGCACGTGTAGTAAAACAGTGTGGGTTTTACTACACTAGATTGACCTGCCTGCAGTCCAGACCTGTCTACCATTGTAAATGTGTGGAGCATTATGAAGCACCGAATATGACAACAGCAGCCCCGGACTGTTGGGAAACTGAAGTTGTACAGAAACCAAGAATGGGGAATAATTCTACCTACAACAATTAGTGTCCTCAGTTTCAAAAATGCTTATTGAGTGTTAAAAGGAAAGATGATCTAACACAGTGGTAAAACGCCGCTGTCCGGCTTTGCATGTTGCAAGCATGAAATACAAAACGAAAAGATTTTTGCAAAAAAATAAATTAGGTTTATCAGTTTGAACATGAAATATCTTGCCTCTGTCATGTATTCAATTGCATACAGGTTGAACATGGTTTGCAAATCAGTGTATTCTGTTTTTATTTATGTTTTAATTGGGGGATGTTGGGGTTGTAGCATAAGTTATGCTTCTGCTGATGACATCACCACTGTTACCAAAAAAACAATGAGTTCAATCAAACATTTGGCCATCATATCTCAACCCCTGTCCTTGTTAAGGCAGAGGAAACTACTGTTTTCAACAGGAGCTGGAAGGAAAATAAACTACTGTTCTTTGTAAAACCTTTGCATTGTTGACTTTCACTGGGAGTTTTATCTTAATGTGTTAATAATCATGTGTTTAGTCAGCGGATAGAAAAACTAGACTTCAAATTATTTGTCACAGAAGGATCTGGATGACCCTCGTGGATTGCCACAGATGATGCAGTGTACATCGTACAGGCCTGATATTGGGCAGACATTTAAACTATAATTACTCTGAAAGCAAGAGTCAGAATTAATAAGCATAGTACACTACATGTGTATCCGAATATGCATGATGTCCTTTATATATGGGGCTGTCCCAGTGCTGCATTGATCATTTACGAAAGCATTGTTTGTTTTTTAGAGAGAATACATTTGTTCTTTAGCAGCTGTGTTTATATGGAGGGTAGAATGAACTGTTCTCTTCATGTATCTTCAAAGTAAATGATAGTGGTAGAAATGAAGATATGCTGTAGAAGGTAATGATGGTTAAATATTCAATATAACTACATAATGCAAACTTCTGTTGGTTCACCAGCACCCACAGATTATCCATATAACCCATTTCTTTGTATTTAGAACCACAACCATATATTTTGAAGACAAAACCTCAGATGAGTGCAGCTTGTATAACCCTGATTGATAGCTACATTTGTGCCATTCAGAGGCGGGAATTACTTATTTAGTTGTGCTCGCCAACAGTACACCAACTAGAGATTGCATTAACAGCATGTTAGGACCTGCACTACTTTTTCTATAAATCATTGTGAAGTAGATTTTTTATCTATCTTTGATCACTTTCTGCATCTGCTGGGTTTGTTGCTAAAGGGAGGACAACTGCAACCAGACAGAAAAAATGGTGCAAATGGTGCCCTCCTGCTGGACTTGATGGATGTGTTTGATTTAGGTTATTTCGTAGTTGGTGCAAACTGCTTTGTGAATCAGCAGTAAAATAAAAATGGACAGAACATGCGATGCAGTTAAATTGAAAAGACTGCATTGCTTAAATCTTCCCCAGTGTTTAAAACACCATTTGTTAACACTGTGAAGCATTTGTTTCACATGATCACCATGACAACCAATGTGATTTACAATGGAAAATTTCCTCCATGCATGTGATCCTATAAAGAACAAACAAAAGACAGTCAAGCCAACATTTACTGGAAAAGACTTTTAATGTAATGTGAGAGACTGAACTGGCTTTCTGGCTATGGCTTCACCATTTTTGTATGAAAAACATATCAGTTTAACAGGAGCACAAACAGTGCAAAGTCTCTAATAATACAACCTGATAATACATAGCATCCCATCATTTATAATGAACAAGAGAGCTTGGTTGTTCTACGTGCAGCACAGTCATCAGCATGATTCTTTTTGAATGGATTTGGAATGCGCAAACACAGATATTTCTATTGTATAACTCTAACGAACGAGTTATGCCTAATTGTTTTTCTATTCATTTAGAAATCTCATAGAAGAAGAAATGAGAGCAAGCAGAGGAAGAAGTTCTCACATCTTGGTTTGTCTCATTAAGGAATTATGCAAAAAATAAAAACATACTAAGGTGCAAAAGTTAAATACTATTTGTATTGTGTTGCAATTTGTTAATATTGGCAGTGTGATGCTTTCTAACAGTAAATAGAGTGATCTGTTCAGTGTAGCACCTATGGCCTCTCTGAAAACTTACAAGTCATCCTTTCACACACTGGCATGCAATGTTGGGTTTGGTGTCTTGCCCAAGGACACTTTTACATGTGGTGAGAGGAGAAACTAACTTTCAGTTGGCAGAGAAGTACTTTTTCCTGCTGATCCACAGCTGCTCTGCTCTTTCCCAAATCATGTTTATTGAAGATCAAACTCCCATAAATACAAATGCACATCAGGTGCAAAGGTGACTGCGGTTACACCTTTCAGATGATACTTCAGCACCGCAGCTCAATAATATGTTATCAGTGGTCATAGACAATAAGATAGACAGTGAATGAAAGAAGAATGGAGAGCAGAGAAAGGAGGCAGAAAGAATGGTCTGTGCCATACATCAGTTTAATGAGTGTAACAATGACAGAAATAACCAGGGAGCCACTTCCGCTCAGAAATCAATAACGTGGTTCTTTATGGCTCTCTAAATATTGTGATAACAGACACTTTGTTCTATACGAATTATGTTACCATTGCTGCCCTCCCATCTTGTTTACACAGTCATTTGTGGAGAGTGGTCTCTGTTTGTGCATACTACTAAAATGTTTTAATTCTACACTGGCAGCTGAAAATGAGGCCTTCCACTTTTTAGTATTCATGGAGCATTATACATCCAGTACAGATAACAAAGGAAGAAGGAAGATAAAGATTCAGTGGGTGTTTCGATCTGATTAAGAGTGTTTTAAATGTTTGACCAAAACAAAAATCAACTGTCAGGTGAGCATGGTGAATTTAATAAATTAGAATATGGCTTCCAATGAAGCTAGTTTGTAAGATTTAAAGTACTTTTTGAAAATAACCTTTAGGCAGCTATTAAACATACTTTTCGTGAAGCCCACATTCCTGTATTAAAATATTTGTTATTGGCCTAATGTGATATTCAAACCTTCATTACCTGTAAACAAACATCATAATTGCTGGTAGGTTGTTCCAAACATCTTGGAAAACTAACTAACTAACTAAGTAAGTGTAAACATGTACTCAGCTTATGAACATATGTTCTTGTTTTGTGTTTATTATATCTGTTGTGGTTTACTGTATGCAGGTACAGTTTTGTATTCTAAAGGTGAGACAGTTTTGGGTAGGTGTGATGGAGAGGACTTATCAGGCTGACCTATACCTCCTAAGTGGTACTGAGTCAAATGGATAATGGTGTCTTATATCTTATCCTCTGTCATGAGTTAGCTAGCTTTTCTCTTATGTGGTTTTGAAGCTGATTTGCAACACAGCAAGGCCATAGGTGAGAATGTTTCAGTCATGTTATAAAAAAGTTGATTAACCCAATAAAGCTGTACATCCTGTACAGCTTCCTGGTAAAGTTCAGTCCATGTTGAGCATGTCCCTGCAGGTAGGAGGCATAAGATCATGTGATCTGGCTCACCAGTCTATCACCGGCCAACACAGATCTACACAGGACGAACAACCATGCTTACACACACTCAGTCGTGGGAGCAATTTAGAGAGACTAGTTAAACTAACATGCATGCTTTTGCACTGTTATGGGGAGCTGGAGTACCCAGAGAAAAACCCATTGGAGACAACACCATGTGGATAGATCCTTGGCCAAGATTCAAATCAAGGACTTTCTTGCTGTAAGGAAGCAGTGCTAACAGCTGCACCACCATTCAGTTTTTTTTGAAGTTACTGTCATAAATCTTTTCTGGTAGTTTTCAGTAGCTTCAAAAAGATAACTTGTGTAGTTAGAAAAATGTTATTTCTTTGAGAACTGCACAATGAAGCATTTCCTAAAATCCACTTTTGGGATGACTGATGATTGTCTGCAATGTTTATTTTTTGCTTCTTATTTTTCTCACTATCGAATGATGGCCTTCTGATAGCTTGGGAGTTTTCTAAAACTCCTTGCTAGATCACTGGACAGCAACCACAAGCTTTTTATGAATTTTGGTGATCAGTTAATTGATTCACACCTATATGCTACAAAGCCGCAAACTGGAAAAACTAGTTTCAGAGAGGTGCTCATATGTGGTAATACTCAGCAATTTATTTACTGGCTTCCACTCCTAACTAAAGCTGGGACCAGAATACATTCAATTCAAATTAATTCAAAAGTACTTTATTAATCCTAAAGGGAAATTAAATGTTGTTGTAGCTCACATTATGCAGGTTTCTTCAAAGAGTTTTAGATTATTATTTTACCCCAGATTCCCAGTTTTAGAAAGTCTGTCAGTGTACTGGCTTTGCCATTAGTTAATTTGAGTATGTGTTGTGTTCTCTACCTGTGTTGAAGTTCATAAGAGGCATTCCCTGTCAGTTTTGGGCATAAACATTGGGTCTTGACTGAAAGAATGAGATCCCGGATACAAGCGCCTGAAATGAGCTTCCTATAATCATTGCAGCTACAAACTTGCCATATAAAACAAAAGTCCAAACCCATTTAGGCATCTTCATGTATGGAGGTGTTTAACTAACTGGATAGTGAAAAGGTTTCTACGAGACCAGTATGGTTAGTATGCGCTAGCTGCAGTCACTCTGCAGAGACTTTTGGTGCAAACATCTTAGTGTAAAATGGAGTGAAGACTGGAGTCTGCAGGTTTGTGAAGAAACCAACCTGACACAACCTCAATTGCAGTTAAAAAAAACGAAAAATTTTTGAGGCAGATCTGGACACAGTCAGGTAGAGTGAATGGATGGCTAACCGAGTGAAAAAGAGAGACTGGGACACAGCAACAGCTACAAGATAACGTTTTAGTTTTATTGTTTTTCTTTATTTGTAACTAGACAAATAGACAAAATAATTACAAAACAGTTCTGGGCATAATACAAAATATAACCTAATTACAATTAAGTGGAAATAAACAACTAACTACTAACATTGGAGAGATAGTTGGATATTTAAGACTAAAACACAGTAAATAATTATGGACTTTGTTTAAATAAAGCAAACGATTCATATATTGAACAAAAGGTAATGGGACTTTTCTGAAGAAATATTTTTCACATAGAAAGAACCTGTTTATCATACATTGTTAATGTTGGAGTCGCCTTGAGAATTTGATGTGCTCAGTTGGCTTTAGCTGTTCTACATCCTGTAGTCTGTGATCCCTCAGCAGGTGCAGTTAAGTGTCTGACCCCATTTTTCAAGTTGTGACACAAAAATCAGTCTGTTAGTGTGAACACCTCATCTTTTTAAAATCTGTGTTGATTGTGAGAGCTTAAGATGTAAGCAGTGTTGGAATTATTAATCTGAGAATATTATTTAATATTTAATTTTAATATTTTAATATTTTATCAAATAATATTTCAGTCTGTTAAGGGTTGTCCTGTGAATACCAGCCCAGTAAGGCGATGGTATTAGGACAAAATAGAAAGGTGTAAGACGAGCTCTGACATTATTGAACAGCATAAACTCTGCACACACATGGAATGAATTCACACAATTTCTTAAAATACAAGAATTTATTAACAAAAATAAGTTAACTCAAAGTCAAACATATTTCAATCAACAAACTCTTTACTATGCTAAAACAATCCAACTAAACTACCAAGCAGAATTAAAGAATAGGGAAGACTAATGGGTTATGTACAATATAAACAAGTTGATTAAAAATATGATTGAAAATCATGACCAAAAGAGTGATGCAACATTACCATGCAATGTTTATGTTTGAGAACCAAGGATTATCTTGAAGAATCTGGAAGTGAAGTTAAGTTAGTCTTGTAACTAACTTAAGCAATAATCAGCAAACGTTTAGACAACCACTCACAATGCAAGATCAGATAAAATATTATTTTAATAAAATAATGTTTTCAATAATGATCTGCTTACCACCAGAATCAACACATACCTTTAAAATATCGTTAATAAAAGGGTTAAAATGCATAAGCGCGGACGGCGCGTTATGATCAATCTTTTGTTTAAAATCACCCTTCAAGTTAAGTTTGTCTTAACTTTAAAAACACACAAGGAACACGTGTGATGCAGATAGCCTGCTAGCCCCAAGACAGCTGAGTTCAACACAAACAAAACTTCATAAAATGAGAAACATTTAGATCATTTCATTCTAAATCTGTCTCTGCCCAAAACACCTAACCTCATGAACCATAGTGAGGAAACGTTTCCAAGGGGCTAAGCTTGAAGAAACGTCCACAGTCAACAAGCGGTTAGCTTTCAGCTAAGTGAATGCACCTTCAACCTCGGGGGTTGAAGGTGCATACACTCTGTGAATAACAGGGTTAGCTCCGGAGCTGTAGCTGGGCGGCCCGTCCTGTCCTCTCCTACAGGGCTCGGAGAGAAAGTCAAGCAATGCTTTTACCTTAATTACCCCTGTTCATGAATGAATACCGGATACACAAACAGCAATTCATTCCTACTTAATTTAGTGCATATGATCGATGATCGTATGACACTCTTGGATCCAGTTTGAAGAGTTTATGTCTGTTTGCCAGCAAAGAGACATCAGCGCGCTGGGCCTCCCCTGACCGGTCCCACTAGAGGCCATGTGGAAAGAGGGCGGATGTACCAACAGCTGTGCTTTTCTTTGGGTAGTGGCGTCACAGGAAGTCCGCAGTTATCCCGCTTCCTGTCTGTGCCAGAAGAAGGTTAATGCACTTTATTTTGAAAAATTCCAGAAGAGTTCGTACCGGAGTTTAATGTTGAAATCCATGGCTGTGGGTCCCAACAGCAGTAAAGTTGGCATAGATTTTCACACTCAACCTTCACTTTGTTCAAATAAATGATGTTTGCAGTGTTGTGGTTAATAAAACAAAAAGAACTTCAGAGCCAAAATATTCCCACTTTGTGAACTTTTTCCCAGTTTTCCACAGTACAACCACATTCATTGTATTCTTTTTAGATTTGTTTTGATAGACCAACACAAAGCAATATCTAATTGGATCTAGATAAAATACAGGGTTTTCTTTTTTTTTTTTTCTTTTACATATAAACATTTTAAGAGTGGCATGCACAGAGGACTTGTGCATGCCAACCGCAGTTGGTTGCAATCCATTGCAACCAACTGCTTCAGAACAGAGTCCACCGGTGTGTAATTTAATCTCATTCTGTTCAGTTAAATCATGTTCATTTATGTAGCGCTGATTCACAACAAATTACATCTAATAGCAATTTATAAAAAGTCCTATTTATACAAAGAAACCAATCCTTCAAACCAATCCTACAGACATTTAAAGTCAGTGACATACATTCCAATGCAATCTATGTTATGAAACACTGCAGTACAGTTCAGTTTATTATTCTGATAGAAGAATAGGTTTTCTATCCAAGGAAACACAGCTTACATCATTTAGCCATTGACTTTGCAGCTCTCCCTCATACCGAACATGCATGTTGCGACAGTAAAATGGACAATTCCTTTTTAACAAGAAGAAACCTCTAGCTGAATCTGGATCTGTGTGAGCTGCCAACTATTATGATCGACATAGAAGAATTGGTACATTGGTAAATTTTCTATGTTAAAGAAAATGTAAAGAGTTAATGGCAGCAGTAGCTCCTTTAGTGGCTTCATCAAGTAGGAAAATACAACTAAACAGATAAGCTTGGAACCAATAGTAAAATCTGCAGCATGAAAACTTTAGTACCCAACAGTTGCAGCACTGGCTTTTTCTAAGATAGAACATGAAATTATTGACAGTAATAGCTAAGTCGATGACTCCCTCCAGAAATGTGTCAGATTTAACAAAATGCCAGGCCAAGATATAACTTCAGAGGTCCAGCTTAGCTTTGCAGTTTACAAATTACATTGTGGACAAATTCAGCACATGAAAGAAGATATTCTAATCTGTCATCTTTTTGGCCTACATGCAAAGTTCAGTGTGAAACTAAACACTAACTTCTGAAAACACTATTGCAAATCATTTAGGATCACTGTATCACAAAATGCTAAAGGGATGTTTTTCTTTAGCGTGAACACGGAGAGTTTTCAGAGTGAATGGAAAGATGTATGGAGCTACACACAAGACAGTCCTGGAAACAAAAAACGTCCTAGACAGCAACAGACTTGAGACTTGGGCCAAGCTCCATCTTCCAAACAGGACTACTACCCTAAACATACAGCTAGAGCTTTATTGAACTATTGAATGGTTAGTGTAGTGTATATTAGTGTATATCAGTTCTATGTAGTTTAATGAGTAACCTGAAAAATTTGCGCTGTTTCAATTAAACTTTGTCAGAACTTCGGCAGAACGTCTGTATTTTTCATGTGATGTTTTCCACCAGGGCTTTAGTCACGGGTCTACTGTAAGCCACATTTACTGCACCTTTTTTTCTTCTGGTAAATATGAAGAATTAATGCAGTGGATACATGTTATATTTAGACTGCAAAGCTGCTTTAGTCACTATATCACAGCAGATATGCTCACACCAAAAGTAGCTTATTCAAATGATGTAAAAAGCTCCGCTGACAACACAGAGCCAGAAATCAGGCAGGCTTTGATGATATGACAGAAAAATAAATACTGAATATTCAGGAATGAGGAATTGTTTGAAAACAAGAATGTTTGAGAATGTAAAAAGTCGACTCTAAAAGTTTCAAACTAACAAAAACATATATTCTAGTAAGAAGGAATTGACTTCATTGCAGCCTGTAGCGGGACATGTTTTGGTATCTCAGTCAGTCAGTCAGTCAGTTAGACTAAAACTAGAGATATTGTCATGCATCATGCAGACTGAATGTCTGTGTTTCTGTGACAGATATCTGAGCCAGTAAGGGAGAACTTATGAGTTACTGCAACAGTTCTTGGAGTTCTTTGGGGCCAGTATCGTTAATCCGTGTCTATGAACAAGTGTGACAATAAGCTCTCTGTCTGAACAGCAATCCTCTTAGGCGAAGCTTTGTGGGTAAACTTGCCTCATGCAAATTCTAAACCCCATTAGCTTTGAGGGACTAGTCAGCTGCATTGAGATTAATGGCCAGGAGAGTACTTGATTTAATAGGGTTATTTCACATCCTCTGTGGGAAACATAAACAACAAAGTTAATGCAAGACATTTGTCACTGACGTCCTCAGTCTCTCTACGCAGAGTGGGCAAAGTTTCTTTGGTTACAGATTTGATACTAACTTGACTCTGCACTGAAAGAACAGCCTGGAAGGTCTTTGTTTCTACTTTTTAAGATGCTTCTGTGCATGTTACCTGTCAGTAAATTCTATCTGAATCTGTTGAGATAAATGCTGCAAAGAGTGAAAAGGCTAACCAACTTTTTATGTCAGGGCAAAAAAAAAGGAAATCCTTATTTATCGTCTTCTATGCTGTCAGCTTACTGCAAACTTTGCTGAAGGGGATTAGCGGTTGGTTGGGTAATGCTCTGTCACTGCAAAGTGGAAGACGACATGCTGTGACAACGGTGATCTGACAGTGCTGCTGACTCCTTCAGCTCACAGCTGTGGAGGGATGATTACCCAAAACTTGAGAAGAAGCATTTTAATTCTTTCGCATGACCTTTAATCTGAAATCCATACAAAATGCTTCCCGTTCAGCTGCAGGTTTGTCTGCTCAGCTAGCTGCACACAACTGTTAGCAGCTTTTCATACAGCTGAATGACATCTTTAACTCATGTCAGGTCAAGAAAAATACAGTAGCATTTTTTTTGTTCACCAGCTTCTATTATGAATGTCTATTTAGTAAAAATCAGATGTCTGACTCCAAGTGAATGCAGCGCATAATGAAGTGCAAGCAATGTAGCACACTCTTAAGTGTTCTCAGAATCACAACAAGCGATGGCATCTTTGAGTTTCCCTCAGAATGCTTCATCACAAGACAAAACACAAGTCTTATGAAAAGGAGAGGACTGCCGAAACTATGGCTTTACTTGCTCTCTGTTTGCTGGCATTATTTTACTCTTCTTATTTCTCTTAACTAAAGAAAGGTTGGACTAAACTACTTTACAGCAGTGACAATCATGGACACTCATGTTTTGCCAATTATATATATTTTTTTACTTTTCAGAGAGGGACCAAATGTTAGGAGCAGCTGCATTTTTGTGGCAACACAAGATAATCAGTATAAGATGCCTCTCCATTCAACATTTGGCTTTATCCAGAAAATAGCAGTGATGGAAATGAAAATTCATTGGCTTGAATTGAATGTAGAGGTAAAATGCTGTGAATGGAAATGAAACAACCCTACCGATTATTCGAAACAGTGAGAAGACTAACAGACTGCTAACTAGCACCAACAGAAAAACAGAATTTTGATGTAAATGAAAGTAAACCGACCAACAGTCTTTCCTGGAACTCTTGGTGTAAAGCCAAAGGATAAATACCTTCCTTCAGATCAGGGAAGATGGCTTCAGGATGGCACCGCCGATGGTGGCCTTGGTCCTTCCCTCTCTTGTACTTTGCATGTTTTTGTGTGTTTAATCTGCTCTCTGGCACTTTTCAATTCAATTCAATTCAGTTTATTTATATAGCGCCAATTCACAGCACATGTCGTCTCAAGGCACTTCACAAAGTCAGGGCAGTTTTCAGTGATCACTTACACTAGAGAGGAACTCCTAACAATCAAACATTGCTCAACATTTTTTATCCATTTTCCATCAACTCCAACTTCACAGTGATCTTAGTTGGCGTGGAGGAATCTCTTTATGGGCTCTACCAGGGACGCAGTCGAGAAAAACGGGCAGGCACACTTGTGAAGTTTCGGCAACAGGTACTCAGCAAACCCTTGCCCTCCATCCACCCGGCTAATGTCCAATTCTTGGCTAACAAAATGGTCCAACTGCTGCTTTTCATCTCTACAAACTATGACTTCCGAGCTGATGCCGAGAATCCAGCTGTATTGAGCGGACCGCAGCATTAAGTGTCCCACCAGGGATAAAATCATACTGGACCACTGCTACACAGCTTAAAAGCTACATATTTGGGTGTCACAAGGGCTACATAGGGACTTTCTGTTCACTTTCTGCTTTACCTCATTCCAGCCTAATGGCAGAAACTAAAAACTTTTAAACCTGTGGTTTTGACTGTTACGAAGTGGACTGATGAGTTAAAGAAGATGTGAGAGGCCTATTTTGACTGCCTAGATTAGGGTGTTTTTTGAAACTTCAGCCTTTGATTTAAACCAATTCCTAGAAGCTGTGACATCCTTCATCAGTTTTTGCAAAACTGGGCCTCCTCCCGGTGGGACGTGCCTGGAACACCTCCCGAGGAAGGAGTCCGGGAGGCATCTGGTATAGATGCCCGAGCCACCTCAACTGGCTCCTCTCGATGTGGAGGAGCAGCGGCTCTACTCCGAGCCCCTCCCGGATGGCCGAGCTCCTCACCCTATCTCTAAGGGAGTGCCCGGCCACCCTACGGAGGAAGCTCATTTCTATTGCGATTTGTATCCGAGATCTCGTTCTTTCGGTCCTGACACAAAGTTCATGGCCATAGGTGAGGGTAGGAACATTGACCGACCGGCAAATTGAGAGCTTCGCTTTTCGGCTCAGCTCTCTCTTCACCACAACTGACCGACAATGTGCCCCAGCGGCAGCCACACCGGTCCGTCTGTCGATCTCCCGCTCCATTCTTCCCTCACTCATGAACAAGACTCTGAGATACTTGAACTCCTCCACTTGAGGCAGGAACTCCGCTCCAACCTGAAGAGGACAAGCCACCCTTTTCCGGTCGAGAACCATGGCCTCGGACTTGGAGGAGCTGATCTTCATCCCAGCCTCTTCACACTCGGCTGTGAACTGCCCTAGCGCATGCTGTAGGTCTTGGCTAGAGGGGGCCAGCAGGACCATGTCATCTGCAAAAAGAAGAGACGGAATCCACTGGTCCCCAAACCAGACCCCCTCAGGCCCTTGGCTGCGCCTAGAAATCCTATCCATAAAAGTTATGAACAGGACCGGTGACAAACGGCAGCCCTGCCAGAGTCCAACATGCACCAGGAACAGGTCCGACTTAGTGCCGGCTATGCGGACCAAACTCCTGCTCTGCTTGTACAGAGACCAGATGGCCCCTAATAAAGGGCTGCCGATTCCATACTCCTGGGGCACCCCCAACAGGGTACCACGAGGGATACAGTCTTCTCCAGGTCCACTAAACACATTTGGACTGGTTGGGCAAACTCCCATGAATCCTCGAGTACCCTGTAGAGGGTATAGAACTGGTCCAGTGTTCAACGGCCGGGACAAAAACCACACTGCTCCTCCTGAAGATGAGGTTCGGCTATCGGCTAGATTCTCCTCTCCAAAATCCTGGCGTAGGCCTTACCAGGGAGGCTGAGGAGTGTGAACTCCCTGTAGATGGAACACAACCTCTGGCCACCTTTCCTATGAAAGGGGACCACCACCCCAGTCTGCCAGTCCAAAGGCACTGTCCCCGACCACCACGCAATGTTGAAGAGGCATGTCAATCATGACAGCCCCACAATATCCAGAGACGTGAGGTACTCAGGGCGGATCTCATCTACCCCCGAAGCCCTGCCACAGTGGAGCTTTTTAACCACCTCGGTGACTTCAGCCAGTCTAACCCCGAGTCCCCAGCCTCTGCTTTCAGCAGGGAATGCGCAATGGCAGGATTGAGGAGATCCCCGAAGTATTCCTTCCACCGCCCAATAATGTCCCCAGTCGAGGTCAGCAGCCTCCCACCCCCACTGTAAACAGTGTTGGCGAAGCACTGCTTCCCCCTCCTGAGGCGCTGGACGGTTTGCCACAATTGCTTTGAGGCCAACCAGTAGTCCTTCTCCATGGCCTCACCGAACTCCTCCCAGGCCCGCGTTTTTGCCTCTGCCACAGCCCGGGCCACGGCACGCTTGGCCCGACAGGGACACCGAGAAGGCCGGGTACTCCACACTACCGCTTGCCCCATAGGCCGAAACAACAAACAGTCAGAGACCTGTCCCCAACCCAAAGGCGCAGGGATGCAACCCTCTCATCCACTGGGGTAAACCCCAACACGAGATGGCTGAGCTGGGGAGCAATAAGCAACCCACCCCTGCCCACCGCCTCTCCCCGTGGGCCACTCCAGAGTAGAAGAGAGTCCAGCCCCTCTCGAGGAGATGGGTTCCAGAGCCCATGCTGTGCACGGAGGTGAGCCCGACTGTTTTTACTCAATATCTCTCGACCTCCCGTAGAAGCTCAGGCTCCTCCCCCCCCCCCAGTGAGGTGACATTCCACGTCCCTAGAGTCAGCCTGAGCATCCGAGGATTGGGCCGCCGAGGTCTCCACCTTCATCTGCTGCCCAATCCTCTTTGCACCGGTCCCTCACGGTTCCCCCTGCAGTTTGTGGGCCCACTGGGGAATGGCCTTGTGTCTCTCATTCAGGCTTGGCCCGCCCGGGTCCAGCGAGGAGCAACCCAGCCGCCAGGTGCTCTCCAACGAGTCCCAACCTCAGGCCTGGCTCCAAGGTGGGACCCCGGCTCCGTCGTACCAGGTGACGTCACATGCTTCGATGTAATGGTCCTCATAAGGGTGTCTTGAAGGAAGGTAAGTGGTTGTACCACTTACCTGCAAAAGTCACATAAGTAGTATCAAAGTGTCACATGATCAAACACACCTTTTCTGAATGGCTTTGTACACTCCATGAAGCTGGGCTTCGTAAAAGAGTGGCTAGAAAATTGCCATTACTTAGTGTTAAAAATAAGAATGCATGTTTTGAGTTTGCCAAAAGGCATGTGGGCGACTTCCCAAATGGACGGTGCTCTGGTCAGATGAGACTAAAATTTTACTTTTTGACCACCAAGAAAAACGTTATGTCTGGCGCAAAGCCAACACATCCCATCACCCCAGGAACACCATCCCCACAGTGAAACATCGTGGTGGCAGCATCATGGAGTGGATATGTTTTTCAGCAGCAGTGTCTGATCTGAGTCAAGGAAAAATGAATGTTCCTAAATACAGGAATATTCTTGAGCAAAACCTGTGTCAGTCTGCCTTTAAGTTGATACTGGGATGGAAGCTTACCTTCCAGCAGAACAATGACCCACAAAATACTGCTGAAGCAACACTTCAGTGATTTAAGGAGAAACATTTACATGTGTTAGAGTGGCCTAGTCAAAGTTCAGACCTCAATCCAATTGAGAATCTGTGGTTAGACTTGAAGAGCACTGTTAACAAGCGAAAAACCATCCATCATACAGGAGCTGGAGCACTTTTGCCTTGAGGGATGGGCATAAAAATCCCAAGATGTGGCAAGCTCATAGAGACTTATCTAAAGTGACTTGTAGCTGTCACTGACGCAAAAGGTGGCTCCACAAAGTACTGAATTTATGAGGGGTCAACAGTTATGCATGTTGAAGTTTTCTGTTATTATGTCCTATTTGTTGTTTGCTTCACAATAATAATAGTGGGTGACAGAGCAGTAAATGAGATTAAATGCTTTTGCAGCAAGAAAAATGCCAAAGTGCTTAGTTTTGTCAATAATTTGATATTTGATATCTCAGAGAAAATATTGATGATCACAAATGAGCATCCAACCGTGAAAAACCTCATCATACAAACAGGTCCCCTTGATGCTGGGAAGCAACAGTTAAAAATTAAAATAGGATTTTGTTCATTTGCTGAACAAAGTTCAAGGTACCAATATCAAGGTGTTGTTTCACTTCCAACATTTTTTGTTCTGTGAATCAGACACCAGAAGCCTCTGCCACATACAGGAGATTACAAGAAAGTCCACAACAACTGATAAGATGGTGTTCTGAAGGACAACTGCAGCCTGCTGAGATAAGAATGAACCATGGATGACAGATGACCCAGAAAGAGACTTCTACATCACTACAGGTTGATCTCTGCAGACCCCAACAGGACAACAAGTGGACCCCTCTTAGCCTCGACAGGGGACCCCAAACACTGAATCCACATGGACGAAATGTTCTGCAGCTCCATACAGCAGCTTACATCGTGGATTTTATATTCCTACTTGAGCTGTTTTATGCCAACTATCCAAATACTGTCTGTAATCTTTGACGTTAACAATTATTTTAAGGTTACTTATAGTTCTGTGATATTTAATTAATTTCACCAATATTTACTTTAGTTAACAAACCTACCAGGATATTTTTAGTACTCTCGTTATGTATCTTATATGTGGTCCTCTGATATAAAAGCCATTTCAGCTGTGTTTGACGTTTCCCTACTTCTGTGGTGTGGGCGAAAACCAGTGCTGCGGCAGTAGGTGCTGCATTCAGTTACACTCGGATTTCTGAGGGTCAATGTGACAACATAATTTTACATTTAATTTATATTTTAGAATTGATCGTCCCAGCTTGGGGGGGCACATGGGGTGGCCCGTCTGATTGGTGGGTCACTCCGCTGGACACGGCCCTGTTTGTTCTGTAAGGAAGTTTATCAAACTTGTTTCAGAATAAAAAGGGTACCTAAACCGTGGATTTGTCCCACCTGTAGGAAAAAAAAAAAATCACAAAAGAAAAGCTAAGCCAACACTGCTTATTACATGCACGACAAATACTGACCAGTTATTTAAACTCAAAAAGACCGCAATTATTTAGGCAGCACAACAACCTCAACAAACAACAAATTCTACATTGTCTTTCTGAGCTCTAAAACATGTTATTGAATACATACAGTATAGTTCTTGCGTTACTTAAACAGTTCATATTTCAGTCTTCTATCAAATGGTAATGTTTTTAAGTGTAATGGTATTTATTTTGTGATCTGAATTGTATTTACAATACTTGTAACCGACTGTGTAAGTACAATCAACTCACATACATTTGGGAGAGCACAACACACTTTCACAGTTGTCAAGATAAATGACAATTTTCTTTGTCAATATCATTAAATGTAATGGGTAGAGTTTGGGACTCGAGTCACATGACTTGGTCTCAAGTCATTCATTTTATGACTTTAGACTTGACTTGAAGAAATGTTTAGAGACTTGTGACTTGGCTTTGACCTTTGCACCAATGACTTAGGACTTGAATTGGACTTGAATCTGTTTACTTGAAATGATTTAATATTTTACCCAAAATCTAAAGTTTAAAACACTTATTATTTAAAAAGTGCACACCATTATAAATTTTACTCATCTGGTATTAACAAACTGTGTATTATATGTGTTTTAGCTGCAGCACAGCCAATCAAATTAACCATATTGAAAAATGAAATGCACTATGCAAAACACCCAAGAAGTGATCGCGGCATGTCCGACATGATGTCCGACATTTTGAAGTTGCATAAAGAACGGTATGTGGTACTTTTCTTTTGCTACAATGATATAGTTGACTTTACCAAACTTCGTCTTATTAGAAAATCTTTTTCAGGCTATGTTGATGATACTGTTTGGCCTTAATGTGAATGCTATTTTTGCCATGCTATTTTAAATCAGTCCTACAAGACTATCCAAGAATAACATGCTGCTTGTTAGCTCAGGATCGCCGGTGTATGGTGAGCCGGGGTTCGTTTGAGAAAGTGGGTCCTGTAACTGAACTTAAGGAAGAATGTTTCTCTTTGTGTCCTCCCCATCATAATATTGAAACGGGTCCAGTTCCATCAAAAGATGGATTGTATATTTGGAGACATCTGGGTCAAATGAGATTGAGAATAAATAGTTTACTGCAATCAGTGCATTAAGCATTATGTAAGGATTATGATTATTGATTAATTAATATTCATCAAGAATTATAATTTAAAATCATAATTTGAAAAACATTTATATCTTAACCAAAAATCATTACTTACGAATATAAATCAGAGATGTCCTCTGGTGTTGTGATTATGGGCTCAAAGCTCTTTAATAATTACAAATTATTAACCAAACCACAAACTGTCACTGTTTATTCAACTGCTTCACCGAAGGTGGGGGAACTTCGACCTTGTTTTGACAGATTAATCACTCATGCACGAAATAAACACAAACGCTTCTCTTAATTATATATATGAAAATGTATTGAAGCCAAATAATCCTGATATACCATTATTCTGGTCCAAAAACCTTCACCTAACTAACAAGCACTATTCTACACAAAGGGAATAAAAATTACTACCTAACAATAATAATAAAAGAAAAAAATATATGTGCATTTAGTGTCTATGAAGATCAAACCAGTAGTTTTATGGACAAAATGTGTAATTTGGGTTAAATGGAAAGAAATCATCCTGTCGTGTTGATGTCTCGATCGCAGCAATCAGTTGATAAAACGGTGGGGCCACGCCCCTTTAGCCACAACCAGCTGACCGCCCCAAATCTTGACAAAGGGTCATAAACTCTGAGGCGGGAACTCAGTGGAAAATCTCCAGCAATAAAACTGGAACAAAGAGTGGTAGGGCGAGGCCCAGACTGCAGTTGCCTTGAATGAAAAACTTTTAAAAGTCCAACTTCTAACTCCTGGCTGATTTGGGGTCAGCCGGACAAACATTAACCACGCACAATTCAGCAGCGCTTGCGCACCAAATCAAAACACAGCTCAGCATAACATAATTCAATCAGTATTGCATGCAACAAGTTAATACCTTAGATTAATTACTGGTGATTCTAAATCACCTTCATTGCCTCATCCTGCCCAGACCTCTAAATGCACCTATCCGGTTTAATATGAAAAGAACGGAATTACTTTGAAGTTGATTTCTGCTCTCCACCGGTTGAGGATCAGGTCTGAAGAAAAATGAGGGGAGGAGGATCAAATTAAGAAAAAACCCCGGTAATTTCTCGTCCGTCCAGGAGGGGAAAAGATGAACCATTAGTCGACTGCATTACACAAGGAGGAAAACTCATCTCCTTGGATATAGAACCTCTGTGGGTTTCCACCTGCGCCGGGTGTCGATGTGGTCTTCAATCGGTAAATATATCTCCTGATCTTCTCGTATCAGACAGATTTTCAGCTTTCAAGCTCTTCCGGGAATGGCCTTGTGGAGCAAAAGTTCACCTCTGAGCTTTTTTCTCTCCAGATATGCGCCTCCGATGCGCCGTCCTGTGAGACAGGCGGGAAATGGCAATGAAACTCTGCATCTCAGCCGGTTTATACTCCCAGTAATGTCAGGGCTGTGACGTCTGTTGAGCTGCGCATGTCAAAATGTGCGACCAAAATGGATGGCCCCAACAATTAGGTCTATTTGTTTTTTGCCCAGTTACGTAGCTCTTTAAATAAACAAATGACAAATATTTATTTTACCATCACATCCAAATTTAAAACCACTGAGCTTAATTTGAAATGAGTGTGTGGCTGTGTTTAACTTTTGCATTTCTTTTATCTGTTGTGGATAGGCCAAATACAATGTCTGGCCCAGTGAAATTTTAACATGTAAATGAGTAGCCCTGCTATACATGGTCTTACTCTTCTGTCCATCACACATATCACTCATTTATGTCAATACATCACATAAAATATTCTGAGTGATCTTATGTAATTAGCTGTTGTTTATTTGCAAATGCTGAACATTGCATAGTAGAACTGCATTCAGAGTTTTGTGAAGTGTTTAAATGCATTTATTTTATTTTTTTTTAGTTTTCATTCTGATAACAATTAAGTTTTTAGTGTTAATATTTGTTTAAGATAAGCAGGAACAGCTTTAAAGTCAAATGCAATTCATGAATGGCTGTAATGGATTTTCTGACATCAGTTTAATATGCTTACCTCTGATGGATTTGAAGAATACCAGGTGAACAAGAGGATCACAAATGAACCTCAACAGCCTTCCATATCACAATATCCAGACACTCATACCAGGCAGTACAGCGTGAATCATCCCTAGCAGAAAGCCATCAAAAATGCATTATTATGTAAATTGATTATTGTTTGCAACCTGCTCCTGTCTACTGTGGAAAACAAGAGTTTTTAGGACTTTCAGACAGTAGTTGACAGCAAATACAGCTCAGTATGTCACAAAACAATTGCATCAAAAATAGAGAATCTTGTTGCAGAGAAACGTTCAATGTTAAAAACTCAGTTGAATGAGATTGATCATGTTTCAGTCACTTTGGACATTTGATCGGACCTAAAGATGAGGTTTTCTTGGTATCACTATGCAGTGGATACAGAAAGAGACACAGCTAAAATCTAAACTGTTTGCCTTTGACCGCTTCAAAGGCTTACACACAGGCAAAATAATCTGTGAGAAATGTAAAGCTATATGTGATGAATACAACATCAAAGATAAACTAGACTATTAGTGACAATGCTGCCAATATGCAGAAAGCATTCACTGTATGCTTCCCCAATGAGCAAAGTGAGGAACATGACAATGATGGTGATCATCTTGACAACCCAGCGCTCTGGCATGACTTAACCTTGGAAGATCAGGAAACACTAGATGCTGCTATGGCAAAGAAACGGCGCCTGCAGTGTTTTGCACACACACCAGCTGGTGGTGACAGATGGCTTGACAGAGACCACAGTGGCATGGCCATCTCTTTCAAAGTTATCTAAGCTCAGCTCACTAATGCACACAAACATGACATTCAAAGATGTGTTTGAAGCTGAATTTGGTGAACAGAAAGGTAGCCCTGCTGCTGTAATCACAAGATGGAATTCAACACTGAGACAAGTGGAGGCAGTTCTCCAATGTCAACATCTACAACACTGTGCTGTTCTTGAAATGGCTGGGCACAAGGAGTTATTATTCAAAGCACTAGAGTGGAACCTGTTGAAGGAGATGGTGGACATATTGAAGCCTTTCGAAGAAACATTCGCTTTGACACAAGGTGAGAAAATAATCACGATCAGTGCTGTTGTTCCATTCATGCTGATCCTCAATCAACATCCTGAGAAACTGAAGCCTCAAGTCCATTCCTGAATGGTCTGGTCGGGAGTCTCCAGGCATCTTTGAACAAAAGATTTATTGGAATTTTTATCGGTGTGAGAATGGCTTGAGCAGAAGAGATCACTCTCCCCTTTTCAGATCCAATGTACCTCAAAGCCGTTGCTTTGGATCCAGCATTTTCTCTGTTGTGAGTGGAAAACCATGTGTTGGGCAGTCGTGACACAAAGACACAGGTGACACAAAAAGTTAAAGGTAAAGATTGTATTTAGTGTAATTTTTTTCTGTGTTTTGTCAAAAATTGTAATGAGGGCACTTTTGTTGCTGTTCATTTGATATTTTTTCAAGTCTCATCCTGCAAGATGCTGCAGATCCTGCAAAGTCAAAGGAACCTGTGACTCCTGGTGATGAAGATCAAGAAGACTGCGAAGATGGAGGACTCTTTGAAGCTTACTGTAAGAGGCATAAGAAGGATGTGGGGACCAGTCCACCGCTACAGCGAAGTCACAATCTGGATATTGCTGATGGACAAAACACCCGCTTGTTCTGGGCAATGAACGAGCAAACTCTCCCTTCACTGTTTCATGTGGCCACCAGAGTTTCGGCAGAGCCTTCATGTAGTGCTCCAGTGGAGCGAGTTTTCAGCTATGGCAGCATCATTCTATTGCCTCATTGTGCACAAATGACTGACACATTTTTGGCTAATGTGGTCTTTTGCAGATGTAATACAGAATAGCTGAGACCTGACCTTAGAACGGAAATAACTTAAAGTGCACATTCCTGTTCATTGTTCGGTTCATATATTTATTTTGTCTCTCTCGCACTCACACATAGATACATACAAACACTCACAGACCAGATGACAGAGGAGAGGAGATACATTTACTCCCATGGTTCTTTGTATTGTACTGTGGAAATGTCAGCACTTTTTGTCTGAACATGAAGTTCTGCTTTTGCTTTTTTACTGAATGTTTATTCTGGAAAATTATGGTTTAAAGGAAGACTATTCTTGCAGCTAAGTTTAATTGAACTGTAGAATATAGAGGTGCAATTTCAGAATTACCTTGTGTATATTTTGTTTAATCACATGTTGAGATAAAGAAATAACACATTGTCTATTATTTACATTTAACATATAATTCCACACTCTTAAAAAAAGACTCAAAAGGACTTGAAATTCAAAGTTTCAGGCGTGTTACTTGCCTTGAGAGTGACTTGTCTTTGCTTGAGACTTGACTCTGGACTAGAGAATAAAGACTTCAGACTTACTTGAGACTTCTAAACAATGAGTTGCCTGCAACTCTGGTAATGGGTACGGTGTTTCTCTGACAACAACAACTCTTATGACCCTTTCAGTATGTATTCTGCCAAGCTTCAGGTGCTTTCAAGGTCAACAGGATCTGATCGCGATTTTCCCATGGGTTAATGCTGAAATATTTATGTCAGCTTTGAAAGATTGAACTGACTCCCTAAAATTAAAGCCCCTATCTGCCAAACCTGGGTCTCGTGGGAAGCAAGTCTGATAAAAGTTACTATTCTCTGTGATGAACTTGTCACTTGTGCCTTCCCACCAATTAGAAATGAAACTAATAGATCTCTTTGGGCTAATAGCAATCAGATATTTTATAGTGTGATGTGATTTGTAAATTGAATAACACTAGGCACTAGCTAATAGGTTACTTGGCTTTTCAGTGAATATTTCAAAGCAGTTGATGCAAATTGTTTTTTCAAAGTGTTTGTTACGAAATGCATTTGGAAGAGTTTTTATTAACATATCTCTTCAGGCAAGACTATAAGACTTGTAACTAATTGTCACGGATAAGAATGAGGCACGGATACTGAGATTTGTGTTGGTGTGTAGCGTGCTGGGGAACTCCGGCAGAAGTTAGCGGTGGGTAGGTGGAAGCACGCAATTTGATATAATAACACCCCCACTTGTTAACACAGTCGCGGGTAGAAGAACAGTGTTACAAGTTGACCTGGATGTTAACAGAGAAGACTGGGAAACAGAATGAGTAGGACGTATGGTTCTGGAGAGGAGACTCGGCTGACACAGAGGAAGGATATGAGCAAGAACGATGTCTGAGCGATGAACTGGTAAGAGACACTTCATTTTAAAGCCGATCTGCGTGGTCACCTGACCACTTATCTGACACTAATCTACAGTACATTACACTAACAAGGTGCTTGAAAAGTTTGGAAACTCTGGTGGAATCGACTCCAAAATAAAAAAGCTAAAAAATCAAAGCTTAAATTTATTTGTAGCTTAATTAATATAGACACAAACTGCTGAAATAATGTTAGAGCTGATTAAATTTTAAGATTTGGGGAAACATTAAAAAGTGTCATCAAAATAGAAAATGTAGGTAGTCAACATAAGAACTTGTTTATTATTGTTTTGTGGAGTTAATTCATTTAGTTCAGTTTTAGACATGTTCTTCTTTAATAACTGATTTCAGGCTAGATGTTCCAACTTGAGTAAATGAATTTGTGTTTTACAGTTTTCATTATCACATGCAGGTCCAATGTTACCACCTTCATCCGAAGACTGGGAGTCATTTTCTGGTTGTATGTAGTCTGGGACAGAGGAGAGTCCAGGAGGGTATGTGATCCCATGGGATCTTCAAAACAATCCTGCTTTAGTCTTTTTTTTTTTTTTTTTGATTAAAGACAAGCAGCATGAGCAGCTTTCTGCAACAGAGCACGGTTCAAGTAAGGTTTCAGTATAACGCTCACTGCTACGGTGGCTTGTTAAGTCCAAAGAGTCGTATGTTTTCTGTAGTTGGGTGGGATGGAGGCCGGTTAGTATTCACACCAGATGTGAACCGCACCAGAGATTGTTTGGAAGCAGACCGAGACCACTTCAAAAAGTGGGTCTCGGTCTGGTGGTCTGTTCTGCAGCTGAGTTCGCTTGAGTGTATTCACACCTGCACAAAATGTCTGGACTAACAGGGAAACGAACCCTGGTATATTTAAAGCGGACCAAAAGTGGCTGGTAAGAATACAGTCTTTGAAAGCATCATTTCCATTAACTCAATTAGCCAAATAAATATTATAAGAAATGCTTTTTTAAGGACACTGCAACTGAAACCTTTAACCAACTTTACTCTTCCAGTTCAACGTTGCCCTGTAAATGAGCTGTGAGATAAGTTCCATTCTAAAATTTCAGACATTATTGAGTCCATTGCTCATCAAACATAAGTTTAAAACCAATGAGTGTAACCTGTAATAACTAAGAACTTTGTTCCAACGCTGGGGTGAGGTGAAGATGAAGAAAGACCAAGTGAAGGATGATTGTAGATGATTACAGGATAATGAAGAGAAAAGTGTGTGTGTTTGTGTGTGTGTGTGTTTATTAAACATATAACGCATTTTATTTAGCAGCAGGCAGACTGAGGTTCAATGTGACCATGATCGACAAAGTTTTCAGTCGCCCCTTGTTCTCATATTTCAGATCATGATAGTTCTGACACTTGTTTCCTCTCTATGTCCACATGCAAATACAGTCACACTTAATTGTACCTTTGGTTGGTGTGTTCAACTTCTGTCTTCCTAAACTGACATCCTTCCAGTTGGTCAGCATCGTAACATTGTGCAGATGGGCACAAAATCACCAATCTGACGGTTGCCTGGGGTCCTTGCATGGACAGGCTCTGCAGTGCAGTCATGTTCATTCTCCTGTCGAACTTCATAATCCTGTCATCACTCTTCCTCTCCCTCCGGTGCTCTCCGTTTTTTCCCTCTCGCCCTTTTCTCACCTCTTCATGCTTACTTTTCCTGCATCACAGTCAGTTATCCCGTTTACTCAGATGGGAGATTTTCATTTCTCCAACGTCCCCTAACCACATAGGACAATAGCTTTTCAGCCAAATCTTCAATATTTTATAGGTTATTTGATGTAATTTAGCTGTCTGTTAGGGAGATGATTTACCTAATTATGTGTTTAATGTACGTGTAGCCATTATCACTAAAGAGTAATGTTAGGTTTGGTTGTTTTTTTTTTATATTCCAGACTCAAAAACGTACAGTGTGAAATGTAATTTATATTTTATTTCTCATTTCATTCTGTTTAATTCATACGCACCCCTTCATACAGACCTTACACCATACAGGTAAAATTTTGCTATACCTGTATGGTGTGAAATACATATGGAGGTAACTGTGGCTCAGTGAAGAGTGGTCGTCTTCCAATCTGAGGGTTGTGGGTTTGATTCCAGCTTCCTCATGCTACATGTCGATGTGCCCCTGGGCAAGGAACTTAACCTCAAATTGCCTATAGATCGGTGAATAAATATGTACATGTTAGTGAGTGCGTCGGGGTGAATGTGGCTCTAGTGTAAAGCGTTTTGAGTGGTCAGTATGATTGGAAAGGCGCTATAAACGTTTACTGCTCCATAAAATTCCAGAACCAGAATGGTGGATCTGTGGCTACATAAACAGGACATCATGTAAAAGACACTGGATGAGAAACTGCTGTTTAAGCTGCCATATTATTAATTATCTTGTCATGTATGTTGGTGAATTTTCTTAAATTTGTCCATATAGGAAAAAATAAGGTGTATCAAACATGATGAAACATCATGATTCATATCCTGTCATGACAATAAAGTGTGTCACTTATAAGGCCTCCTTAACCTAATTAAATGTGTCATCGCTGTTGGTCTGAGTATTTCAGAACCTGCTGATCTACTGGGATTTTCACACACAACCATCTCTCAGGTTTACAGAGAAGATATCCAGTGAGCAGCTGTTCTTTGGTTGAAAGTATTTTGTTGTTTGAGGTCAGAGGAGACCTCTGTTAAGATGGTAACCACTCATTTACAACCAAGGTGTGCAGAATACCATCTCTGAACACAACACATGAAACCCTTAAGCAGATGGGCAACATTTGCATCATGAATGTAAAGCTGATAAATCTGCTGTAACTGATGGACCAATATCTCTGTGCAATGTTTCCCACACGTGTTGAACCTGTGCCTCAAAACACTAATGCAGTTTTGAAATAAAAAAGGGGCCAACCTGGTAGTAACAAGATGTACCAAATAAACTGCCTGGTGAATGTATGAAGAGTATGAGGTGCTTTTATTTTTCGACACAGAGAGATTACATTACATATGCTATGGAAAGTGAGTCATTTAAAGTTGCAGTGTAAAAAAAAAGAAGTTGTAATGTCCCTTTACGTAAACAGACGCAATAGTAGTATGTCCATGTTTGTCATTTAAACAATCATCATGCCTGCAGCAGATGTTCGCATTTTTATCTGTTAAATGAGCGTGGTACTATTAACACCTTCGGTACATGGGAATAAACAAAACAAAAAAAGGTTTTTAGTGTTTTCATTGTAGTTTTAATAACATAGAGATATATTGCATTATTTTTGCAATGTTTAATGCTTGTCAGGAAGAATTCATAATTACGCTAAACCAAAACATTAATAGAAGAGTAGATTTTGGAATTTTCGTTGTGACAATAAAATATTTTTAAATTGAGATATGCAAAAACAAACAAAAGAATGTGGCAGATCTCCATACATGATTACAATCACTACAGTTAAACTAAGGTATTTGTAAAACAAAAACAAAAAATATGCAGTTTATTTACATTTCATACAAATGTTCTGCTGTTTCTATGGAACATATAAATACTGTCCTTATGGCTAAACTGTTTGGCCTAACTGTAACCTAAAACAGGATATATGTTAAGCTCTAATTCAAGGCTTCATGTAGGCTTGAAGCTCATTCATGTTTAAATAAGGGTTGTGTGTCTAACCAGGTAGTCAGCAGCACAGGAGCACCACAGGGTTCTGTACTCACCTGCAGAAATACTCTGATGATTCTGCAGTTGTGGGGTGGATCAGAGATGGACAAGAAGCTGAGTACAGGAAGGTGGTGGACTGCTTTGTGCCATGTTGTGGAAACAATCATCTCATCTAGAACGTGAATAAAACAAAGGAGATGATTGTAGATATTAAGAGAAACAGGAATAAGTCAAAAACTATTTCCATCATGGTAGAAGGGTGGAGGTGGTGGAGGAGTATAAAGACGTCGGTGTTCACCTGGACAACAGACTGGAGTGGTGATGCAGCTGGGAAGCCATCTACAAGAAGGGACAGAGCAGACTGCACATCCTGAGGAAACTTAGGTCTTTCGGTGCAGCAAGATGCTGCATATCTTCTATAAGTCTGTTGTGGAGAGTGTGATCTCTTCTGTCATGAGATGGGAAGCACCATCAGAACCAGGGACTTAAAAAAGCTCCACAAGCTGATAAAGAAGGCTGGCTCTGTTCTGGGGACTCTTCTGGAACCTCTGGAGATCATTGAGCAAAGGAGTATTCTTTATAAAATGAAGAACATTGTGGAGAACCCTGAGCATCCTCTTCATGAGACTGTCCTAAAACAATAGTGTCTTCAGTCAGAGGCTTTTTCAGATGTGCTGTAAGACGGAGCGCTACAGGAGGTCCTTCCTGCCCACAGCCATCAGCATCTACAACAGCTCTTTGAAGAAACCTGCATAATATGAGCTACAACAACAATATGATATGAAGAAGATATCTATGCTGTTTTCCATTTACAATGAACATCAGAACTCACATCTGGAAGTGATGTTGCACACAACTTAACTGTGTTCCAGTAGAAAGTCAGTGGGATTTGTATTTTATTTTGGTGCTAACTACAATTAGCAACACAAAGCCAATAGCAATATATTTATTTCCGTTTAATGTCTTCAAATACTACATTGGCCTGTACTTGTAAATGATCATACTCCCAAATATTTAACATCATTATGTGAAATATTAGATTTAATGAGATACACTTTAATGTGCTAAATAGTTTATAGTACAGTTGTCATAGCTGGTTTTGTGGTATCATTTAACATATACTATGTCTTTGGGGTTTTCATCACCCATCATAAAGAAATAGAGGAAAACTAACTCATACCTCACTCAGCCTACTACACAATTCACAATACAATTGTAATATCTATCCATCCGTTTTATATACCCGCTTCTTCCTTACAGGGTCAGGGGAGCTGGTGCCTATCTCCAGTGGTCTTCATGCGAGAGGCGGGGCACACCCTGAACAGGTCGCCAGTCGCAGGGCAACACAGAGACATACAGGATAAACAACCATACACACCCATTTACACCTAAGGGCAATTTAGAGAGACTAATTAACCTAACAGTCATGCTTTTGCACTGTGGGAGGAAGTCTGAGTACCCAGAGAGAACCTACGCATGCACTGGGACAACATGCCTGCCTCTTGCTGATAGACTGCTGGAGATAGGCCCCAGCTCCCTTGCGACCCTGTACGGAAGAAGTGGGTATAGAAAATGGACGGATGGATTTTCTTAGATTAATTCACTGAAGCTGTTAGGAGTTACCCTGAAGAAGAATTTTCAGTCATCCATTTAATTTCGCATTAAATTTTAAGCATTTTATATGGTAGATTTCTATGCATATTTTGCTAAGGAAATTGACATTTTTAATTATACATTTTGTGTTTTTTCCTCACTAAGTATCAAAAATAATGTTAGAAACTAAATAGATTTTATAAACATGTTAAGTTTGGATCCCATATATACAGGTCCTTCTCAAAATATTAGCATATTGTGATAAAGTTCATTATTTTCCATAATGTCATGATGAAAATTTAACATTCACATATTTTAGATTCATTGCACACTAACTGAAATATTTCAGGTCTTTTATTGTCTTAATACGGATGATTTTGGCATACAGCTCATGAAAACCCAAAATTCCTATCTCACAAAATTAGCATATCATTAAAAGGGTCTCTAAACGAGCTATGAACCTAATCATCTGAATCAACGAGTTAACTCTAAACACCTGCAAAAGATTCCTGAGGCCTTTAAAACTCCCAGCCTGGTTCATCACTCAAAACCCCAATCATGGGTAAGACTGCCGACCTGACTGCTGTCCAGAAGGCCACTATTGACACCCTCAAGCAAGAGGGTAAGACAGAGAAAGAAATTTCTGAACGAATAGGCTGTTCCCAGAGTGCTGTATCAAGGCACCTCAGTGGGAAGTCTGTGGGAAGGAAAAAGTGCGGCAGAAAACGCTGCACAACGAGAAGAGGTGACCGGACCCTGAGGAAGATTGTGGAGAAGGGCCGATTCCAGACCTTGGGGGACCTGCGGAAGCAGTGGACTGAGTCTGGAGTAGAAACATCCAGAGCCACCGTGCACAGGCGTGTGCAGGAAATGGGCTACAAGTGCCGCATTCCCCAGGTCAAGTTACTTTTGAACCAGAAACAGCGGCAGAAGCACCTGACCTGGGCTACAGAGAAGCAGTACTGGACTGTTGCTCAGTGGTCCAAAGTACTTTTTTCAGATGAAAGCAAATTCTGCATGTCATTCGGAAATCAAGGTGCCAGAGTCTGGAGGAAGACTGGGGAGAAGGAAATGCCAAAATGCCAGAAGTCCAGTGTCAAGTACCCACAGTCAGTGATGGTCTGGGGTGCCGTGTCAGCTGCTGGTGTTGGTCCACTGTGTTTTATCAAGGGCAGGGTCAATGCAGGTAGCTATCAGGAGATTTCGGAGCACTTCATGTTTCCATCTGCTGAAAAGCTTTATGGAGATGAAGATTTCATTTTTCAGCACGACCTGGCACCTGCTCACAGTCCCAAAACCACTGGTAAGTGGTTTACTGACCATGGTATCACTGTGCTCAATTGGCCTGCCAACTCTCCTGACCTGAACCCCATAGAGAATCTGTGGGATATTGTGAAGAGAACGTTGAGAGACTCAAGACCCAACACTCTGGATGAGCTAAAGGCCGCTATCAAAGCATCCTGGGCCTCCATAAGACCTCAGCAGTGCCACAGGCTGATTGCCTCCATGCCACGCCGCATTGAAGCAGTAATTTCTGCAAAAGGATTCCCGACCAAGTATTGAGTGCATAACTGTACATGATTATTTGAAGGTTGACGTTTTTTGTATTAAAAACACTTTTCTTTTATTGGTCGGATGAAATATGCTAATTTTGTGAGATAGGAATTTTGGGTTTTCATGAGCTGTATGCCACAATCATCTGTATTAAGACAATAAAAGACCTGAAATATTTCAGTTAGTGTGCAATGAATCTAAAATATATGAATGTTAAATTTTCATCATGACATTATGGAAAATAATGAACTTTATCACAATATGCTAATATTTTGAGAAGGACCTGTATTTTATGATCAAACTGCAACATGTCACCTGAAATCCGTTTCTACTTTGAGGGCTTTTCTCAGCCATATGTTTCCAAGAGGATAGTTATTAAATGTAACTCAGATAAAAGTGATGCGCATTAGCCTTTCATGTTAAGGGCTGGTCTGCTAGTTGGTGATTAATGAACCACTTCCATCTCAAGCACTCTGAACTCTGGCCTAGACTTAATTAAAACTCTGCCATTGACCACTAATCATAAATTACTTCCCATAACCTGTGACACTTTTAGAATTTGTACCAATTAATATTTCACAAAAGAAGCAAATAACAGGTCGGCAACTCCAGTGAGAGTTCTGAACCCTGTGCGCCTTGGTAACACTCAATGGGATCACTGAGGAGGAGCTGGTAGTGGGGCTGTCATGTCGTTTCTGGATGACTGATGTCTTCTGTCTGCTCTGTTTGTGTTTTACAGGTAGCTGCTGTCATTACAGTGTCACTGCACTGCTCCTGCCCCCAGTCTGATCCCTGACCTGCTCAGCTGGTATCCAGAAGAAAAAAAGAATCTCTACTCCATCCTCTCCAGCTCTGCTTGAATGTGCATATGTCTGATCGCTTGGGGATGGGGGCCTTTTTCAGCATAACCCAAATCTCATGTAGTCGTGTCTAGTGCTTTTTCTGTCTTTTCTTTTTTACATTTTATTCCTTTCTGCTTTTGTTGTATTAGTATATACTGAGGCACCACAAGAGGGATTTTATTGATTACATCACACAGTCAAAGTAAAAAGAAAGTAGAATATGCTTGAGTCGTGTTTTTACATATCAGGGTATAAAACTCAATTTCAATCTGACCTCAATAGATTCCACATTCTCATTAAACTAAATGAGGAAAAAAAAAAAAAAAAAAAGTTAAAGGTGACTCCATAGCATATACAACCATCTTTAGCTGCACAAAATAAAAGTTGTCTCTTACATTTTTGTGGAGAAATTTTTGCCAACACGGTTTACCGATGTTTGCAGACATTTGCTCTCTTAACATCCCGCTACAGCATTTCACTCATGCTGAAATCTGGATTTTGATTGGCCATTACAGGGCCATTCACTTCTTTCTAATGTGAGTGGTGCTGTCCAGCTCCAGATGCTGTTAAACAAGCCTGGATCATCACCTCTCCACCACCTATAGCTAATATGAAGTCTTTGTGCTGATGTATTGTATTTGGTTTTCTCCAAACATGGTGATCTCTATTACAGCCAGACATCTCTATTTTTGTCTCATCTGTTCAAAGAACATTGTTCCAGAAGTCGTGTGGGTCATTCAAATGCAGCTTTAGAAACCTAAGTCATGTTATGTTATTTTTAGAGCAAAGACAATTTCGTTGGCACTTCTTCCAGACAACTCATTCTTGTGCAAGTGGTGGAGTTTTGTTGGTGTACATGTGCTTTCAATTTTAAACTGGTGACATGTTTTGGGGTTGTGTTGTTCCCATTGGCAGTTTAGGTTGAGCCGGCAGTGCTTAAGATCTCTCATTAAACTGAGATATTTTCCTGTACTCTAAAGATATGTCGCCTCTTTCTCATTGTCCCAGTAACATTAACTTAAGCCTTTATGGCTTGAACGTTCCACTTATTCTGTGTTTTTCTAATGGTCCTGGTATTAACTAACTTTTAACATGCCAACTGAGGCCTGTAGTATCTGAGATGGTAGCTATTGGGTGCTGTTTGTAATTTCCTATAGCATTGCTTAGTCTGACCTTGGAGTAAATTTCTTGGGACTTCCACTCCTGCGAACGTTGGCAGTTCTCTTCAAATTTTTACTTATAAATAATCCTGTGGGTCAACAGGGAGAGTATCAGAAAGTTATAGGTTCAATTCCAGCCTTCTCCTAATACATGTCGATGTGCCCCTGGGCAAGACAACTTAACCTCAAGTTGCCTACTGATCTGTATACTGGTGTATATACAGGGGTTGGACAATGAAACTGAAACACCTGGTTTTAGACCACAATAATTTATTAGTATGGTGTAGGGCCTCCTTTGGCGGCCAATACAGCATCAATTCGTCTTGGGAATGACATATACAAGTCCTACACAGTGGTCAGAGGGATTTTAAGCCATTCTTCTTGCAGGATAGTGGCCAGGTCACTACGTGATACTGGTGGAGGAAAACGTTTCCTGACTCGCTCCTCCAAAACACCCCAAAGTGGCTCAATAATATTTAGATTTGGTGACTGTGCGGGCCATGAGAAATGTTCAACTTCACTTTCATGTTCATCAAACCAATCTTTCACCAGTCTTGCTGTGTGTATTGGTGCACCGCCTACACATGGTCCTCAAGAATGGTTCGTAGACCTTGGCAGGGACGCGCCCATCTAGCACAAGTATTGGGCCAAGGGAATGCCATGATATGGCAGCCCAAACCATCACTGATCCACCCCCATACTTCACTCTGGGCATGCAACAGCCTGGGTGGCACGCTTCTTTGGGGCTTCTCCACACCGTAACTCTGCTAGATGTGGGGAAAACAGTAAAGGTGGACTCATCAGAGAACAATACATGTTTCACATTGTCCACAGCCCAAGATTTACGCTCCTTGCACCATTGAAACCAACGTTTGGCATTGGCATGAGTGACCAAATGTTTGGCTATAGCAGCCCGGCCATGTATATTCACCCTGTGGAGCTCCCGATGGACAGTTCTGGTGGAAACAGGAGAGTTGAGGTGCACATTTAATTCTGCCGTAATTTGGGCAGCTGTGGTTGTATGTTTTTTGGATACAATCTGAGTTAGCACCTGAACATCCCTTTCAGACATCTTCCTCTTGCGTCCACAGTTAATCCTGTTGGATGTGGTTCGTCCTTCTTGGTGGTATCCCGACATTACCCTGGATACCGTGGCTCTTGATACATCACAAAGACTTGCTGTCTTGGTCACAGATGTGCCAGCAAGACATGCACCAACAATTTGTCCTTTTTGAACTCTGGTATGTCACCCATAATGTTGTGTGCATTTCAATATTTTGAGCAAATCTGTGCTCTTACCCTGCTAATTGAACCTTCACACTCTGCTCTTACTGGTGCAATGTGCAATCAATGAAGACTGGCTACCAGGCTGGTCCAATTTAGCCTTGAAACCTCCCACACTAAAATGACAGGTGTTTCAGTTTCATTGTCCAACCCCTGTATGTGTGGCTCTAGTGCTTTAATTAAACACTTTGAGTGGTCAGTATGACTGGAAAAGCACTGTATAAGTTCAGTACATTTTTTATTTTCTTATTTAGGAGCAACTGAACTTTAAATAGCATGAAAATGTCCTTAAAGTGTTTCCCACATTCACAGCCAGCAGCATTTGATTCTCTAAAGTCACTGCTGATGTCTGTCCTTATTGGAGTTGACACACAGATATTGCTGCACAGCAGCAAACTGCCAAAACTCCAGGTGTTTTAGAAGTAATGATCCAATACACGAGTGATAAGCAGGCCCGGTCTGCTTTCTACTTTTAAATCCATAGAAAGCAGTAATGGTTGACCTAGTTTTTTGGTTTTGTTTTGTTTAATAATGCCTTTATTTTGTTGCGTGTTTTAACAGACATTTTAGAATAGATCATTTTAGGACTAGCAGACACTTTTCACTATATCCTGATATGTAAAACCACACTTTGTTTGATCTCAGTCATTCATTTCATCACTGCAAACTGGTCTTATCAGTGTGGCACGTCTTGAGTTCCTAAATGCAGTGTTTCGTAGAGAACTAGACGAATACTGAGCCTGGAATGACAAAGCAGAGTTGTCTCTGCTGATGTATACTGTTTTGCTCTATTACTTTCAAAGGTTTCGAACAGAATGAAAGTATCTTCTCAGATTTTATGTAATTTATTCACTGTTGTATTGCAGTGTGTAGTATTGGTAACTTGTTTGAATAAAAATGCATTCCACAATAAAGGTTAGCTTTGAAATAGTTTATGTGTCTATGCGATTTACTGAAACAAAAGAATTAGGGTGTTTCCCAGAATGAACAAGGGGAAGGATTGATATTGTTGCTAGCTTTTTCTATGTGTTCTCTCGTTTTGCCTTATTTACTTTGATTATTCAAGTCATGGTACAATGTGTGTTATGAGTTTACAGAAACCTTGTAAGCTATCAACAGCTGCCATTGAACCAAATCCTATAAACAGTGTTTGATTACCAGTAAAGATAAGCACTGCTTTTTGAGATAGTGGGTTAATTTACATGTGGATTCATAAAAACATTTTCTCTGCCTATTTAGTCACTGAGGAGTTGGTGTTGTTAAGGGTCAAAATGTGAAAAGTTATGGTAGGAGAGTTTCTGTTTTTGTTTGTTGTGTTAGGTCAAGGGTTTCCAGAGTCCTTTTCTAAAGGGGCATTTTTGGCCCTTGGAGTAGTTTTGCATGGGCCCTGACTATAGTTTAAGAATGGTACAAATTTGGCCCTCAAGCGAATGGAGCTGATGCAGATGGACACGGTTTATAATTTTGTTAGGACAAACCTATCTTTGACAAATTTATATCTTCTTCAATATTAGGTACAACACCAAGTTGTATAAATGCATAACATTTATTATGCATTTATTAGCCATGAGTTTTATTGTTGTTGTTTTTTGCATTAAATCTAATGTTATAGTAGGCTGAAAACATTTAGGGGTTTCAAAGAAAGTTC
This sequence comes from Girardinichthys multiradiatus, assembly GCF_021462225.1. NCBI lineage: Eukaryota > Metazoa > Chordata > Actinopteri > Cyprinodontiformes > Goodeidae > Girardinichthys > Girardinichthys multiradiatus. The sequence continues at coordinate 24,351,733 of NC_061796.1, read as the reverse complement.
TTATTTATGTTGCTGGGAATAAACTAAATATTTTCTAGACCAACAATCCGCCTTTTATTAAGGCAAACATCTGAGACCCTTTTTCGAACCTACAAATGTTTTTATTTTCTATTTTGGTACATTGAAATATTGCGTATTAAAATTCGTTACAATTTCAAATTGAAACAAAATGGAGTACTTTCCTGTTGGCAATTTTGCCCATGGTGTAAAATGTTTGGACACCACTGTGTTAGGTGGTTTCTCCTTTGATGCAGTGAACAGGTGGGTAAAGTCATGGTGGAAAGAGCGCAGGTAACAAGGCATATTTTTATAGGGAATATTTAAGATTTTGGTGATATTATGAAATCAAACTTTATCTTCACAACTATTACACTCAGGTTCATAAAGATTAACATAGAACCAGGGTCACATTTTGTTGTCCGATAAGCTAAACTCCTTCCTCCTACTCTCTAATTCTGAGAGGATTCCTCAAATAAGCTCTCCTTTTAACAGGTCCGGATCTTCCTAACCTGATGAGTATTACACTGAACAGGATTACTGAAGAATCTATTGAAGCTGGTGTCTGGAAGTATATGCCTATAGCCTCTGACAGCCTACAGGTCCTTCTCAAAATATTAGCATATTGTGATAAAGTTCATTATTTTCCATAATGTCATGATGAAAATTTAACATTCATATATTTTAGATTCATTGCACACTAACTGAAATATTTCAGGTCTTTTATTGAAGATAAATACGGATGATTTTGGCATACAGCTCATGAAAACCCAAAATTCCTATCTCACAAAATTAGCATATCATTAAAAGGGTCTCTAAATGAGCTATGAACCTAATCATCTGAATCAACGAGTTAACTCTAAACACCTACAAAAGATTCCTGAGGCCTTTAAAACTCCCAGCCTGGTTCATCACTCAAAACCCCAATAATAGGTAAGACTGCCGACCTGACTGCTGTCCAGAAGGCCACTATTGACACCCTCAAGCAAGAGGGTAAGACACAGAAATACATTTCTGAACGAATAGGCTGTTCCCAGAGTGCTGTATCAAGGCACCTCAGTGGGAAGTCTGTGGGAAGGAAAAAGTGTGGCAGAAAACGCTGCACAACGAGAAGAGGTGACCGGACCCTGAGGAAGATTGTGGAGAAGGGCCGATTCCAGACCTTGGGGGACTTGCGGAAGCAGTGGACTGAGTCTGGAGTAGAAACATCCAGAGCCACCGTGCACAGGCGTGTGCAGGAAATGGGCTACAGGTGCCGTATTCCCCAAGTCAAGCCACTTTTGAACCAGAAACAGCGGCAGAAGCGCCTGACCTGGACTACAGGGAAGCAGCACTGGACTGTTGCTCAGTGATCCAAAGTACTTTTTTCGGATGAAAGCAAATTCTGCATGTCATTCGGAAATCAAGGTGCCAGAGTCTGGAGGAAGACTGGGGAGAAGGAAATGCCAAAATGCCAGAAGTCCAGTGTCAAGTACCCACAGTCAGTGATGGTCTGGTTGCCGTGTCAGTTACTGGTGTTGGTCCACTGTGTTTTATCAAGGGCAGGGTCAATGCAGCTAGCTATCAGGAGATTTTGGAGCACTTCATGCTTCCATCTGCTGAAAAGCTTTATGGAAATGAAGATTTTATTTTTCCGCATGACCTGGCACCTGCTCACAGTGCCAAAACAACTGGTAAATGGTTTACTGATCATGGTATCACTGTGCTCAATTGGCCTGCCAACTCTCCTGACCTGAAACCCATAGAGAATCTGTGGGATATTGTGAAGAGAACGTTGAGAGACTCAAGACCCAACTCTCTGTATGAGCTAAAGGCCGCTATCGAAGCATCCTGGGCCTCCATAAGACCTCAGCAGTGCCACAGGCTGATTGCCTCCATGCCACGCCGCATTGAAGCAGTCATTTCTGCAAAAGGATTCCCGACCAAGTATTGAGTGCATAACTGTACATGATTATTTGAAGGTTGACATTTTTTGTATTAAAAACACTTTTCTTTTATTGGTCGGATGAAATATGCTAATTATGTGAAATAGGAATTTTGGGTTTTCATGAGCTGTATGCCAAAATCATCCGTATTAAGACAATAAAAGACCTGAAATATTTCAGTTGGTGTGCAATGAATCTAAAATATATGAATGTTAAATTTTCATCATGACATTATGGAAAATAATTAACTTTATCACAATATGCTAATATTTTGAGAAGGACCTGTATATCCAGGAGTCACACCCTTTTTCAACCTATGTTGGCAGGGCTGAGTAGCCCTGCAGTCAGCTAAATCACAATAATCACATCGGCTGCTCACTTCCCTAATTTTACAACTTACATTTGGTAACTGTGCTAGGTTAGTTTTAGTGACTCTGAATCCCAATGATGTTATTTAACAAGTCTGAGCTTAAGACAACCTTTAAAAATCTCCTCTAATTATTTTTTAACCATGCACAAATACGTTTTTACTACCATTGAAAAACAAAATTATAAGGTGACAAAAAATTGACTGTCCACAATTCCTCTGAAATTGTATGTGCTTCTTTAATTGGTAATGCTTTAGCAGGGATCAGTAACAGTATAAAACTAAACAACACAGAATAATCAAATAATATAAAATAATAAATTAACCTAACCTAACTTCCTTAATGCTGAGACTGAAGTGTTTGAAGTGGAGGCTTAGAAGGACGGAGGATCTTCCATTCACCCGATCAAGATGAATTATTCAGGAGGCAACTAGTTGATTTCTTGGGCGGAAGGCAACTGAAGTATTTGTTCCCTTGCTCTTAGTAGACAAGCACTGATGTCCTAGGTCTTGGTGATCAGAGTTGAGAGAGACCCTTAAGGTGTAAAAGGGTTTTGTCCAAAATAGCTGGAACCCTGAGATTCGGAACAACCAGGCTTATTGAGTCTTATTGAGTCGGCTGAACATATTTTTCCTCTTGCGTCCACAGTTAATCCTGTTGGATGTGGAGAGTCGTTCTTGGTGGTATGCTGACATTACCCTGGATACCGTGGCTCTTGATACATCACAAAGACTGTCTGTCTTGGTCACAGATGCGCCAGCAAGACGTGCACCAACAATTTGTCCTCTTTTGAACTCTGGTATGTTACCCATAATGTTGTGTGCATTTCAATATTTTGAGCAAAACTGTGCTCTTACCCTGCTAATTGAACCTTCACACTCTGCTCTTACTGGTGCAATGTGCAATCAATGAAGAGCCATTAAACCTCCCAAACTAAAATGACAGGTGTTTCAGTTTCATTGTCCAACCCATGTATATTCATAGGAAACTTCTCTTATGACTTCATCAGGTCTTTTGAATTCACACCTATCAAATAGGCATACACATACACAATACTCATACTTAATGTGACTCAGCTTACCTTTGATGATGATGACTCTTGGCTTTTCCCAAAGAGTATGTTTGTGCGATAACAGAGTCCGGGAACATATCAGCTATATACTTGTTGAAGTCGTAACAGAAGGTGAGATACATTCCATACATTGACATTTTAACCTTTGCTGTTCCACTGTTTGAGATTGAGATTGTTTACACAATGTTTTTATTTTTATTTTGGCAGGAATGTCGTCCCTTTTGTCACATCCATCTCTCTCATTTTTTGTTCTGGGTTCCTCGACAACTGCCACCAAGGCTACTGCCGGTTACAGTTCTCATGAGGCAAGTGGCAGAGTTCAGTTTGGAGAGGCAGAGGAAGTTTGTTGTTATTATTATATTTGTAGCCCACCTTTACCTTCTGTACAGGTAAGGCCCTCCTAGATTCCTCAAGGTAGTATTAAAGACCAATAAATGTCAACTACTCCTCCAGTTACTAATTCCCAAATCCTACATACACTCTTATGCATTTTAGTGATGTTTAAACATACACAGTGGTCAAATCTCACACACAGTGATCAAATCACACACACACACACACACACACTTTAGACATTGCAAAATAACAAAACCGTGAATTAAATGTAAATTCTTAGTTGACTAAATGTTTGGGTTTGAAAACTTTTGTATTGTTTATCATTCATGTCTGCTCTAAGTGCCTTTCCCTCCTACATGCCACAGAAAGGGAGATGGGGAGAGGAGTGAGTTATGCTTTTATCAGCAGCGTCTAGGGGCTATTCGTACCAGGTCCCCATTTTCCCTCTCTTCTCTGTTTAAAATCAAGACACATGAACCCTAAACTTTCTGACCCCACACACATACACACACACACACCCTGAATGTTTGTTGAACTGTGTGTGAACCAGCATGTATAAATTAAGAGAGAGGGGTGCCAACACTTTGTAGTCTGCACTGCAGAGTGTGAGCTACCCTTGCTGCAAGTAAAACTGACTCTGTGTCGTTCCTTACCTCTGAGTTGATTGAAAAATACCTAACATTACTTGGTCCTTTGAGCAGGATTTTATAAGAACTAAACCGATCTTATTTTTTATTGCAGTGACTGGTGGATCTCCGGGAACAGCCTGACGTCAAGTTAAGCGCTGCCGCACAGCCGCACCTAGGCCTGTTGGCTGAAAGTCCCGGTGTGTGACATTTGCATCTGACCAGTGGGTTATCGTCTTGCTTGACGCTGGGTGACTCTGGGAGGTCCGACAGAGTCACTTAGAAGTCAGCTCAGAGGTGAGACGTTTTGTTTAACATTAAAGAAAGGTTATAATAAGTCGTTGGTAGTGTGACTAGAAATGACTAGGTAATTCCGCCGTAAGGGAACTGGATAATTTGGTTGGTAGCATTTCGCCGTAAGGAAATGAAATGTTGAATAATAAGGGAGCTCATAAATTAAGCTAGGTCGACCATACATATTGCTGAAGGGACATAAATATGTTAAAATACTAACTGTGTGAGTGCTGTTGTGTGTGTTTGGAAGACTAAGCATTTTGAAAGAATCATAGCAAGATTCTGCTGGTCTTGTGTTTTCTTTTGCCCAGAATAGAAAGACGTATTGGTGATTTTTGGAGATAAAGGTCGGGTTTAATCCCAGAAAATTAACACCGCTGCGGATTAGTCGCAGTAGAAGGGCGTGTTAATGTCCTCTCCTTGAATCTCATGCCAGTGAACTTCTATCTGGGACATTTATAGTATTGTGAACTAAAATTAAACATCATGGGGAAGAAACAAAGTAAACTAATTAACTTAGAAGGAGATGTAAAGTTTATGGATAACTATGTAGAAGGAGCAGGTATGATCTGTCATAGATGGAATAAAAAACATGGTTTCTTGGGTAAACTAAATATTAAGGATATCTTAAAATTACAAGGAGATTTAAAATTAGAAATAATGAAAACCAAGAAACCACCTAAAAAGGGACAGAGAAAGGTTGAGTATAAACTCTCAGACAAATGGCTGGAACAAAGTAAGTTAAGAGACATGCAGAGGCAAGATAAGGAGGAGAAGCGAAAGGAGAAGCTGACAGCTGCGGTCTTGGTGCACCCACATGAGGAAACAGTGGTCGCATCCAGACAGCGAGGAGTGCAGCCCCCTGCCAAGCAGGAAGCAGGCCAGGAGGCTGCAGCACAACAAATTGGAGGAGAGATAGAAGGAGCTGTAGCAGTTCCTAAAACTCCTATAAGTAAGCAAGAAAAATTAAGCAATCCTTTTAAAACAGAAGAACAGAGCTCTTCTAGTGAGTCCTGGTCTCCTAATTTCTGGGGGGGCACAGGAGTGCGAACTAGGAGTAAATATAAGAAAACTACTCCCAGCATATACCCAGGCGAAGCCTTAATGGCTCACGAACAGAAATTTCATCAATCTGGAAAAAATGTAGAGTAATAAAGTAAAGATATTATTTAACATTAAATAATGTCTAATTGTATGGTTAATGTAATACATTTCAGCAGTTCAATAGAAAAATAAACAAAATTTATTGGGCATTTAATGTTTTTGTAATGCTACAAAAATAACATCTGTTAGTTATTTGCAGGTATTTTCACTGTAAAATACCAACACACTTGTTTCATATGGAAGTTATGAAACAGTCTGTTTAATTATTTGATATGTTTGCTTTCATTTATCATCTACATCAAGCTTTTATTTTGTAAGGATCCTGTTCTTAAACACACCAACTCAAAACACACACATTATATATAATGTGTGAATATAGTCATACTCAAGAAATTACAATATGGGTTCAGATGAGCCTCATTTGTCAGATTCAAATCCCCCCTGAAAATAACAACCATTAAGCAGGTATTAAACATATTCTTCATTAAACCCATGTTTCTGTATTAAAAATATATTTATTTATTGGTCTGATTTAATATTCTAATCTTAAATGCCGTGTTGGGACCAGTGTTGTGAACGTTACTTAAAAAAAGTAACTAGTTTCAGTTACTTCCCCCAAAAAGTAACTGAGTTAGTAACTCAGTTACTCCACTATCACAGTAACTACTTACTAGGCAAAGTAACTATTCAGTTACTTTTTAGAATCTTAAATGATGTTAAAAGTTGCTGACAAGAAAAATCAAGTCTTTTCTGTTTGCATTGTGTAGGATTGTTGGAGCATGCACTGACTGCAGCACGGCTCGAGTTGTTAAGCACAAGTGTTGTGAAAGGGTGAGACGATGTGAGGTGCTTCACAAGACTGGAGTTGCTGGTCACGGCAGGGATCATTTCTTTGTTCCCAGACATAACGTTTATATTACATGCACATTTTATCTTTTAACTTCACTGAACATGAAATATTGCCCATACTTCCAGCTTTCAAACGCTGTCTTTTACAAGACTCCCCTCCTTTGTCATGTGCCCCCTCACCCACTTTGTGCTTTTTCCTTGAAGATCTTTAAAAAAACTCACTGCAGCTGCGGAAGAAAAGTAGATCTCTGCGCAGCAGCAGAATGTGCTCCTTTTAAAACCCGCTTATTGAGTGTAGTGATGCGTCATGTTACATTGTAAACACCAAAACGGCGTTATGGAAATGAGAAGAGTAATTAGTTAGATTACTCCGTTTCCGAAAAAGTAACGCAGTTACTAACGCCGCTTTTTTGTAACGTCGTTACTCCTAACACTGGTTGGGACCCCAGCCAAGGTCAGAACTTTGGGACTACCATTGGGGGGGTTAAGCTCTCTGCCTAGTTATTTATTTATTGAATCATTTACTTTTGTAAAAGGAGTCAGGCTAATTTGGCGTTCCTGTTTTCAAAATTAATTACATTGCTTTTACTGTGACTTACCTAACTTTTGTGTTTTGTTTGCACTTTTTCTGTTCCACATCAGTTCAGCAATTAATAAAAGCTTACCTTTACTTCATCTTTTTTCTAACACAGAACCAAATGTTTAACATTTTTAGAGCACCATCATATTCATGAATGCTGCACTGTGGTGTTCCAGGGGTCTGGAATGAATTAATTGTATTTCAATTAATTTCAAAGAGGAAAATGGATTCCACATATACATAATTCCAGTTAAGAGCTCCATCATGGAACAAATTAACTTATAAAGTAGAGGCACCACCAGGGGCACTATTAGGGTTTGAACCATTGGGGTCTTTAGCCCAGGCACTAAGCGGCCCAGTTTATAAGTCACTTAAAGTTAAAGTAACAGAACATATGTTGTAACAGGTCTCTGCCTTGGCTGGATTTTCATTGAATGTAAATTATTGTGAATCAAACAAAAAATCTTCACAATAACTTGACATGGTTTTAATTTCTTGTTAGTAGTTGAATCACATGAAGGATAAAGAGAAACAGTTTGCAACTCATGAAAAAAGTTTTTGGCTGAAGCAGATGATACATTTTGTGATATTTAGAAAAAACTTTCTACTCAGTCCGTCGGTCTAACGTTGCTCTTAAACTCAGAGAAACTATGTTTACTGTGGCTCAAATAAATGTGCTTCTTTTCTTATCTATGTAAATGACTTTTTAAATATGTACTATCTCACCCTCTCTCCCACACCTGAGGCTCCATTGTCATAATTTCTTACATTTCTAAAATGATAACTGGTATAAAATAGATTTTCTTAGACTTTAATGGAATGGTAAGACCCTAAAAACACACCTATTCATTTTAATTATACTGTGAGCTATCCCAACATTTTATTGAAATATGTGCCTTCTTTCTTGAACCTGTCGTTTTACTGCGATCTTTCATTCCACTGTTTTTCTCCACTGAGCATTTGAGCCATTGGTTCAGTCTTTATTAATAAACACTATCTGTAGAGAAAAAGGTGTTTAAAATAGAACATGGACCCTCATCTTGGACCTTTCTTGGACTCTCACCTTTTGTCCTGTTATCAGTACTAATATTACAGTTATTAATAAATGTATACATAAAGTGGTATGTATGTATTACATTTGAGTAAAACTGTATCCTTGTTTAATGAGTTTAGTTTATATATTACATATATTATTCAGAAAAATAAAACAGTTAAGTAATGGTCCCCCTTTGATTACCTATGATTTATTTCTCATTAATTCTGCACCTTTAAACAACCCAGAGCTGTATGTTTAGGATCAGACCATATGATAGAGAAGAGGGAGGCTTACTTTTGCTCTTGCACCAGGAGATATTTTCCTGGTTAACTGAGCAACACTTGTTTCAGTCTATATATCAACTGGACTTTAGGACCGGCTGCAGCAATGAGATGCAATGTGTTGATCTGAAGGACCTTTTATTGTGATTAGTAACTTTAGGATTATTGCTTTGATTTTGACTGAACTAAAGGACCAGATATTTTTCACATCATGATGTAGATTCAGCTAGAAGCTCACAAAGGGGGTTCCTACTGTTTTCTATCCTGATAGTGATCCTGAAGATGCTTATTAGTGAACCTCCACCTCATGTCTTGCTGGGTGAATCAGTGAGTAGCGCTAGCTTACAAGTAGCCCATTCTGAGCCAACTCTTAGGTTTAACACTAACTTCGGTCTGGGTTAAGCCGCTCTGCTTCCACCTGTTTCTGGGCTCCACCGCTGCTCTGAAATGAGCCGTCTCTCCTATTGTAGCCCTGTTTGATGAACTCAGTGTAACTTTTCTGGTGATAAATGAGACAGGCCAACACTCCTGGACTGAACAGATGTGCTGGATTTCTCCAGAATGGACAAATTACCAGTCCGCCTCAGCCTGTGTGCGTAGTTGCGCACAAATACTTTTTGTTTTCTCTTTCCTTCGACTCATTGTCAGGTTGGGTAGAGCAGGCAGTTATTGTATGGAACACAATAGAAACTAATCTGATTGTTTTTTAATAAAAATGTGAAGTCTGTCATTTTGGGGCTTAATGCATCTTTTGAACAGACAAACTCCTAAATGTCTTCTTTCATGAGATTCGGGGCTGTTCTGAAAACATCTGGAGCTTCAGCCCCAGAGGTCCAGGTGACAGGTCTAAGAAAGCACCTGGGTACCACTGTATTACAGAGCTAGTCTACATGCGCCGCCATTCAATACGTGTGCGAGCAGCATAGAGAAAACTAACTTAACAATACATGTATATTTACCTCATTTAGATTTTTGCTCTTTTTACAAGGTGCTGTTGTCGACCAACAGTGAAAAATTGTTGACGGCCCACTTTTTTAAAAGTACAACCACTCTCATCAGCAACTGAATTAAAGTACAACAAACAGTGAACTCTTGGTGGAGAAAGCGGGTTGGGTGATGCAAAGCTTTTGGGAGGAGGAGGGGGTGTTACATTACCAGATGATGTTATTTTGCTGGCAAATCAAAACAAAAGTTATAAAATAAGTTATTCATGCAGGATATATTTGTAAATCAGAATGATGTTATTTTATGGTGGGGTTTTATTGACTGGATCAGATTTTTGGGGGGGTCATAACCCCTGTAACCGAAGAGAACAGAAGAAGCTCCAAATACGGAACCCTGGGGCACACCTGCAGAGACAGGAAATACATTTAAAGAGTGGGATTTAAATTGGAAATAACATTGAAGGGTAATTTTGCATCATTTTATTGGTCATGGTTTTTAAACATATTTGATTCCCTTGTCCTCATTTGTATATAGTTCACTGGTATTTCTTATTTTTGTCGGGGTGCGAAATGTTGGACTCTGTTTTGGTTTTGTGTTTGTTTATTCCTTCAGTTATTTTGGGTGTTAGTTTTGTTCTCTCTCTTGCCTCCTACTGTTTGCAGTTCTCTCTCCCCTCATTCATAGTTCCTTTAGTTGTTGTTGCTTTCTTATTAATGACTCAGAAAGGTTTTGTCTTTATTATTATTTTTATGATTATTATTTATTATTATAGTTCTCTGGCTTCCTTGGGTTCTCTAGTTTAGTTTCCCGTTTAGTATCTGTGTTTATTTATGGTTGGGTATTTGTTCTCTTTTTGCACTCTTCTAGTTTATTAGTTTTCTTTCCTCTGCTACTCCTTGTCATTAGTTTCCCCTTCAGTTATTATTTTCTCTGTGGCAGTTCCCTTTATAATTGTAGTCCTTTCTAGCTAAGTTCCTCAAATTAATTTCTAGACTTCCAGTCTCTCCTGATAAGTTAGCTTTAGTTATTGTTTACATCTTGGTTTCTTTTTATTCTAGTCCTCACGTTCTCTGCTTCCTTCCCAGTTAGTTCAGTCAGTGTTGGATTAGGTTTGTTTACTTTTGTAGTTATGGTTTCTTTATTATTTATTTTGTTAATTATTATTTTGCCAGTTTCTAATATCTTAGGTTATGGTGTTTCTTATGTTCCCTCTAGTTTCTCAGTTTACTTTAGTTAATGATTATTCTAGGTTCTTATGCCTCTTTTGGTTATTTATCTTTGTCCATAGTTTCGCTTAGATCTGTTTCCCTGAGTTTTGTTATTCAGTCCCTTACTCATAGTTTTGTTTTTGTAGTCAGTTTTCCTTTTGGTTATGTTATAGTCTAGCTCCCCTTATGTTCCCTTTGTCTTCCAGGAGACAGATTAACTTGGACAGGTGAACCGAATAAACTTAATTGACAGAGAACACAACGTGACAGGAGCAAAACATGGCTTGAACAGAATGCAAATCCAAGGAAACAAACAGAAATATAACTAGAAAAACATGAAACAAAAGCATAAACAGGAAAATAATAACAAAATGAGTCAAAACCTTAACTGTGAAAAACATAAGAAAAAACCAGAAACCGAAAACCAAACAACCCCAAATCATGACAGATTGATATTGGACCCCACAATGCAGACGAGCAGGCAGCGTGATGGTAAGTGAAAAAAAAGAGGTTTAATTACAAAAACTCACTCACAGCAGGAGGCAGGAACAAAACAAACAGGCAGGCAAGACAGGCATGGCATGATCCAAAAACAAGACTTGAGCATGAGAGTGAAAGATGTTTCCGCCACGACTAACTGAACAGGTGTGTATATATGGAGCATGGTACAGGTGGAGCAAAGAGACAGATTAACTTGGACAGGTGAACCGAATAAACTTAATTGACAGAGAACACAACGTGACAGGAGCAAAACATGGCTTGAACAGAACGCAAATCCAAGGAAACAAACTAACAGAAATATAACTAGAAAAACATGAAACAAAAGCATAAACAGGAAAATAATAACAAAAGAACAAGTCAAAACCTTAACTGTGAAAAACATAAGAAAAAAACCAGAAACCAAAAACCAAACAACCCCAAATCATGACACAACGCTACACTTTGCATTCTTTTCACTGATTGAAATATTTTGTTTGCTTTCAGTCTTAATCTTTTTATTGTTTTACTATAAGGCCAGTTTCAGAACCTCACATGCATAAGCAGTGTGGCATAAACTGTTGTTCATGGATCACCTTAAAGATAGAGGACTGAAAGAAAAATTAAACAAAAAACTACATTTATGTGTATTCTAATTGATGCCCCCTAGTGGTCACAACTCTTGAAAACAAGTGAAGTATGGTCTTACTCTGGCTACGCAACAACTAATACTAACGCATGTCTTTATAAACCTTTATAAACCCGGATGACGTTAAACCTTCTGCTTTTAAATTTAGAGAAGACAGTACTTGTCATATTTGGACCAGAGCCAAGCCATCTATACGACCCCTCAAACAAATGCCTTGCCTCTTCCTCCTCTTCATACACTTAGCCTTAGTGCTAGACTAGAGGCGAAACAGCAGCAGCCATCGCCACACTAAGTAGAAGGGTAATGTCAGATGTTTGATGCAAAATTAACCACAATGCTTAACATATCGTAGAGCTGCTGATGTTTTTTTTTAAAAAGGCATAAATATATCCTGTTTTTTTATTTTTTATTTTATAAATAAATTTGCCAATGGATGCCATTTTTTTTTTTTTTTGGCTTGAGCAACTGCCTCCAATAATGTCTGTGCTTGTTCTGGCCACCACCAGATTTTCCCCATTTAGCATGATGCTGTCTCTCAACATCAAGTTAAAGCTTAATAAAGTAAAGGCCACACCTCAGTGTATATTAGATGAACTGTTAACAGCATTTTGGGCACTGTTAAATTCGACATTCTCTTTTTCAAAATAAATGAGCTTTTAATGTGAGTAAAAAACATTTTGAGATTTTGAAATGTGTAGGTTTTTACTTTTCTGCCACAAAATGACAACTATTTTGATAGAGTTTTCCCATTAATAAATTCTATAAACCCTCCAAATGTGAAAAGCAGCCCAAATTTTGACAACCCACCCAAAGCTATTTTTACCAGTCCAGCGTGTTTAAAAGAAGCCCAATTTGGGAAACCAGTCCAGTCTGACAAATTGCACATTACTACACAGTTTACCCCAATCCCATAAAGAAAACACTAATCAACAATAAACATCCCAGAGCATAATGTGTACACATGATAATGCCCTCTTCACATTTATGCCTGCCCCCTCATATATGCTTGCCTAGAACCAGCCCTGGACCACAGTCTTTGAAAAAGAAACTGCTTAGTCGGTTACTTGATCTGAATGGCATTAAATTGACCTCAAGTAATACAGTTCAGAACCTTGTTGGTGTTATTTTTGACAAGGACATGCCATTTAAATCCCATATTAAACGGGTTTCTCAGATTTCCTTCTTTCACCTACAGAATATTGCTAAAAGTAAAAATATCCTGTCCAGGAATGACGCTGAAAGACTAGTCCATGCATTTTGTACTTCAAGGCTGGACTATTGCTAATTCTTTACTGCCAGGATGTCCATAAATGCAGTTAGAAGACTTCAGCCTAATAAAAATGCTGCAGCAAGAGTTCAAAATAAAAGTAAAAGGAGAGATCATATGTCTCTTTAACATAGAAAGTACTCTTGGACCAACGCATTTGTGTTTTGTTTTGTTTCTTGTAAGTATGCTCTGTCTTCTCAAACCCCCAGTCAGCGATGGCATATGGCTGCCAGGTTCTGTTGGAAGTTTCTGCCTGTTAAAAGGGAGTTTTTCTTTCCGCTGTCGCTACATGCATGCTCAGTATGAGGGATTGCTGCAAAGTCAACGACACAATGCAAGCAACTGTCCACTGTCGCTACATGCTCGTCCAGGAGACAAATGCTGTAAGTCGATGACTTCATGCAATCTTCTGGTTTTCCTTGGATAGAAAATGTTTTAACCAATTTAAATAATAAACTAAACTTGGCTGCATTTTTTTGATAACTTGGATCAATTTGGAATGTATGTACCTGACCTAAAATCTGTCTGTATGATTGGATTTACTTTTTGCTTTTTTTGTTTGTTTTTTTAAAGTACCTTGAGAGGACATGGTTGGTGCTATATAAATACACTGTATGAATGCTTAGCTGAAAAAGTTGAGCTACTTCCTCCAGGTTGAAAACAATGTCCTCAGGGACATACACTGCTCAAACAAATAAAGGGAACACTCAAATAACACATCCTAGATCTGAATGAATGAAATATTATCATTAAATACTCTGTTCTGTACAAAGTTGAATGTGCTGACAACAAAATCACACAAAAATCATCAATGGAAATCAAATTTATTAACCAATGGAGGCCTGGATTTGGAGTAGCACACAAAATTAAAGTGGATAAACACACTACAGGCTGATCCAACTTGATGTAATGTCCTTAAAACAAGTCAAAATGAGGCTCAGTATTGTGTGTGGCCTCCACGTGCCTGTATGACCTCCCTACAACGCCTGGGGATGCTCCTGATGAGACGGCAGATGGTCTCCTGAGGGATCTCCTCCCAGACCTGGACTTAAGCACCCGCCAACTCCTGGACAGTCTGTGGTGCAACGTGACGTTGGTGGATGGAGCGAGACATGATGTCCCAGTTGTGCTCAATCCGATTCAGGTCTGGGAATCGGGCAGCCCAGTCCATAGCTTCAATGTCTTCATCTTGCAGGAACTGCTGACACACTCCAGCCACATGAGGTCTAGCATTGTCCTGCATTAGGAGGAACCCTGGGCCAACCGCACCAGCATATGGTCTCACAAGGGGTCTGAAGATCTCATCTCGGTACCTAATGGCAGTCAGGCTACCTTTGGCGAGCACATGGAGGGCCATGCGGCCTTCCAAAGAAATGCCACCCTACACCATTACTGACCCACTGCCAAACCGGTCATGCTGAAGGATGTTGCAGGCAGCAGATCGCTCTCCACGGTGTCTCCAGACTCTATCACGTCTGTCACGTGCTCAGTGTCAACTTGCTTTCATATGAGAAGAGCACAGGGCGCCAGTGGTGAATTTGCCAATCCTGGTGTTCTCTGGCAAATGCCAAGCATCCTGCACGGTGTTGGGCTGTGAGCACAACCTCCATTTGTGGACGTAGGGCCCTCATACCATCCTCATGGAGTCAGTTTCTAACCGTTTGTGCAGATACATGCACATTTGTGGCCTGCTGGAGGTAATTCTGCAGGGCTCTGGCAGTGCTCCTCCTGTTCCTCCTTGCACAAAGGCAGAGGTAGTGGTCCTGCTGCTGGGTTGTTGCCCTCCTACGGCCTCCTCCACATCTCCTGGTGTACTGGCCTGTCTCCTGGTAGCGCTTCCAGGCTCTGGACTCTACGCTGACAGACACAGCAAACCTTCTTACCACAGCTCGCATTGATGTGTCATCCTGGATGAGCTGCACTACCTGAGCCACTTGTGTGAGCTGTAGAGTCCGTCTCATGCTACCACGAGTGTGAAAGCACCACCAACATTCAAAAGTGACCTAAACATTAGCCAGAAAGCATAGGTACTGAGAAGTGGTCTGTGGTCCCCACCTGCAGAACCACTCCTTTATTGAGTGTCTTGCTAATTGCCAAATATTTCCCCCTGTTGTCTATTCCATTTGCACAACAGCATGTGAAATTGATTGTTAATCAGTGTTGCTTCCTAAGTGGACAGTTTGATTTCACAGAAGTTTGATTTACTTGGAGTTATATTGTGTTGTTTAAGTGCTTCCTTTATTTTTTTGAGCAGTGTAGTTTTCTGGAGAGAATAAATTTTAGGTAGGATGAAAAGGGGCCTGAACGGACCACTAAGAAGAGATATTTTAAAATGGAAAGAATGATAGGTCTCCTGGCATCTGGCTGAGGAATGCTATGATTTTTTTAACTTTTGAGTAAAAGTTTGATGGAATGATTTGAGAAAAGGCTTGGAGTGGGTTCGAAGAGATGGCCTTTTGAAAAGAAATTTATGCCGGCTAATAAACTCTTGATGTAAGGGAGTTTGAAATGCCGGACATCGAAGCAATAAGCAATAAATGCTATGACGGTAAAAATGCGGACGGGGGAAAGAGGAGTATTATGAGCAAGGCAAAATTTTGAAAAAGTTTGCCAAGAAAAGGAATAAGACCTGAGAGTGGAGGGAGCTAAACCTGAATTACAATAATAATTGGCTGATTGGAGTAAAGGAATGAGGGATGAGTTTAGTCGAGTATCAAGTCTTTGAGAGGTGGTATCTGTGTTGGATGAACATTGGCTGAAGGGCAGAGGCTTTGGAAGACCTGGAATTTGGAACGAGAAAGAGCATCAGTAAGTTATGATGACTGGGAATATGGCGGGCGGCAATGATAAAATTGTGATTCACGGCTTGCCAAGTTATGCGGCGCATGAAGGGCATGATGGACATTGGGAGAGAGAGGTTGGGGTGAGGGGAGGGGGGATCGATAAGAAGAAAGTCATCTGGCAGATGGAGATTGAAAGGGAGTTTGCAAACATAAACGCATCGGTAATGTTTGCGTTAGCAAGACAGGCTCCACGCCCCGCAGTTTTTATAAACAATATAGCGTGATCTACCATAACATAATACAAGGAAAATGGGGGCTTTGGAATAATGGAATTAATACTGAAATGGGGACCGGAGTGAAGAGCTGAAAGATCGATAATAAGGCGCTATTTTCCTGAATACTTTCTGGTAGCTACTACTAATGGGCTAATACGGAAGAAAGGGAATGGAGGGGATTTAAAAGGACCTTTCATATAGCCTTTGGAAACCTCCTTTTTAAGAAACTGAGCTACAACTTCTGGCTCACGGAGAGCTGACTGCAGGTTTGCGCAAATGAATGAGGAAGTGGGGAGGAGAAGGACGCCAATGAAAAAGCCTTGGGAGAGACCAGTGATGAGGAAATTGACAAAAGGACGGTCTGGGTGGGACTGAAGGGGGCAGCTTGTTCGGGAATATTGACAGGAGTGGAAAGGTAATGAGAAATTAACGCCTGGAACCACGATGAGTCCTGCTGAGGGATGAACGGCGGGGGCAAACGGACTTCGGGTGGGTGTCTTTGCAGAAGCTGCAAATGTGAAGAAGAGAACATGGTTGGAACGAACAAACACATTCATTGAAGTTATTGCAAATAGGATAATTATTGAAAACCCTTGGCAATCATGACCTTGAAAGGATGGGGAAGGGGAAGGAAGAGGATGATTTGCTGAGCCAGAGGAGAACGGGAGTGTAGGGGAGAGAGAGCTTTGATGGCTGATTGTGCCGCCGCAGGAGAAGCATGAGGAAACTTGTGTGAGCATGATTAGGATGTCTGTGTGGTGCACGGACCAGTCTAGGCAAATTCCTGACTGAGCCAGGATGGAAGCGGCTTTAGCGGAAAAGGTTTTATGGAACTGATAGAAGAGAGAACATCCGTATTTAAGGTGCAGGTCTGTGATGAGGGTCAAGTATGTGTCCAGCTCAATTCTTTTATCTGGGAATACAGAACAAATAACGTCCCTAAAAATGCCGAAAGCTGACAAAAATTCTCCAAAGGAGAGATCTTTGAGAGGCGGGGGTCAGAGGATTTAAAGACTGCTGTGACGTCTTCTGAGGTCGCGATGTGATGGTGTAGTTCAGGAGAAGGTAGAATGACTAAATTACTAAATAAATTAATTGGGTGACCCTGGAGGATTTTTGAATGAAGTCTGGTTGATATGTTGGCATGAAAGGGGACGTAAGGTCTGCCTGAATGTAAGGAGGGGTGGGAGAAAAAATTTGAAAGAATGTAGAAGAATACAGAAAAGGGGAATAAAAGGAATAATGCGTCTCACCTAACAAAGAACCCGGCCGGCTCGTCGGATTCGTAATTGGACATGCTGATCGAAGCTCAGCAGAAGAGCAGTGTCTTTAAAAGCGATGCCCTGGGAGATGATTGGCCAAGGAGAATTGCCGACCTGCCGTTGATTGGAGCAGCCAGTGAGGAGTGATTGGACGCGGCGGGGGTGGTGAGTCTTCCATGTTGAATTTTCGTTTAAACTCCCTAACATTTGTCCATTAAACTCTCAATATCACCTAAAAGTAATAATGCTGTTTTTCTTTTAAGGTAATACAGCAATATATCCATTTGGTTTGTTGACTCTAGCAGGCTGGTGGTGCTATTCATCAAAACAAAACGTTCCAGTTTATGGAGACCATAATTACAGTGAAATTATTTATACCCCTTGAACTTTTTCACATATTGTCACAATACAACCACAAACATGAATATATTTTATTGGAATTTTATGTGAAAGACCAACACACAGTGGTATACAATTGTGAAGTGGAAAGAACATGTTTTTTTTTTTTTTCAAAAAACTGAAAAGGGCATCATGCCAAAGTATCCAGCCCCCCTGAGCCAATACTTTGTAGAACCACCTTTTCCTGCAATTACAGCTGCAAGTCTTTTAGGGTATTTCTCTACCAGCTTTTCACATCTAGTGACTGAAATTTATGCCCATTCTTCTTTGCAAAACAGGTCAAGCATAGTCACATTAGATGGAGAGTGTGTGCGAACAACAGTTTTCAGATCTTGCCACAGATTCTTGATTGGGTTTAAGTCTGGACTTTGACTGGGCCATTCTAACACATTAATATGTTTTCTTTTAAACAATTCCATTGTAGCCCTGGCTTTATGTTTAGGATCATTGTCCTGCTGCAAGGAACCTCTGACCCAGCCTCATGTCTTTTGCAGTCCCAACAGGTTTTCTTCCAAAATCGCCTATGGTTTTCTTTTAACAATGGCTTTCTTCTTGCCACTCTTCCATAAAGACCAAGTTAATAGTTGTCCTGTGGACAGATTCCCCCATCTGAGCTGTGCATCTCTGCAACTCCTCCAGAGTCATCATTGGCCTCTTGGCTGCATCTCTGATCAGTGATCTCCTTGTTCGGTCTGTAAGTTTAGGTGGACGGCCTTGTCTTGGTAAGTTTACGGTTGTGCCGTACTCTTTCCATTTCCAAATGATGGAGTGAACAGTGCTCTGTAAGATGTTCAAAGCTTGGGAAAGCTTTTTATAGCCTAAGCCTGCTGCTTTAAACCTCTCCACAACTTTATACTTGACCTGTCTGGTGTGTTCCTAGCAATCATCAGGCAACTTCCGAAGTCAATTGGTTGCACTCAGAGTAAAAAGGACTGAAAAATTTTGCACGCTGCACTTTTCAGTTTTGTATTTGTAAAACAAAATAAATCATGTATAATTTTCTTTCCACTTCACAATTGTATGCAATTTTGTGTTGGTCTTTCACATGAAATTCCAATAAAATATATTTATGTTTGTGGTTGTAATGTGACAATATGTGGAAAAGTTCAAAGGGTATGAATACATTTACAAGCCACTGTATAGAATCAAATTGACCCACTGAATAGTTTCATTTTTCCTGCCCTATAAAAGACATCTGATCCCTCCTTAAACAACCAGATGAACCTAATTCTTTACAGAATGGAACTTAAACCTGCTTATTGACAGCATTTTCACCACAGTGCTTATTACATTGAAGACTCAAGTGCCTTGTGCAAACAGGCACTTGACAACATACTTATAGAACACAAAAGCACTCTTAAAGTAATAAAAACAAAATAACTATTTGAAACATTGAAAAATAATTACTACTGGCCTTGAAAACAATGTCTTAAATCTTTTCAATGAAAAAGATTATTCCCAGTTTTAATTGAAATTAGTAGCTAGTGTGGCTTGTTTCACATGGACTGTGGAAACCTTACTGCCATACGTTCTTTAGATAAAGGGGTTGTTTTTTAATTAGTTAAATATTCTGTATAAGTCCGACTTCTCTCTTTGAAAATGTTCCATTCTCTTCCCTTTTAAAAGGGCAAGTGCACATCAGGAAGAAGAGGAAGAGGGAAAACTGAAATCACATTGACAAACTGCTGCTAATTCTTCACTTTCCATATTTAAACCAGCATTCAAGTAGGGGTTTAAATAGCTGCAGTATTACATCATTAGCTCTTCTCCAGGCTCAGTGTGCAGAGATGTGGGGTAGGAGATAAATCAACCTTTTATTGCTCCTATGGTCTCTGTGGATCAGTCTGAGCTCTGCAGTGAGAAATTAAAGGTTCCTTAATAGGACGCAAAGTTGAAACTGTGACTGGGTTTAACAATATAGTGGGTTCTTCGTGTATCTCCGTGGAATAATACAAGCTCCACTTCTGTCCTCAAAACAACAACGTGAAGGTCCAGTGCAAATGGGGATATGGGGGAGATTAAAACCATCAAAACCAATGTGACAACAGCTGACTGAGTGATGTTATTGTATTATCTGTAAGATTTAGGGCAGAAAAACTAAACTTACTCACGGGAGGACCAGCAGTTAGTTTCTTGTTGGTACTCTTTAGGTTAAGAATGTGAAAACAACCTGCTGTGTTCTTTCTACGTCTGGCTACATAGAAAACATATCGACCCTTATAAAGTATTCTAAGTCCTTGTGGGAGAATTTGTTTTGGTTTGATGAAACCAAACATCAATTTTGGACCACAGCAAATGGTGGTCCAAACTAAAACAACCCATAATTTTGAAATACTTTTTTACACTAATAAATCTTTAAACAAAGTGGCCACTCCTCCACCTTTCTTTTGCTGTCTGCTCTCACAAAGAAAATTGTAGTTCGGAGGTGTCCACTCTATCAGAATGGGAGCTTCATTAAATTCATGTAACCATGTTTCTGTTAAAAACATAACATCAAGATCGTGGTCAGTAATGAAGTCATTGATTAAAATTGATTTTTCTGACAGATCTAATGTTCAATAAAGCCAGTTTATATGACTTAGTTGTTGATATTAACTCTGTCTGGTTGTACCTGACAGTTTATGGCTTGTTTTGATTGTTTATTACTGTCTCTTATCTTTTTGGCTTTGTTCTTTCTGTCACATATAAGCACAGAGATTTTACGACTATCTCCTATTAGCAGACGATTTTTTCTGGACATGCTCATTTCTGATAGAGTTACCACTGGGGCCCAGACTGTGTCACAGAGAAGTGATTTGAAGGTCCTGATTAGGAGGAGATAGATTACGAGGTGGTGGTGCTCTGTAGCATTCGGAAGATGTTGGTTCAGTAGCAGGGCCTCGGCCACGGGGGGAGTTGAATGGAGAAGATGTCAGAGCCATTTGGTCCCGATCTTAAGAGCTCCTTTCATGTTATCAGAATCCAGTAAAGCAAAAAGAGGGCTCAGCGGGGAGACTGGAGAGTTCTGTACGGTTTGGGTCGGGGTCTGAGGTGAGGGGGGCTTAACGGGGGGGTCGGTCTGGGTCTGGGTTCGGGGGGAGGGGGGTATAACGGGGGGGTCCACTTCTCCTGTGGATTTCGATGGGGAGACCTTTAGTGATGACCTCTCTTTCTCAGCCAACTGGCCGGTTGTTTCTGCTGGAGTTGTTGGAGGTAGCGTTATCATTGGTGTGGATACTCCATGTTCTCTACTGAAGGTCGAAGCTGCTGGCGGATTATTTACTGAATAGAAGAGATTAGATTTGAGACGTCTGGCTCCCGGCTTGTTCAAACAGAAACCATCTTGCTTGAAGAGTTGTCTTTTTTCCCAAAACATATTAAAGTTGTTGATGAAGTTCACAGATGTAGTAGCACATGTTTTTTACAACCACTTATTAATCATCAGAAGTCTCGAAAAAATCTCATCTCCACAGAAAATTGGTGCAAAGGGTCCGCTGAGAAACCCCTTGATATTGAGACCTTCAACAATATTCAGAAGACGAGTGAAATCCTCCTTCAATCCTTCTGATTTTTTCTTAGCCACATCATCCATGGCTCCACAGTGTATAATAAGGTTTTCTAGAGACAGGTGCTTTTCTGTGATTGCAAGAATATTCTCTGAGATATCGGACACCACTTTACTGGTACCAATCATAACTTCTGTGTTTTTCTTGTTGCAGACGTTTTTAATCCCCTCCACAGCTGTGTTGCCCACTATTAGGGTTCTTGGTCCGGTGGGGCACTTTTTCTCTGGCAATTTAGGAGAAGACTGTTTAGAATGAAGGTTGTTCTCAAACCTTTTATTGTTCTCAAAAGAAGGATCATTTTCCTTGTTTTCATTCTGTACTGGGGCAAATCTGTTCTGGAGGGGAATTCCATTATTTCCAGCTGTCTCACTCCTATCAGTTGTTGTGACAGCAGCTCGCTGTCGAAGTCTCCTTTTCCCAGGGGAAACGGGGGCATGTCTCTGTAATTCTGGCCATTGTAATTTATTTAATTGCTGAGATCTTCCAGTGAGTCGTCCACCTTGGGAGTTGCTGGTAAGAAGTAGTCCAATATTTCCATAATTTTGGCTAAGAGATAAAACATTAGGAGTAAAAGAATGCAAGCAAGCAGGGAGCTTAGGAGAAAAGCACCTGATCAGGCAGAGAGGCGGAAGTGAAAACTATCTCCATGTTTCATAGGTCCATACACTATTGATTCTTTGATTGGTCCAACCACGGTTTGTCTCTAACTCCTTCCCAGCCTCGCTAAAGCCCTAAAGACCTGTCCTCACTAGCTCGACCACGCCCCCTCCACCAGCCTGGAATTTTCAGGGGCCCCCAGTCTACACGGGTCAGACCGAATCCCATAGGCGGGGTAAGGGTTGGCAGTACCTTGTGGATTGGGAGGGTTATGGTCCTGAGGACCGAGCCTGGCTGCCCTGTTCCTTTATTTGTGATCCCTCCTTGATTTCAGATTATTTGGCCTCTTTGGATTCTACGTCTTCCAGGGTGCCAGGTGGCGGCCATTCAGGGGGGAGTGATGTCGGAACCTGGGAGTGCTACTCTCCTTTTGCCTGCTAATAACTTTATTCAGTCACTAGGGGACCACCAGGAGGTGGGTACAGGTGTCGCTCATCATCAAACGTCTCTGGAGATTTATAGGTATGGAGGACCGATCCTGACAAAATTAAAATGAAAAGCAGAAATATATATATTTTGTTTTTCCTTTTCCTTAGACATGCATTTTCATCAAGAAATGTATATATTTTCTTTTTCCATTTCCTTACACATGTCTTTGTTCTTTTTACATTTCCTCGTCTCTCTTTTTCCTTTACCGTATGCATTTCTCCTTCATTATGCAAATGAGGAGGGCTGCCTTCTTCTCTCCAGCTCCTCTACTATTGGTCAATAAACAGGAAGGAGGAGGACCCATGTGCAGGCCGAGGGTGTGTCCCAATTCAGGGGCTGGATCCTTCCAAGTCCATACTTGTGGGCCGATTACATCACAGCGTGGCGCAGAAGGTCTGTCAAATGCAGCAGACAAATGTGTCGTCCTTTTGCCCAATTTAAAGGAAGCGTTGTGAGTATCTTTTCCCATGATTCATTGCGGGTCGAAGCAGATTGGTCAAGCAGGGGCAGCCATGGTGAGTAAACTGAAAAATTACACTTTCTGTGACACAAATGAACTTTTACAATGTTTTTAGTGCGGGAATATAACTGTGTAGACGGGAAAAATCTGCTTGATTTATCAAGACATCGCTTAATTTCAAACGTGTTCCGACGTGTTCGGAGTTTTCCGATCCGATAGTAACTGCCCGCTTGCCTCCGCCAGCAAACTAGACCCGGAGAGATCTAACCGGACTGTCGGCACTGAGCTCCTGCTGCCAGTCATCACAGTGAACGTTAAACACAAGTGATTTCTAACGGTTTCTGTTACTATTATTTTAATGTATTGTGTCATTTGTTCATGTAAGTCAATTTGACATTACAGGTGATATTAAAGTTAACCTGAATAAATGGACAATTTTATGTAATCTTACCATATCGCTGGAGAGTGTAATTGAGAATAAATAAGCTTTTAAATATTCATTTTTGATGAAGAAATTCAGCTAGCATTATAATTCGTGATTCCAGGTACAGCTGAAGAGAAATACACTTTCAAATGCAAGCAGATCTCAGTAAAGAAGTGAAAAGTTTGAAAGAGCTTGTTTTAGACATTTGAATAGAAATATTTTAATATGTTCTGCAAATTATGAAAAATTAAAAATTTAAAAAAGCCTTTTTTACACTGATATTAAGCAAGATTGGTTTTTTTGTTGTTGTTTAGGGACAAAGGAGGAAACGGGCCAGTTGATTAAGCTCAGGGGTGAGAATGACCACCTTTTTACTTTTTTAAAAACTCAGCCACCGTGGCTTGGAGGTACAAGAACAACATTCTTTGCAGTCAGTTTCTGTCCAGTTTCAAAAAGTCCTATCTTTCTAACTTTCATAAATATCCATCCAGTGATTAATATACAGGTCCTTCTAAAAATATTAGCATATGGTGATGAAGTTCATTATTTTCCATAATGTCATGATGAAAATTTAACATTCATATATTTTAGATTCATTGCACACTAACTGAAATATTTTAGGTCTTTTATTGTCTTAATATGGATGATTTTGGCATACAGCTCATGAAAACCCAAAATTCCTATCTCACAAAATTAGCATATTTCATCCGACCAATAAAAGAAAAGTGTTTTTAATACAAAAAACATCAACCTTCAAATAATCATGTACAGTTATGCAGTCAATACTTGGTCGGGAATCCTTTGGCAGAAATTACTGCTTCAATGCGGCATGGCATGGAGTCAATCAGCCTGTGGCACTGCTGAGGTCTTATGGAGGCCCAGGATGCTTCGATAGTGGCCTTTAGCTCATCCAGAGTGTTGGGTCTTGAGTCTCTCAACGTTCTCTTCACAATATCCCACAGATTCTCTATGGGGTTCAGGTCAGGAGAGTTGGCAGGCCAATTGAGCACAATGATACCATGGTCAGTAAACCATTTACCAGTGGTTTTGGCAGTGTGAGCAGGTGCCAGGTTGTGCTGAAAAATGAAATCTTCATCTCCATAAAGCTTTTCAGCAGATGGAAGCATGAAGTGCCCCAAAATCTCCTGATAGCTAGCTGCATTGACCCTGCCCTTGATAAAACACAGTGGACCAACACCAGCAGATGACACGGCAACCAGACCATCACCTTTTGGCATTTCCTTCTCCCCAGTCTTCCTCCAGACTCTGGCACCTTGATTTCCGAATGACATGCAGAATTTGCTTTCATCTGAAAAAAGTACTTTGGACCACTGAGCAACAGTCCAGTGCTGCTTCCCTGTAGTCCAGGTCAGGCGCTTCTGTCGCTGTTTCTGGTTCAAAAGTGGCTTGACTTGGGGAATGCGGCACCTGTAGCCCATTTCCTGCACACGCCTGTGCACGGTGGCTCTGGATGTTTCTACTCCAGACTCAGTCCACTGCTTCCGCAGGTCCCCCAAGGTCTGGAATCGGCCCTTCTCCACAATCTTCCTCAGGGTCCGGTCACCTCTTCTCGTTGTGCAGCGTTTTCTGCCACACTTTTTCCTTCCCACAGACATCCCACTGAGGTGCCTTGATACAGCACTCTGGGAACAGCCCATTCGTTCAGAAATTTATTTCTGTGTCTTACCCTCTTGCTTGAGGGTGTCAATAGTGGCCTTCTGGACAGCAGTCAGGTCGGCAGTCTTACCCATGATTGGTGTTTTGAGTGATGAACCAGGCTGGGAGTTTTAAAGGCCTCAGGAATCTTTTGCAGGTGTTTAGAGTTAACTCGTTGATTCAGATGATTAGGTTCATAGCTCGTTTAGAGACCCTTTTAATGATATGCTAATTTTGTGAGATAGGAATTTTGGGTTTTCATGGGCTGTATGCCAAAATCACCCATATTAAATCATCCGTATTAAGACAATAAAAGACCTGAAATATTTCAGTTAGTGTGCAATGAATCTAAAATATATGAATGTTAAATTTTCATCATGACATTATGGAAAATAATGAACTTTATCACAATATGCTAATATTTTGAGAAGGACCTGTACTTCTTTTGGTTTTCCCTCTTTCCTTTTGCTTGTTTAGGACAATTCTGGAGAAGTTGGGCCAACAGGGGAAGGTCACCCCCTTGCAGGCCCAAAACAAAGTTGGACAATATGAAAAGGAAATATGAAATGTGTTCAGAAGTTCTCATGTCACACACAAATAAAAACAATTCTAAAACTCTTATTGGTTTCTCTATTTTGTCAACTCTTTTTTTCTTCCTTCTAAACTTAGTATTGCGAGTATCCAGGGTCAGGAGAGGGAGTCAGTGAAAAGCCCACTGCTGCTACTTGGACCTGGTTTGTCTTTATGGATGAGATGTTGGGACAGAGGTCTTCCACAACACCTCCTGTCCTAATTGCCTCCATCTCTGAGGACACTTCAGGGCCAAGCGGAGCGGTGGGCAACCAGATGGAGAAGGAAGACAGTGAGCCAGCAGGAAGGTGTCAGAAAAGAAAGAGGGACAGATATGAGTAGATGATGGAGTTGATCAGGGAGGACATGAGGGCACAGAGAATGGACAGACTGTTTTCCAAAGAATGGCACCAAAATAAGGTGCTACATAAGAAATAAATAAATACGTTTTGTTCAGATAATTTCTTAAAGTTTTAAGCTGTTCTAATTTCAAAATTGTTTTTGTCACCAATGTATTTTATTTCCATTTGACCTAACAATACGTCAACTTCATTTGAATTTCCAAACACAAAGTTTATTTTGAAAATTACAAATAGCATTTTAAACAGAATGCGGAAAAAAAGAACATTCAAACAGATCAAGAATACAAGACACAAAAGGCATAAAATAAAACTATGTACAAGTATTTACAATGGCGACAGCAGAATCAACCTGAGTGACCGGTTCCTGAAACACCTCTTAAACAGAACAAAAATGCAGATGTCTTTCTGAACAGAAAGTCTCTGGCGGTGTGGCTAAATCTCTCGCAAGGTCAGAGACTTGGATGGGATGCTGCAACTGAGACCTGTGGTTTGTCTTTCGTGATGGTGAACGAAGCATCACACAGGTGGTCTGCAGATGTTTGTGACACCATCCGGTGTCCACGTCATCATCCATCAAGTTTAAAGGGCTGGCTGGACCACATCACTAAGATGTAATCAGAAATATGCAGAATTAGAAGATGGTGCTCACAAAATATTACAATTAGTTATACCCCTCAAACATTAATCACATCTATGATATTATACTTGCCTGCATACAGTAGTCATGTTCTGGTGGTGTGTATACATATATACATACATACATACATACATACATATATATGTATACATATATATGTATGTACCCCTGTATATATACAGGGGTTGGACAATGAAACTGAAACACCTGTCATTTTAGTGTGGGAGGTTTCATAGCTAAATTGGACCAGCCTGGTAGCCAGTCTTCATTGATTGCACATTGCACCAGTAAGAGCGAGCAGAGTGTGAAGGTTCAATTAGCAGGGTAAGAGCACAGTTTTGCTCAAATATTGAAATGCACACAATATTATGGGTGACATACCAGAGTTCAAAAGAGGACAAATTGTTGGTGCACGTCTTGCTGGCGCATCTGTGACCAAGACAGCAAGTCTTTGTGATGTATCAAGAGCCACGGTATCCAGGGTAATTTCAGCATACCACCAAGAAAGACGAACCACTTTGCTGTGTCTGTCAGCGTAGTGTCCAGAGCCTGGAGGCGCTACCAGGAGACAGGCCAGTACACCAGGAGACATGGAGGAGGCCGTAGGAGGACAACAACCCAGCAGCAGGACCGCTACCTCTGCCTTTGTGCAAGGAGGAACAGGAGGAGCACTGCCAGAGCCCTGCAAAATTACCTCCAGCAGGTCACAAATGTGCATGTGTCTGCACAAACGGTTAGAAACCGACTCCATGAGGATGGTATGAGGGTCTGACGTCCACAAAGGGGGTTGTGCTCACAGCCCAACACCATGCAGTACGCTTGGCATTTGCCAGAGAACACCAGGATTGGTAAATTCGCCACTAACACCCTGTGGTCTTCTCATATGAAAGCAGGTTCACACTGAGTACATGTGACAGACGTGACAGAGTCTGGAGACACCGTGGAGAGTGATCTGCTGCCTGCAACATCCTTCAGCATGACCGGTTTGGCAGTGGGTCAGTAATGGTGTAGGGTGGGGTGGCATTTCTTTGGAGGGCCGCATGGCTCTCCATGTGCTCGCCAGAGGTAGCCTGACTGCCATTAGATACCGAGATGAGATCCTCAGACCCCTTGTGAGACCATATCCTGGTGCAGTTGGCCCTGGGGTCCTCCTAATGCAAGACAATGCTAGACCTCATGTGGCTGGAGTGTGTCAGTAGTTCCTGCAAGATGAAGACATTGAAGCTATGGACTGGCCCTCCCGTTCCCCAGACCTGAATCCGATTGAGAACATCTGGAACATCATGTCTCGCTCCATCCCCCAACGTCACGTTGCACCACAGACTGTCCAGAAGTTGGTGGATGCTTTAGTCCAGGTCTGGGAGGAGATCCCTCAGGAGACCATCCACTGTCTCATCAGGAGCATGCCCAGGCATTGTAGGGAGGTCATATAGGCATGTGGAGGCCACACACAATACTGAGCCTCATTTTGACTTGTTTTAAGGACATTACATCAAGTTGGATCAGCCTGTAGTGTGTTTTTCCACTTTAATTTTGTGTGTGACTCCAAATCCAGGCCTCCATTGGTTAATAAATTTGATTTCCATTGATGATTTTTGTGTGATTTTGGTGTCAGGACATTCAACTTTGTACAGAACAAAGTATTCAATGAGAATATTTCATTCATTCAGATCTAGGATGCGTTATTTGAGTGTTCCCTTTATTTTTTTGAGCAGTCTATCTATCTATCTAGATATATGTAGATATATAGATAAAGAGAGAGAAAAATAAGTATTTGAACATCCTGCCATTTTGCAAGTTCTCCAACTTAGAAATCATGGAGGGGTCTGAAACTTTCATCTTAGGTGCATGTCCAATGTGAGACATAATCTAAAAAAAAAAACAATGATTTTTTAAATAATTTATTTGTGTGTTACTGCTGCAAATGAGTATTTGAACACCTGCCAATCAGCAAAAATTCTGGCCCTCAAAGACCTGTTAGTCCACCTATAAAAAGTCCACTTCCAATCCACTTATTATTCTAAAGTAGAAGCACCTGTTTGAGGTTGTCAGCTGCATAAAGACACCTGTTGGCCCATCTTCTCCAGAATTGTCCTAAACAAGCAAAAGAAAAGAGGGAAAACCAAAAGAAGTATATTAATCACTGGAAGGATATTAATGAAAGTTAGAAAGATAGGTGATTTTGAAACTGGACAGAAACTGACTGCAAATAATGTTGTTATTGTACCTCCAAGCCACGGTGGCTGAGTTTTTAGCTCCAGTAAAAAGGTGGTCATTCTCACCCCTGAGCTTAATAAACTGGCCCGTCTGCTCCTTTGTTCCTAAACAAAAAAAACAAAACAAAAAAACATCTTGCTTAATATTAGTGTAAAAAAGGCTTTTTTTAAATTTTACATTTGTCTTAACTCTCAGAACATATTAAAATATTTCTATGCAAATGCCTAAAACAAGCTCTTTCAAACTTTGCACTTCTTTACTGAGATTTGCTGGCATTTGAAAGTGTATTTCTCTTCAGCTGTACCTGGAATCACAAATTATAATGCTAGCTGAATTATAAAGACACTTTTAAAAACACATATTGCACATCTCTTCATCAAAAATGAATATTTAAAAGCTTATTTATTCTCAATTACACTCCAGCGATACGGTAAGATTACAAAAAATTGTCCATTTATTCTGAATATCACCTGCAATGTCAAATCGACTTACATGAACAAATGACACAATACATTAAAATAATACTAACAGAAACCGTTAGAAATCACTTGTGTTTAACGTTCACTGTGATGACTGGCAGCAAGAACTCAGTGCCGATGGTCCGGTCAGATCTCTCTGGGTCTGGCTTGCTAGCGGAGGCAAGCGGGCAGTTACTATCGGATCGGAAAACCCGAACACGTCGGAGCACGTTTGAAATTAAGCGATGTCTTGATAAATCAAGCGGGTTTTTCACACGTACACAGTTATATTCCTGCACTAAAAACATTGTAAAAGTTCATTTGTGTCATAGAAAGTGTAATTTTTCACAGTTTACTCACAGCTTTTGCCACTGTGGTCCGCCATGGCTGCCCCTGCTTGACCAATCTGCTTCGACCTGCAATGAATCATGGGAAAAGATGGACACATTTGTCGGCAGCATATGACAGACCTTCCACGCTGCGCTGTGATGTAATCGGCCCACAAGTACGGACTTGGAAGGATCCAGCCCCTGAATTGGGACACACCCTCGGCCTGCACATGGGTCCTCCTCCTACCTGTATATTGACCAATAGTAGAGGAGCTGGAGAGAGGAAGGCAGCCCTCCTCATTTGCATAACGAAGGAGAAATGCATACGGTGAAGGAAAAAGAGAGACGAGGAAATGTAAAAAGAACAAAGGCATGTGTAAGGAAAAGGAAAATGAAAATATATACATTTCTTGATGAAAACGCATGTCTAAGGAAAAGGAAAAAGAAAATACTACATTTCTTGATGAAAACGCATGTCTAAGGAAAAGGAAAATATTCATCTCTCTCACTGAGAGATGAATATTGGTGCCGGGCTCGGAGGTAAGTACGTCGGAGGGTGGACAGGGTTCGCTTGGTTCTTGAGCCAGAAAGGAGGAGGTTTAGCAGCCACCAGCTGGAAAGGAATCCAGGAACTTTACTTGGAACTTGAAATGAGGAAAACAGCACAAACAAGGAATCAACAGAGCCATAACCGAACTGGAGTCAAGCCTGGGGAAAAACATAGAGATGAGGCAGGTTACTTGGAATCACAAAGGAGCATCAGAAAGCTAAGGTAGGTTTGGCCAGCATTTGTTACCACTATAGGCAAACACTCAGGCGTAAGAGTGCTGGCAAGCTGCTCTCCTATCCTCCTCCACACTGATGAACAATTGCGAGCACCTGTTCCTTTTCACCTCCGAAGCTCAGATGGCATCTAGTGGTGGAACAGTGTAAGCAGCAGGCAAAAAGCAAGGACAGACTCCAAAACCCCGACAGCATCATCCCCCCCTCAACGGCCGCTGCCTGGTGGCCCAGAAGATGAACAAGCAGAAGAATGGTAATCAGGGATGGATCGCAGATGAAGGAGCGAGGGATCCAAGAACGGTCTTCTTGACCTTAACCCTCCCAGTCAACGAGGTACTGCCAGCTTCTACCTCGCCGACAGGAGTCCACAAACCGCTGAACAGTGTACACTGGGTGCCCCTGGAAATCCCGGGCAGGCGGAGGAGGTTCGGCCAGAGGGCAAGGTAGACTGGACGATACAGGTTATAACTGAGAAACATGGAAAACTGGGTGTATACGAAAGGAGGATGGAAGACGAAGTTTAACTGTGGTGGGACTGATCACTGATTCGATTTCATATGGTCCAATGAATCTGGGGAGAGTTTCTTTGACAAGGACTTAAAGGGTATATCTCGTGAGGATAACCAAACCTTCTCTCCGGGGTGATACTGTGGAGCCTGTGTGCACCTTCTGTCTGCGAACCGTTTATTCTGGCTTGCGGTTGTTTGCAGGGCTCTGATGGAGTCGTTCCATATGTGTTTGGCTCGGCAAATGAGCTGGGCCACAGAGGGAACAGCGATGTCCTTCTCATCTGTGGGGAACAAAGGAGGCTGATAGCCCAGAGAGATTTCAAAAGGAGAAAAACCGGTTGCAGCAGAGACATGTGAATTATTTGAGTATTCAGCCCAAGGAAGATAAACACTCCAATCCGAGGGATTGGATGACGTGAAGCATCTGAGAGTCGCCTCTAGTTCCTGATTCATTCTCTCTGTGTTTCTATTGGATTGTGGGTGGTAACCTGAGGTGAGTGACACTTTGGCTTCTAGTGCTGAACAAAACTGTTTCCATACCTTGGAGATGAACTGGGGACCCCGATCAGAGAGTATGTCCTGTGGAATTCCGTGTAGTCGGAAAAAATTTTGGACGAGTAACTGGGCCGTTTGAAAGGCTGAGGGAAGCTTCCTGAGAGGGATGAGATGGTAGGCTTTGGAAAATCTGTCAACAGTGGCTAGGATGGTGGTTATACCTTTCGATACGGGAAGTCCAGTGATGAAGTCAAATGCGATGTGGGACCAGGGGCGTTTGGGTACCTCGAGGGGGTGCAGAAGACCGGCTGGTGGTCGGTTGGATGATTTATTTAATGCACAAACTGAACATGCTTTCACATAGTCCTTGATGTCTTGATGAATGGTGGGCCACCAAAACCATCTGGATATTAAGGAGACAGTTCGACTAATTCCAGGATGAGCGGAAAACTTGGCTGAGTGAAACCAGTGAATAAGATGAGCTCCGATGGTGGATGGTACATACAGGTCCTTCTCAAAATATTAGCATATTGTGATAAAGTTCATTATTTTCCATAATGTCATGATGAAAATTTAACATTCATATATTTTAGATTTATTGCACACTAACTGAAATATTTCAGGTCTTTTATTGTCTTAATACGGATGATTTTGGCATACAGCTCATGAAAACCCAAAATTCCTATCTCACAAAATTAGCATATTTCATCCGACCAATAAAAGAAAAGTGTTTTTAATACAAAAAACATCAACCTTCAAATAATCATGTACAGTTATGCACTCAATACTTGGTCGGAAATTATTTTGCAGAAATGACTGCTTCAATGCGGCGTGGCATGGAGGCAATCAGCCTGTGGCACTGCTGAGGTCTTATGGAGGCCCAGGATGCTTCGATAGCGGCCTTTAGCTCATCCAGAGTGTTGGGTCTTGAGTCTCTCAACGTTCTCTTCACAATATCCCACAGATTCTCTATGGGGTTCAGGTCAGGAGAGTTGGCAGCCCAATTGAGCACAGTGATACCATGGTCAGTAAACCATTTACCAGTGGTTTTGGCACTGTGAGCAGGTGCCAGGTCGTGCTGAAAAATGAAATCTTCATCTCCATAAAGCTTTTCAGCAGATGGAAGCATGAAGTGCTCCAAAATCTCCTGATAGCTAGCTGCATTGACCCTGCCCTTGATAAAACACAGTGGACCAACACCAGCAGCTGACACGGCACCCCAGACCATCACTGACTGTGGGTACTTGACACTGGACTTCTGGCATTTTGGCATTTCCTTCTCCCCAGTCTTCCTCCAGACTCTGGCACCTTGATTTCCGAATGACATGCAGAATTTGCTTTCATCCGAAAAAAGTACTTTGGACCACTGAGCAACAGTCCAGTGCTGCTTCTCTGTAGCCCAGGTCAGGCGCTTCTGCCGCTGTTTCTGGTTCAAAAGTTGCTTGACCTGGGGAATGCGGCACCTGTAGCCCATTTCCTGCACACGCCTGTGCACGGTGGCTCTCGATGTTTCTACTCTAGACTCAGTCCACTGCTTCTGCAGGTCCACCAAGGTCTGGAATCGGCCCTTCTCCACAATCTTCCTCAGGGTCCGGTCACCTCTTGTCGTTGTGCAGCGTTTTCTGCCACACTTTTTCCTTCCCACAGATTTCCCACTGAGGTGCCTTGATACAGCACTCTGGGAACAACCTATTCGTTCAGAAATTTCTTTCTGTGTCTTACCCTCTTGCTTGAGGGTGTCAATAGTGGCCTTCTGGACAGCAGTCAGGTCGGCAGTCTTACCCATGATTGGGGTTTTGAGTGATGAACCAGGCTGGGAGTTTTAAAGGCCCCAGGAATCTTTTGCAGGTGTTTAGAGTTAACTCGTTGATTCAGATGATTAGGTTCATAGCTCGTTTAGAGACCCTTTTAATGATATGCTAATTTTGTCAGATAGGAATTTTGGGTTTTCATGAGCTGTATGCCAAAATCATCCGTATTAAGACAATAAAAGACCTGAAATATTTCAGTTAGTGTGCAATGTATCTAAAATATATGAATGTTAAATTTTCATCATGACATTATGGAAAATAATGAACTTTATCACAATATGCTAATATTTTGAGAAGGACCTGTAGGTTCGGTTAGGTGACCCTGTCTTGGGATCAGGTTCGTTTATGAGAGCCTGATTAACAATATCTCCTATCTCCCATGTTAGAGCTCCCACAGTGCAACTTGGA
The DNA here is from genome assembly GCF_021462225.1 of Girardinichthys multiradiatus. NCBI lineage: Eukaryota > Metazoa > Chordata > Actinopteri > Cyprinodontiformes > Goodeidae > Girardinichthys > Girardinichthys multiradiatus. The sequence continues at coordinate 24,318,250 of NC_061796.1, read as the reverse complement.
GGAAGAATAGGAGCAGGCTGCTTGTCATAGTCGTCCGGGGAAAACTGGTGAGACAGGGCATCAGGTTTTTGGTTTTGGTTCTATCTCTCTCCTAGACATGGCAATTGACAGAGCTTAACTGTAACAAACTCTATGTGCTCTCTTTCAGACTCTAACCTTGAAAACTGGCTCAGAGTTTATCTGTTCTTTCTTTCTAGGTGAAACGACTAAAGGAGCTACATCCATCAACATTTAGTTTTCCTTCCCATAGAAAGTACTCCTGGATCAGTGCTTCTGTGTTCTTTTGTCTCTGCTGTTCTCTCAAACCCCCAGTCGGTCGTGGCTGATGGCCGCTCACACTGAGCCTGGTTCTGATGGAGGTTTCTTCCTGTTAAAAGGGAGTTTTTCCTCTCCGCTGTCGCTACATGCATGCTCAGTATGAGGGATTGCTGCAAAGTCAATGCCAGTCACTGTCCACTGTCTCTACATGCTCATCCGGGAGGAGGGAATGCTGCATGTCACTGACTGAATGCAATCTGCTGGGTTTCCTTAGATAGAAAAACGTTTTATCCAATTTGAATAAAAAGGTAACTCCAACTGCCCTGTTCAATGGTTAGGATTATTTGGAATGTATGTACCTGACTGTTGTGAAGTGCCTTGAGACAACATGTGTTGTGATTTGGCGCTATATAAATAAAACTGAATTGAATTGAATTCTTAGAACCGGGTCTGTAGGAGATGGAGAGATTGAAGCGAGAGAAAAACAGGAACCAACAGGACTGGCGAGAATTTAGGCGTTTGGCAGATTGAATGTATGATAAGTTTTTATGGTCGGTCCATACCAATACGGGGTGAACGGTTTCCTCCAACCAATGCCTCCATTCCTCCAAGGCTAATTTAATAGCCAGCAGTTTTCTGTCCCCCACATCGTAGTTGCGCTCGGCATTGGACAGTCTGCGGGAAAAAAAAGCACAAAGGTGAACCTTATCTTTGCTCGACCGTTGAGACAAAACGGTCCCCACACCAGTATCTGACGCATCCACTTCAAGGATGAACTGCTTGGAAGGATCTGGATGCGTCAAAATGGGGGCTTGAGAGAACTTATCCTTGAGTGAACAGAATGCTTCCTCTGCCTCGGGGGTCCTTCGGAAATGAGTCTTGGATAAGGTCAGAGCATTCAGGGGAGCTGCAGTCTAGGTGTAATTTCGAATAAACCGTCTATAAAAATTAGCAAAGCCCAAAAAACGTTGACGTTGCTTGCGAGAGTAAGGGACAGGCCATTCTAACACTGCTTTGACTTTCTCCAGATCTGAGTGAACTTGTCCACCCTCGAGAATAAATCCCAGAAATGTGACAGAAGGTTTGTGAAACTCGCATTTCTCTGCCTTTACAAACAGTTGGTTTTCCAGAAGTCGCTGAAGGACCAAACGGACGTGATGGCGGTGTTCAGAGATATCTTTGGAGTAGATTAGTATATCGTCAAGGTATACAAAGACAAATATGTGTAAGAAATCACGGAGGAAGTCATTTACTAGGGCTCAGAAAACTGCAGGTGCATTACTGAGGCCGAATGGCATTACCAGATACTCGAAGTGGCCAAGTGGCGTCTTGAAGGCGGTTTTCCATTCGTCTCCCTCTCGGATTCGGACAAGATGGTAGGCGTTCCGGAGGTTTAATTTTGTGAAGATGGTTGAATTCTGTACTGGTTCAAAAGCAGATGATAGTAAAGGCAGAGGATATTTATTTTTGATTGTTATTTGGTTCAAACCTCTATAATCAATGCAGGGATGGAGAGATCCGTCCTTTTTTCCCAAGAAGAAAATTCCAGCTCCTACTGGAGACGAGGACGGGTGAATGGTTCCAGCTGCTAGAGATTCAGAGATGTATTTGTCCATAGTTTGACGTGCGGATTGAGAGATGTTATAGAGTTTACTTGTGGGTAGGGGCGTTCCAGGTAGTAGGTCAATTGCACAATCATATGGTCGGTGAGGTGAAAGGGTCTGAGCTTTTGACTTACTGAACACTGTTTTCAGGTCATGATATTCTTCGGGAATCTGAGTCAGGTCTAGCGGCTCTTCCTCCACAGAATCCGCTAGAGATGACTTGGGGGAAACAGCAGACTGTAAGCAAGAAGAGAGGGATTTAGCGGACCAGGAATTAACACGTAACTCAGACCAGTTTAAATGTGGGTTGTGTTCTTGGAGCCAGGGAAAACCTAAAACTAGAGAGTTGTGACGGACAGGAAAAACATAAAATGTAATGTGCTCTCTGTGATTACCTGAAAGGACAAGTTCCATACTCTTGTTGCAATGAGTAATGCGATGAAGAGAACTTCCATCCATCGCCTGAACCAGAAACGGGTTTTGGAGTGGTTCCACCTCAATGTGTGCTTGACTGACCAATGACTGGTCTATTAAATTCTGCTCACACCCTGAGTCAATGAATGCAGACAGTCTTAAGGCTTCTTGATTATTAAACAATGTAGCAGGTAAAGTAAACCTGGAAGAAGGGTTTAAGTGAGAACGGTCCGCCTGGCCCCCTTCTACTGCCGATGGACCCGATCTTTTGGCCGTACAGGACAAAGGGTGATAAAGTGATCTGGAGATCCACAATATAAACATAACTTCGAGTCTCTGCGTCTCAGTCACTCTTCGGGTGTGAGTGTGGCATGTCCCAGTTGCATGAGCTCAGGTTCAGAGTGGCTAGCAGGCGGAGAACGAGGGGTGTGGGTAGGAGGCACAGAGCTGGCTTGTGGTCTTATGGTTACTCTCTCAGATTGAGATCTTTTTCTGTCCCTCATTTGGTTGTCTATGCGGGTTGCCAATGCAATAAAGTCACTGAGTTCCTTGGGTTCATCCAATAAAGCTAGTTCATCTTTTAATGCTTCATCCAAGGATTGAAAAAAAACACAGCTTTAAGGGCGTTGGAATCCCAGCCCAAGCTGCTGCCATGGTTCGGAATTCTATTGTAAATTCAATTAATGGTCTATTTCGCTGTTTCAGTGTCCACATGTGGCGACTCTCATTAGTTGGATCAGACTGGGAAGAAAAAGTTAACTTAAACTCTTGGATAAAGTTATCAAAAGAACTGCCGAACTGGTTACAATCTGGGAATCTGGCCTCTGCCCAAAGGAGAGCTTTACCTGTCAATAGCCCTAAGATGTAAGATATCTTTGCATTTTCATGAGGAAATGAGTGCGCGGACCGGTTGAACACGAGAGCATTGAAGCAAAAAGCCACAATAATTACCCACCTCTCCAGAGAACTTATCTGGGTTACGAGGAGTTATGTCACGTCCCGGAGGAAGCTTCTTTGTCGCAGGAGGTCCTACAGCGCCCCCTGATGGAGTGGCAGTTTAGGGAAGCTGGATTTGCTGTAGGAGAGAGGCCATTTGTTCCAGCTGGAGATTAGTTTGTTTCTGTTGCTCAAATAAGGCTCGGAGGGTGGATTCGTGGGACTGGATCTGGTGGCTCTGTTCTGAAATTGTTCTCCTGAGAGTCTCTGCTGGGTCAATTTAGCCTGAGTGTTCGGTCATCTTTTTGTTTAAGGATCTGAACCACATGCAGAGAACACTCAGGAGACAGAGAAAAAGTTAAAGAGTTTATTTTTGATGAAGTAATATGATAACAGGAACTGGAACTGGTTTGCACCCACTGTATGGAGATAAGGCTTGGTAAGTGATGGGAAATAGTAATAAGACTTTCTTGATGAACTCTTTCAGACTTACTGGTTGGGTGGATGGAGCTTTGTATGAGAGAGAGACAAAGCCGGGCCGGATGGATGAATTCTGTGCCTGCTTGAAGCTGTATTCCACTAGATCTTTTACACAGCATACAGAGTTAGTTCCTTCACACAGAACACACAGTGGTGCAGTTTCTTTGAGGTTTGTTTTCTTACTGAGAGATGAATATTGGTGCTGGGCTCAGAGGTAAGTATGTCGGAGGGTGGACAGGGTTCGCTTGGTTCTTGAGCCAGAAAGTAGGTTTAGCAGCCGCCAGCTGGAAAGGAATCCAGGAACTTTACTTGGAACTTGAGACGAGAAAATCAGCATAAACAAGGAATCAACAGAGCCGTAACCGGACTGGAGTTGAGCCTGGGGAAAAACATAGAGATGAGGCAGGTTACTTGGAATCACAAAGGAGCTTCAGAAAGCTAAGGTAGGTTTGGCCGGCATTTGTTACCACTATAGGCAAACACTCAGGCGTAGGAGTGCTGGCGAGCTGCTCTCTTATCCTCCTCCTCACTGATGAGCAATTGCGAGCACCTGTTACTTTTCACCTCCGAAGCTCAGAGTGCATCTAGTGGTGGAACAGTGTAAGCAGCAGGCAAAAAACAAAGACAGACTCCAAAACCCCGACACTATTGTCCTATTATTTAAATCCACATGTATTTTCAGTATCAGTATTAGCTGTCAACATTGCAAATCTCCTCTTTCTTAGCCCTGCTTTCACCAGGTCCAGCGTAGAAATGCTTCCATTCTGATTTTCCCAGCATGATTCATTTCCCTTCCAGTTTGATTTTACAGTTGATCCCTGTGTTGTATAAATTTAAATAAATAAATAACAAATATAATATATTACACAGCTATAATTTACACAAAAAATGCCTATTGTATTTAAAGATTGATAATCACATAACAAGCCTTATGTGTAGATTATAGAATGAGAGAAGTTGTAGCAACAGTCCACTAAAACAAAAGTTAATTTTTTTAGTGAAACAAAATGAAAAATATATGAAGGGACATTTTTTAATTTTTTAATTGGTTAACTTTTATTTACAATTATCACTTTTAGCACCCTAAAATGGCAGGCCACCTGTGCATTTTCTAGTTTACAGATTTTTCAATTTTATGTCAAAGTTTTCTTGCTGCAACATTTACAGATACTTTCTAAAAGTAAAAAAACAAAGAAACAAAATATAGCAACATTCTTTAATCAAATTAACATTTTCCTGTTGTCTGCTGAAACTCTGTTTCGTGTACATGTTTGCACAAGAAAGTCAGTAAAGTTTATCTGTTAAGCGCCTTTCTTGGACAAAACCATTACAAAGAGCTGTACAAAAAAAACAATAAAATAACTATCAAAATTAAATGCCATAAATAAGATTAAAACCATACAATAAAACACACAATAAAAATAAACATTCAACAGAAAACCTGTTTAAACAGGAAACCTAAATCTATTGGTAGCCAATTCAAAGAGCATAAAATCGGGGTAATGTGAGCTCGCTTGGTGGAGCACAAAACACAAAGCTAACAGCTATCTTTTTTTTTCTTATTGACAAAACAGAATAACTTAGAAGAAAGTAATGCAGACATGTAGACCCCTGTTCCAACAAAGCGGTTCCCGAATGTGATTTTGAACCTGTGACGCGTGTTTCCATAGATGAAAACAGTTTACAGGGTGCAAACTCGGGCACCGCAGCTTCCTTTTCCATGCCAACCGCAACGTCACCTGTGGGCGGGTCAAAGCTGTAGACAATAGAAGCAACAATATGGCAGCGGAGACGAAGAACGTACTGTATAAACATTATTTATATGTTTGCAACAGCACACTTGACATGCATTGTACAACTGCTTTTTTTCCATTTCACTTGCAGATTCTACATTCTACACACCATTGTTCTGGTACGGAGTCACCATCTTCTTTTCCGTATTAACTGCAGTTTATGGATGCTCTCTTTTTGCATTAGGAATATTGCAAGAAATATCTGTCGGCATAGATATGATTTATTAGTATTTTTGAGTATTTAATTATTTCACTGTGCATTTTCTTGTCTGTAGGCTCAAACCAATAAAAGTAAAATCACTCTGGGCACAGCACATGGTGTAGGGGTGGAGCACATGCAACACATGCAGAGGCTATGAATCCTCGATGTAGCCAGTTCCTGTTATGATTCTGGCCTGTCTGCTACTGCACTGGAGTGCAATCAATCAGGCCGTGCTCCTGTTTTTCTGCAGTTGTATTCAGCCCTCCGACAGGCAGACAGTGCCAGATTTTCGAAAACCTGCCAGTTAGTAGATGTCTGACCACGTTTTTGACCACTTTTTGCATCTTGGATTTCCCTGCCTTGCCTGACCCTCATTGGATGTCTCTCACCTCTGGATCACGACCTTGTTTCTGCCTCTCGACCAAAGCCTCCTGCCTCACCCCTGGATTTGTCTGCCTGAGTCTGCCTCCCTGGTTTCACCCAGTTACTGCCCCCTCCTTGACTACCGAGCCTCGGATCTTTCCCCCTGTCGGCAATCCGACTTCTGGCTGCGGCGTGTTCTGCACCGATCCTCCCGTTCTGGAGACTGCCAGGACCGCACCCCGCGAAGGAGCCTATTCTGATTCCTCCGTCCTACATGGACACCGTTAAGTGATCCCGGGTTCCCGGCTGGTGGAGTCCTGAGTATCTGTGCGCTCTGTAAGAAGACAGCGATGAGCATGGTCGTTTCTTGCTTGTGTCACACTCTAAAAATGTTCGGACTTAACATTACTTCCGCTCCACTGAGTTCTGTGTCAAATACGTTAACTTAAAGGAACATTACAAATATTTGTTGTAAACATACACAGTAAAGCATTAAGAAATTCACTGTCAGTATCACTCCCACCAATCACTTGTGATTTTTGCATGAAATTAAACCATTATGAAGCATAAATAAATCACATTTGAGAATAAAGAACAAATAGTGGGGAGGAAGTGTGAAAATTATTTATCCATCAGCTTCTAGTAAAGTTGCTGTTTTCTGAATGGGCCTTAGGAATAGGAAGGTTTAATAGGAAGGTTTTGTGGTCCGCTTTCCCTTATTATCCAAAGTTGAATCACTGATCAACAGCCTGATGCTTCTCACTTGTCCGTCCTTCCCTGGATATACATCAGTGACTCTAACCATTTTCCACTGATTACATGGTGCAGAATCATCCTTAAGCAGCACAATATCATTGAACTTTGCATTTCTTCTCTCCTTGTTCCATTTTTGCCTGTTCTGAAGATTTAATAAATATTCCTTCTTCCATCGTGCCCAAAAACTGTTGGCTAGGAACTGTACTCTGCGCCATCATTTTTTAAGGTACAGATCTTCCTTGATAAACCTTCCAGGTGGGGGAGCAATAATACTGGACTTCATTGTCAAGATTCGATTAGGTGTCAAAGGTTCTGGACCAGAGGGGTTATGCAAATGTTCAGTTGTCAATGGCCTGCTGTTTACAATTGCCATAACTACGTAGAGGAAAGTTCTTAAAGAACTGCTGTCAAGTCTTCTATCTGACTGTTCAAGGATGGGAGAAAGGACATTACGTACCGTTCGTATTTGCACACAAAAACCACCTTGATGACTTGCAGATGGAGTATTCATAATGAACTCGCATCCAAAGTTTTTGAGTTTCTCTCCATCCATTTCCCTTAAAGCTTCAACAAACTCATGCCGTGCACCTATAAAGTTGCTGCCTTGATCACAGCGAAGCAGTCTGACACTTCCACGCAATGCAATGAATGAGCGCAGAGCATTGATAAAGGCATCCGTACTTAAGTCGTTGAGCATCTCAATATGTATGGCTCTGGAGCACATGCATTTCAGCAAAAGTCCATAAAATTTTAGCTCCCTTCTTCCCTCCTTAATATAGATGGGTCCAAAGCAGTCCATCTGAAGTATGTAAAGGGTGGAGTTAACTCTGCACGCTCTTGTGGGAGGTCTGCCATCCATTGTTCTTTAGTACTGCGTCTAAACTTTCTGCACCTTGTGCAGTTGTAAATATCTGAAGATACTGCCTTACTGCATCCAAGAATCCAAACACCATTAGCTCGCAGTTCAATGACAGTTATACCCTGTCCCTGGTGTTGCACTCTTTCATGATAATGCTTGATAAGAAGTGTTGACAAATGACTTTCTTTGGGAAGGATAGCTGGGTGCTTCACATGAGGGTAAAGATTGGTGCTAAGGGTCACCCTCCGACCCTTAGCACACCCTGATCATCAACGAAAGGGTTTAATTTGTGCAATTTGTTTGTTTTGTCATTTGTGTTGATTTGTCCATTTTTCTTACGACTCATTGTGTCCTTAGAGAAGTGCATGGATTGAACCAGTCTTATAAGAAAAACTTCTGCTTCCTTACGTTCTTCCAAAGTTGTAGGTTTGTTGGATATTAGTTTCTGGCCCTTTGCTCTACGTTTCAGTGTGGCTACCACCCAGACTGCTCTTGTCCAATCTGAAAACCTTTCAAGACGATCAAGTAGCGACCTCTCTTCCCTTGATTGAATATTGTGGACATTAGTCTTTCATAGTTCTGGGTCATTTTCTGGAATCTCTCCCACCATAACCACCCTACTTGGTAGGTGTAGCAGCCACAGAAAATCTGGGCCTCTAAACCAGTTAGATGTCTTTAACTGTACGGCTGTCAGTCCCCTAGAAGAGTCGTCAGCAGGATTGTCTTCTGAGGCAACATAGTTCCATTGGCCAGGATGAGTGCTCTGCTTAATATGCTGGACACGATTTGCTACAAAAACGTGAAATCTCCTTGTATCATTGTTGATGTAGCCAAGGACGACTCTTGAATCTGTCTAGAAGTATTCCTGCAGGCCTTCTATTACTAGCTCTTTCCGAAGCATGTTACTTGTGCGTACAGCTACTACGGCTGCTGAAAGCTCGAGCCTTGTTATAGTTATCACCCTTGAAGGAGCTACCCTTGCTTTGCCCATCACTAGGGAACAGTGCACTTCGCCAGATGTACTTACTATTCTCAGGTATGAACACTCTCCATAACCTGAAGCACTGGCATCTGAAAAATGGTGAAGCTCATCACGCTCAATTTCATCAAAACTTGATGGTGAAAAACAGCATTGTACCTTTATGTTGGCTAGATCTGGAAGACCTCTCAACTAAGATTCCCAATGAGGCTGCAGATAATCTGGAAGAGGATCATCCCAGCTAAATTTCTCATGACACATTTGCTGAAGGATTTTCTTCCCTGCAAGGATGAATGGTGTGACAAATCCGAGTGGATCAAACACTGATGCCACTGTAGATAAGACTCCTCTTCTAGTGATAGGTTTTTCCTTTACCACTACTCTAAACTGGAACTCATCTGATGTGACACACCATTGGACACCAAGCGCTCTCTCCTTGCATGGTTCACCAAGAGCCATGTCCAGGTTTTTGGCTCCATCAGCACATTCTTCCTTGGGAATGGATGACAGTACTGTCAGGTTTAACCAACCTAACAATACTTATAACAACACAAAAAGAAAAGAGAGACAAAGTATTAGTTCCTTTTACTCGCTTTGCGAGGAGAAACAGTCAAGATATGCTCAGTTACAGATCTCGCACCGCTCTGAACAGCATCTGTCCGCCTCCTCTTTTTATTGTCTTTCAGGGGTCCCTAGTTTACAAAAACATTGTTCTCTAAAGGATGGGGGAAAACAACAACTGCATCGTAAACAGGTCATAAACAGCTTTATCCATTAACAACACATTTCCCACAGTCTCCTCCAACTTGTAGGGTCAACTGTGCCTTTTGTTGAGTGTAATCAGCCTTCATCTTTATGACCTCCTCAACTGGACTGCTTCCTTCTCTGCTAGTTCAGCTCCTATTTATGATCTTTGCCTGCAGACAAACTCACACATCCTTTACTCACACATACATTATGAAAGGTTATGAGATCAAATTGTAAAGAATAGGAAAAAATATAAGATAAATCTTTATTCAATTATTCCAACATTTCCCCCCTGTTTGTCTTATATCTGCTCATATTCTCATATCACTTAACAGCCACTTCTGTCAGATGTGGTCAGTCCCATCATCGTCATCTTTATCATCCTGATGTTTAAATAACGGATAGAGTTGTGTAACTCTGTTTTCCATAGGAGAAATAGCTGTGGTGATAAGATGGTTAACAGAGTACAAAAGCAGGGCATTCAACAATATCCACACAATGTCAAAATTGCAGCAAACACTGCAAAGGAAATTATTACTAATGATACTAAAATTTTATACTTCCCAAACATATCCAGCCAGGAGTCCCACATCGAGGCGTCTACTCCATAATGCTCTTTCATTTTGCCATTTAGAGATCTCAAACCTTCTATGGCTTTCGTTTGGCTGCCATCAGCCAGCAGCAGTGTTGTTAGGTATAAATGTGCAACATTTTTCTCCGAAAATAGCACAAACTTCTCCTTTTTCAGCTAACAACATGTCCAAAGCAATTCTATTCTGGAATGCCATCAGGGAAGTTGAAGCCAATCAGTCATGGACAGTTCAAACCCGCTTTGTGTCCAATTTCCTCGTTTTTGTACATTGTAGTGAATATAGTTGATCCTGTCTACGTTTCTGTTCAACGTACACCACCAACAGATACTTGATTCAAATCCTGCAGCTACTTGATCAGTTAATTTATATTCATCTATAGCATCTATGTATGTAGAGTCTCCCTCAATCTGCCAAGCTGCTTTTCTGCACTTCCTATCACACCAATCATGTGGATTTAACACTAAATAGTCCATCTGTTACTTCATCTACTAACATAGGATATAACCATAAAGTAATCAAGCACAGAGTCCTGTTACTTTTGAAGGTAATCAATCAAACAACCACCACCAAATGTCTCCTCTAGAGACTAGTTTAAAACACTTATTTATTTTTACAATTGTAATACACCATACTGCAATGAGATTTCCCAATTTATTACCTCTCTCTGTCATATTTATACATATATAGTGTCCAGTGGTGACTCGCTTATGGAAAACTGATTTATCCTTATCAGCTCTAATTACAGGAAAAAAACAGAATCCTTGTGCTAACACATTTCATTAGGATTAGTTTGATTCATTACTTCCATCACACAGAGTTGTGGTATCACAGCTGGAATTATTTATAATAAAAGCCTTGAACCCAAACACACAACACAATCCCTTTTAGTCATGTTAGCTGCTTGTTCTACCATCAATAACCAGTTATTATTTGTTCCTGATACTCCTGTAATAACCTGGAACTTAGTCATCTGTGGTTAACTTTCCTAACATGATTTTCACTCTCTTCGCTCTGTTACCTGGATTGCATTATCAGCTTTATGGAACTTAAACAACTTCTTTTAATAACTAGCATAAGCAGTGGTGCACCACTCTGGTGTCCAATTATTTCCTTCATCAGCTACCATCATAGACCATGAGGTGTCTCTTCTATCATTAGTTAAGTACCATTTATAACTTCTATAATCCTGCCCTTTCCTTCCTCATTTAGTCAAGCTAATGAGTGAGATCAGCACCACAGCTATGGTTTTAGATTTCACGCACACTTGAATACCATAAGTATAAGAAGTTTGTTTAGTACACATAATTAGGTTATCTTGCCTACCTTGATTTAGCGCTACTTGTTTCATATGACTCATAACAGATGTTGTTACATTCTAAGTCATCTTGACTGGTTTCCAGAAATACCAGAAAAATAAAAATCAATATAAGGGAAACAAAATATATAACCACCCAGCATCGGAAAGCATTGCTCATCCATCTAGAAATCATTTTGGCTGAAATTGTCACTCCTCTAAATGGTTCCAGTGTCTTAATTGTCTTCACTGACTTTCGGATCTCTCCAGCCTCTAAATGTCTGGGTCCACCCTATTATCAGTCTGTAAATCACTTCCCCTGACGGAGCTTTCAACCGAAATGATCTTTTTACAATGTGTAAGGTGAATCCAGGTTGATCTCTCAGCTATTTTACTGCCCTTGCAGTGGTTAATAATAACTAATATGGGTCCTCCCACTTAGGTGAAATACAAATGTTTCTTTTCTACACTCCTTATTAACACCCAGTCTCCTGGTTTCACTAGTTAGTTTTCCTGCTGGGAAATAGAACATTCCTCATTAGTTTAAATTTATTTATGTTGGTTTCTAACATACTCCTCATATAATCAACTAGGTTAGCTTCTTCATCTAACTCCCACTTATTTTTGAACTGTGGTAGTCTGTATGGTCTTCCAAATAACATTTCATAGGGTGTTAACCCTGAAGTGCTTGTAATGTTTAGTTGGAAATAGTTCTATCCATTTAGAAAATGCATCTATAACGACTAAACAAAACTTTTTCCCTTCACTGTGGTTTAACTCAATAAAATCCCTATGAATTGTTTGAAAAGGGTATCTTAGTTTTGAAAATTGTCCCCTTCGTTGTCTTAAATTCCCTTGTGGATAATGTTTTACACATGCTAAACATGTTTTTCAAAAATATTTTTTAATAAGAATTTTTAGAATTTAATCAATGTTATATAATATTAATATATCTGTCCTACTATTCCCCCCTGTTGAGATATTATGAAACACGATGGCTCAAATATTGCTTCCATTTATAGGTTCTTTGGTAGGACAGGTTTATTATCTGGTCAAATATAGTTTTCATCTTTTAATGCAGCTCCATGTTTTTTCCACATTGCTATCTCCTGTAGTGGGCTTTGTAGTTGCATCTTTTCTAACACTATACCCATTGTCACCAATGCATATCCTGTTTGTGTCTTCTCCCTCTCATCTTTTTAGAGAAATCATTCACATAAACTATTTCGTGATCCTGCAAATCACTTCTAATTTTTTTCTCCTTTTTTTTTTTCCTAATTCTGCAGTATTAATGCTGAAACTGCATTGGAAACTCTTAAGGTTAAAAGGTGAAACAACACTATTGCAGCACTGCAACTGTCATTTTAGGCTGCAATTACAACTCTCACACAATATGGTTGCACACACGCAACACTATCTAGTTTTGAAAAGAAATAGGCTATTATTTTCATTTTATCTCCATGTTGTTGAACCAGAACTGAAGTCATAAAATGTCCCTTGCAATCTACCATCTGAACAAATGGTTTACTATAATCTGGTAATGCTAAAGCAGTACTGGAAACTAGAACTTGTTTTATGTTGGTAAATGCTTCTTCAGCTTCTACACTCCATTTCAATTTAGACGTCATTTTCAGCTCTTCCTCATACATTAATTTGTTTAATGGAGCTACTATTTCTGCATAATTTGGCACCCAGTTTCTACAATAATTATAATAATGTTGCTCTCTTTGCTCTCAGCTAAGCCCTGTATTTGTCCCTCTGCCTCATCTAAATGTGTCCTTGGATGGACTTTGACTGTCCACGCCAGAGTGAGCTTCCAGATTCCTGTATTAGGATCCACTTTCGACAGTGTCAGTGCTGTTCCTGCAGAGGTTTAAAGCCTCTGTTTTTCCAAATTCTTCTTATTATTTTTTATCATATTTTATATGTCCTTATTACATTTAAAAATGAGATCACTATTTTTGGTAGTTGCTATTATTTTAAATAATGCTTGGTTTAGTTCTTATTAAAAATAAAAAATAAAAACTCACTTACTGATAAACACAAAAAATGAAGGGCATATTATATCTTATAATCTTAGTTTGTCTTACCCAGTTTTATAGATACACCATCAAATAGTAACATGGAGTATTATAGGGTGTTTGCGGATGTTGACAGGGGAAATGGTTGGAAACCCCTTGCAAAACAAAATAGATGAATTGCAGCGTATTTGGATTGCTCATATAGATTCACACAACGTTAATAAAGTAAAAGAATGTCTGGAAAATGCTGTCAAGGTGAAGGGAAATACGTATAACCAGGCGTGTAATTAGACCTGGGTGGGCTTCTTGATAAAAGACATTTAGAAATATTTAAAAGATGCAGCCACAAAATGGTATTGGACATCACATTTTTATTTAAAAACAATCAGCTTTTTAAATTGTGTTTCATATACTCACGTCCTTCTCCACAATAATCTGACAATGAGGTAAATTTTTCTGAGACGGGCGAACACATGTTTCTTTATGAGGCCTGTATCAAACAGACAGTGACTCGATGGAGTTCAATATTTTAGACAAACTGTGATGGATGGAATACCTGAAGGAAAACAATGCGAGGAAACCCAGATTTAGGAAGGGGTGGTCACGCTAGTTGAGAGAGACATTTGTTACACCACATGCAGGAATATTTGGAGGAGAAAAAAGAACAAATAAAACACGAAAAGAAACAGCCTGATGCATTAGACAAAAAACTTAAAACGGTCCAATTAACCGCAGTAAAATAGAAGAGGAATAGTAAAAAGCCTGATAAGAAAATGATCACTGCAGAGGCTGTAAGAGGAGAAAATTAGATAATGGCTCCTGTTACATCTCTGCCCACTTCAGCAGCTCGGGGGTGGTAAAACCTCCTAGCTCCTACCAATGTATATCAACTGGCTCCACCCAATCAGTAGGAGTCACACCCATATAGTGCTCATGGCCGGGCCAGGGGTAGACCGTTTGGAAAGAGGGCCGGACGAAGGGGTGGACAGGGAGGAGCTGGTTCCTCCTCCTACCTAGTACAGGTCCTTCTCAAAATATTAGCATATTGTGATAAAGTTCATTATTTTCCATAATGTCATGATGAAAATTTAACATTCATATATTTTAGATTCATTGCACATTGGGGTGCCGTGTCAGCTGCTGGTGTTGGTCCACTGTGTTTTATCAAGGGCAGGGTCAATGCAGCTAGCTATCAGGAGATTTTGGAGCACTTCATGCTTCCATCTGCTGAAAAGCTTTATGGAGATGAAGATTTCATTTTTCAGCACGACCTGGCACCTGCTCACAGTGCCAAAACCACTGGTAAATGGTTTACTGACCATGGTATCACTGTGCTCAATTGGCCTGCCAACTCTCCTGACCTGAACCCCATAGAGAATCTGTGGGATATTGTGAAGAGAACGTTGAGAGACTCAAGACCCAACACTCTGGATGAGCTAAAGGCCGCTATCAAAGCATCCTGGGCCTCCATGAGACCTCAGCAGTGCCACAGGCTGATTGCCTCCATGCCACGCCGCATTGAAGCAGTTATTTCTGCCAAAGGATTCCCGACCAAGTATTGAGTGCATAACTGTACATGATTATTTGAAGGTTGACGTTTTTTGTATTAAAAACACTTTTCTTTTATTGGTCGGATGAAATATGCTAATTTTGTGAGATAGGAATTTTGGGTTTTTATGAGCTGTACGCCAAAATCATCTGTATTAAGACAATAAAAGACCTGAAATATTTCAGTTAGTGTGCAATGAATCTAAAATATATGAATGTTAAATTTTCATCATGACATTATGGAAAATAATGAACTTTATCACAATATGCTAATATTTTGAGAAGGCCGATAGCGGCCTTTAGCTCATCCAGAGTGTTGGGTCTTGAGTCTCTCAACGTTCTCTTCACAATATCCCACAGATTCTCTATGGGGTTCAGGTCAGGAGAGTTGGCAGGCCAATTGAGCACAGTGATACCATGGTCAGTAAACCATTTACCAGTGGTTTTGGCACTGTGAGCAGGTACCAGGTCGTGCTGAAAAATGAAATCTTCATCTCCATAAAGCTTTTCAGCAGATGGAAGCATGAAGTGCTCCAAAATCCCCTGATAGCTAGCTGCATTGACCCTGCCCTTGATAAAACACAGTGGACCAACACCAGCAGCTGACACGGCACCCCAGACCATCACTGACTGTGGGTACTTGACACTGGACTTCTGGCATTTTGGCATTTCCTTCTCCCCAGTCTTCCTCCAGACTCTGGCACCTTGATTTCAGAATGACATGCAGAATTTGCTTTCATCCAAAAAAAGTACTTTGGACCACTGAGCAACAGTCCAGTGCTGCTTCTCTGTAGCCCAGGACTGGGGAATGCAGCACCTGTAGCCCATTTCCTGCACACTCCTGTGCACGGTGGCTCTGGATGTTTCTACTCCAGACTCAGTCCACTGCTTCCGCAGGTCCCCCAAGGTCTGGAATCGGCCCTTCTCCACAATCTTCCTCAGGGTCCAGTCACCTCTTCTCGTTGTGCAGCGTTTTCTGCCACACGTTTTCCTTCCCACAGACTTCCCACTGAGGTGCCTTGATACAGCACTCTGGGAACAGCCTATTCGTTCAGAAATTTCTTTCTGTGTCTTACCCTCTTGCTTGAGGGTGTCAATAGTGGCCTTTGGACAGCAGTCAGGTCGGCAGTCTTACCCATGATTGGGGTTTTGAGTGATGAACCAGGCTGGGAGTTTTAAAGGCCTCAGGAATCTTTTGCAGGTGTTTAGAGTTAACTCGTTGATTCAGATGATTAGGTTCATAGCTCATTTAGAGACCCTTTTAATGATATGCTAATTTTGTGAGATAGGAATTTTGGGTTTTCATGAGCTGTATGCCAAAATCATCCGTATTAAGACAATAAAAGACCTGAAATATTTCAGTTAGTGTGCAATGAATCTAAAATATATGATGGTTAAATTTTCATCATGACATTATGGAAAATAATGAACTTTATCACAATATGCTAATTTTTTGAGAAGGACCTGTATGTGGGCAGACGGATCATGGGGCCCGCAGCTATGGGGACGCCCAGAAGGAGCTCCTCCATCTTTGTATCAACCTCTGGCACAACAAGCTCCTGTCACCACACAATGCAGCACTCATACCACAGTGACACACCGCACAGAGAGGTCCAGACAATGGGAAAAAAGGCAGAACCCATTGTTCCAGTGGAATTAAAGGGACACATTGCTATTTCTTGTGAACACTGAAGCCACTTTTTCCATGTTGAATATTCCTCCATCCAATAAAATGTCTTCTCTGATGGGGTGAAACAGACTCTGCCTGTGCGTACACCTCTTCACACTATGGTTGGAAAACAAAAACTGTTGCATTAATTGGTTGTTTTGCCTGACGCACCTGTGAATCTACTTGGTAGAGACATTTGATTGCAATGCAAGCAACAATACTATGTTCCATGGATGGTTTGGTTGTGACTTGTCCAGATGGAACCACACTGCATGCAGCAGATGGCCCTGAAGCACATCAGTATTTACTGCAGTCTGTAGAGGAGCCTTGTGTGGACATTTATCAGGGCTTTGATGAGCCTGAAACCCCTTCTTGTGCTGGGGTGAGGTCCAGTTTCCTTATCTGAAAACCCTGGATTTGGGCCCTGGCTCCTTGCGGCCCAATACCTGCTCTGTTACGTGTGACGTTGTTTCATGACAGAAATGAGAAAACAAACAGATTGGTTTCAGAAACAGTTTGAGGAATATTCAGAAGGAAAATATGGACCATTTCCTCTAAAACATTTATGAAATGTCTGATGAAGCTGTATCTCACATATCTCTAACCTTGCACTCAAGTCATCAGACTAAATAACTGGGAGGTGTAAAACATTCCCTTGCAACCACTAAATTAGCAACCTACTGCTGTCCCAGCCTTTTCTTTCTCTGCCTCCACTAACATTTACTGTGTTGACGTTTTGCCTCTGACTCTGACGTGTTAGAACATCATCAGCTATCTAGATAACATGGCAGAGAATTAACTGATCACCCTCTGACGGAGGCTGTTGTATCCAGTTGCCCATCACATCTACGGGCTCAAGGACCCACTGATGTTGGATGTGTGAACATTGCCCCTGTGGAATTTAAGTAGCAGGATGTCTTCCCCATCTGGCGAAACCAGTACCCATACTCTCCTGCTGCAGAGGCAGGAATTACTGACACCATTAAAGGGCTGTTAAAAGCAGGCGAGAGACTAAATGTACATCCTTCAATCAAAAGAGGTGTGAAAATGTTGACAGGTGGGTGGGACTTCCGGTGGCTGGGACATCCTAGGGCGGGACTTCCGGTGGCTGGGCCTTCCTGTTACGTAAACAGATATCATCATTAATCGGATGTTGTCATTAATCGGATGTTGTCATTAGCCGGATGTTGTCATTAATCGGATGTTGCCATTTTACATCATCCCAAACAAAGATTTGTTGTCATTTTTCTGTTTGACTGCCAATAGCAGAAACTATCTCCCTAATTACACTGGTTTGACAGTACCACTGAGTCTTTTGGTAAAAAAGCAGGGTATGAGAAATCTTAATTCATCATTGTATTGGAACACAGACGCGAGGAATCGTTCATTAAGTTTAAACACCAGCTGTAGTTTGCTGCACAATTGCTCTTTCAGGATTATTCTCTGCCTTTTTATTTAGATGTTTCTGTAACAACAGAGTTGTTTCAGCAAAAAGGGCATATAGAGGTGATTCAGTATGTTAGCAGTATGCTAGAAAATATGGAAAAAGACATGTTGATTTGAAACAATGGTTGAGATGTGGATTTGTGACTGCAGCACAGAAGCCAATCAAACATGAAAATTAAATTAGATTTGTGGCTCGAGCCTTGTTGTTGCCTAAAAAGGTAGCTGGTTATGCTTCAATGTAGTAAGTGTTGAAGCTGAGACCTTTTGGCATTTCCTTCTCCCCAGTCTTCCTCCAGACTCTGGCACCTTGATTTCCGAATTACATGCAGAATTTGCTTTCATCCGAAAAAAGTACTTTGGATCACTGAGCAACAGTCCAGTGCTGCTTCTCTGTAGCCTGGGTCAGGCGCTTCTGCCGCTGTTTCTGGTTCAAAAGTGGCTTGACCTGGGGAATGCAGCACCTGTAGCCCATTTCCTGCACACGCCTGTGCACGGTGGCTCTGGATGTTTCTACTCCAGACTCAGTCCACTGCTTCTGCAGGTCCCCCAAGGTCTGGAATCGGCCCTTCTCCACAATCTTCCTCAGGGTCCGGTCACCTCTTCTTGTTGTGCAGTGTTTTCTGCCACACTTTTTCCTTCCCACAGACATCCCACTGAGGTGCCTTGATACAGCACTCTGGGAACAGCCTATCCGTTCAGAAATTTATTTTTGTGTCTTACCCTCTTGCTTGAGGGTGTCAATAGTGGCCTTCTGGACAGCAGTCAGGTTGGCAGTCTTACCCATGATTGGGGTTTTGAGTGATGAACCAGGCTGGGAGTTTTAAAGGCCTCAGGAATCTTTTTCAGGTGTTTAGAGTTAACTCGTTGATTCAGATGATTAGGTTCATAGCTCGTTTAGAGACCCTTTTAATGATATGCTAATTTTGTGAGATAGGAATTTTGGGTTTTCATGAGCTGTATGCCAAAATCATCTGTATTAAGACAGTAAAATACCTGAACTATTTCAGTTAGTGTGCTATGAATCTAAAATATATGAATGTTAAATTTTCCTCATGACATTATGGAAAATAATAAACTTTATCACAATATGCTAATATTTTGAGAAGGACCTGTAATTGTCAGGATATTGCCTGTGCAATGTAAGCAAGTATTAGACGGTGCAAAACCCATCCTGAACTTTCGTTGACCTGTATAGTATATTCTATTAAGGATTTTATATTGTATTAATTGCAAACTGGTGTTACTAGTCTTTTTAAAGTTCTAGAACATATCTTAGACAAAATGTTTGGTCAAAGTTAGCTGATAAGTCCACCTCCCATTTCATAATAGGAAAATAAATTGATTCATCTACAGTATATTAGACAGTGTCTTGTATATCTTAGACATTAATTTGGGTGATTGAGCATTAGGAACTCTAGTACATGTATGAAAAGAACGAAATTACATTGAAGTTGATTTCTTCTCTCCACCTGCTAAGGAGGGATCAGGTCTGAAGAAAAGGAGGGGAGGGGGATCATGCATCCGTGATCGAATTAAGAAAAAAAAAAATGGTATCTTCTCATCCGTCCAGGAGGGGAAAAGTTGAAGAACCTTTAGTCGACTGCATACACGAGGAGGAAACTCTTCTCCTTGGAAATAGAACCTCTGTAGGTTTCCACCTGCGCGTGTGGCGCAGTCTTCGATCGGCAAATAAATCCTCTAATCTTCTCGTATCAGACAGATTTCCAGCTTTCAATCTCTTCCGGGAATGGCCTTGTGGAGCAAAAGTTCGCCTGCGAGCTTTTGTTTCTCCACATATGCGCCTCCTATGCGCTGTCCTGTGACAGGCGGGAAATGGCCCCGAAACACTCCATCTCAGCCGGTTTATACTCCCAGTGACGTCAGAGCTGCGACGTCTGTTGAGCTGCGCATGTCAAAATGTGCGACCAAAATGGATGGCCCCAACAGCCAGATGGTTTTACTTGAGCTGGAGAGTGGGTTCTGTTGAGTTCAAGAGTTAACCCAATGTTCAGGTACTTGTTTGGGAGGGTGAACAGGTTACACTTCTGCCTTGGTTCAGGAGATGGAGGAGAACAGGAAGCTGCCAGCTTAATACTTGGACACGAAATCCAAACGAACTCTACCAAACATGGGTTATCTTGATTGTCCAGAAAACTTCTGGAACCGAAGCCAAAGTTCAACGAAGAATAATCAGTAAGCTCAGGTTTCTGCCTGCGAAGGAACATAAACAATAACAGCTTAAGAGCAAAGAGCAAAGCATAGCATAGAGGTGGCTGAGCTGTTACCATGGAAGGCAAACACTGTGTTGGGAATCCATCTGGACCTGGAGCCATTTTATTGGGACTTTAGAAAGTGTTACTTTATCCAGAAATTGATCAATGTCGTTATCTGACGGGGCTATCTGTGGTGAGTATAAAGCTTTGTAGAAATCTCTGAAAGTGCTGTTTATCCTTTCAGGATCATAAACTGTATTTCCTGCCGAGTCTTTAACAGCAAATATAGTTGTCTTTTCTTTCTTTATTTTTAGCTGGTTAGCTAAAATCCTACCTGATTTATTGCCATCTTCAAAGTTTTCTATTCGAAGTCTTTGAACTGAGAATTGGGTTTTTTGTCAGTAATTTCATGTAATAATTAGGAAATATTAAAATAATATTTATGGAAATATTATTTTGAATAAGAAGCAAACCTTTTGGATAAATGGGTCTTACTGGTGTTTAATTAGTTATCATGTTAAGTAAAATAATATTTAAGGAAATATTACTTCCTAGATTAGAAACTAACAACCTTTCTGGGTAAATGATCTTCAGCTGACTCATAAAGTGGGCAGGCACATGTTCTTAGCTGTTAGCGGTTGGAGCTAACAAAAGAAACTTATAGAATCAAGCACATACCTTTAAAGTACCTCTAATAAAAGGGTTGAAATGCATAAGAGTGGACAGCGTGATGGCTGATCTTCTATTTAAAAAAACACCCTTTAAATAAAGTTTGTCATAACTTTAAAAACAGAAGACATCATTAGCTGAGTGCTAGTCTGCTAGCACTTACTGTATCTAAGTTTCTCAACACAAACAAAAACAAACATCATTAAACAAACATTATTCAGCATTAAACTAATCTTTTCTGCCCAAACACTGTTTCTTACGTGAATCGTGCTGAAGACAAGTTGTCCTGGGCGTTGAGGAAAACATCAATATGTCGGTAAACAAAGGGTTAACTTATAGCTAACCTCCTTAGCTGTGGGGTGGGGAGGCTCGTACTGCCAACCTGGCCGAACCGTACGACAAAGGCACATTCCGCTCCTTGATTGGCCGCGATGCGGTGGGGTAGTTCTCGCTACCTGGACATGCACGCAGGAAGGTGTGCGATGCGGTCCCTGCCCTTTTTTCCAGGCCATGGGGGAAATCCACTTTGATTAGGGCTGCTTCTGGTGGCCTCAGAAGAAAAGCCAAGACAAGCTTGTCTCATTCAACCCTTTATATGAATGAATGCTGGATACTCGAACAGCAAATCATTAGTTAACTTTGTTGCATGTGATCGTAGTCACTTTGGATCCAAGTTGAAGAGTTATGTCTGCGTCCCAGCAAGAGACATTAATGCTGTCTCTCCTTCCAGCTCTGCTGGGGACCTGTGTGGAAGAGGTCTGTTCGTTGGAACGCGGGTTTTTTTTTCAAACAGTGACATCACTGGAAGTCCGCTGTTACTTCTGTTCCTGTTTCTGGCAAGGTGGTTGTAGGTTACTGTGATTTTTTTGAAAATTCCTGAAATGTTCTTACTGGCCTTTAATGTTGTAATGTTGTCACTGTTGGGTCGCATAAAGACAATTGATAAGCTAGTTCTAAAGGGGTTTCTTAGATCTTATTGTATGATGTAGTGTACTTATTTTCTAACATAATGGATCTACATTTTCTCTTTGTTTTAAGTAAATGTAATATGCCGTATAGGAAAAGTGGGTAACATTTTTTAATCATGGTTATACCTATGGTTTGTAGAGTTTATTATTCATTTACCTCATAGTATTGTAAGCCCTCAGCTAACTGGTCAGCAACATTTTGTTGAACAAGGACACGAAGAAGTATTGCATTTTATGAATGCATCTTTGTGGTCCATTCTGACTGGGTTTGAACGACCTTCAGAAGTCAAAACATTCCAGTGCAGCCTGTGTTGTAACTTGATCAGTGTTTAGGGTAAAAAACGGAAACAATAGAGACAGTTAGAGAAAGAAACAGAGTCTTCACACTGTAACTAAAATCCTTTTCCTATCTCACCTTCTTTGAGTCCTCTCTGAGTTCCATATCAGCTACTCATCAGGCCTGACAGTGCCCTCACCTGCTCAGCTCTCTCTTCACCACAATGGAACGGGACAGCATCCTCATTACCAATCCGTCTGTCGATCTCCCACTCCATTGTCTTCTCACTTGTCAACAAGACCCCAAGATACATGAACTCCTCCATCTTCATTGGCCTTTTCATTACTGGCAAAGGTTACACATGCCATATTCGTACTCTCAGCAAACCTTTATCTGCTAAACTGTTGAAGGGCAGAAGTCCACACATTCCCTCGGCTTATAAAGATCAGCCTGTATGCTGTTGTGACAACTTTCTCACAGTGTGTCTTTAAAATTCTACGTTTTTACAAACATTCAAAACAGAAACACAGCAGTTATAAACAATACATTAAGACCCTGATATTCAAAGATACCAAATAGGGGCGCTAAATTTCCTGGATAAAAATAAAAATTGCATGTGCAATAAGTGGGAGTGTTGTGTGCGATTTTCAAAGATTACGCATGCAATGGATAACAGGTGCCAAGGAGATGTTGACCGCCCTATTTAAATTAAGAAATTGCATGTGCAACTGGCTGGCAACTACTGCCTTCCGTGGAACTAGAGAAAAAGCGAATAAAAGCTGTGGCACTTGAAACATGCAGGGGTTGTTGCGCTAAGTCATTATACAAGATCCAGTTGCAGATTTTTTTTCTTCTGTTCCATTCTGTTCCTGCTTTTATGAACTGTTACAGTTTGTTAACTTTTGTTGCCACTATTAACAACAGCACGTTTGTCATCGCAGCCTCTGCCCTGACAAGATTATTTCTTCTATTTGTTCATTTGCGCAGCGCACCTCTGAGTGCTTAATTGTGCATGCAGACGGCTGAGCTAGGGTTAGGTTAAGTTGTTCTGCAAAGAGACGATTTATGTTTGGGGTTCGGACAGAACCAGTACGGTAAAGACTACATTCTGCTTCACCTTTAATCAAGATATCAGATTACAGGCATTGCGCAGGAGGGCAGAGCTGTGCCTAAAATTGCGCACGCCCTCTGCTATCGGTGCGCACACAGAGCAGCTGGGGGGGGGGGGGGGGGGGGGGCGACCGCTGTGTTGCTTGACATAACCCACAACAAATTGGCCAGTCAACATTAACAATATAAAAGACAAACATGTCTGTTATTTACTTCATTAGAGGTTTGCCTCCCTTGATCTTTTAATTCTTTACGGAGACTCACCATGTTCTTTCAGCTTTTAGAGTATATGTTTGAAGAGTTTGGAGTTTATCATAAACAGCCACAATTAGTGATGGCGAGATGAAGCCTCCTGAAATACTGAAGCTTTCCATCCAATTGCTCGAGTCATGAGCCGAGGCATCAACATGCTTCATTTGCTCTATTGTGTCATCAAGTGGACAATACACGTAAAATAGGCAGAATGATTATATGGACATGAATTTCTTGTGTAAAGCTTAAAATTGACTAAATAAATGAAAGGTCATTGTGATGCCAATAAATTCTGAATATGGTGTCAATATGATCTTAATCTCTCTTTATGATACAATGGCTAGATCAAAAGGAAAAGTGGAAACAAATATGGAAGACGGTTGTGATGTGAATATGCTTATGTTACTTACCTATAATGGTTATAATAATGATCTTTATTTAACCAGGTGAATCCTCCTTGATGTTAAAACTTTTTTCCAAGATAGATTTATAAAGATATGTTCCCTAACTGGGAATCAAACACATATAATACAGGTGCAAGACCCAACTCATAACCACTAGACTACGAACAACTGCAAATGTTCCAGGTGAGTGATTTCACCAACCCCACTTTTATACAAGTTGTGATAAATATATTTTTATTTGTTCCAATATTCTCTTGCTTATTTCAAAGGGAAAAAAAAGACACTCAGACTGCTAATGTTACCAGCACCAGATCTAGGGGAACCTGGGACAGCAGAAAGCGCCACACAGGCTGAAGAGCACTGTGCAGCTAATACTCTGTGAATCAGAGAGGAGACAGCGATTAGCGTGTTGTCCGGGCCAGAGCTCGTTTATTCCGAGCTGCGCATTTTTTAGAAAAAAATACAATTCATACATAAATACAATCAACAATGTACTTACAAAGAAAGAAAAATAAAATCGGCACAAATACAAAAAAGGAACCAATCAAACTTTTTTTCTCGTAAACAGAAAATAAATAAAATATCATAATAAACACAAAATTACTTACAAAAGAAAATCGGATCTTAAATTAAATTAACAAAATGGACAAAAACATTGGATCTAATCACAATTGGTGATTATGAACGTTATGGCAGTTATGAACGTTATGGAGCTTGCCACACACACACAAAAAATACACTTATGAGAAATCATCACACAAAATATTTCTGACAGATTAACATTTTAACAATGTTTAAATCCAGACACAACAGCGGTGACTGATTATGTCAATTAGATACATCCAAAAATCAGTTTGGGCTCTAACAGAAAACATGCCATCTTCCGAACACTGGCTAAAGCTAACTATAAAACTGCTGAAATTACACGTATCATCAGTCACTTAAAATACTGCAGTAATAATCTCAACATATTTTTATTACATTGAAATCAATTTTTGGGCTTATGAAAGTTGCCCTTTATCTTACCTGTGAATCAGAGAGGAGACAGCGATTAGCGTGTTGTCCGGGCCAGAGCTCGTATATTCTGAGCTGCGCATGCCCAGAACTGGAAACATTATCCTCCCTGGCAGATCCACAGTGGCACGAGAGTGCCCTCTAATGGGCTTATAAAATGTGCATGTACACAATATAACCAAAAATAGGGGGGTATTATTTCAACAAAGTTTTTTTTTTTTTTTTTTCATGTAAACATTTTTTTCAACTCTACACTAACACACACACAATACGATCCCAAGACAACTAAATGTGACTGGGAATCAGCAGCGTTGTGTTGTCCCTTATACTTCGAATCACACTCAAACTGACAAACCAGTTCCTGAATCAGTCATGCTCTTGAGTATATAGAATATAGAATCCTCATCGATTTTTATTATTTAGATTTTTGACACCCCAGTTGACACATGTGTAGAAGATTTTCTCTCCCTGTCATCTGTCATTCTATCTATCCCTCCTTCTGGTCAAAGTGACAGCAGACAATTTTGCGTCCCAGTTAGTACCTGCATTTCAAACATGCTTGTTGGGGCCATCCATTTTGGTCACACATCTTTTCCCCTCCTGGACGGATGAGCAATTACCATTTTTTTCTTTAATTTGATTTGAATAGAATTGTGCTTGTTAGTTAGGTGATTTGTTTTGGACCAAAATAATGGTATATCAGGATTATTCGGCTTCAATAAATCTTCATATATATAATTAAGAGAAGCATTTGTGTTTATTTCGTGCAAGAGTGATTTATCTGTCAAAACAAGATCGAAGTTCCCCCACCTTCGGTGAAGTGGTTGAATAAACAGTGACAGTTTGTGGTTTGGTTAATAATTTGTATTATTAAAGAGCTTTGAGCCCATAATCACAACACCAGAGGATATCTCTGATTTATATTCATAAGTAATGATTTTTGGTTAAGGAATTAATTTTTTTTCAAATTATGATTTTAAATTAATAAATGTAGAGGCAAAAACAGCGCCGCAATCCGTTTCAGGTTTGATAAATCGCATTGCAGGTGGTAAGGTGTTATATTTGAATATCCTCCTCATATATTTGCACGTTTAGGTCATTATCATACATTTTGCATATTCATGAAGGCTAACAGTCTAAAAAGTTTGCACCCACTGTTCCGCTGATTTTACACACACTGACTGTAGATCATCTTTGTGTAAGTAAATAGGTTTGCGTGTTATTTTGTACATGCAAACCTTTTGAAGATCAGGCCCAATATGTGTACACTGACCCTGTCTTACAGCAAAAATAAGCACCTTGAACTGTGTGGCGACTTCACAGACTCTTCCAAAAGACTGCATCTGTTAGCCTCCACAATGGCCTCATCTTCTTTAAAAACCTACAGGACTTGAAATCACATAAGAAAATGTAAAGTCAAAATAAAGTAAATTAAAAAGAAAAACAAATCATAGTCAAAATCTCTCTGGAGACTTTCTCTCTCAAAATCCAAATATTTATAAATACACATGATTTTTACATAAAATCTGCAAAGTGAATGCTGGCTTCATTTGGCCTGCAATGTTATCCAAATCATATCTCATTGTTAGACAAAGCCTCTGATCCATCACCTCCTCAGATTTTAAAGTCCGCCTTCTGCCCTTTTGATAGATCACCTTCCTGATTCACAAAATTAACAACGATTTAGCAGTTTAAAAAATCAGCAGAACATGAATCAAATTACTAACTCTTCAACAGCAAAGATGGAGATTGGCAGTGAACATTCTGAGACTTTTACTGGCAGAACAAAGAAACAGAAGTATCCTTTACCCACCTCTTTTTTTGTTTTAAAACTGGGCTTTCAAACTCATTGTCCTCGGACATTTCCCCATTTGAAATCTGCACAAAAAGGTGTAACATTTTTAAAGCAGGCAAATGGATTTGTAAATAGCTAATTGTCAGAATCTGCCATTTTGGGTTTGTGTTTGACTACATTTCTAGTTAGGTCGTTCTCATGTACATCATGTTTAGTAGTTATGCTCATTTGTGTTTATTCTCTGGCTAGGTTCTTGTATTTGATTTCCCAGTAGTTCTGTGCTCCTTAGTTTTATTAGCCCCTTTTGCCCCATGCTTAGTGTTACTTGTTTTCTCCCAGGATTAGTTATTATAGTAGAGTTCTCTTGGTTAGTCCCTCATGTTTTAGTTCCTGTCTGGCAGTCAGTCATATTCTGTTATTCAACATTTCTGTTCTTTTACCTAGTTCTTTCTATGTCCTTAGATTCAGTTCCTTCTAGAGTTACTATTTATATTAGCTTATATTTAGGTTTTCTTATCCCTGCTCTTCCCAATTAGTTTAGTGTTTATTTGCCCTTAGAGTTGTCACTAGTTTAGTTTCCCCTCTTGTCCCTGCGCTTCCCAGCTCCCATAGCCATAGGAACTTATTTCCCTCAGTTCCCTACACCTGGTTATGACACCTATCAGTACTCATTCTAATTACCTGCCTCTCCTTCCCATTGTCTCAATATTCACTTCCCTCTGTGTATAAGCTTAAAGGTTTGCCTTGTTCCCCGTCACCGCATCTTTCTTTCTCTCTTTCTATCCTTCTGTCATGCTCCAGTCAGAGACTTCCTGAGTTCCTGCGTGCTTAGTTCCTGTTCAGTTCTGTTGTTGTACGTCTCATGCATCTTTGTTTTGAACCTGAACGTCTGGCCTGAGAAAAACCTGCACTTTCAAGTCTGCGAATAAACCACATCACAACCTATCATGTGGCTCCCGAGTGTATCCCTGCATCCTGGTCCGACTCCATTACCACAAACCCTGACAGAACGCGGCGACCGCAAGGACCAGGCAGAGATGATTACGCTGTGGGAGTACCTCCGGCATGCCGCGGAGCGAAGCTCCAGCCAAGCCAGGAAAGAAGGGGAGCAGAGGTCCCCATTCTGGGCCTCGAGGTTGGCAATCCCTCTACCTGGCACCGGCCTGCGATGTCACACGGCATGTGCCGCGGAGAGATGCTCCAGCCAGGCCGGGAAAAAGGGGGGGCAGCAATCGCCATCCCGGGGCTCAAGGGTGGCGATCCCTCTACCTGGCAACGGCCCATGACATCACACGCCATCAAAAACCACTTATCCGGTTCAACCTAGCTCTTCATCTCCACCCCAGCCATCCGACTCATTGCCACCCGGAAATATAAGCTCACGCCAACACCGCCGCCGCCGACAGAACACTCATCTGTCAAGAGAATCCAAACAGGCGCCTCCATGTTTTCCTCAGAGGGCCTGACCTGCGAGCCTTTGCCTTGCCCAGCATCACTGATTCCTGGTGGGTCCTTTTAAGTTCCCCATCCAGTCAGAGCTCAAGATTTCAACTTGGCACCAGTCGAAATTCTGAACCTGAGGAGAAAAAAAAGGGGAGGGGGAAAAACACCACCACAGTCAGATATGCAACAGCCCCATAACACGAAACAAGTGTGTGGTTCAGAAATTTATTGATGGTCCATAAGCAAACCAGCATCTGCAGGAGGAGGAAACAGGCAGAGAACAGCTGCCCATAATCAGACTGCTTGCCTCAGATCAAACGGGAGGAAGTGGAGCGCGAATATCCAATATCCAACATATAATTAACTTTACCGCAGTCCATAGTCCATGTCTTTATTATTGCCATGGCTAAGACAAACAATTCCTCATAAAGCCTATAATTGGAATTTCTTTAGGAAACTTTGGAGCTTCTTCAGTCCAGACGGCTGCTTCTCCTGCCACACCCCTCCGAGTGGAGCATAGCCTCGCTGCCTAAAACGAGCCAGTGGAAAAGGGGCATTAATTGTTGCGGCTTGGCCTGTCATGTCATTATTTAGCAAATAAAGCCAACCCACTCTCTCGATTGCATCTGCCATTGTACACAAGAGACCAGCAAAAGAAAATAACCAAGGGTAAATCCTCCCAACGCACGTCTGTCCACATTTTGCTCAGCCACACGTCTTGGACATGTAGCACGATTTTGACGCTTGATATTAAGCGTCTGACTTCAAAGTGCACAAGTGTCCAACTTGAGGTGTTGAATGTCTTTTTGACCTGGGAATCGTGTTTAGTCTGTTACCATTACCATTAGCAAATAATTCTACACAGCTCCGTATTTTGTCCATAGGGGTTTTGTAGCAAGTTGTTCCTAAACTTTACCATTTTATCTTCTGCTTTGTTTAACCTCTTGTAGAGTATTGTCAAACAACAAGACAACCAATGTGACACATGCATACTACAAATGCCAGATGTTGCATGTTCAACACAAACCAAGCTTAGTATTGGAAGCCACCATCTAGTGGTTGCAGCTGTGGCCAAATATTCCTAAGTGGTCTAATATGCATTCGAAATATCTACATGTATATCTATGTATGTGCTATAATCAAATGAACGATCTCTACTTCATTTAAAATATGGACAGCAAAATACAATATTATTTTTTATATAACATGCAGGCAATAACAGATTAAAACATAACATAAAGGAATCTGACATGGGTATATCATTCAGGTTAAATTTGTATAATTCAGAACCTGATATTAGTAAAATCATTTTGGCATTACATGCCTAAAACTGACAGAGGGTGCAGTTTTCTTTGTGGTAAATAGAGGTGGAGAGGAATACTATTTTGTCTAAAGTATGTCACAGGCATTTAATCAAGGCCTCTAAAAAAACAACAAAATGGGGAGAATGGGCTTCAACATGTACCAGCAAAAAACACTTCAAGTCTAAAAAAAAAAATAAGGCATTTGGTGTTAAATGTAAAAGTATTTTATGTGCTACCTTCATAAATTTGTCTGACACATCGAACCAACATTAGAAAGTCTCATTAAGGCAAAGTACAACTGAAGCAATGAAAGTATTACAGCTGTAAGAGAGCTGTCTACATGTCCAAACATATGATGGATTGCCCCTTAATTCAGCCATATCATTACATATTGATCTGCTTTACAAATCAGGGTGATGTCATTCTAGAGAAACTGCTGGCAAGACAAAGCCATTGAGATAGTTGGAGACAGCACATTAAGGGTCTATGTGGTTCAGCGATCAGCAGTAATGGGCTCTGCAGGTCTTTTCTTCTATCAGGTTTCTCCTCACAAGGCCACATCATTACCACAGAGCTCCCATCTACTAAGCGCTGGGGTCAACCTTTTAAAGGAAATGGAATTGGTTCCAAACAAAGATATTACTGTTACTCACAACATCAAAGACAAAGTGCTCTGGATTCAAGCCAAACTTACAGACTTTTGCTTCCTCTAAAGAGCAGGAATTGCCCAGTTTATATGTCCCTCATTTGGAATGATTTTCATGTACTGGGTAGTTGACAGGAGTTTTTTCGGAGATCCTCCTATTCAATTGCTTCTAACACTGAGCTCCTCCATTGCTAATGCTGTCTCTTGTCTGAAATGTGTGGTTTTACAAAATAAATGTATTGACAACAGAAAAGATTATGTGTGCTTCATTCAGACACTTCTACTGAATCTGTTAGCAGTTTTCTTAGTACATTTTTTTTTCTTAGTGGAGTTTTTCTTAGTCTCCTAATAACCCCATGTAACACTGTTTTATTTGCTTGTTTACTTGAAGGGGGAACCCAGATAGCATTTTTATTAGAACCCTTTCAATACTAATAAATGTCAATGACTTTGGGCCTGATCTACTAAGATCCCAAAAAAGGAGCACAAACTGTATTTGTTAAAAAAAATTGCACGTGTTATTAGTGGGCTAATTCAATTCAATTCAGTTTATTTATATAGCGCCAATTCACAAAACATGTCGTCTCAAGGCATTTCACCAAAGTCAGGTACATACATTCCAATTAATCCTAATCATTGAACAGTGCAGTCAGATTCAGTTATTTATTCAAATTGGATAAAAAGTTTTTCTGTCTAAGGAAACCCAGCAGATTGCATCCAGTCAGTGCCTCCAGCAGCCTATGCCTATAGCAGTATAACTACAGAGATAGAGTGGCTTAGGTTATCCTGAACTAGCTATAAGCTTTATCAAAAAGGAAAGTTTTAAGCCTAGCCTTAAAAGTATACAGTTTGTCCATCTAGAGGCCCACTGATGGCCATTGTTATACTAAAAACCTCAACGATTGGGATACCTCTCTCTGTCAGATTGACCATAACCATTGGAAAAGAGAGGGGGTCATACAGCAGAAATGGAGGGTGTGTTTGCACCTCAAACATAACTGTTTAGGCTAAACCTGACTCCCCCTTACTCCATCCAACAGGGAGGGAAGAAGACAGAGGCAAAAATAAGGAAGATAGCTCTGGATAACCTAAGCCACTAACTATAAGCTTTATCAAAAAGGAAAGTTTTAAGCCTAGCCTTAAAAGTAGACAGGGTGTCTGCCTCACGGACTAAAACTGGGAGCTGGTTCCACAGGAGAGGAGCCTGATAACTAAAAGATCTGCCTCCCATTGTACTTCTAGAGACTCTAGGAACCACCAGTAAACATGCAGTCTGAGAACGAAGTGCTCTGTTAGGAATGTATGGAACAATCAGATCTCTGATGTATGATGGAGCTAAATCATTACGGGCTTTATATGTGAGGAGGAGCATTTTAAATTCTATTCTGGATTTTGACAGGGAGCCAATGAAGGGAAGCAAAAGTGGGGGAAATACGATCTCTCTTTTTAATTTTCATCAGAACTCTTGCTGCAGCACCTTGCTAATAATAATAATAGGTACAAAAGTAGTGTGGACAGCCCTATTTAAATTTGAATTTTGTGTGAGCTACTGGCTGTCACCATGGAGAGTTTGAAGACATTCATGAACATGCACAGATATGCCTCTATTGGGGCTCAAGTACCTGCCTACCTCAGAAAAGGGCTCACTCTGCTGGAACCCTTTTTTTTCTTCCTTCATCAATGTTTAAAAATTAAAATGACCCTATCTTCCATCCATTCCCCCTAAAAGTTTTCTGATAATTGGCAGCTATTTATTTAATGCCCGGGCCCTGCACCGGTCTACGGCCCACACGAGCCCCCACCTTGCCTCTCTATTCTGCTACTTCACTTTACTTTCATGCAGTGTCAAACGGCTGAAGCCCGACACTTCTGCTCTGACCCATATGAGAAAAACTGGCAGACAGGTCAGTGTTTCTGGAATCCCAGAAGGGAACCTGAAAGAAATAAAAATAAAAACATTTAGGCACTCACCAGATTCTTTCAGGTATGTCTGGGACAGTGTTTCTTTGTTTTCCTTCAATGTCTCTGTTGGAATAATTGTATATAGTTTTTGTCTTTTATCTTGTATTCTTTCCTTTTCTTTAACTTGACTATTTGATTTTATAACCTTTCATGATGTTTGTGTGAGTAAAGGATGTGAAGAGTTTGTCTGCAGGCAAAGATCAAAAGTGGAGCTGAGAAGGAAGCAGTTGCAGTTGAGGAGGTCATAAAGATGAAGGCTGATTGCGCTGAACAGATGACAATTGATTTTAAGGATGGGGGGAGACTGTGGAAGTGTGTTGTTAAAAGATAATGGTGTTTATGACCTGTTTACGATGCAGCTTTTTTTCCCATCCTTAGAGAGCAATGTTTTTTGTAACTAGGGACCCCGGAAGATAATAAAAAGAGAGGTGCGGACAGATGGTTTTCAGAGCGGTAGAGAGATTTATAACTGGAAGCACATCTCTGTCCGTTCTCCTCGGTGTGAGTGAAATAACTAATTATTTGTCTTTCTCTTCTTTTTGTGATGTTATAAGTATTTTAGGTTGTTTAAACCTGACATTAATTTGGTCTTTCGAATCCAATTACACCTGAGGATTCCAGCGGGTTGGTAGATTCCAGTAAGACCGTGCGCACAGCAGTCTTCATCAGACTTACAGCCCCTTTCCAGGACTGGATCTCGGCTCGCCCGCTGGGGTCTGACGGCTGACGGAACTCTGAGAGAGAGGAGAAGACAAAGTGGTGAGTTGAGTTTGGATTTAAAAAGTGTGACGAATGACTGGGGGTCATTGCGTAAAATAAAACCCTGTGAATCCTAGGCCGTAACAGGTAAAAGTAGGACAGCGGAGTCCTGGAAAAGTATTAAGAAGTAATACTAAAAATTCCGTATTTAGGGGACGGCGGAGTCCTCGAAGTATTAAGAAGTAATACTGAAATTCCGTGTTTTCAGGACGGCGGAGTCCGCGTTTAAGTATTTCAAGCAAAAATACTAAGACAATTCCGCGTTTAAAATGTGTGCATGTGAGAGATGAATGGAGGATTTAAACCACTAGGTTTTGCCTCATACCAAAGCAGTAGGAATTTAAGTGACTAACTTTTGTGGATGCAAAGGCAAGAATCCTCCACTCGAAAGAGTTGAAGTGAGACTTACCACAAACGGAGATTTTTCTGTCACCATACTGAGCAGAATAATCCAGTATTTAGAATACCGTAGGTATTTATATACTGGACCAAATAAAAATAAAAAAATGGGAAAAGGGGCGAGTAAAAATAAACTAAAAAACGAATTACAATGCAAAGATTGGAAGTTCATAGAAGCACAAGATCCGAGTAAATTAAAATATTTAGGAAAATGGATAACCACATATAATTATGATGGTCAATTAAACTCTCAAAAATTAGTCAATCTACAGGATGCAATAATTAAAAGAACCAAAAGTGACCCAAGAAAAATGGACAAAGAAGGTTATGAGGATGTAGATTATTGGTTAAAAGTAGCTAAAAGGAGAGAGGAAGGAGTAAAGCAGTGTAAGGAGGAAGAGAAAGAAAAGGAAAAAGAAAATTGTAGGAAACAATTACTGTTTCATAGAGCAGAAGATAATGAGCCTGGGTGTGTTGGAGCTCGATGGGGACAACCAGGAAATGCAGCTATACAACCACAAGGAGCGCAAGAGCAGGAAGCACAGATAGATGAGCAACCACAGGCACATGCAACAGCTGTAATCTCATCTATTTATCCAGGTTTGCCCCTACCAGATCCACCACCTGAATACCCCACTCAACTGCAGACTAGATCAAATAAGCTCCCTAAGATAGTCTGGACAGTATGGGAGAACTTTTTCTCCAACTCCCCAAGAGTAGTCCCCACAGTCCTAAATTATCTCATGACGAAAACCCTAGTCTAGCAGAAACATATCCCATGATACAGGTGGCCAATCCAAACGTTGGAGATAATCAACCTCCTGCCATTTTGGTATATAGAACATGGACAATGGAGGATGTTAAAAAGGCTGTGGAGGGAGTAACCTCCCCCAGAGAGGATCCCATTCAGTGGGGAGAAGATTTGGAGAGTCTAAGGAGATCTTATCAGTTGAATGGTGAGGAAGTTCAACAAGTATGGATGACAGTCACAGGAACTGACTGGCATCACGTTAGGGGAAATTGGAACCCTATACACAATAACGCAGTACTTACACATAATGCCCACGTACTAACAGACAGAGTGAGGGGATTAATCGGTAGGCTTACAGTTAGATACAGGCGCAGAGCTGACTACGCAGAAATAGCCAGAGTGACACAAAAAGAGGAAGAACCTTTTGAAGAATATAGGATTAGACTGACAAAAGTGTTTAAAATACATAGTGGTCTACAAGAAGATGAAAACGAGCAAGGAGCTTATCGACAGCAGTTAAAAAATGCACTACATGCTGATTCCAGGGATGCAATTAATACCTGGGTAAGGAGACATTTTATAGGGTTCCCCACAGCAAATCTAGACGACTATGTAAATCATTCCCTCCATGCAGAAAGAGTAATGAAGGATAAAAAACAAAAAAAGATAGTCAACACCTTTTTTCAGCAAATGGAAAAAGAAGAACAGATTTATTATCAAAACAACAGAGGAAGAGGAAGATTTAGAGGCAGAGGACAAAACCGCAGGGCTCAGAGAGGAGGAGTAGGCAGAGGAAATTAAAGACAATACACCTCAGGGTGCTGGTATTGTGGGAAAGAAGGACATCTGGTCAGAGATTGTCCTGAATGGAGAAATAATGATTCAGCATGACTAGGACAGAAGACAAGTGAAATTGTTCCTAGTACCTCAGACACTGATGAAAACAAAAAACCAGAAACACAGGGGCAGGATATCCTCCTAAATTTCCAGGACCTTCTCTCCCTAGATAGCATAAAACCTGAAGTTACCTTACTGTTGAATGGAAAATCAATTACTTTTCTTTGTGATACCGGACCATGCAGGACTACTTGTAGAGAAACAATCCCAAATTCCAGACTTAGGGATCAGCAAATAACAGTAAGGTCAGCTAGTGGGAAATTGACACACGTCTGTGAGTCTGAACCAGTTTGGATAAGAGATCCCAATGGACAGTCATGCCAGCTCTCTATTCTAATGTTCCCTGAGTGTCCGGTAAATCTATTGGGATGAGATGGATTACTACATCTGGGGTTAGCATTAATTCCGACCTCAGAAGGACATATTGTAGTAAAGAGAAAAGCAGAACTCAGCCAAGGAGATTATTTTGTGTCAAAAGGAGTGGGACCACCTTATTACCACTATTCACTGGATGCTCCAAAAAAGCCACCCGTAGACATAGGGACAGCTTTATTAATAGAAGGAAGAAATGTCATTACTCGACTACAAGATCAGATGACACCAGATGATCTACATATTACCATGTGGTATAAAAATACTCCTGGACCAGATAAAACTTATGCATTAACTAAAGTAACCCCTACCAAAGTCATGGTAACTTATGTTTATGCAGATGGGAAGAGTACGTCAGTTGCTGAAGTAGTGTTAGAGGAAGACACTAGGAAGCTCTGCAAAATGTGGACACCTCCACACATATCTTTATTCAAGGATAAAGAACTCAAGTGGCAGGATATAGGAAGAATAGTGCAGAGGGGAAAAGTGCTACAGACTGGTTTGCAACATTGATGAATATAGAAACTTGTGCATCCACAGGATTAACTAGGAAGCCATTATTCTGGACAGTGATAGTACAGGAAGGGATACATTTGCATACAAAGCAACAATGATAAATATTCCTTACTGAACAGGAGGAACAGTTCTTGAGTGAAGTCCTTGATAAGTTATGGTCAAAAGACCCTACTGATGTGGGTTTAGTAAAAGGAGCAGTACCTGTCCAAATTAGAGCAAAAACAGAATACAGGCCCAGTGTAAAACAATACCCTTTGAAACATGATGCACGTGAAAGAATAAAACCAGTAATAAAGGATTTAATAACTGCAGGGGTGATAATAAAATGCAAGGACTCACCATGTAGCGCCCCCATTTTTCCAGTTAAAAAACAAGCTCCATCAACAGGATGGCGCATGGTACAAGACTTACAGGCAGTTAATAATGCAGTTATTCATAGAGCACCATGTGTTCCTGATCCTTATACATTATTAAATTCCCTAAGACCAAATGCTAGAATATTTACTGTAGTTGATATAAGCAATGCATTTTTCTCTGTACATATAGATAAAGATAGTCAGTTCTGGTTTGCATTCACCTTTGAGGGACAAAGATATACTTATACCAGACTACCTCAAGGCTACTGTGAAAGTCCAACTATATACTGTCAGGTAATGAGTGCAAGTATGGCCATGTTTGACCCTCCAGGAGGTAGTCAGGTTTTACTATATGTTGATGATGTGCTATTAGCCTCTCCTGATGAAGAGACCTGTAAAAATGACACAATGGCATTATTAAAACATTTAGGAGAAGAGGGACACAAAGTCAGTAAAAAGAAACTTCAATTGTGTAAAAATGAGGTTAAATACCTAGGCCACAATCTTAGCGCATGGGGACGCACAATTGTAGAAGAAAGAAAGACTGCAATATTACAAGTTCCAAAACCAGTAACTAAAAAAGCAAATGATGTCCTTCCTTTGACTAACTAATTATTGTAGAAACTGGGTGCCAAATTATGCAGAAATAGTAGCTCCATTAAACAAACTAATGTATGAGGAAGAGCTGAAAATGACGTCTGAACTGAAATGGAGTGTAGAAGCTGAAGAAGCATTTACCAACATAAAACAAGTTCTAGTTTCCAGTACTGCTTTAGCATTACCAGACTATAGTAAACCATTTGTTCAGATGGTAGACTGCAAGGGACATTTTATGACTTCAGTTCTGGTTCAACAACATGAAGATAAAATGAAACCAATAGCCTATTTCTCTTCAAAATTAGACAGTGTTGCGTGTGCGCAACCATATTGTGTGAGAGCTGTAATTGCTGCCTCCATGGCAGTTGAAGTTAGTGCTACAATAGTGTTATTTCACCCTTTAACCTTAAGAGTTCCCCATGCAGTTTCAGCATTATTACTGCAGACAAATATGACCTTTCTATCACCTGCTAGACATTTGTCCTGCATGTCTACCTTACTGTCACAACCACATTTAACTATAGAAAGGTGCACCACTTTAAACTCAGCAACATTGTTACCCACACCTGAAGATGGAATTCAACATGATTGTCAAGAATTAGCAGAAAAAGATGCAAAAACAAGAAGTGATTTGCAGGATCTACCTCTTTTGCATGGCAAAATAGTTTATTTAGATGGTTCCTCCAGAAAAGATGAGAGAGGGAAGACACAAACAGGATATGCAGTAGTGACAAAAGATACAATGTTAAAAGCAGAGCAATTACCTTCACATTATTGTGCACAGGCTGCAGAGCTAATTGCGCTAACCGAGGCCTGCAAACTATTTGCAGATGAGGAAGTAACTATTTATAGTGTTTATCAATATGCATTTGCAACAGTGCATACATTCGCTCAATATTGGAAAAATAGAGGCATGGTAACATCTACTGGGAAACCAGTAACGCATGCTGATTTGTTAAAAAACTTATTGAAATCAGTACACCTCCATTGAAAATTAGCAGTCTGTAAGTGTGCAGCTCACACTTCTGGCACAAGTGATGTCATAAAAGGGAATTCATTTGCAGATAAGACAGCAAAAGCGGCTGCAGCTGGACAAATCAAAATATTAGTAATGGAAAAACAACATAATATAGACAATATTGTGTTAAAAGAGATGCAACAACAAAGTCCACCACAGGAGATAGCAATGTGGAAAAAACATGGAGCTGCATTAAAAGATGAAATCTATATGTGACCAGATAACAAGCCTATCTTACCAAAGAACCTATATAAATGGGCAGCAGTATTGAGCCATGGTGTTTCACATGTCTCAACAGGGGGTATGGTAGGACAGATACATCAATATTATAGAACATATGGATTTAACTCTTATTCAAAACATTTTTGTAGAACATGTTTAACATGTGCAAAACATAATCCACAAGGGAATCTAAGACCACGAAGGGGACAATTTCCAAAACCAAAATACCCTTTCCAAACAATTCATATGGATTTTATTGAGCTAAACCACAGTGAAGGGAAAAAGTTCTGTTTAGTCATTATAGATGCATTTTCTAAATGGATAGAACTATTTCCAACTAAACATCCAGATGCCTTGACTGTAGCAAAAGCACTGTGTAAAGATATCATTCCCAGATATGGGTTTCCGGAGAAAATATATAGTGATAATGGAGCCCATTTTGTAAATCAAATAATAAAGAAAATAGGAATTATGTTTCACATAAATCTGAGAAACCATTGCGCTTACCACCCTCAAAGTGCGGGATTAGTGGAAAGAATTAATGGGACTATAAAGAACCGCCTGAAAAAGTGTATTGAAGAGACAGGAAGACCATGGACACAGTGTCTGGATCTAGTAAAACTATATATAAACATTACAATCACCTCAGGACTAACACCCTATGAAACGTTATTTGGAAGACCATACAGATTACCACATTTTAGAAATCAGTGGGAGTTAGATGAAGAAGCCAACCTAGCTGATTATATGAGGAGTATGTTAGAAACCAACAGAAACAAATTTAAGCTATGAGGAATGTTCTATTTCCCAGCAGGAAAACTAACTAGTGAAACCAGGAGACTGGGTGTTAATAAGGAGTGTAAAGAAGAAGCATTGGTATTTCACCTAAGTGGGAGGATCCATATTAGGTATTATTATTAAATCCAAGATGGCGCCGCAGATGGTCGTCTCGGCGTGTTGGTGCGCATTGTTTTGTTTTGTTTTTTGCTTTAAAACAGTCTTCTGTGATGGTACCCGGAGCTCTCTCACCAGAGAAGAACTCATCAACATCAGGGCTCCTACACCAGAGGAGTTATTTCCCACTTTTCTGCCTACTGCTCTGGAATTTTTGGACATTCTGGTCAAAGGTGCGCTCACCTTTGTTCACGCCGGAAGAGAGGGAAACGGGCTGGGGTGCTGGTACGTCTTCACCAGCGTGGACTACGAACACCGTTACCTGGAATATTTCTCTCTAACGTGCACTCACTTCCCAACAAAATTGAGGAACTACAACTGTTGTTTATTCATCGGCAGTTTTGTGCTTCACGGAGACGTGGCTGTGTGGATTAATACCGGACTCTGCACTGCAGCTGGCAGGATTCCAGCTCTACAGAGCGGACAGAGACTCTCCGGCAAAGCGAAAGGTGGAGGGATCTGTTTTTACCTCAACAGTGGTTGGTGCAACGACGTGACAGTGATTCAGCAGCACTGTTCTCCAGACCTGGAATCCTTCATCATAAATTGTAAGCCTTTCTATTCCCCCCCGTGAGTTCGCTTCGTTCATCCTGGTCGGTGTTTACATCCCGCCGCAAGCTAACGTGCAGGTCGCACAGCGCATGCTCGCCGACCAGATACTGAGTGTGGAGCGGACCAACCCGGACTCCTTAGTTATCGTCGTTTGCGACTTTAACAAAGGTAATCTCACCCACTAACTCCCCAAATATAGACAGTTTATTAAATGTCCGACCAGAGAGGACAACATTCTGGATCACTGTTACACCACCATCAGAGACGCTTATCACGCCGTCCCACGTGCTGCACTGGGCCAATCCGACCACATCATGGTCCACCTGATTCCTGCATACAGGCAGAAACTAAAGCTCTGCAAACCTGTTGTGAGGACGACAAGGAAGTGGAGCAGTGAGGCTGTAGAGAATCTCCAGGCGTGTTTAGGCTGTACAGACTGGGATGTGTTCAGGACTACTACCAACAGTCTGGACGAGTACACAGAGGCTGTGACTTCCTACATCAGCTTCTGTGAGGACAGCTGTGTACCATCATGCACCAGGGCGAGTTACAACAACGACAAACCCTGGTTCACAGCTAAACTCAGAAGGTTAAGACTGGATAAAGAAGAGGCCTTCAGGAGTGGGGACAAAGACATATACAGAGAGGCAAAGTACAAGTTTGGCAAGGCAGTGAAAGAGGCCAAACGACTGTACTCTGAGAAGCTCCAAAACCAGTTCTCAGCCAACGACTCTGCGTCTGTCTGGAAAGGGCTCAAGCAAATCACCAACTACAAGCCGAAAGCCCCCCACTCCATCAACGACCGACGCCTCGCCAGCGACCTGAACGGGTTCTACTGCCGCTTTGAAAGACAAAGGGACAGTCATGCAACCATGCCCCACGACGCCCCCCAACAGCTGCAGCCACAATCCACCACCCCCACCTCCCCAACCTTAAGAGGGGCCTTGGCACCTCCAACCCCCACCCTGAAGTTCCCCCCCACCAGCCCCCTACCCACGCCGAGGACGGCTCTTTCCATCCAGGAGAGGGACGTCAACAAACTCTTCAGGAGACAGAACCCCCGGAAAGCTGCTGGTCCGGATTCTGTCTCACCAGCCAGCCTGAAGCACTGCGCTGATCAGCTGTCTCCAGTCTTCACAGACATTTTTAACACCTCACTGGAGACATGTCATGTGCAAGCCTGCTTCAAGTCCTCCACCATTGTCCCTGTTCCCAAGAAGCCAAGGACCACAGGGCTTAATGACTTCAGACCCGTCGCCCTGACCTCTGTGGTGATGAAGTCCTTTGAGCGCCTTGGGCTCTCACACCTAAAAGACATCACCGACCCCCTCCTGGACCCCCTGCAGTTTGCCTACAGAGCCAACAGGTCTGTAGATGATGCAGTCAACCTAGCCCTTCACTTCATCCAGATGGGAGGTGGACCATCTGTTGGACTGGTGCAGCCAGAACAACCTTGAGCTCAACGCTCTAAAGACAGTGGAGATGGTTGTGGACTTCAGGCAGAACCCAGCCCCACCTGTCCCCATCACCCTCTGTGACTCCACAATTGACACTGTGGAATCTTTCCGCTTCCTGGGAACCATCATCTCCCAGGATCTCAAGTGGGAGCCAAACATCAGCTCCCTCATCAAGAAAGCCCAGCAGAGGATGTTGTTCCTGCGGCAGCTGAAGAAATTCAACCTGCCAAAGACTATGATGGTGCACTTCTACACAGCCATCATTGAGTCCATCCTCACCTCCTCCATCACCATCTAGTACGCCGCTGCTACAGCCAAGGATAAGGGCAGGCTGCAGCGTGTCATTCGGTCTGCTGAGAAGGTGATTGGCTGCAGTCTACTGTCGCTCCAGGAACTGTACACCTCCAGGACCCTGAAGCGGGCAGGGAAGATTCTGGCTGATCCCTCCCACCCTGGTCACAGACTCTTTGAGACTCTCCCCTCTTGCAGGAGGCTGCGGTCCATCCGGACCAAAACCTCACGCCACAAGAACAGTTTTTTCCCATCTGCCACCAGCCTGGTTAACAAAGCCTGGAAACCACCCTGACACTCTCCCTTTCCCCCACACCCCCCCCCTGTTTTTGCTGACAGGACACCCGTAACTTGTAACTCTATGCGTTACATTAACGTTCAGCATGGACTCCTGCTTTACTTGCACTGCCATACTTGCACAATGATCACCTGCACTGTTGTATTGCTCTTGCATCTTATACTGCTCTATACTTACTCTCACTCACTTAGAACTGTGCACATATATTTATATTATATTGTAGATATGTTTATACTGTTTAATTTGTATTGTATTGCACCAACTACGCCAAAACAAATTCCTTGTTCAAAAACGTACTTGGCAATAAAGCTTTTCTGATTCTGATTCTGATATTAACCACTGCAAGGGCAGTAAAATAACTGAGAGATCAACCAGGATTCACCTTACACATTGTAAAAAGGTCATTTCGGTTGAAAGCTCCATCAGGGGAAGTGATTTACAGACTGATAATAGGGTGGACCCAGACATTTAGAGGCTGGAGAGACCCAAAAGTCAGTGAAGAAAATTAAGACACTGGAACCACTTAGAGGAGTCAGAATTTCAGCCAAAATGACTTTTAGATGGATGAACAATGCTTTCCGTTGCTGGGTATTTATACTTTTTCTCATATTGATTTTTTTATTTTTCTGGTACTTCTGGGAACCAGTCAAGATAAATAAGAATGTAATAACACCTGCCATGAGTCATATGAAACAAGTAGCGCTAAATCAAGGAAGGCAAGATAACCTAACTATGTGCACTAAACAAAATTCTTATAC
Organism: Girardinichthys multiradiatus; assembly: GCF_021462225.1. Lineage (NCBI taxonomy): Eukaryota > Metazoa > Chordata > Actinopteri > Cyprinodontiformes > Goodeidae > Girardinichthys > Girardinichthys multiradiatus. The sequence goes on along the minus strand of NC_061796.1, from coordinate 24,276,034 downwards.
TTATGGCATTCAAGTGTGCATGAAATCTAATACCACAGCTGTGGTGCTGATCCCACTCATTAGCTTGACCAAATGAGGAAGGAAAGGGCAGGATTATAGAAGTTATAAATGGTACTTAACTAATGACAGAAGAAACACCTCATGGTACACAATGGTAGCTGATGAAGGAAACAATTGGACACCAGAGTGGGGCACCACAGCTTATGCTAGCCATCAAAAGAAGTTGTTTAAGCTCCATAAAGCTGATAATGCAATCCAGGTAACAATTAACCTCACGCATAACTCTCTATTTCCTTTATGCTAGGAAACTTAACTACAGATGACTGGTTCCTGGTTATTACTGGAGTATCCAGAACAAATAATAACTGGTTATTGATGGTAGAGCAAGCGGCTAACATGACTAAAAGAGATTGTTTTGTGTGTATGAGTCCCAGGCTTTCTTACAAATAATTCCAGCAGTGATACCACAACCCTGTGTGAAGGAAGTAATGAATCAAACTAATCCTAATGAAATGTGTCAGCACTGGGATTCTGTTTTTCCTGTAACTACAGCAGATACGAACAAACCAGTATTCCATAAACGGGTCACCAATGGAAACTACACATGTATAAATATGATAGAGAGAGGCAATAAATTGGGGAATCTCACTGCAGTATGGTGTACTGAAATTGTAAAAGTAAATAAGTATTTTAAACCAGTCTCTAGAGGAGACATTTGGTGGTGGTGTGGTGACGACAGGTTGTTTGATCGATTGCCTTCAAATGTAACAGGACTCTAATTACTTTATTGTTACCAGTTTCAGTATATCCTATGTCAGTAGATGAGGTAACACGTGGACTATCTAGTGTAAACCCACATGACTGGCGTAATAGAAAACGCAGAGCTGCAGCTTGGCAGGCTGAGGGAGACCCTACTTACATCGATGCTATAGGTGTACCTCGCGGGGTGCCAGATGCATATAAATTGGCTGATCAAGTAGCTGCAGGATTTGAATCAAGTATCTGTTGGTGGTGTACGATGAACAAAACGTAGACAAGATCAACTATATTCACTACAATGTGCAAAAACTAGGAAATTGGACACAAAGCGGGTTTGAAGCTGTCCATGACCAATTGGCTTCAACATCCCTGATGGCATTCCAGAATAGAATTGCTTTGGACATGTTAGCTGAAAAAGGAGGCGTTTGTGCCATTTTTGGAGAAAAATGTTGCACATTCATACCTAACAACACCGCTGCTGATGGCAGCCTAACTAAAGCCATAGAAGGTTTGAGATCTCTAAATGGCAAAATGAAAAAGCATTCTGGAGTAGACACCTCGATGTGAGACTCCTGGCTGGATGCGTTTGGGAAGTATAAAATGTTAGTATCATCAGTAATAATTTCCTTTGCAGTGTTTGCTGCAATTTTGACATTGTTTGGATGTTGTTTTATTCCCTGCCTTCATTCTCTGCTTAACCGTCTCATCACCACAGCTATTTCTCCTATGGAAGACAGAGTTACCCAATTGTATCCGTTACTTAAACATCAGGATGATGAAGATGATGAGGATGCGACTGACCACTTTTCTGACCTATACCCAGATCCATCTCTATATGAATCTGTGATATGAATGTCAGTAAGTGCCTCTGAGTGTAATTATATTTGTGCTCATGAAAAATGATCTTGCAGTTAAAAATCTAAAATAAGTGGCTGTTTAAGTCATATGAGAATATGAGCAAATATAAGACAAGCAGTGGGTAAATGGACTGAACTTATATAGCGCTTTTCCAGTCATACAGACCGCTCAAAGCGCTTTACACTAGAACCACATTCACCCAATTGCACTCACTAACGCTCACAAAATCATACACTGATACGCAACTTGAGGTTAAGTGCCTTGCCCAGGGGCACATCGACCACATCAGCAGGAGGAAGCTGGAATCGAACCCACAACCTTGCAAGACGACTACTCTTCCTACTGAGCCACAGTTGCCTCAGTGGGGAAATGTTGGAATAATTGTATATAGTTTTTATCTTATATTCTTTCCTTTTCTTTAACTTGACTATTTGATTTTATAACCTTTCATGATGTTTGTGTGAGTTTGTCTGCAGGCAAAGATCAAAAGTGGAGCTGAGAAGGAAGCAGTCGCAGTTGAGGAGGTCATAAAGATGAAGGCTAATTGCGCTGAACAGAAGACACACTGATCTTAAGATGGGAGACTGTGGAAGTGTGTTGTTAAAAGATAATGGTGTTTATGACCTGTTTACGATGCAGCTGTTTTCCCCATCCTTAGAGAGCAACGTTTTTTGTAACTAGGGACCCCCGGAAGATAATAAAAAGAGAGGTGCGGACAGATGGTTTTCAGAGCGGTAGAGAGATTTATAACTGGAAGCACATCTCTGTCCGTTCTCCTCGGTGTGAGTGAAATAACTAATTATTTGTCTTTCTCTTCTTTTTGTGATGTTATAAGTATTTTAGGTTGTTTAAACCTGACAGTCTCTTTACAGGCTCTGTAATGGTTTCATGTTATCTGGTAGCTGTTGATGTTCAATTTGGTATTAAAACTGGCCACAACATTTATAGACATAGTTTGCTTTAGTTTAAATTGCATAAAGAATTTAAACAAAATGCATACATTAAATGGCTCAAAAGAAATGGCTTTGAATCAGATTGGCCTCTGTCTGCATTCCCGCATTTATCTGTTCGCACGGACGTCTTTCTCCCCCAAATTCATGGCATCATGAATATGTTGTGTACAGCAGGCAACCATAACCTGTGCTACCTTTTCTGGGCTATATTGAACCGCTCCTCCAGTGCGATCCAGACATTGGTGTCATTAAGTGATGGTGTGCTAGAATTATCCAGAACAAGAACATGCAGCATTGGGAGATTTCCATAAGAGATAATGTTATGGCCTCTATTTGTGACTGGCTTCAAATCAGCCATCTTTATTTCTGAAATAAGTTGAAATATTGCTATTTTGCTCATTTGACATGTGCACAGAAGGTTCTCTCTCATTGTCCTCTGTTGTTGTACCTATACCTCCTTCTGGTCACAATGACTGTAGATATGTGTTCGTAACTGTTGGGTATTATTTAGTCAACTCAGAGGTAAGAACGATACAGTCAGAGTTACTTGCAGCAAGGGTAGCCCACTTTGCAGTGAAACTACAAAGTTTTTGACACCCTATCTCTTTATTTATATGCACAGTTCAACAGACAGTTCAGACAGGGTGTATGTGTGTGAGACAGAAAGGAGGCTGGTTCACACAGAGATAACAATGATCTCACACACACAGGGAGGAAGGCATAGTGCAGGTGCCTTGCAACACAAAGTTTTTACATGAGTGATAACAGGTTTTTGCACCCATCCAACAGTCCCTCCTTTTATCACAAGTAAAAACATTTAATATAAAAACGAGTAAGAAAAATACTCTGTATGAGCGAAAACCCACGGACGGTAAACAGATTATATTTTGTGGGAAATACTCATACGGCCCCGCCGCCCTCGGCGACCATTAAAAGTTAAATGTTGATTAATACTTGAAATCATAAAAATAAAAGAATAATACTTAATGAAAACAGTAAAACATAATAAAGGAATTTAATTTATGATGTTTATGTCATCATTGTACTTTTTCTCATTTCACTTATGCAACAACTTCTTTCGATTTTCTGCTGTAAGGTCATTTTATGAAATACAATGTATGAGTACACTCAGGCTTTTGATGTGATTTATTCTTTAGCGGGTTAAGCTTCAGGAGGTTCTGACCACACCAGTGGACCAGCTGATCCACCTTATGTCTGTATGCAGACTCGTCAGTTTCCTGTATCAGAGTAATAACAGTGTGGTCATCTGCAAATTTCAGGACTTTCACAGATGGGTCCGCTGAGGTGCCGTCATTTGTGAACTGAGAGAAGAGGAGTGGGAAGAGAACCCAATACTGGCAGAAGCCGGTGCTACTGGTTCTTGTGCAGGAGAAGATGCTCCCTAGCCTTAACTGCTGCTGCCAGTTAGTCAGAAAGATGGTGATTCACTGACAGTAGTAGTCAGTCGATCACCTGTAGTCATTTAATCCTGTGATGGTGGGTTTCTTGGGGACCAGTATCATGGTCGAGCAGGACAAGCACATGGAACCTCACACAGCTCCAGAGACTTATTGCACAGTGCAAATGAGGGCCAGGTACTCGGCACAGGTTGTCAGGCATGAGAGGGAGACATTTTCAGGTCCTGGAGCTTTCCTGTTCTTCTGAAGAGTCGACTTACATCTTCCTCAGGGTTATGATTCCCAGACAGGAAGTCTGAGGAGAGGAGGGTGGTTGGTGCATAGGGAGCTTTTGTGTCAGAGTGAGATGTGGACAAGTTGATGGGAGGTGTGATCAGCTGCTTTTCAAACCTGCAGTAGAAGGTGTTAATGCTGTCTGCCAGGCAAAGATTCTGCTCAGGGAGAGATGGGCTTCAGTAGTTAGTTATGTTTTTCAAATCATTCAATACTGATGTTTTTTATCATCTTGCATGAGCTTCTCTTAGCTGCCCTGATCTACTTGGTCAGTTTGTTCTTTGCTTGCTTATACATTGTCCGGTCACCACTGCTCTGAGCCTCTTCCTTGATTCTTCTCAGCTTCCTCAGATGTAAAGTGAAGCATGTTTGTGTATGTGCAAAAGGTGTTGGTCTGCTTACACATGACCTCACAAAAACTGATGTAAGAAAGTTTCTGAAAGTTCATTCAGATCAGTGGCTGAAGCTTCATAAACATTTTTGATCTGTGCAGTCAAAGCAGGCCTGTGACATCTGCTTTGACTTATTAGTCCACTTCCTAAAAGTTCGAACTACAGGCTTAGAAGTTTTTTTTATTTCTGCCTATAGGTTGGAATCAGATAAAGCAGACAGTGATCAGAAAGTCCCAAAGTGGCGCAGACAGCCTAATATGCATTTGTTGAAGCTTTGTAACAGTGTTTTTTTTTTATGTGTAACAGTGTGTCACTGTGAAGCACAAGCTTTACAGGAAAATCCTTACAAAAAATGTCAAAGACCTGGTGATATTCCCAACTAAATAAATTCATGCTCAAATGTCACGTAAGAAATGAACCCATTTGCAAGTCACTGACTCAGTGCAATCAACTGGGCTTGTTTTTTTTATTGGCATTGTAAAGTTGATTTAATTGGATTGTTTGAAATTGGATGTGGAATCTGATTATATACTTCGATTTGCGATATTGAAGTAATTTCTTTCATTTTAAGTTATTCTAGACTGAATTGGATTTCATAAAATTGGATAAGAATTGAATCTTTGTGTATTATAAAGTGCATTGAGATTACACTTTTAATGAATTGGTGGTGTAAAGGCCATTAACTAAAGCAATTGTTGTTTAAAAGAGATTATTTACATTTTGAGGTTATTTAAATTTGTCATTTCCTGTAGACACGGAAATGCTTCTTGTACGTAAAGTGTCCATAAAGCTTGACAGTAAAAAAGACAATGGTAGAGAGAGAGAATTTCCGATCAACAATCTGTCGTGTTTTGGTTTTAAAGTTAGTGATGTGTCCAGTGTGCCAATGCTTCAAAGTGTGTGTCGAGTAGTCCAGGCAGATATTTTGTGAAGCACGTATCGAGGCTTGTGTCGATGATGTGTGGTGATGTTCAAGACCTTTAGAGCTGGCTGTACCACGTGACTAATTAAGGGTCTGGATTGCCAGTTTGCTCAGTACTTGAAGTAAAAAGGACAATATAACGCTGCTCATTCCCAGTCACATTTAGTTGTCATGGGATCGTATTGCGGGTGTGTTAGCAATCTATTAGAGCTCCTTTTTTTGACTCAGCAAGAAAGAGGGGAGTATTGGAATGGAGAGAAAAATGTTCATTACAACTTGTATAAAAGTGCTGTTGCTTTTATCATTCACCAGTTTCATCTTCTGAATGGGTATTTTCTAAAGCAAGTGAAATCATTTTGAGCTAGTGTTCATTGGTGGTTTAGTGGTTAAAATTCAGCACTCGCACCTCCATTGCCCAGAGTCACTTTCCAGTTAGAGAATATAGCTTTATAAGTCTATCTTGGAAAAGTAAGTTATATTCTCAAGGAGGTTTTGCTTGCTTAAATAACCATCCTTATTATAAACATAAGTAACGTAAGCGAACACACATCACAACCCTCTCCCATATGTGTTTCCACTTTTCCTTTTGATCCAGCCATTGTATCATAAAGGCTAATTGAGATCATTTTGTGATCATTTTGAGACCATATTCAGAATTCATTGGGATCGCACACACCATCAATGTAAAGCTTTACACAAGAAATTAATGTTATTATAATCACTCTGCCCATTTTACATTTACTGTCTGCGTGATGGCACAGTAGAGCAAATTAATCATCTTCATGCATTGGCTTATGAGTCAAACAACTGAATGGAAAGTCTCAGTGCTTCAAGAGGCTTCATCTCGCCATCACTATTGGTGATTCCTAAATGTTGCAGGATGGCTGTGGAATATTCCAATGTGCGCCAGTGTACTAGTAAAATGTTTGGTTAAGTCACTCAGGCCAAACATCACCATGCAAGCATGTCCCCTGTGGCAGACATTTTTTGGTGCAGCTCTTGCACAGGATGATAGCTGAAAGAGTTTGATTGGTTGACCACGGGGATGGAATGTGGGTGTGGAAATTCAAAGTAAATAAAATAAATAAAAAATAACATATAAATGGTGTATATATATACATGACCAGTTTATATTTTGTTACTGATGAATGATTGTTAATGTTGACATTATTTATATAAAATCTAATCTTCTTTGTTTTTTCTTGTCCCTCTCTGTGTTGTGATTTCATTTGAATTAAGAAGGTGGGGTCTGAGGGGATATAGTTGGACTGCTGGGTGTTCCAGAGAGATGCCATTTTACAAGCTGTGGCCTTGTGTAATGGCTGGAAGACAATAAACTGACTTCTTTAGCTGTTTAGTCAAGCCCTCGTCTTTTCCACACCACATCTCTCTGTGTAACAGTGGTGTCAGAGGTGCGATTAATAACGACTGTGAAATAAAGACGACAAAAGACTAAATAGGAGGAGTAGGACGTGAAAGAACCCGTGGGACAAGGAAAAGCCCCCTGATCAGCCTCAATTCCTTTTTGAATGAGCTGCTCCAGCACATAGTGTGGAAACTGCCCGTAGACGTGATCCTTATAGGTCAGGATCTTTAAAGTTTCTTTGTACGATTTGAACTAGCACATAGGGATGGCAAAGAGTTGAATGGACCACTTGAGTGATTACATTGTTTACTGGAAAAGCTCTTGAGGCCTATGCTGGCATGGATCAAGAACAGTCTGATCTGTATGATGCTGTTAAAGCTGCAGTGCTGGATGAATGCGGCATGTCAGTGGGAGTAGAGATTAGGGAAACCATCATCTTGGAGCAGTATTGTTGAGTGCTTCATCCAGATGTCCACACATGGGTGAAGGAGAAAAACCCAAAGACAGGAGAAGAAGCTGCAAATCTGGCTGAACACTACCTAGCTACTCATTGGCAACCTTGAAAATCAAAGATTACTTTCTTCAGACCAATGTTTGTGGCGGTAAAACCATCAGGTGTAACTAGTGTTGACAGTGTGGACACTAGAGGTGGTAAGAAACCTATACATTCCAGTTTAAAGTATAACCTCATTTGTTAATACTGTCAGAAGCCTGGTCACAAAGCCTCTTTATGTCCTCTAGGAAAACCTAAGTCAGTAGAATTGTGTGTGGTACATTCCAAAGATGATGATTGCAAACTGACTGATGGCCTGATTCCCCATGTGGTAGGTGTGACAATAACTGGCAAACAGTAAATGATCTTGCAGACACAAGTTCACAAACTTTGGTGAACTCTTCTATGTTGAGCAATGTATTGCCAAACTTCAAAAGCCTGTAAACATTACTTGTGTTCATGGATGTCAGAAAGATTACCCAACTGCAGATGTAACAATTGAAGTTGAGGACCAAGGCTTCATATTGACTGTTGGAGTTGTGAATCAATTAACGTATGATGTAATTCTGGGAGAAGACTTGCTAATCTCAAACAAGATTCACTAAAACTCTGTGGCATTTTTCTGTGCTGTCATCACACGTTCAAGGAAAATGGGTTGTCAGAGGCAGATTATCATTTATATCAAAAAACTAAAGGTAGAAAACTCAGGAAACAAGGTGACACCAAAATCAGAGAGAAATTAAACAAAGGTAGGGCAAAATATCTACAACATGCCTTGCCAAAAACTCCAACTGTTGATCTCCAATAGCAAATCCCCAATAACTTTAAAGAAAGCCAGGAAAATTTTCCTTTTTTAAACCCCATCTTTAATAAAGCACATAAAGTTGATGATTAAGCATTGTGGGGCTCAAAGGTTTAGCTGAAGAACCTTTCATAATAAAAGGTAAACGTTTGTATCTGGTAGACTCGTACCAAAAGAGCATTGTCTAGTAATCCTGCATTTGGGCCACACTTTGCCATGGTCAGGACACCTAAGACTGGCAAGGCCTTATAATCGTGCTGCTCAATGTTTTATTGGCCAAGACTGTACAAACAGGTGGTTGACTTCAAAACAGATCATGACTGTCAGGTAGTAGCTCCCACCAAAGTTTCAGACCAAGCCCAATTACAAATATTACCAATAATGAATGTACCCTATGAGAGAATAGCCATGAATATCATAGGGCCTTTTCCAAAGAGTAGTAGTGGCCATACATTTTCTTTATTCATTTGTAATATTCAATAAAATATCCAGATTTCTATCCATTACATTCCTTTCAGGTCAAACACATTCTCTGGTGTTTAGTAGACTTCCAGAGTTGGCATCTTTCCAGAGTGGGAATCCCAAAGGAGATCCTAACAGATCAAGGTACCACATTCATGTCATATTTGATTAAATGTCCTTGTGACCAACTTGGTGTAAAAGGTATTCAAACTACTCCATACCATACAGAAGCAGACAGCTTGGTGGAATGACTTAATGGTGCATTAAAGCAAGTGTTAAAAATTGTATTGTTGATACTGGCAAAAACTGGGATAAATTGTTGCGTTTTCTTTTGTTTGCATAGAGAAGTATCACAGGGTTCAACCAGTTTCTCTCCTTTTGATCTGCTATATGGAAGACAGGTTATAGGCCTGAAAGTTTTAATAATTTTGCTTACTGGACCAAGTGAGTTGCTAAGTGACAAGGGCCCTACACTATGGCAAGAAAAACAGGCCCTGTAACATATGAAATCATCTGTCAAAACGAATATAAGTCAAAGCAACTGCTCCATATAAACCTGTCAAGTATCATGAAAAAAATGTGCCAGAAACAGATGTAAAGTAGATCCTTATAATACAAGATGTTCAGCAAGAAGATGGTGGCATTTTGGAGGCTGGAGAAGCTGAGATGAGTCCACTCAGAGAATTGCCTAAATCTGAAAACGCTCTAAAGCATCTGACTGAAGATCAGTGGCATCAGCTGGGAGAGGTTAACCAATCATTTCCATCTCTGTTGTCAGATACACTTGGGCGAACTGATGTCATAACACGTAAGATTATCTTAAAAGACACAAAATCTTTATCAAGTCCCCAGAGACACTTAAGTGCTTTACACTACATTCAGTCATTCACCCATTAATACACACATTCAAACACTGATAGTGGAAAGCTACATAGTAGCCACAAATGCCCTGGGGCAGACTGACAGAATTGAGGCTGATATGCAATCGGCACCACCGAGCCCGCTGACCACCATCAGCAGGCAAAGTGGATGAAGTGTCTCGCCCAAGGACACAACAACTGAGGCAGACAGATTGGGGGAAATCACAACAACTTATCGGTTACAGGAAGAACCCCTACCACTGTTACCAGCCAGGAGTGGTCAAATCCTATTGTACTTGTTCCAAAGAAAAATTCAACTATTAATGTACTACAAAGTTAACACTGTAAAACAATGATATTCAATATGAAGGTCTGAATGTTTACACAATAAAAAAACTGTTTCAGTCATATAAATTAATATTTACAGGAAAACAGTTAGTAAAAAAATGTTGCCTGGTTCAACAAATCTATATTTCAGTCGACCATTCTCATAGTATGTTTAGAATTTGGCGGTCCAGGGTGCTGATGGTCTAATTGTGTGGTGGATATTTTTGGCACATATTATGCCCTTTAGTACCAACTGAACATTGTTTAAATGTTACAGGTCACCTAATTATTATTGCTGACCATATCGATCTCTTTATGACCACTGTGTACCAGCAAGAATGCGTCATATCACAGAGTTTTGTCAATTTATTTCTCACAAACATAACCCAGAGTTTCCGTATGACTAATGAATTTATTACATTTATAAACAAAAACATGTTACTAAAATGTTTTGGGAGTAAACCTGTGGTTTGGGGCCCTTTAGCAGCCACAGGGCCCTGTGTATCTACATAGTGCGAGAAATGACACTGCATCTAAACATTCCTCTCCTTTGCACACTGTAATAAAGTTGTTTTGGAAAATGATGAAATGTTTTCTACTTACACAGTATGTGACAGAAAAACCCATTTCACTGTCATTCCTGCAAAAAGCTACTTTTAAATTGGATTTTGACACTGTTTGGGCCAGATTTTGTTCACAAGTTGAACCCTATTCTGAAATGTCAGTTTGCTCTCTCATCAGATTTCTTATCTGAGAATCACTACTGCTCCCTACTGCTACCTCCTCTGCTGAAGCCCCCATGACACAACTAAATGATGTGAAATATAGAGCTCTATGCCAAATCTAACCTATTATCCAACTAGGAAAAGACACATCTTGGTACCCTGATGTTTTTCAAGTTGCCACTCTATCCACTGATGCTCTGGGTGCTCTCAGAATGTCAGCTCCTGCCAGGTAGGGTCTCCTTAGTTGCGAACAGAGTATTCATTTGTATGAAAGAGAATATCTACTTTGATGAGCTTTGAATTGCCATAATGTTCAGCTTAATTAAGAAGGAGAAGCAGAGCTAAATTCAGTTGTAACAAGCTGTGAATTAAAAAGACTACTTAGTTATTTTTTTCTGTGTAAAATTAAAATTCAGTCAGACATATGTTAATCAAGGGAATGTTTAATCCCTCAGAAGTAATTCATGTTTGACATCTGTGTTCTTGGACCTTTGTGCTTTTCTATGTGCTAATATTAAAAGCTTAAGGCATAAAAAGCAGCACTAAAGACACCTGGGCAAAGAACTGAGTAGTCAACAAAACACAAATAATTATTTTGTAAAAAGAAATAATAAACACAAATAATTATTTTGTTTCCATCCCTCTTTACTCCCTCTGGTGTGAAGTGTTTCATAAATGGCAAACCGCAGCAACAACAGGAAATGCTGATTATATTTATTTTCACTTTCTTTTCTCTTCTCTTCACTTCTCCTGTTTTTTTATTGTGTGTGTGTGTGTGTGGGGGGGGGGGGGGGGGGGGGGGGGGGTAGCCTGATAGCTATGGGCACAAATTCAAGTCATAAATTCAGGTCATTCAAGTCATAAATATTTTGTGCTAGTAAACCAGACCGCGTAGCTGTGGATTAGGTTTTGTAACAAAAAACTGGGAATTTCAGCTTTGTGCATGTGTAGATAGCAATGTTTATGTGTGTGTAAAACAGATTTGTTTTTGTAAAAGATGTATTACACAAGTTGCAAATGTTCTTATTAAGGGCTCTTTACTGTCATAAAGCTTAAAACTATGTGTAAAACTCTGTACTCAAATTCCAAAATTTTGTGAGTTTCAGCTTACATGTACAAATTTTGGCTAGACAAAGTCCAGTCATCAGTATTTTGTGCTTGTAAATCAGACTGCATAGTTCTGAATAGTTATGTTTAAAAAAAAAAATACGCTGGAAATGTCAGCTTTGTACATGTCTAGATAAGAGTGTGTGTGTGAATAATAGAATTTTACTTGCAAGAACTACACATGTTGCAAGTTCTTTGTGAAGGTCTGTTTACAGATACAAAGCTAAAACCTATGCTAAACCTTTGTGTAAAACTTTGTGCTCAAGTTCCCCAACTTGCGTGTGAGTTTCAACTTGCAAGTACGAATTTTGACCAGAACTTTATTTCTTCCAGTCGACTGATTAATGTCATGTCAATCACAAATTTAACAATCCAATCAGAGAACAGATGGGTTTGGCTGTAGTGGAGGACACTACAATAACATCATTGTCCGGATAAATATTTTTGCAAAACATGCACAGTTACTATACCCTGTCATTTCACTATACCCTGTCTGCTTAAAAATCACCATCGTGGAAAATGTCTTCCGATATAAAATTAATCTTGATATGATGTGCTGGTAACAGAACAGAACTGCTTTGAATCAACGTCAACCCTGGCACTTTAAAGAGTGACACTAAGGAGTACTCCGTCATACCGCACCAGATTGACCAAAAATGCACCTATTTCCTTTAGGTGGAATACAGTATGCAAAATCTGTTGATATTTTCTATGTCAGATGTGTCTTGGTACTTTTAAGTCAAGTTAATTCTTTATTATGTTATTTATCTTAAAGTGTGCTATGCTAAAATTGTAAATCATATATGTTCTCATGGGAATATTCAAGCAGTTGACAATAAGCCAGAGTCTTCATCATCATTTTAATATTTATAAAGCAAAGTGTCATACTTTTATAACAACCAAAAGCAATAAAAAGTGTTAACAATATAAAATCAGCGATAAAAGGCATAAAAGACCACAAAGACTTGCATATTGCTCATGCTCTCTGGAATTAAAAGCTAGGTTAAAAAGATGAGCTTTTAAAAGATTGTGTAAGCTTCCAGCAGACCTCACAGAAAGAGGGAGACTAGGAGCTGCAACTGAAAAGCTCCAACTCCCATGGTCATGAGCAGAGTCCACGGAATATCTAAGAGCTGATAGTCTTGAGACCTTAAAGTTCAACTGGCAATGTGTGGATATAAAAGCTTGTTGAGGTAAAGAGGTGCCAGACCATTCTTAAATTTAAAAACTAAAAGCTACATTCTAAAAACAATTCTAAAATAAACAAAGTGGTATTTCAGAGAGTATATGATGTTATAATTTTACTTTTTATGTATTTACATATATTTCCATTATTCAAAAAAACAGTAACTTGTACTGTTCATAAAACCTTCTAACAACAACAATATATTTATCAGTCGCCTAAAAAAAAAGGTATCTTCCAAAGAAGTGCAAACATTGGCTGCTCCAGCTGCGCAGTGGGCCCAGTGCAGGAGCGGGCTTGGCTTTCGGCCTACTTGATGATGAGGACCCCTGGCAGCAGTTAATTTGAAAGAAATACATCTTTGGCTAATATGTGTCTGGTGTTCAGATCTATCATGACTGAAGACGGAAAAGAGGAGGCGTATACAGTCTTGGATAACGTATCTGTCAAAATATTAAAATGGCATCTTCTGTCCAGACAGGACAGGCACCAAACAGTGCTTATGTCTCTCTGCTGGCAGGCAGACATGACTCTTCAACTTGGATCCAAAAAGTACTATGATCACCTGCAACAAAGTTAGGTAATGATTTGCTGTTCGAGTATGCGGTATTCATTCATATAAAGGGTGTAATGAGATAAGCTTGATTTGGCTTTTCTTCTGAGGCCTCAAGAAGCAGCCCTAATTGAACCAGATTTCCCCACGGCCTGGAAAAGAAGCCCGGGATCGCATCGCACATCCATTTAGCGAGAGCTACCCCGCCGCACCGCCAATCTAGGAAATAATATTTCCATAAATATTATTTACTAAACATGATAACTAGCTAAACACCACTAAAGGTCATTTACCCAGAAAGGTTTTTGATCCTCATTCAAAATAATATTTTCTCAAATATTATTTTAACATTTACTTAATAATATTTCCTTAAATATTATTTGGAGTTGAAGGCAGCTAATTAAACGCCATTAAGACCCATTTATCCAAAAAGGTTTGGTTCTTATTCAAAATAATATTTCCTTGAATATTATTTTAATAAATAAAGGCAGCTAATTAAACACCGTTGAGAATTAGTCATCTAGAAGGTTGGTTTTATTCAGCACATCATTCTTTAAAATATTGTTTTATTAAAATAATGTTTTACATACGTGGAAACATTTGTTGGTACCCCTTGGTTAATGAAAGAAAAACCCACAATGGTCACAAAAATAACTTGAATCTGGCAAAGGTAATAATGAATACAAATTATATTAAAATGAACAAATGAAAGTCAGACATGCTTTTCAAACATGCTTCAACAGAATTATTTAAAAAAATAAACTCATGAAACAGGCCTGGACAAAAATAATGTTACCCTTGAAAATAATGTGACCAAAAGGACATGTGTAAATCAAGGTGTGAAAGACTGAATTAGTATTTAATATAATACAAAAGTATTAATATTAAATAATATTCATATTCATAACCACAACAGAATGTTATCTTGCATTAAGAGAACTGTTTCCTGGCCCAGAGAACTTCCTAAGGCAAAGAACAATTTAGCATTTGGTCCATGGAGAAAGTGAGGTGAGTTGTTGGAGTCACCACTTAGAAAATCTTACTGTGCCTTTTAAAATTGTTTGATTTTTGTATACATTTATTACTATCATAAGAACCTGCCAAATGCTGCTGGATTTTATATTAAACATGTAGTTAAAATGTATCCATATATCTGTAACATTTTAGAATTCTTAATAAATGTCATTACATTCTATTAATTAAATGTTAGCAGCATACTAGAGATTCACAATAATGCAGATTTATATCCATCTTATATAGCTGATATGTCGTGATTGTCTTGATTTGCTTTTAAACAGTTAACAGTCAAGGTGTCAGTCGTTCATTCATTCCTCCTCTATACCGCTTATTCCATAATGGGTCACAGGAAAACAGTCAAGGTTTTTTCTCATATTCAGTGAAAGTAAATGTAACCAGAAAACATGCTTGATAGTTCTGAAAAACTACTAGAAACAGTAGCCATATAAAATTATTAAAACACATCTACTGTATGTTATAAACAGGGTAGGGAATCAGATCATTCTGGACTAGAGTGTTCTTCAGTGACGTGCAGCCCTTCTCCTAAGCATTCCTCGTCTGTTGAGCTTTGCTCTCCAACACCCCACAATTCTCCAAACCCAAGACACAGGGAACAATCTGATGCAAACAAGACTGTTCAGATTATTAGCTCACAGTATGTGGTATACACAGACACAGAACTGGAACAAACAAGAAGCATTTTTTTGAAAAACAACATGCTGGACAAGACAAAGAGTACACCCTATAAAAGGAGCTTTGTTGCAGATTAATCAGGAACACCGTAACAAGCATAATTTCCATTAAAAGAGCAACAGGGGACGACTTCAAGTATCCATGCTCTTGTGAACTTACCGCCATGGCCAAGCGTCTCACAGAATACAACCCAATGCTGTGACATAAACCTACTGCCACTTAATAAATGGGTAAGTAGAGATTGTTACCGAATTCGGTACTTTTATTGGTACCGACCGAATTCTGTCGGTACTACCGAGTACCAATTCACGTAAAATCAAACTGTACCATGTTTCGGTACCTGAAAGCATCATTCTGACACTGAGGGAGTGGAAGAGTGGGTGATTTTCCATGCCGGACATGAACACAGCTTTGCACGCACAAGAGCATAATGAAGTCGGTAGCTTCTGAACAACAAAGCGTGGCTGATAGAAAGCTCTCGAAAGTATGGCTCCACTTTTCAAAATGCGGTGCAGATTATGCTCGCTGCAATATTTGTGATGCAATATTCAAGGTCACTGGCAGGAATACTTCTAATCTGAGGAAGCACTTGCAGCGTTTCCACTATTCAAGTGGGGGTGTTAGGATTAGGGTTAGAGGGTTAACCCACCCTAACCCGGCAACCAGACCGCCCCCTCCCCTGAGGATCACTAGTAATAGTATGTTTTAACAGATAATGCCATTTGTTTTAATAGTTCACGTTGTGCAGGATTTCTGTCCCTGCGTCATTGCTACTCTATTTTCTATGGGCAAACATGACAAAAGCTGGACGAAAACATTCTCCTCATACTCTGTGTCACCAACGTTGACGCTGACTCACTGAGTTACGTGCACTTTCACACTTGAACACAAGCTCCTGACAGCGGACAGAAAAACACACCGCTAAAACCTAGAAAGCAGGCATGGATATTTGCAGTTTTAAAAAGCGCCAAATTTAGTTTTGATGGCAGCACTTCCTCTCTTGTGAGCAGAAGCTACTCCTACTCCTGGTACACATGACAAAAGTAGAAATACAAAAAAAGTTATTAAATAATTAGTTAAAGATAAATAAATAAATGTAGATATAGACATAATATATAAATATAGTAGGTAGAAGATAAATAAACATTTCAGAGTTGTTTTTTTTCCCATAAGAATGTTATTTCAGAAATCAGAAATCAGAAAAGCTTATTGCCAAGTACGTTTTTGGACATACAAGGAATTTGTTTTGGCGTAGTCGGTGCAATACAGTACAAATTAAACAGTATAAACATATCTACAATATAATATAAATATATGTGCACAGTTTTAAGTGAGTGAGAGTAAATGTATAGCAGTATAGGATGCAAGAGCAATACAACAGTGCAGATGATCATTGTGCAAGTATGGCAGTGCAAGTAAAGCAGGAGTCCATGCTGAGCGTTAATGTAACGCATAGAGTTACAGGTTACAGGTGTCCTGTCAGCTAAAAAGGGGGGGGGGGGTGTGGGGAAAAGGGAGAGTGTCAGGGTGGTTTCCGGGCTTTGTTAACCAGGCTGGTGGCAGATGGGAAAAAACTGTTCTTGTGGCGTGAGGTTTTGGTCCGGATGGACCGCAGCCTCCTGCCAGAGGGGAGAGTCTCAAAGAGTCTGTGACCGGGGTGGGAGGGATCAGCCAGAATCTTCCCTGCCCGTTTCAGGGTCCTGGAGGTGTACAGTTCCTGGAGCGACAGTAGACTGCAGCCAATCACCTTCTCAGCAGACCGAATGACACGCTGCAGCCTGCCCTTATCCTTGGCTGTAGCAGCGGCGTACCAGATGGTGATGGAGGAGGTGAGGATGGACTCAATGATAGCTGTGTAGAAGTGCACCATCATAGTCTTTGGCAGGTTGAATTTCTTCAGCTGCCGCAGGAACAACATCCTCTGCTGGGCTTTCTTGATGAGGGAGCTGATGTTTGGCTCCCACTTGAGATCCTGGGAGATGATGGTTCCCAGGAAGCGGAAAGATTCCACAGTGTCAATTGTGGAGTCACAGAGGGTGATGGGGACAGGTGGGGCTGGGTTCTGCCTGAAGTCCACAACCATCTCCACTGTCTTTAGAGCGTTGAGCTCAAGGTTGTTCTGGCTGCACCAGTCCAACAGATGGTCCACCTCCCATCTGTACGCGGACTCGTCACCATCAGAGATGAGTCCGATCAGGGTGGTGTCGTCCACAAACTTCAGAAGCTTGACAGACTGGTGACTGGAGGTGCAGCTGTTGGTGTACAGGGAGAAGAGCAGAGGAGAGAGAACACAGCCTTGGGGGGAACCGGTGCTGATGGTCAGGGAGTCAGAGACGTGCTTCCCCAGCCTCACGTGCTGCTTACTGTCAGACAGGAAGTCAGTGATCCACCTGCAGGTGGAGTTGGGCACACTCAGCTGGGAGAGCTTCTCCTGTAGCAGAACTGGACGATGGTGTTGAAGGCAGAGCTGAAATCCACAAACAGGATCCTGGCATAGGTTCCTGTGGAGTCCAGGTGCCGGAGGATGAAGTGAAGGGCTAGGTTGACTGCATCATCTACAGACCTGTTGGCTCTGTAGGCAAACTGCAGGGGGTCCAGGAGGGGGTCGGTGATGTCTTTTAGGTGTGAGAGCACAAGGCGCTCAAAGGACTTCATCACCACAGAGGTCAGGACGACGGGTCTGAAGTCATTAAGCCCTGTGGTCCTTGGCTTCTTGGGAACAGGGACGATGGTGGAGGACTTGAAGCAGGCTGGCACATGACATGTCTCCAGTGAGGTGTTAAAAATGTCTGTGAAGACTGGAGACAGCTGATCAGCGCAGTGCTTCAGGCTGGCTGGTGAGACAGAATCCGGACAAGCAGCTTTCCGGGGGTTCTGTCTCCTTAAGAGTTTGTTGACGTCCCTCTCCTGGACGGAAAGAGCCGTCCTCGGCGTGGGTAGGGGGCTGGTGGGGGGGAACTTCAGGGTGGGGGTTGGAGGTGCCAAGGCCCCTCTTGAGGTTGGGGAGGTGGGGGTGGTGGATTGTGGCTGCAGCTGTTGGGGGGCGTCGTGGTGGATGGTTGCAGGACTGTCCCTTTGTCTTTCAAAGCGGCAGTAGAACTCGTTCAGGTTGTTGGCAAGGCGTCGGTTGTTGATGGAGTGGGGGGCTTTCGGCTTGTAGTTGGTGATTTGCTTGAGCCCTTTCCAGACAGACGCAGAGTCGTTGGCTGAGAACTGGTTTTGGAGCTTCTCAGAGTACAGTCGTTTGGCCTCTTTCACTGCCTTGCCAAACTTGTACTTTGCCTCTCTGTATATGTCTTTGTCCCCACTCCTGAAGGCCTCTTCCTTATCCAGTCTTAACCTTCTGAGTTTAGCTGTGAACCAGGGTTTGTCGTTGTTGTAACTCACCCTGGTGCATGATGGTACACAGCTGTCCTCACAGAAGCTGATGTAGGAAGTCACAACCTCTGTGTACTCGTCCAGACTGTTGGTAGTAGTCCTGAACACATCCCAGTCTGTACAGCCTAAACACGCCTGGAGATTCTCCACAGCCTCACTGCTCCACTTCCTTGTCGTCCTCACAACAGGTTTGCAGAGCTTTAGTTTCTGCCTGTATGCAGGAATCAGGTGGACCATGATGTGGTCAGATTGGCCCAGTGCAGCACGTGGGACGGCGTGATAAGCGTCTCTGATGGTGGTGTAACAGTGATCCAGAATGTTGTCCTCTCTGGTCGGACATTTTATAAACTGTCTATATTTGGGGAGTTAGTGGGTGAGATTACCTTTGTTAATGTCGCCACCGACGATTACTAAGGAGTCCGGGTTGGTCCGCTCCACACTCAGTATCTGGTCGGCGAGCATGCGCTGTGCGAGCTGCACATTTCAAATATGTAGACAGCTTAAACAGGCTGCAGTCAGAGGAAACCATGGGCCCAGCCATTTATATATTCTGAGTGAGTGTGTGTGTATATACACTGGCCTGGTTAAGCACACGATTTTTCTCATGGGTGAAGAGACAATTTTCGTCAGCCTCAGATCTACGGCTACAACTCCTGCATTTAGTACCGTTAGCATGTCGCATTCATTCGTTAACTCAATCGCTAATGCTCTCTCTCGCTCCAAATTCTATTTCATATAGGCTTTGCCCTTTAAGGCTATCGCTAGTGGGTTTATCCCTTCGCACGCAGCGCAGCACTGAAAACTTTTGTCCATGCCCACGAAGCCATCTCATTTTTTTATGTTGGGCGGGAATCGGACGATTCAACCCCCGAGGACGACGGTAGCAGCAGTCCCACTACTGCATCCCAGCTGAGGAGCATGGATGCAGAAGACAGCCGCCTCAGGTCTTCTGGATGTCCACGACAACCCCGTTCCTAGCTCTTGGCGCACTGCACCTGGAGCTACCTAGCATTATCCATGAGGCAGCTAGCGTGAGGGGACTTTCCGTCCCCCAGCCTGCTCCGACTTGATCAGATGATTTGGCTGTGATCAGTTTCTCGGCTGTGATGACATACTTGACCAAGGCTGCAGCTGAGCCCGCCAAGCTAAAGGCACCAGTTTCCACCTTCGCACCTATTACCAGGGTGGAGGGTTTTACACAGCGGAGTTTTCCCTCTGTTCCCCATCTGTAGCACAACCTTGCTAAGGCGTTTGAAGTGAAAACATCCAGGCTCGTTGGACAACAACTTGTCCCTCGCACCAAACATGATCAGCTGGACATGAAGTTCACTCACCGCATCCACCAATGTGCCTTCCAGGCGGTGCCTTCCAAGCGGCTGTGGCTACAAAAAACACCGCCTTAGCGTTTGGTATCTTCAAAAAGGTGGAGGAAGCTGACCTGCCAGAAGGCTTTATCTGCAACACTGCTGATGCCATCCTGAGCATGTGTGTGGCTTCAGCTGCGTGTTCTTCCCATATTGCTGCCTGGTCAACGCTGGTTCAGAGAGCCACTTGGCTCCACCCTTCACCCTCGATGCCGGAGGATCTACACAAGGACATGCTGTTCGGTCCCATCACTCCAGATGTGCTGTTCGGTCCCAACTTCCAGGCCATCCTGGAGAAGTCACAGAAAACTGATGAGGTCTCAGAGACTGTTTGTCATCTGGTGCGACCACAGCCTGACTCCCGCACCCATCGTCTGTCTGGCCGCTGGAAGGATTGCCGGGGCCAGCGTCAGCAGCCGTCAACCTCCTTTTCTCAGCCTCAGCAGATTTTCCCTGTGCGGCAACCAGTGGCTCAGCGTTTGCCCAGAGCCCGTCAGCTACAGCCGCCGGATGAGGGGAGGAGACAGGAAATGACTTCTTGAGGGGAATGTGTGTGACTTATATGTGGGAAAATGCTTTAATGTTAATTTTTCTAAGAGCAAGATTCCAAGAGATTATAGCTTACCTGTCAGATCATTTGATCTCACAGCAACTCCTCCGCACACATTCCCCACACAGAGTGGGTCTGCATCCTCTAAACTGTCTTTTAAGAGGAGCCACAGCACCGCAGTTTCTACAACTAACACTGCCTCTTCTGAGAAGCCCAAACCCAGAGAAGCTACCTGCACTCAATCAGAGCCCACGAAGAGTTCTGCTGTTCCTTCTACTCACTGTTCACACAGTGTGAGTGAAGGAAATTGCCAACCTCTGCAGGAACAGCCTGCCCTGAAAAGACGTTGCACCTACACTGACGCCTCCTCTCGCTGCACGAGGACTCCTTTCAGTCCTGATGTGAGTGTAACAGTGTTCATTCTGCGTTGTGTCTTTTGTTGAAGTAAGCCGGACCGCAGCTGATGTGAAAACACCTTTATTGATTTTGCCGCCTGCGCCAATACGACAAATAGAAAGCAGTCAGACAGGCTCCTCAGTGTTCTCCACAGCGCCTTTTCCCACAAGCTCCACAAGAAAAGAGAGGCGCCGCGAAAGGCGTGTATAACAGAACACATGAATTACATGACTAAACAGAAATATTTCCAACAGAAATAATAACTAATTCCAACATTTGTTTCACAATGTTAAACATTACATTAATAACATTAGAATTTAATAAGCAAGCAAAAAAAAACATCCTCCCCTACATTGAAACCTCACATACCTGCGCCAATACGACAAATAGAAAGCAGTCAGACAGGCTCCTCAGTGTTCTCCACAGCGCCTGTTCAGACACCAAGACTGCTTTCAAAACATGGCCGCAACACTTTGTAATACTAACCGACTAGCAAAATTTCCTGCAGCGCTAGAGCTGCTAAATATTAACAACCCCAAAACTACCACTCTTATATCAAGCTTAATTCCCCCTATAACTGTTTATTTTACAACAAAAAAATCAGTAATTCAACTTTCACATACACACAGAAAATACAATTATTAACTGCACAAGCAAAACTTCATACCTTTTCCCACAAGCTCCACAAGAAAAGAGGCCGTCTAATCTCATGGGAGAGCGTTTACCCCGCTGCAATGGTATGGCCCGTTAGACTATCTGTTGAGCACTGAACTGAGACCCCACAAAGACAGTCTGTGAAATCAATGTGCTCAACAGTACCAACAATAATTCACCCCCACTATTATAAAACACATTGAATACAAATAAAATTAACATTTCTACACCGGAAGTTACCCACAATATTTCCGCAGTGGAGCTTTCGTCTTTTCAAAATAAAAGTTACCGCTGCCTGTATAACTTCCTACAAACTAACTAACTGTTCTACAATCTGATGTAACAACATTACACTGCTACATTCACCCCCACTGTTTTACACCAGATTGTAGAACCTGCGCTCACATAACCAAATTAACAAATAACAACAACAAATAAAAAACAAACAAACAAACAAAACAGCAAAAACAAACTTGAACACAGATCCAGCCATGAGGAGACACATGAGCTGGGTATACCCTCCATATAAGACCATAATTGGTCGGTCAGCAAAAAAAACTATTCGATGAAGAATTAGGTAAGATGAGGAGTAGCTAAGTCCTCACCACACCATAGAAGACATGCCACTTACACATCTATCATAGAGTACACCCAAAATCACACAATTGGGTCCGATGCAACGGACAATCTAAATGGGATCACGCCCAAAATCCAACACCCTCATGAAAAGGAAAAAGAAAAAAAAAAAAAAAAAAAATCCTGACACAAATGAGAAAAATAAATAAATACATACAGGTCCTTCTCAAAATATTAGCATATTGTGATAAAGTTCATTATTTTCTATAATGTAATGATGAAAATTTAACATTCATATATTTTAGATTCATTGCACACTAACTGAAATATTTCAGGTCTTTTATTGTCTTAATACGGATGATTTTGGCATACAGCTCATGAAAACCCAAAATTCCTATCTCACAAAATTAGCATATTTCATCCGACCAATAAAAGAAAAGTGTTTTTAATACAAAAAACGTCAACCTTCAAATAATCATGTACAGTTATGCACTCAATACTTGGTCGGGAATCCTTTTGCAGAAATGACTGCTTCAATGCGGCGTGGCATGGAGGCAATCAGCCTGTGGCACTGCTGAGGTCTTATGGAGGCTCAGGATGCTTCGATAGCAGCCTTTAGCTCATCCAGAGTGTTGGGTCTTGAGTCTCTCAACGTTCTCTTCACAATATCCCATAGATTCTCTATGGGGTTCAGGTCAGGAGAGTTGGCAGGCCAATTGAGCACAGTGATACCATGGTCAGTAAACCATTTACCAGTGGTTTTGGCACTGTGAGCAGGTGCCAGGTCGTGCTGAAAAATGAAATCTTCATCTCCATAAAGCTTTTCAGCAGATGGAAGCATGAAGTGCTCCAAAATCTCCTGATAGCTAGCTGCATTGACCCTGCCCTTGATAAAACACAGAGGACCAACACCAGCAGCTGACACGGCACCCCAGACCATCACTGACTGTGGGTACTTGACACTGGACTTCTGGCATTTTGGCATTTCCTTCTCCCCAGTCTTCCTCCAGACTCTGGCACCTTGATTTCCGAATGACATGCAGAATTTGCTTTCATCCGAAAAAAGTACTTTGGACCACTGAGCAACAGTCCAGTGCTGCTTCTCTGTTGCCCAGGTCAGGCGCTTCTGCCGCTTTTTCTTGTTCAAAAGTGGCTTGACCTGGGGAATGCGGCACCTGTAGCCCATTTCCTGCACACGCCTGTGCACGGTGGCTCTGGATGTTTCTACTCCAGACTCGGTCCACTGCTTCCGCAGGTCCCCCAAGGTCTGGAATCGGCCCTTCTCCACTATCTTCCTCAGGGTCTGGTCACCTCTTCTCGTTGTGCAGCGTTTTCTGCCACACTTTTTCCTTCCCACAGACTTCCCACTGAGGTGCCTTGATACAGCACTCTGGAAACAGCCTATTCGTTCAGAAATTTCTTTCTGTGTCTTACCCTCTTGCTTGAGGGAGTCAATAGTGGCCTTCTGGACAGCAGTCAGGTTGGCAGTCTTACCCATGATTGGGGTTTTGAGTGATGAACCAGGCTGGGAGTTTTAAAGGCCTCAGGAATCTTTTGCAGGTGTTTAGAGTTAACTCGTTGATTCAGATGATTAGGTTCATAGCTCGTTTAGAGACCCTTTTAATGATATGCTAATTTTGTGAGATAGGAATTTTGGGTTTTCATGAGCTGTATGCCAAAATCATCCGTATTAAGACAATAAAAGACCTGAAATATTTCAGTTAGTGTGCAATGAATCTAAAATATATGAATGTTAAATTTTCATCATTACATTATGGAAAATAATGAACTTTATCACAATATGCTAATATTTTGAGAAGGACCTGTATAAGTACCAAAATAATGAATCAGTGGTTCTTGAGAGAACTATGACAAGATCTTAACTCTTTGCATGGCCATCGTCTGAATCAACCTGTTAACAGGCTTGATAAATCTACCCAGTCTCGTCCTTATTCCTTCCTCTGGAACAGCTGAAGGGACCTCTGCAAGTACAGTCGTCACAACTGACTCGGCCCCAGAAACATGTGAGCCCCTAGCCACCTCAGTTGGATCTGTGATTTCGCTCTAACAAACACTCCTATTTACAGAGCCGGAAACCCAGTCACTATTCTGACACTCAGAATGTAAGTCCTCCGATCCCTGATGCTCCCCAACCAACCCATGGTCCTCACAGGCAAACATGATCCCTTCTTTCTGAACACTAGCACCATTGCCTCCAGTCAATTCAGATCCACCAGCCACCGTTCCCCTACTTGCAGTCACCACACTAGATTCTGGTAGCGTAGAAACCCAGTGGGCAGTTCGAGTGTCATCATCCCAGTCACCTGGAATCCCATTGTCCGACACCCCGCCATCTGAAACTATATTCCTAGAACAATGTTCAGAAACACCGTCATCCCATGACGGCAAAGGCAAAAAATTAACTGGCATGAGCAGATTCCTATGAACTGTCTTAGATCGTTCGGTCTCAGGATGACGGATAACATAAGTGTTCAGTTCACTATTCTTATGCACCACAGTGTAGACCGTTTCCTCCCAACAATCGGCCAGTTTCCTTTTTCCCCGTTCTCCCTTGTTAGCCAACAGAACTCTGTCTCCCTTCTCCAAGGAATGTCCCCTAACTGTTCTATTATACATCTCCGCTTGTCTGGATTGCTGCCTTTCTACATGCTGCTGAGCCAAAGTCATTGCTTCCCTGAGATCCCTGCCCAATGACTGAACATATTTGTCCATGTCAACGATATCTCCATCCAAGAGAACGCTCTCAAACATCACATCGACAGGTAATCTTGGCGTTCGACCAAACATCAGATAGAACGGTGGAAAACCTGTAGTTTCATGTACCGTACAATTGTAGGCAAAAGTCAATGTGTTTAACATCTGAGGCCATTTCGCCTTCGCCCTAGGAGGTAAAGCACGAATCATGCTACCCAGGGTGCGATTTAGCCTCTCCGCCTGAACATTTCCTGAAGGATGGTAAGGTGTGGTGTGAGATTTACGAACACCGGCCATCTGAAGTAACTCAGCAATGAGAGAGCTCTCAAAATTAGCCCCTCTGTCAGAATGAATGCAAACTGGAAACCCATATATGGAAAAGAAATTATTCCACAGCACACGAGCCACGGATTTAGCAGATTGATTTGGGCAAGGCCAGGCACATGCAAGCCTGGTAAAATGGTCTGTCACCACCAAAACATCAACAGACTTGTTGTTAACATCCTCCGCTGACCAGAAGTCAATACACATTAATTCCAGTGGTGCTGACGTGACAACAGATACAAGCAGAGCTCTAGCCTCGGGTTCAGGTGCCTTACTCAAAACACATCTTTTACAGTGACTCACATAGTCCCTGACATCGCGTTCCATCGTATCCCAGTAGAAGCGTTGTCTGGTAAGCCACAATGTGCGCTGCTGACCCTGATGGCCTGCATCATCGTGTACCCCCCTCAACACCTGGTCTCTCAAAGCCACTGGAACCACATACTGGAACACTTTCTTTTTACTCACTACATGTTTAGAAACACGGTACAACACGCCCAGCCGAGTCATAAGTTTACCCCACTGTCTCAGTGTACGGTTTGTCTCCCGAGATTCATATGTACGCTCACGTCGGGATGGACGACTGCCCCTGTTCACATAAAAAGAAACCCGACTGACCACTGAGTCCTGACATTGCTTATCGTACAACTCTTCATGAGTGAAAACAGGCAATGGGCACTGGCCTGTCGGCACCAGCTTCTCCAGCTGTTGTGTGTAACAGGTTGCCCTCATTTTTGCACCTTCATTCCAACAATGGTGAGAGTTGAATAATGCCGACACCTCATCATGAGAAACTCTCCCAGCATGGTCATTAAAGTCCACACTCCTTGAGACAGAGTCCTGCATTGGAGAAACAAATTTGTGCCGCCCCACCACAGAATCATCCCTTGAAAGACGAAACATGTTTTGAACGTCTTCCACCAACAAACCTCTTGCTTCCTGCAGCAAGGTGTCATAGGGAGTCCTTGTCAAACGATCCATTACTTTGTGATGAACAAATGGCTCCCTGCTCAACGCATCAGCGACAACATTCCGCGGACCCGGAATATACTGAATGTCAAAATCAAAGGGGGCCAACTTGGCCACGCACCTCTGCTCACAAGCATCTAGTCTTGGCTTTGTAAGAATGTACTTCAAAGGGTTATTGTCGGTCCAAACAGTAAATTTGTGTCCGCGCAGCCAATGACTAAACTTATCATGAATAGCCCATTTCATAGCGAGAAACTCAAGTCTATGAGCCGGGTATTTGGACTGAGCATGATTCAAAGATTTGCTAGCAAAAGCAATAGGTCTGGCAATGTTATGGCCTTCCTGTACTTGTGAAAGTACAGCCCCTAGCCCAGAGGACGATGCATCGACCGAGAGCAGGAAAGGCTTTGCAAAATCAGGGTGTGCGAGGAGAACCTGCTCCGTCAACGCAGCCTTCAAATCCCTAAATGCCTCGCTACACTCCCTGGTCCAATCAGCCGCGACCAGCTTATGTGAAGGGGCTGGTTTCTTTTTTCCCTTGCCCCTTCGCGGCTTGGCAGTCCCTGTGGTCAGTTGGAATAATGACTTAGCTCTCATTGAACAATTCTCAATGTAGTTTTGGTAATATACCACCATGCCAAGAAACGAACGGATCTTTTTAGGGGAGGGAGTAATGCCATCCGGCTCCATGAGGTCTGCTTCTGACACACCCACTATCGCCTGTACTTTATCAGGGTCTGTTGCTATTCCATCCCTTGTAACAATGTGACCCAAGAACTTCAATGACTTTCTCAGAAACTGACACTTAGATGGAGACAACTTTAGATTATGTTCCCGTAACTTCAGAAACACCATTTCTAGCCTCTGCAGACTTTCCTCTTCAGACTTGCCAAAAACCAGCAGATCGTCCAAGTAACAGAGAAGGCTTAAAAAGTTCTGGTCACCAAAGATTGTGAGCATCATTCGCATAAAAGTAGCCGGACTGTTACACAGTCCTTGCGGCATGCGGTTATACTCATGCAATCCAAGAGGAGAGGAGAAAGCAGTATATTTCTTGTCATTTTCATGTAGTGGAACATTATAATACCCTGAAGTTAAGTCCATCGAGCTAAAAAATGCATTTCCTCCCAAAGCTGCGAGAATGTCAGCTTGATGTGGTAGGGGGTGCGCGTCTTTGACCGTACGAGCGTTCAACCACCTAAAGTCCGTACACAGTCTCAAGTCCCCATTTTTCTTCCAGCAAAGAACAAGAGGCGACGCATACTCACTGCTCGACTTTCTGATAATTTCACGTTCTTCCATGTCATCTAATGTCTCTCTCAACTTTTGATAATGACCAGGGGAGAGCCTACGATAAGGCAACCGAAAGGGGCGATCATCTGTCAGTCTAATGCGATGACAAAAGTCAGCAGCCTTGCCACAATCCAAGTGATGTCTCGAAAACACATCTTCATATTTTACGATTAAGTCAGTCAGTTTTCCTTTCCACTGTTCAGAAACTTCACAGTCGCCCACAGACAAATCTTGTAATCTCAAATCCACCAATTTGCCAGACTCATTCATTGTACGAACAGTGTGACCTGACTCAGCTGTTAGACTGTCATGCCAGCTGTCCACCCTCCCCACATTCTGTCGTACCTGTTGGTCCAAGGGGCCATCAAAGTCCTCCAGAGCAATGCATGGATACACATCTGCCACTTTAGTGTTCCTTTTCAACAGGATGGGAGACATAGTGGGATTGATCATCTTCACGGGAAGCCACCCACCCCCCCAAAGTGGAGTGACCACTCTGCCAACCATTACTCTACGGTTCACGCAGCGTGAAGTGCTCGGTTCAACAATAACAGCACTCCCCACCGAGAGCTCAGTCTTGGGTGGAAGACGACCCCATACCACATGCTCACTCATAGGTTCAAGGGTCACAGCCTGCCTTAATTTAACAGTCCCGACCTTTTCTGGGATTTCCTCCCCTCTCCACCTCTCAAGATTGGCCAAAAACCTGACAAACTGACTATTATCATCAGGACACGTGGAATCCGGTTTGCTCAATATCCGCCAATATGCGTCATCAGACTTAAATCGTTTGATAAGTGGTTTCATCACATTTGTGCCAACAATGAGCTCATCGACCTGACCCTCAACCACTAGCACTGGTACCACATAATCAAAACCGAAAAGTTTCAGTTTCATCTCACAGATGCCCACCGGAGTAGTCTGTTTGCCACCACATCCAACAAGGACAATGTCAGTGGGGGGAATTACATCCCCCATCACAACTCCTGCCTTACGTAACTGAGGGATCATGTCTGCACGTACGGATGTAGCCATAGACCCGCTATCCAGCATGCCCCGCAGTTCAAGCTTGTCGCCAGCCAGCACTGTCGTGAAAAACAATCCATCACTGATGGGAGCTTTTGTCACATTTTGGAAAATAAGAGTTTTGTCTTTAGGTACTGTGTCACAAGCCAGCATATACACAGTTTGAATGTCATCATCACAGTTGGGGGAAACACCACCAAGGCCCACACCATCCCCCTCTAAATGAGGGCCCTCTAGTTTCCCTGAGGCAAATCAGTTTGCCCCTGACCAGTCACATGCATTTGAGGTTTTTCAATCTGATCACAGTGAACACTGATGTGCTCTGGAGAGAAACATCGGAAACATAGTCCTTGCATCCTACAGTGCGACTTAGAGTCATGTTGCCAAGCACCACAAACTTGGCATTTCCTTGAGCGCTTAGGGATCTGCTTGTTGGATTCCTTGTTAAAGGCCTGGGTGTTGCTAATCAGAGCTGTCTCCAGCAGACTCAAAACTTTGTCCATTGTGGTGTCCGCCATAGCTGTCTGTGAACCCTCTGTCTCTGGAACACTTCTGGAACTGGACAACACAGTTTGTTCATTGACAGTCACCTTCTCATCCCTTAGCATGGTGGCCACTACTTTCGGCTTACCACAGCCCCGACCAACCATATACTGTCTTAAGTACTCATCTAGATGGTCCTGTATTTCACTGGCCGTCCACTCACGCGAAGGCTTGCTCTTGAAAACCAGTGCTAACTCTCTGTCAGGACAATGACGAATAAACATAAGAACCAAGTGTGAACTCAGGTCAGTCATTGGGTCACCATTACTAGCCAAGCGGTGTTCAGCAATCTCCGCAGCTTTGTTAAGTCGAATCCAGTAATCAAGAGGGCCCTCGTTTGAGTATGGTGTGACAGCATAAAAGTCAGCTAGAGGCAGCTCTGAGTGAATAGTGTCACCAAAATGTTGCCTGAGAATGCCAAAGATAACAGAAACAGACACATCTGCATTATTGACATTACTACGCATCCACACTCTAGTAACATCCCTTGCCCTCCCCATCAGTCTGGTCATAACTACTTCAACCTGTTCCGTGTTTGTGCAAGTTTTCTTCTTAAGATAGGTTCGCATAAGATCCTCCCACTCAAAAACAGAACAATTGTCAGATTCATCACCCCTAAAATAAGGTGGAACATCAACATTAGACCTTAACACAAGATTAAGTTTTGATGCATCAATAACAGTAGTGCCACCTTGAAATGACTGAGACGTGTCATTACGATGATCTGAAGGTGAGACAGATGAAGGCTCTGACCTAGTTTTCTGCATCAAAGATGTCTTAATGGACTCACCTATTTCTGACCCAATGGACCTGATTAGATCAGCCAACTGGGAAGAGGCTACTTCTCCATCAGTCGTAAGTACATTAGAGGATGAGGGAACCACTGGACTCATGCCCAGAGAGAACCTCCGAGGTTGACTAACTAAACCATTAGGCCTCTTCGATCTTGTCCCCTTAATCCCAGCAAGATTTGAACCAAAACCCCCCAGACTAACTGGAGTAGACTGCATGCCAGGCGCTAGCCGCAAGACCCCTCTCCCCCTACCCATGGATACATCCCCATGACTATGTAACGACTCCACTTCTGCATTCCGGTCCGCCATGAGAAGTCCTCAACGTGCCTCTTCGTGTGGAAAAAAAAAAACACAACAATAGGAGGTGCACAGCGTAAAAATAAAACAAAACATAAAACAATAAACCCCAACCCAACACTGTCCAAAGCAGTCCACGATAACGGCGTGTCCACTGGGTAGATATGAACAGAAGACTTCGTCGTCTGCAGCACCGGTGGTCGGCTCCTGCTAACCAGTCGAAGGGTCACGGCACCAGTTTTGTAACAGTGTTCATTCTGCGTTGTGTCTTTTGTTGAAGTAAGCCGGACCGCAGCTGATGTGAAAACACCTTTATTGATTTTGCCGCCTGCGCCAATACGACAAATAGAAAGCAGTCAGACAGGCTCCTCAGTGTTCTCCACAGCGCCTTTTCCCACAAGCTCCACAAGAAAAGAGAGGTGCCGCGAAAGGCGTGTATAACAGAACACATGAATTACATGACTAAACAGAAATATTTCCAACAGAAATAATAACTAATTCCAACATTTGTTTCACAATGTTAAACATTACATTAATAACATTAGAATTTAATAAGCAAGCAAAAAAAAACATCCTCCCCTACATTGAAACCTCACATACCTGCGCCAATATGACAAATAGAAAGCAGTCAGACAGGCTCCTCAGTGTTCTCCACAGCGCCTGTTCAGACACCAAGACTGCTTTCAAAACATGGCCACAACACTTTGTAATACTAACCGATTAGCAAAATTTCCTGCAGCGCTAGAGCTGCTAAATATTAACAACCCCAAAACTACCATTCTTATATCAAGCTTAATTCCCCCTATAACTGTTTATTTTACAACAAAAAAATCAGTAATTCAACTTTCACATACACACAGAAAATACAATTATTAACTGCACAAGCAAAACTTCATACCTTTTCCCACAAGCTCCACAAGAAAAGAGGCCGTCTAATCTCATGGGAGAGCGTTTACCCCGCTGCAATGGTATGGCCCGTTAGACTATCTGTTGAGCACTGAACTGAGACCCCACAAAGACAGTCTGTGAAATCAATGTGCTCAACAGTACCAACAATAATTCACCACCACTATTATAAAACACATTGAATACAAATAAAATTAACATTTCTACACCGGAAGTTACCCACAATATTTCCGCAGTGGAGCTTTCGTCTTTTCAAAATAAAAGTTACCGCTGCCTGTATAACTTCCTACAAACTAACTAACTGTTCTACAATCTGATGTAACAACATTACACTGCTACATGAGCCTGGAACCTAAGTGTTGCACAAAGGCCAAAGAACAGCCCTTTCTGTCCATGCCCCCCATGGGTCCCCCCGGAAAGTCTCCGAGACGAGGAACAGCGGTAGGGGCTCTCTCTTGGCTGGTGTCCATGAGAACTACAGCACAGCTGGCAAATGCGTGCCCGCTCACAGAGTGCTACTCAGAGTGGCAGAGCGCATTTTCCCTGGACAGGTGGATGGATTAACTAATACGCAAGGGTTACATCTTGCAGTTTGTGACCCATACTCCTCCGTTCAGAGGGATTATAGAGACGGTCCTGTCATCCCCACAGCAGAGCTCCATTCTCCAGTCAGAACTGCAGGAGCTCCTGATGAAAAACGTCATTTCCAGGGTTCCCCACAGAGAGGAAAACATGGGCTTTTATTCCCGTTATTTTCTTTTCCCAAAGAAAACGGGGGGAATGAGACCAATTCTCGATCTGTCCTTGTTCAACAAATTGATCATGGAGAGACAATTCCACATGCTGACAGACAGGTGATGGAAAATGTTCACCAGAACGACTGGTTCACCTCCATAGATCTGAAGGACGCATATTTCCACATTCCCATCATCCCCAAACACAGGAAATATCTGCGTTTCTCCTTCCAGGGATTTCATATCAGTACAACTGCCTGCCGTTCGGCTACTCTCGGTTCTTGCATGTTTTCCAAATGTGTGGAAACAGCGCTGGAGTCATTGCGCACGGCGGGGATGAGAGTCCTCTTTTATCTGGACGATCTGCTTTTACTGGCTCGGTCCAGAGAAGAAGCAGCTGTGCAGACCAGGAAGTTGGTGAAACATCTGCTAAAACTGGGTTTCTCCATAAATCGGGGGAAAAGCTCAGTTCTGCTGTCCCAGAGTGGAGTTAAACTCAGTCACAATGAGAGCTCGATTATTATAGCCAAGAGCAGATGCGCTGTCGGTGCTTCTCCGCCGTGTCAAACCTCACAGCGTAGTGACAGCCCTGTCAGTTATGCGACTGCTGGGAATGATGGCGTCAGCTCACATAGTTGTTCTGCTGGGACTGCTTCACATGAGATGCTTTCAGAGATGGTTCACCCGCTTGGGCATAGACCCTGTTCGCCAGAAAAGGTGCATGACCTCTGTTCCTCCTTTAGTGGGAGCCAATCCCCACAATCTGTCAGACGGAGTTCCCCTCAGCAGACCTACATCACATGTCTCAGTGTTCGCAGAAGCGTCACTGTCAGGGTGGGTAGGAACGTGTCAGTTTCAGGCGATGGGAGCACAGTGGCCAGACCACATGTCTCTCCACATAAACGTGCTGGAGCTCCTAACAGTGTGGAAGGTGACACAGCATTTCACTCCTTTGCTGTGGGATCAGCATGTTCTGATCCACACAGACAACAGAGTTGCAGCAGCCTATATAAATTGCCAGGGAGGTGTGTGCTTGGCTCAGCTGCTGAACATTACCAGGCAGCTGCTGTGCTGCGCGTGCACAAACCTGCGCTCTGTCAGAGCAGTGCACATCCCCGGCATGCTGAACAGAGGCGCAGACATCATGTCCAGGGGGGGTCCCCGGCACAGAGACTGGAACCTCCAACCGAATCAGATATTTCAGATCTGGAGCAGATTTCGCAGAGCAACAGTGGATCTGTTTGCTACACGGGAGAAGGCACAGTGCCAGCTGTGGTTCTCACTGAGTCCGAGGGAGTATCCACCGTTGGAGTGAATGCCTTTGCTAGTAGCCTGTGGTCGAAAATACCCCCTTATGCTTTCCCTCCGGTTCCGCTGATCCCACGGCTCTTAGACCGGGTTTGCAAAGAGCAGCTATTAATGATCCTCATAGCCCCCAAGCACACAGGCGCTTTGTGGTTCCCAAATCTGCAGCAGCTGCTCTCAGGCTGCCCGTGGCAGCTGCAGTGGAGGGAGGATGCGCTTCTCTTAGCAGGAGGGGCAATCCAGGGCACACGAGCTGCTTCCACTATAGCTTTATATGCATCAAAATGGAAAGCGTTTGAGTATTGGTGTGCAATAAAAGGTGTGGATCCCATTTCATGTCCACTGGCCTGCATATTATCATTTCTCCAGCAGCTGATGAACAGGAACTTAGCTTTCAGCACAATTAAAACCTATACTGCAGCTGTTTCTTCCAGTCATGAAGGTTTTGGGGACAGAACAGCCTTTAACCACCAGCTGATGAAATGGTTTCTAAAAGGCGTGCGCAGACACAGACTGGTGTCACGCCCACTAGTTCTCCAATGGGATTTGGCACTGGTCCTGTGCGGAGTGGTTAAATCCCCATTTACTACATATGCTAGCTTTTTGGTCCCAGGTTCCTTTGTTACAAGAGAGTAGACTTCGTCCGGTGAATTATAAATGTTTAATTTTAAAATGTTTGCTCTGGTGGATGGGCTCCTGTCACATCTAGTTTATGGAAAAGGCACCACAGATAAACAAAAGTAAACTAATTAAATGTTAGTTTAGGATGCACACAGATGTATGTACAGGACATTTAGACAGAAGACCATTTCTTATTTTATTTAGATCAGAATTTTGGTAATAATTTAAACAAAAAAAAAGTAAAAAAAAATTATAATGGATTTGTTTTTTTAAATTATAGTAAAATCTCAAGGTGTGTTCAGTGTGTACAGCCATACAGCTGCAGGCGCTACTGCTGGTGTACATCCCTGCTTAATTAAGGTGGTGCAGAAAGAACTGTAGACCCAAACTGACTGCATCCTCTGCTTGGCCTGTTTGCATGGTAAGAAAAATGCAGGGGGTCCAACAGGGCCTCAAATAATTTCATAACTAGAGATGTCAGGGCAACAGGCTTATGTGCTTTTTACCCAGAGACTGTGCGTTTCTTGTGGACCAGGATGATGGTGGAGCGTTTTAAGCACAACATTAACCTCACACAGCTCCAGAGACTTGTTGAAGATCTGAGCAAAGACGGGGGCCAGTTGGTCAGCGCCAGTCATCAGGCAGAAGGTGTAAATACCACCAGGTCCTGGAGCTTTCCTGGTCTTGTGACACTGAAAGACCCTTTTTTACCTTCCTCTGAGATCCTTAGTGCAGGCAAGGGGTCAGAAGGGAGAGGGAAAGGGGGTTATAGAGTTTTTTTTAAATGGGTGGTGCAGGTAGTCCTTTTGTGTGGGAGTAGGGTATAGGTGAATGAGTGTTTTTTAAATCTGCAAAAGAAGGTGCACATCATGGCAGTCCTGGGAAAAGCTCAAAAAGCTCAAGAGCCACTGCAAAAATATTAAGGGCCAGAGGCGAAAGCCATGGTGGTCATTCAAAATCATGGACATTATTTATGACCATCGTCCTAACAGTTGTGGACGGGAGAGTTGTTTGGACTCTGCAACCTCACCGTTTTAAGAGGACATGATGTGTGACGGTGAGTGTTAATTTAATTTGCACAGCACACGATGCTGTCCAAATTAATTTGATGGAAACACAACAGGTTTTGAAGTGAAGTAGAGCAAGGCTGTGATGTGCTGGAACTGTGAATGGAAAAGAAGCATTAGTGATGTCATTCAGGTCCTGCAAACTGCTGCTGGGTCATTAGCTGAGAAGCTGTTTTTTAGCTTCTTGCTGTAGCTTCTTTTGGTTGCCCTGATCTCTTTGGTCAGGTTGTTTCTTGCCTGCTTATATAGGGGCCGGTCGCCACTGCTGTAAGTGTCTTATTCGTTCAATCTTCAAGGAGGAAATGAATAGTGACTTGAAAATGTTGGTTTACTTTTATGACTTATTGGTTTTGCTTGGAAAGCAGCAAGCGCATTTAAACCAATAATGTCAGGAAATTGTGATGTGAAAATGCAGAAAAAACACTTTAAGTTAAGAGATGCAAAGCCCTAAAATGTGTTTAGACTTTGAGTCTGCTTGTTCAAGAATAAGACAAACTGGTGTTTTAGAACTTGCAGTAATTACAGTAAAAAGGATAAGACAGTTGAATCGTTTCAAATAATGAATGCAGGCAGGGGGTTGTTTTTAAACCCAAGCTTGACATTCAGCTATCAAGCAGGTAATACCAACTGGTGATTACATTGTGACATTTACAATGGATGGCTTACATGATTTCACTGCCCTGAAACTTTTAATGTCTGTCCATAACATGTTTAGAATTCCCTTTTTTATTTCAGAGGGCAAATGCAGCTGGAGAAAATATTTACCTATTTAGCATTGTTCTTTGTCAGTAATTAATAAATCCAATAGGCATCATTACCTTTTTAAAGTAACAGATTAACTGCCAGCCTGTACATTTCAGTGAGCTGTTTAAATGACCATCTCTGCAACACAAATAACCCACAGTAGAAATGTGCCAGCGCCAAATTAAGCAGAGAAAAAACAGTGTTAAAGTGCAAAGTTAAGCTGCATGACTTGTGAGAAAAGGCTCCCTAATGCATAATGGATCAGTCCTTGAACCTCTTTAAAATAGCGCACTGTCACCCCCGGTTACACGTGGCCCCGAATCATAGGCTAAGCCCTGCTCAATCCATCTGCACATTATGTGTTTATTTTGATAAAAACTTTGCTCTATGTGCCTTCAAGTTGCAGTGGATCAACAAGCGTAACTGTGTCTCAACGATCAGGCAGTCGCACACAGCAGCAAGACTGATGATGAAGCTTTAGCAGCATGCTGAGCAGTGCTGCCAGTGTGTTGTCTCTAATGTTTTAATTTCAAAATGACAGGTATTCACCAACCTACACTACAAAGTTATAAAGTGTCTCCATTGAGCTCATATGTGTCAGTTTTCTAGGTTATACAATTTGTTACCAGATGTGTGATATTTACTTAAAATCCAAAAACGCACATCCATCTCAAGCAAGTGCCATGGCAGTTTCTGAATCAAAGTCAACTCCACACACTAATGTGCTTCCCTTTTAGACTATTTTGAACATCCTGCTGTGTTGCATGGAACTTAGTCATTACACATGAGATTTATCTGACTGATCTCTGTTTTTCTGGAAGCAAGTATTGCACTTTAGTGAATAGGAACCATGGCAGAGCGGGCAGGATAAAGACTAGGCTGTCACTGTTAGCAGTCAAGCGCTTATTCGTGAAATTAAATTACTCTCTGATTATGGCACTGCCTTGCTTTTGAAACTGCCTGTCTTTTCTGAACTGTAAATAATTTGGCTTGCACCTCTTCCCCAACTTCAACTCCCGGTCTTCTGGGAAAGTGCAACTGCAGAAAACGTTATTCTTACCTCTGCACAAAAGTGATTGTCATCAACATTTTCACACTTTTTTTTGACACCCAGAAGGGATAAAGCAAACACTGATTCGATGATAGCCCCTATTTATCCACAAAATGCATTTACCTAGTGGCCTAAAGTTCTACTCCACACACATTTTCATTGCAAAAGAGGAGTGATTTCCAGGACAGTATTTTTGGCTGACAGGCCTGCTAGCTGCCAGCAGACAGACAGTAGGTCTCGTAATTATCAGTGAATTCATAGAAGCTTTTTGAACAGATCTATGGGATTAAAAAAACTTAGCTTTTTCTTTTTTTTTAATAACTAGCTACTATAAATAAAGATGTAGGATGTGGTAATTAAAAAAAAAAAATTCTAGACCATCTGTTCTTTGTCAATTTTTTATTAGGAGCCCTCACCCTGTGCCCTCAACTTTGTATAAGTGGTATAATTTTACACAGACATATGACAGTAAAAAGTGCCTTGTGAGCTATAGTTTTTGTGCGTGTTGATGGTGCAATTTCAACACCAACACCATTCATTCATCTTCTATACTGCTTATTCCATAGTGGGTCACAGGTAGCTGGTACCTATCTCCAGCAGTCTACGGGCGAGAGGTGGGGTACACCCTGGACAGGTCGCCAGTCCATCGCAGGGCAACACAGAGACATACAGGACAAACCACCACGCACACACTCATTTACACCTAATTTAGAGAGACCAGTTAACCTAACAGTCATGTTTTTGGACTGTGGGAGGAAGCCAGAGTACCTGGTGAGAACCCACACATGCACAGGGAGAACATGCAAACTCTATGCAGAAAGACCCCCGGCCGGCAGTCGAACCCAGAACCTTCTTGCTTCAAGGCAACAGTGCTACCAACTGTGACACCATGCAGCCGTGCAAGAGTAGTGACATTTTTATTTTATTTTAATTTAATAACCAAACATTTTTACTTGAATGTCTTTTAAGGTCATTTCAGTTTTTCATGATTGTACAATATTTTCTCATTTCTGTCAAAAGGTTCCTTTTGGATTCTGGTATTAGTTTCTGTATTTTTTTGAATACATGTGTTGGTTTTGGGTCATTCTTGTGTTGGTTCTGTTCTGTTTTGATAGTTTATTGGTTTTCTTTTTGTAGTATTTGCTTCAGTTTAACATTTTCCATTTGTTAGTTCCCTCTAAACCTTAGTCTTCATTGTTTCATCTTAGCTGTTTGCACTCAGGTAATTATTCTGACCTGGTTTATGATCCAGCAGTCACCCTAAGTATTTATACCTACTAGTTTTTTGCATTCTTTGTCAGGTCCTTTGTTGCTATCTCTTTGTGTTGCTGAGCCAGATTTTTCCCTTGTTTCTTCAGTCACTTCTATGCTTTATCTCATGATTAGTTTCAAAAACATCCTGTTACACCTCTACCTGACTGCGTTTGGGTCCCCATGTCAACACCACTGACAATTTGGGGATTTTGTGTAATGGAAACATAAACAACACACAGCTGTTAGGATCTGTCTGATTTAGTTTTTCAAATTGTTTGCTCCGTATTGAGTTTGTTTTAAGCTTCTTCAGGCTTACTTGTGTTTTGTCTTTAAAGGGGACCTATTATGCAACATTCACTTTTAGATCGTTTTTAAACTCCCATTTCTGTAATTGTGTCGTCACAATTACACTGG
This sequence comes from Girardinichthys multiradiatus, assembly GCF_021462225.1. Lineage (NCBI taxonomy): Eukaryota > Metazoa > Chordata > Actinopteri > Cyprinodontiformes > Goodeidae > Girardinichthys > Girardinichthys multiradiatus. The sequence continues at coordinate 24,237,896 of NC_061796.1, read as the reverse complement.
CACCTAGCACCGTTACCTGAGTCCCAACCCTGAATAGCAACTAAAGCGGAGCTCCACCCACCCACCCACTTGATTTTCAATAGAGGATCACGTCTCACCGGCTGGTTTGACCTTACACGTGCTTTACAATGGCTACCCTCAAAGGCAGTTGTTCTGTTGTTGGCTGCAAAGATCCACACGTGTCCATGCACATTCTCCTGCTGTCGGATAACAGAGAGTCATGGTTGTATTTTATTTTTGAGGACAATGTTCCAGTCGCATTGCCGAAGACAGTACTAGTTTGCGCAAATCAGTTCACCAAGGACTGCCTTTAGAACTCACATCAGTACACATCAGGATTTGCAGAAAGACTTACACTGAAGAAAAAAAACTCAGTCTCTACTATTCGTGGCAATTCTGCAGATGACGGAAATGTAAGTACTTATTGTTGTGTCTTATAAGTTTCGTTTTCACGTGTATTAAGTTCTAGTTAGGGGTGCGGCCAGCTACAGCTAAATTGCATAAAAGTGACAGAGCTCTAACAGCTCATTCTGAAAGGAGCTCCAAAAAGGGTCCACTGAGAAGGCAAAATCTCATTATCTGAGAATGATTTTGTGCAAAAATGTAATTAACGTGTTTTGTATAGCCCATATACCTATCCTAAATGTTTAAAATGAAGTATAATAGGTCATCTTTAAGGCCTTGTTCTTCAAAAATCCCAAATAGGGGGTGCTAAATTGCTTGTACAAAAAACATTGCACGTGCAATAAGTGGGTGTGTTCAAGATTGCATGTGCAATGGATAACAGGTGCAAAAGAAGGGTCAGACTGCCCTATTTAAATGAAGAAATTGCATGTGCTACTGGCTGGCCGCTACAGCCCCAGTGGAACTAGAGGAAAAGCTAAGAGATCCCCTGCTGTGTTGCTTTAAACATGCAGAGGTTGTTTCACTGCATCATTATGAATGATCCAGTTGCTGATTTTTTTCTTCTGTTCCATTCTGCTCCTGCTTTTCTGGACTGTTATAGTTTCCTAAACTTTGTCGTCGCTATTCACAGCAGCAGGTTTTTCATCTCAGCCTCTGCCCTGATGAATTTTTTTTCCCTCTCTGTTCATTTGTGCAGAGCGCCTCTAAGTGCGTAATTGCAAATGCAGCAGGTTGAATTTGAAGTTGTTCTGTGAGTAGATACTTTATGTTTGTGTTCTGGACGGACCCAGTGAGGGAAGACTACATTCTGCTTCGCCTTTAATAAAAATATTGGATTACAGAGTACTGCACAGGAGGGCAGAGCAGTGTCCAGAGTAATGCACACCCTCCACCATTGGTGCCCACACAGAGCAGCTGGTCAGTGCTTCGTCTAGACTGACAGCACCACAGGAGCATGCACGGCTTGTTAACTTTGTTGCTCACCATAACTTAACGATTGAAGGTTAGAAATTGGCCAAACAATATTAAGAATAAAAAAGGCAAACATGTCTGTCAATTAATTAATTAGGGGTTTGCCTCCTTTGAACTTTTAATTCTTTTCGGAGACTCACCGTGTTCTTTTTTTTTGAGTGTGTGTTTGAAGAGTTCGGAGTTTATTATAAGCAGCCACAATATTTAAGCATGAATGTAATATTAGCAATATTTAGCCATATTATAGCTTGGCTAATTTTAAAATATAACGCCACATAACTGTCCTGCAAAGAAGTTAAATCAAACTTTATGTGCATAAAAATTTATTATTTTCCAATAATTTTACTGAATTTGTTTTCTTTGTTTTGCCAATATTTTAAAGATATACAACGTGTTTAATTGTCAAATTAGTTTTTTGGTGACACAAAAAATTTTTTACTGGATAAACCCACCGCTGGCATATTTTCTTGTTCAAAAAACACAATCCAACTTGTCCAACTCCAATTGCTCTGCAATCTATGCCTCCTTCACGGCAAAGTGACAGCAGACATTTTGCGTCCCAGTTAGTACCTGCATTTTAAACATGCTAAATCTAAATTGAAAAACAGCTCTTGCAATCCGTTTTAGCTTTGATAAATCAGATTGCAGGTGGTAAGGGATTACATTTGCATATCCTCCTCCCATAAAGTTGTGTGTTTGGGACATTATATGTTTTGCATATTCATGAACGCAAACACGCTAAAAAGCTTGCACCTGCTGTTCCGCTGATTTTACTCACGCAATCCGATTAGCACCTGGTTTGTAGATCATCTTTGCGCAAGCAAACAGGTTTGCGTGTGGTTTTGTATACGCAAACCTTCTGAAGATCAGGCCTTGAGTATTTAATTTTAGTTAATAGTCTCTAATCACATTTCTTCTCTGTAAACCTTGTTTTTTGCTTTGCTTTTGTGATGGAAATTCTTGCAGTAAGTGTTCCAAAGTGTATGACCTTTAGGTTACCTCACTCCTCTGAACATCAGTGTTAGAGGAGGAGGCTGTAAAAGCCATTATCAGAAGTTTAATGGTTAAAACCCATTTGTTAGGGTGATGTCTCGGGAAGAGCAGATGGTTTGTTCCTAGATAACTTTGTCACCTCTGAACCCGAGAAGGGTCTAGGGTCATAAAAGACAGACTCTTTGAAGTTGAGATAACACTGTCATGTTCTGGTATAAATACTGTGTGTAAATGGTGTTCGTGGCTCTGCTTAACTGACTTGCTCGGTGACAGAGTCATTCAAACGCTGAATGCCTTTGAATAAAACTTATAAAGACAAAGTCCGGATTTTCTCTTCTTGTGAGTCAACTTCCCACTTTGATAAGAAAATTCCACAACACTTTGATAATGACTTTGCTTTTAGTCGAGTTTGCTTCCCGGTACAGTGTCACACCTGGTTTCTGTTTGGAATCAAACCACCTGCAGCTCATGTCTTTATCACCCTCAATTTGGCCTTATTGTTTTCAGTTGGCATTTGTCGGATCCTTAATATGATTTTCTTCCTTTATATATTGTATCTGTTCATTTTTTAAAAATCACTGAGTCCTGCAGCTTGCTTCTTTGCTGCATTTGGATCCTCTGTTAATATAACATCTGACGGTTGTAGACAGACACTATAACAATGATAAAGGCCTTGTTTAAAGTTCAAAGTTAGTTTTTATGAATTTATATTAATTGGAATGAACTGTAGTTTCTTAAAAGGACTTGCACTCTAACAAAACTCCGTTCTCTCCGTATCAATAGCTGTTTGCTTTCTACCCGCGCAGCTCTTCTAGAGATGCAGATGGGAAAAAAACAGCGTCAATTTCCGACATTCTGAACTAATTACTCAAACTTGGTTTTAAAGCTAAGTTATAATCTGCTGTTTGTGTATCCAGTAATCATGCCATGGGGGCAATTAAGACAAGTTTGTCTAAACCTTTTTCTCTGAGCTTCTGCAGAAAAAGAGTCTCAGTCAGAGGTTTCCCCAGAAGAGATGGCATCTCTAATCACATCTAATAAAGCAGCTTCCTTCTTCCACTGCCCTGAGAGGACAATGTATGAACTGGCTGCATCGCATGCCTTCCTGCCTGCCAGTAACAGAAGCTACCCAAAACTGCTATAGAGAGTGGACCTCCTATGGACCTCCTGTTCATCAGAAAGGTTTGCATAAGAGGTGATGTATGTGTAGAGAAAATTAGCGTAGCATTAAACAATATAAATATAGTTTATTTTATAGTATTTTGCTTTTTTAAATTTATATTAATAATAGTTAAAAATGTACATGTGTGACTTGAAGGAGTTCATGAATAAGCTATAAGCTTTCCTTTGTTAGCAAAAACTGTTTACGCTGGTTATGGTTTATTTCGTTGTTGCCTTTTTTGTAGTTAGCTTTTCTTATTTTCCTATTTTCACTTGTTGAGCCTATTCTGCCACTTGTCTATTAACTGCTGGGCCATGCCTCAGCTCCCACGTGGCCCTAGGTGGAACAGGTGGGTATTTCTTGTACAGTTGGCTTAAACTAAGGCAGTCTGACCCCTGGCAAAAAAGCTATTAATCACAGGGCTTGTAAAGAAATTAAAGATATCTGTGAAAAAGCAACTGGGCAGAAATTCTTAGCAACTTGGGTTAAGCATGACTTTACTTTGTAGATTTATGAAATACAGAAAGTCTAATGACTGCTTAAAACAACAATGTTCACAGTTAGATTCTAGTCTACCAGTGTAAAGCATGTCAGCCCCCTATGACTTTGCTTTCTGATCAGTGTAACACTCCTGCAGTGAACAGGTAGACTCAGCAGTGTTCCATTCTTATCCGAGTCCCAGGGGCTGTGTAAATGCCTTGACTCATGTATCTGTGCAGCCTTATTGCTTTGAAAAATGATCAAAGTGCAGAGTGTTGTTAGGGAACGTAAAACACACAGCAAGCCAAACATAAATTTGTAGGAATCAAGTAGCCAATTCTCTGAGGGTCAGGAAAGTTGTCCTCTGTCTGCTTCAAAGAGAGAACTAATGAAGCCAGAAGTCACTGCTTTTAGAGAGCGACTGGGTGTGGGGTCAATTATTGTGGCCCGAAACCGACAGTAAACCAATTAGCCATTAGTAACAGGCTGTCAGGCAACTGATGAGCGCTGCATTTAATCTCACAAGGGAAGAGAGTTCAAGTATTAAGGTCATGTTAAGTTACACAGTGCATGGTTCAAATTCAGCTTAGTCCACACCTTGAGCGATCTGCCCATTGTATATTTAGTGCTCCCAAAAATCTGTTTCTCGTTATACATGCTCCCATTTGTCTTACTCAAGAAGAAATATTAGAGTTTTTGTTTAAGTTTTATTTAAATCCTATCCTGCTTAAATTCAATAGAAACAGCGAAGGTACTTAGATTTTCACACCTTATATATCTGGGCTTTATCTTTATCTAATAAATAAAGACAGTTTGAAATCTTATTTTTTTACACTTGGGTAAAAACAAATAACAGATTAGGATTACTTTACAGCAGGTAAAATAAGTATTGAATACAATGTCTATTTACATGAATTGTATATCAGATGTCTGCAACATCCCACGTAGTTCACACATAAAAAAAAATAATAATAATAACAATCAAGCAAACTAGTCTACAAATGAAGCTTGGGTACAACAAAACATTGGATGATACAGACATTAACCAAACTTACAGAAATGTTTTAAATTTTTAAGTGTTTATTAATTGTGCTCCTTTGTTGATTGAAACAAAAACTTCACAATAGTGATGGAGTTCACAAACAACAGTTGACTCCACATATTGTGGTTGCCATGAGAATGTCTTTAAATCTATAAAAGCACAAAACAAGCAGACTTGGCAGACTGGCCAGGTTGTTAATGGGTTTTAGTGCTCAACAGAAAACAGTTAATTAAAATTTAATGCACAAGCAGAATCATTTTGCTTGTGTCTATAGTTTGAATCATTTTGTTCATCCTCTGACTCACAGCTAATTAAGTCAGCCTAATTAATTAAGTCAAACTCACTCCATCCTGGAGCTCCTAGTTTTCATTACAGATTAAATCATGTTTACTGTTCATATCAGAACTAAGGTCTCTACTTTCAAACAGTTCTTTAGAAAATATGGGTAGTTGATATTAGAAAAGAGCCATCAAATGACAATGCAGACAAACCACTCACTCACCGTTACATCAAAACCTGACACCTGACAACCAGCGGTTCCTTAAAGCAGTCCCTATCACACCTTGACTCTTCCATACCCTGGCTGTAGTTCCTTCGTTTGACACCTCAATATGATGTGATACATCATAGTATCTGGCTGTGATTGCACCCTGGTCGCTCACAGCTGGCTATTACCCAGCATAATTACCAGGCAGCCAGCAACAAGTCAACATCAGCTAGGAAAAAGGGCCACAAGGCAGAAAGTCTCTCCCTCACCTGAGCAAATACTGCCATCTATTTTAATAAAAATCTATCCTCTGGCAACCAGCATAGAAAAAAAGGTGTGACAGGAAGAAGACATCATGAAATGAAACAGAAATGCAACTTTGGGACAGGCGCTGCAGGAAATTGAGAATATTTTTAAAGCTCCAGAGCATATTTTGCAGGTTTGTGACTGACTTGTATGCCCTTTGGCCAGTTGGGTTTGATTATTCAGGCTCAGACTTAGGAGACCACTTTTGTATTATTTGTATTTAAATCCTGTTTCTCAGTGTGTTTGCAAAAAACAAACAAAAAAAAACAAAAAACCATAGACCATCCCAAATGGTTTAGACACTGACATGACTTCGTAATTTGAGTTAATTAATCTGCTCTGGTAAAGTATACAATGCTCAACATGCAGAGAGAGTAAAATATTCAGTCTCAATTAGCCGCACCATCACTTTGATACAGAAATAGAACCTGAAGAACACGCCTCAAGCAGCAGGGAAAGCCTACCTTCTGTTCACTCTCCAATCCACTGTAATATACAGGTCCTTCTCAAAATATTAGCATATTGTGATAAAGTTCATTATTTTCCATAATGTCATGATGAAAATTTAACATTCATATATTTTAGATTTATTGCACACTAACTGAAATATTTCAGGTATTTTATTGTCTTAATACGGATGATTTTGGCATACAGCACATGAAAACCCAAAATTCCTATCTCACAAAATTAGCATATCATTAAAAGGGTCTCTAAACGAGCTATGAACCTAATCATCTGAATCAACGAGTTAACTCTAAACACCTGCAAAAGATTCCTGAGGCCTTTAAAACTCCCAGCCTGGTTCATCACTCAAAACCCCAATCATGGGTAAGACTGCCGACCTGACTGCTGTCCAGAAGGCCACTATTGACACCCTCAAGCAAGAGGGTAAGACACAGAAAGAAATTTCTGAACGAATAGGCTGTTCCCAGAGTGCTGTATCAAGGCACCTCAGTGGGAAGTCTGTGGGAAGGAAAAGTGTGGCAGAAAACGCTGCACAACGAGAAGAGGTGACCGGACCCTGAGGAAGATTGTGGAGAAGGGCCGATTCCAGACCTTGGGGGACCTGCGGAAGCAGTGGACTGAGTCTGGAGTAGAAACATCCAGAGCCACCATGCACAGGCGTGTGCAGGAGATGGGCTACAGGTGCCGCATTCTCCAGGTCAAGCCACTTTTGAACCAGAAACAGTGGCAGAAGTGCCTGACCTGGACTACAGAGAAGCAGCACTGGACTGTTGCTCAGTGGTCCAAAGTACTTTTTTCGGATGAAAGCAAATTCTGCATGTCATTCGGAAATCAAGGTGCCAGAGTCTGGAGGAAGACTGGGGAGAAGGAAATGCCAAAATGCCAGAAGTCCAGTGTCAAGTACCCACAGTCAGTGATGGTCTGGGGTGCCGTGTCAGCTGCTGGTGTTGGTCCACTGTGTTTTATCAAGGGCAGGGTCAATGCAGCTAGCTATCAGGAGATTTTGGAGCACTTCATGCCTCCATCTGCCTAAACGCTTTATGGAGATGAAGATTTCATTTTTCAGCACGACCTGGCACATGCTCACAGTGCCAAAACCACTGGTAAATGGTTTACTGACCATGGTATCACTGTGCTCGATTGGCCTGCCAACTCTCCTGACCTGAACCCCATAGAGAATCTGTGGGATATTGTGAAGAGAACGTTGAGAGACTCAAGACCCAACACTCTGGATGAGCTAAAGGCTGCTATCGAAGCATCCTGGGCCTCCATAAGACCTCAGCAGTGCCACAGGCTGATTGCCTCCATGCCACGCCGCATTGAAGCAGTCATTTCTGCAAAAGGATTCCCGACCAAGTATTGAGTGCATAACTGTACATGATTATTTGAAGGTTGACGTTTTTTGTATTAAAAACACTTTTCTTTTATTGGTCGGATGAAATATGCTAATTTTGTGAGATAGGAATTTTGGGTTTTCATGAGCTGTATGCCAAAATCATCTGTATTAAGACAATAAAAGACATGAAATATTTCAGTTATTGTGCAATGAATCTAAAATATATGAATGTTAAATTTACATCATGACATTATGGAAAATAATGAACTTTATCACAATAAGCTAATATTTTGAGAAGGACCTGTAAAGACCAAGCTGAACCTCTAATATCTGTGTCCTCTGTTCTGATGGTGCTAATAGACTCAGCTGTTTCTGTCAGAGACATGTTTAGTATTTTTGTAGGCTGGTAATGTTAATGGCTGTACTGTTTGTAATTTGTTCTAAATTACTAACTACTAGGCGCGTCCTGACTGCTCCACCCTTACGCTGGATATGCGCCTGGAGGTCAGTGGCCAGAAATAAAATGACACTGCTCTACCTTACAAGCTTAATCGCAAGATAGGTTCGGCCCATGGCATTTGGAGCTCAAACTTAAACATGTCCCAAAAGCAGTAGCCTAAAATATGAATGATTAGAACCACCCTCAAGTATGGAAAGTCAGAAGTGTCACAATTCAATAAATTAAAAAGTCCCGTAATTGATATGTATACATGTGTAAATTGTAATAAAACAGGAGATACATGCATCAAATAGATTAATCTATCTTTATATTAAATGCACATTTTTATGTAAATTATGATTTAATTGATATTTTACTTCATGGTCATGTGCTGCAGCACATAATTATGTCTTAAATGAGACAGGGTAACAGTTTACATTATTTTATGATGTACTTTAGCATAGGAAGCAAAAAAGAAATAAAAAAAATCTTTAGAATGTTTTTATGTATGATGTTTTCATATTTGATTCACATTATTTTGAGTAGTAAACTGAGACCTTAAAAGATATTTACAAATGTATGTATTTACTTGATCTAGATATCTAAATAGATCTCAGTGTCTGTCTGAACAGGTCTGTGAAAGAAATCAGTGAGGCGACTGCAGCTTACCCAAAATGCTGCTGCCAGAGTCCTGACCAAAGCCAGAATAATTGATCATGTCACACCATTTCTTAAATGATAAAGTTAAAAATTTTGCTGATGGTCTGTAAAACACTGAAATGTCCTGGCCCTAATTACATTTCAGAGTTGTCTTCAGATCATAAGAGACCTAGTTCTTATAAATTTGCATTTTAACATTTCTTTTTCTTTATGGGCTCAAATTTAGCTATTTTGTTTTTATGTATTTCATGTTTTAAATGTGATTCTCTTTCTCCTGACTAACATTCTCTGGGTACCCAAACTTTCTCCACCAGTTCAAAACACATGTATTTTAGGGTAATTGGCAACTTTAAATGTGTGTAGCTGTGCATACTCAGCATCTCACCCAATACCAGGTGGAATTGGCTTCAAAACCCCTATTGAAGCTATACAAGATCATCCGGTATATGCAGTAAGTGGATGGATCCTCTTATTCTTACCATATCATGACAATAGAAACAGGCAGATATAAACAGCCCCTGACCATATTACTTAGTGCCTTTCATGTTTACAATGAACTCAGATGTATTCCAAAGCTGGTTACAGTAAATGTATAAGACTGCTAAAGTACTATAAGATGTCTTTAGGGTTCTTTTTTAGCTTCACCAGCAATACATTTAAAGAGCACAATAATTATTCCCCCAAAAGCTAATAAAGGAAAGACGGGCAACATTTTGTATCACAATGCATGTTCAAAATTGCTTTAATAATCCCTGTGTCACTTTAATGAGATTTAGATTTGGCCTCCAGCATATACATGATCATAAATCAGGCTTTACAGGGATCCTGACAACCAGTCTCTACTTCAGAGTACAATCCTTGAACCAAAACATGACTGAGGCTGCTACACACATGGCAAATCATGAATGAATGTAATCTCTCCCAAAAGGCTTTCAGCATATCCTCTGCAGGGGTCTCCCACTGCTGGTAGTTCCGTTTTGAAATGTACAATGGACCACACTGCACTGTGCAGTAAAGCCAGTGATGGAGAAATAAGGCCTTAATTAAAGTTGTACTAATTAAGACAGTGCTGAAAAAGAGCAGGGCTTTGATAGCATTAAAGTAATCACAGAGGAGCTTGTAGAGTGATTTTGTACTGCAGCTGAATGCTGATAGGATCTCCAAGCAATACACTGAGGAGTTCTCTCTGTCTAATCCAGTTCTGGTGAACAGGTTACACAGTGACAACTGCCACACAAAGCTTCTGGAAAGCTGTTTGTTGTGCAATTCTAATGTTCCCATAAAATAGATTTGTGACATTGTGCATAAAATGTATTTCGAAAGAAGAGCGTAGAATTCAAATATTTTTTTTTTTATTGGTACCAACATGTAAACCGTGTGTGCATCTCATATTTAAAAATCTTCCTTTAACACTTTGGTGCTAGTATTATGTTACACTTTAGTGTTATATTTAAGTCTTCTATGTAGACCTTGGTTTTCAGCCATCCATAATGATATTTCTATATGCAAAAAAAGCAAAGAAAAAAAAAAAGCAAAACAAATCATGACATCATGCTGTTGAAGCAGAATGGAGTCTTTGCATTGCTAAGAACCACAGAACAACTCTCCTAAAACAATTATTAAGAAAATATGTGTAGCAGTTACTAAAGCAAAATCAGACCAGAAAACGGCTGGGAGATAATTCAAGGGAAGATAGATAACTTTTGTGCCAGGGAGACAACTCCATCTCTGACCAAGACCTCAACTGAAGGGCCTTTTGGGGAGAAGGCCTTCTGGAGAGATGAAGACTTACCACAAGATCTATTGTCAATTAAATCAGAATCGGCTATATTGAATGGATTGCTTAAAAGCACAGAGGACTGCTTACGAACTTGCACAAATAACATTGCACACTTGCAGAAAATAAATACCTTGAGGATGTACCAGCTACATTGGAAAACAAGTGTGAAGATCATTCCTCCAGGTACCTACGCAGGCCAATGGAGGCCACTGTGTACCATTGTAGCCCGGCTTCACTACTTCCAAAACTGTGCAAATGTTTTGTTCCTTGCGTGGCAAAAGCAACAGACTAGGGTGAATTGTCCATCTGATTCATAGAAACAGCTAAATGATGTCACTGCAGATGGCAGCTCTGTGGGATAGAAGCTGTCATCCGACCCTTACCTTAACCTTAACCCGGAAAAAGCCCTGCTCTACATCTTACAAAATATTGCTAGCTGCTGAAGAAGTGACAAATGACCTTATTTAGAATTTGGGAGTTTAAAAAAAATTCTTATTACCCCTTTGGAAATCTGTAAATAATCCTTGAAAGGGCATTGTGTGTATGAGCATATCCATACAAAGGCATATGTTTATAATTAGAAGCAACACTACGCCAAGTAGATTTTTAGAGTGAAATAAAGCATAAAAAGCATTCCTTTAAATTAGCCTTTTGTCCTCCTTATTTCCCATATTTTGACCTCCATGTTGTGCTTTAGGTTTTTGATTTTATCATATCACGCTGTAGCTTTGGTCTATCTTAGGGTGTATTCACACCAGGAAAGTCCTTTGGTCTGCTTGTTTGGTACGGATCAAAAGCTAACTTTATTTTTTTCATTTGGTGCAGTTTGTTTTCACATTGTACTTTTTGCAAGTGAACCTTTACTTGTAAACAAAGCCACATAGGTGACGATCATTGTTCCCATTGGACAGAAATGACAGGCGCAGGACAGAGCACAGACCCGGAAATTAAGAAAAACAGCTGTAGACGTGCTGCGTGGAGCTCCTCGGTTCTGCATATTTGTGCCGTTATTAAGGCTGCAATATTACAGGTCCTTCTCAAAATATTAGCATATTGTGATAAAGTTCATTATTTTCCATAATGTCATGATGAAAATTTAACATTCATATATTTTAGATTCATTGCACACTAACTGAAATATTTCAGGTCTTTTATTGTCTTAATACGGATGATTTTGGCATACAGCTCATGAAAACCCAAAATTCCTATCTCACAAAATTAGCATATCATTAAAAGGGTCCCTAAACGAGCTATGAACCTAATCATCTGAATCAACGAGTTAACTCTAAACACCTGCAAAAGATTCCGGAGGCCTTTAAAACTCCCAGCCTGGTTCATCACTCAAAACCCCAATCATGGGTAAGACTGCCGACCTGACTGCTGTCCAGAAGGCCACTATTGACACCCTCAAGCAAGAGGGTAAGACACAGAAAGAAATTTCTGAACGAATAGGCTGTTCCCAGAGTGCTGTATCAAGGCACCTCAGTGGGAAGTCTGTGGGAAGGAAAAAGTGTGGCAGAAAACGCTGCACAATGAGAAGAGGTGACCGGACCCTGAGGAAGATTGTGGAGAAGGGCCGATTCCAGACCTTGGGGGACCTGCGGAAGCAGTGGACTGAGTCTGGAGTAGAAACATCCAGAGCCACCATGCACAGACGTGTGCAGGAAATGGGCTACAGGTGCCGCATTCCCCAGCTCAAGCCACTTTTGAACCAGAAACAGCGGCAGAAGCGCCTGACCTGGGCTACAGAGAAGCAGCACTGGACTGTTGCTCAGTGGTCCAAAGTACTTTTTTCGGATGAAAGCAAATTCTGCATGTCATTCAGAAATCAAGGTGCCAGAGTCTGGAGGAAGACTGGGGAGAAGGAAATGCCAAAATGCCAGAAGTTCAGTGTCAAGTACCCACAGTCAGTGATGGTCTGGGGTGCCGTGTCAGCAGCTGGTGTTGGTCCACTGTGTTTTATCAAGGGCAGCTAGCTATCAGGAGATTTTGGAGCACTTCATGCTTCCATCTGCTGAAAAGCTTTATGGAGATGAAGATTTCATCTTCATTGTTTCATTATGGAAAATAATGAACTTTATCACAATATGCAAATTTTTTGAGAAGGACCTGTATTGTGAGGTTGAAGACAGCTCATTCAACACACACTTTGAGATATTCCATTTATAATGTTGGAAGCCCGTCAGAGAATGTGTGCTGAACACCGACGTTCTCCACGTGCCTTGTCCCACAACAAGTCAGTAGCTTTGCTAAGCAACACACAGCTTATCAGGTATGATTACCTTACAACACACACCTTTGCTACCAGCTACGGTGGCTTTTTATGTCCAAAGAGACGTACGCTTTTTGTAGTTGGTTCGGATCGGGGCCGGTTTGTATTCAGACCATAAGCGAACCGCACCAGAGTCCGTTTGGAAGCAGACTGAGACTGCCTCAAAAAGTGGGTCTCGGTCCGTTTGTTTGGTCCGGACCAGGGTTCGCTTGAGTGTATTCACACCTGCACAAAGGTCCAGACGAAGGGGAAAAACGAACTCTGGTCCGTTTTAAGCGGACCAAAAGTGGCAACTGTGAATACACCCTTAGAAATCTTGGTGTGACCTCCCCACTTTCTAATGTTCTGGATGAGTGGTCAGTGTTACATTCTGTTTCCGACTTGCACAAAGATCACAACCTCTGCCTGGCACACATAGACTAATAATCGAAATGAGGTGTTCATATAGCTTTAATGTTAAAACCAGGGCTATTGCAGAGGTAGAGTTGAATAAAAAGGATAACTGTGGGGAAATTCTTGTAAGGGTTCATGGGGGGCTAATGGGGCTGGGTGCTTTTGGTGTGTGTCAGTTCACTCCCGGTGGTTGCTTGCCTGGGCTCTGTCAGGCCTCTGCTTGGGGAGCGATTTGTCCTGGGGTCTCGGGTCTTGAGGTCCGTGGCTGGATCATCTCTGGCATAGATGGCTAATGGCGGGGCCCGTGGGCTCGTCGCTGCAGCTCCCTGGGGCACGAAGAAGCTTTTTTTAGTTCTCATACTCCACTACTCTGGAAAAAAATAACTTCCAGAAAACTGTAAAAGC